>NC_136461.1:190585448-191785448 GCF_902686455.1 Sciurus vulgaris
AATCTCGAACTTGGGGAAGGAACAAGAACATAGTCAATGTTTACTTACTTATTTGTTTGTTTATTGTTAGGCTGCCAAGTTTTAATACCCCCCACCTAAAGTGAGGTAAAGGCACTATTTCAAGTGAACAGCGACACCTTGCCTATAATAACACTGAGTCCTCCTGGTGACCGAACCTGTGGTATCAACCAATTACTATGAGAAACACTCAACCTATCGCCTAGAGTCAGACTTTCTACTACAGGCTCAGAAACGTTGTTAAAGAGGGCGATTATCCTGACACTTCACTAAAATCAAATCAGAGGGGAACTCAGTGGAAGTAAATGACATGGCTCATTCTTTTATCAGATATGTGGTGAGCATCTGACTATGTGCCAGGGCACTTGAGATACATCATCAAAAACAAAGCCCCACATTCATGGAGGCTTTATTCTAATATACCAGTAAATATACAAGCCATGTTCTAGAAAGTAGGTGTCCTGGCCTAAGGAGGGCCAAGTCACTTGTGATCCAGTTTAAAGTCTCTCAAACTGCTAATCAAGGCAGGGAAAAGAGAATTTTTAAACAGACAGAAAAAAAAAAAAAAAAAAAAAGCCATTGTTTCAAATGCAATTGGCCCTCCCTGTTTCCCTAACACACAAGTTAGGTTTACAATCTAACTTCCCAGATTCCACTCAGGAGCCTGAGAACCATGAACAGGCGCTGTAGTGTGACCAAGGTGGCATGCCCATCAACTTGGGCCATTATGCTGCTGCAGTTAAAAATGACCCCATTCTCAATGGCTTTCAGCATGTCACTGAGGGGTGACTGTGGGTCACAGTTCACATCGTCACTGTGGGACCCAGGCTACAGGGCTCCTTGCCTTTGGGACATTGCTGCTTTCATGGCAGAAGGAGCAGAGAGAATGGTGGATCCACTCAGCAAGCAGGTCTCCAAGCTTTCCCTCCTGAGTGGGGCAGGTGACTTCCGCTCAGCTTGCATTGGTCCAAGCAGGTTAACACAGTCAGATGTCAACTGTGCAAGACTATAATATTATCCCACAGCCAGGAGTGGGAAACAAAGTAATCAATGATGGGTGTGTTGTAGCGTTTACCAGAGCGCAGCCAACTACCCAAAAAAGATAGAAAATATTTCCAACCCTTTCATTTTCCCGGACTTGTGATTACTATTAAATTGTGACCAAATCTTCAGAAGGGAAATAACTCCCTTTCACATCATCATTCCTCACCAGACCAGAGGCACACAGGATGGAGAATGAAACGAAAACAGTCGGAGAAGTTTGAGGAGAAGAATTTTTCCTTCTGTGGTTGGATGTCAAACCATTTCTTTTCTCCTCAATCACTCCTTTCTACATGAAGCAAAGGAACAGAAATGATAACATGGAAGCCTACATTTTCCTTTGCAGCTAGAAAATTCTTCCTGAGATCCACATGATACCTTATTCTGGCAAGTGGAAGCAAGTAATGTAAGTCTCCTGAATTTTTTCACGCAGCAATTAAGTGGAATTAGACTACTAGAAAGACACACCTCAGCAATTCGTAAAATCATCGTAGGGCTTGTTTCTTAGCAACATGCTGAGGAATAAACCTTAGTATTCAGCCACACCAGTTCATACTCAGCCTTACAATTACTTATGGTCATTTCCCTTACTGTAAGCTTTAGCTGTGATGATTCTACAACACTAAAGAAATTTAACAGATATAAAGTTTGTCCTCTTTAAAACAAAAACAACAACAAAAATCTCTTTGAAAGTGAGAGTGAGTGAGTATAAGGGCATGCACTGTAATCTAGAGTAAAGAAATATTTTATGGGTTTTCCCAAATCAATAAAAGAGCTGGTGGCCATGGTGCACACCCGTAGTCCCAGCAAATCAGGAGGCAGAGGTGGGAGGATTGCTTGAGCCCAGAATTCAAGGCCGGTTTGGGAAGCATAGAGAGACCCTGTCTCAAAAGGAAAAAAGGAAGGAAAGAAGGCAGGACAAAAGAGTACTAGAAATTGTTCAGTATAGTCTCTGGTCATTCCTAAAAGGATCTGAGTTGGTATTCTTTGTGCCACTTTGGAAACAGAAGGCCAACCACTTAGGACATTCCTAAGCCACACAGGTGTTTGTTGGACAGTTATGTGCATGTACAAAATATACCACCATGAAACCCACTACTCTGTATAGTTAAAATGTTCTAATAAAATTTATAACTAAAACATTCAAGTTTTCTATGTTTGAAATTTTATATTAATTTATAATAATTAAGATTTTAGGGAAAATTGCATGAATTAGTCTTGTAACCCCAAGAGCAACGACTATCTACATCTAATCATGAATGAAATTCCCTTTCCATGTAGGAATCTTTGATACTGTGTATAATATAAACAACTAATACCATTCCACTAGCAAGTCTGGTCCCATGCGTGTACTCAGCCATCCACCCAAAGGACATTTTGAGTCACAACGTGTACCTTAGAACTTCACTTATCCATTCAGCTTCATTTGCTAAAAATCAAGATGCCAGGCTACCAAAGCAATGAACAGCCAATTCCCCGAAGACAGCATGCTGAATGACCAATTTGCTGAATTCACCAAATTTATGAATGTGTTCCCTTAAATTATTTATGGAGCTTGCAGTCATTTATGTGATGGGAAGGAGCGTTCTGCTAGGGACAGGTTTTCATGCTGCCTTCAAAGCATCATGGGAATGGTCAAGTCATCAAAAGCTAAAGATGACTTAGTTTTCTTCTGAATGGTTAAGATCTAGAAAAGTATTTTCCATAATTAGTAACCAGTGAGTCAGCAGGAAGCTCAAAAATACCTAATTTTGTTTGGACTCCTTTTGACTCTGGCCTTATAGACATTTTGATCTTTTTAGGATTCTTTTACCTTATGAACCCAAGCCTTCAACAGTTTTGAATGAGGTGCGGTATTAAGGAACATATCTTTCTTATAACATATAATCACTAATAGATATCAAGGGCAGTGACCAGAATGTGTGCTCAACAAGGGCAGGTATGTTCTAGTTTGGAGATGATGACGTCCATGTGTTCCCTGTTTTTGTACATCAAGTTTTAATGGAACACAGTCAACATTTTTTTTAATTACTTCTGTGGCTGCTATTGTGCAAAAAAATGGCAGAGTTGAGAGTCTGCAATGGCAAACAGTAAAACCTAGAGTCTAAAATAGTTATTATTTGGCACTTCAAGGAAAAACTCTGCGACCCAGATCCAGTTCATTACCATACCCCCAACTCCCAGAGCCATGCCTGGCTCATCTGGGGGGCTCCCTAAATGCAAGTTGAATGAATATACTTGGGAGTGACTCTTGGTTTCTAATGCAAGGCTGGCAGAATTTACCGCCCATTTCAAAGCTCACTCCCTCGAGAGCTCCTGGGTAGGGAGGGCTGTTGGTTCTTCTTGGTGACACACAAGTGAGGTAACTTGAGTCAACTGGTAGATTCAACCACTTCTGTGGTTCCAGGACGGTGGCCAACCCTGAGGCAGATGATCGGTTTGCAGCAATGTGGAAACCAACCCACATTTTTGCAAAGACTATCTTGGGAAACACAACTAAGTTGGCCAGTCTCTAAAAACCCCCATCATTGTTTATCTCTAAAAAAGAATAAGAAAACGTAGGCTGGCCAATATGTCTTCCCCTTCTGAAGTTTGGCAGTGATTTCGTGGTTGAGGTGATGAGGTTCTCCAAAAGAAGGAAGGAAACCACAAAAACCAATGTTCAGGGCTCCTCCCAAAGTGCAAACTGCTGCAACTCACCAAAATGTGCATCTTCTACCAGAGAAACCCAGCACTGTCCTGGCATAAAGCAGCTTCCACCAAATCAGGTGGATGAAAAATACTATTAAAATGTCAAGCAGGGTTAAATCTAGTGGGGATTTTCTTCCATTTAACGCTTAGGTCAAACTGATGCCTATTAAGGAATTTATAACCAGACAAAACCAAGTGCCTCATATTTTTGTTGTTTCATTTATTTCAAATGACAAGTGACAAGATTTTGCTTGCTTGATGCAGGGGTTGGGGGGGTCCAGTAGCCTGCTTTAATTTACTGTTGTGGACTAACACCTCCTGGTTCGCAATTAGCCTCAGTAAAATGCCCAAGGCAGGATACAGACATTGATGATGACTATGAAGCTTCAGAGGTGCTCTGAGTCAGCTCACATCCTTCAAAGCAGGGCTGCTCAGTCCTTGATGTCAATCACTCTGCTCTGGGTATGAAAATATGGTACGGTGTTAAACCTTTGTGCAAAGATATTTTATTGTCTGATGAGAAAAGGGACTAAATCCATGTAATACTAAGGAATAAACAAATAATAAAAAGAAGAAATGAGCCAGATGTGGTGGTACACACCTGTAATCTCAGCAGCTCAGGAGGCTGAGGCAGGAGGATCACAGGCTCAAAGCCAACTTAGCAAGACCCTGTCTCAAAATAAAAAAAAAAAGTGTTAGGGATGTGGCTCAATGATTGTACCTCTGAGTTCAATCCATGGTACCAGAAAAGTGAGAGAGAAGAAACCAAGAATATCACAGCATGTCCCACATTCAAAGAAGTGTTCTCACCCTGTGAACCCACCCCAGAAATATAAATCTTGTTCTCCATTACTAATAAACAAAGGGTCCACGGATGTGACTTAAATTTTCTTTTAAATACTGGAACATCTAACAGCCATCCTGGGTACCCAGCATTATGGGAGGGAATCAGCTTTTAAGGTTCCATTTGTCTGGCACCATCTTCTGGTCAACTTCTACTTCCGTTTTAAACTTCCCTTTGCCCTCTGTGCTGCATTTCATGAGATTACAACCCATTTCCAAGTCATTTCAGGAACTGCTCTTCAGCAGACAAGGCTTAGCCTTATTGTCCCGGATGAAGCTGCCTGTGAAAGCAACAATAAAAGCCCATCAAAATCATCACAGCTCTGAAGCACATACTGGTGAGGAGGAAAGGCTGGGACTAATCCTTGGGTCCACTCATGCTCTCTCCTAAAGGCACATTTATTGATACCACTTCTCTTTCTGGCTTTCAGAGGGTCCTTATAGCCTTTATAGTAAGCAAACTGAGAAATTTAAACTGGAGTTGTCCTCCATAACGCCACTAGCTCAGCACTGGCCACTGGCATGCACCTCTGGCAGGTAGGGAGCTATACAGGTGGCTTTGGGGGTCTTTGCAGAGACCACAGATCTGCTGGAGTAAAGGTTAGATATCACTCTAACAGCATTGCAGTCAGAGTTGAAAGTACATCTGAAATTTTGGATTATACAAAACAGTTCACCTATGAGAGGACTTCAAAGTTTTCCCACCAGAAGGTGCAAATCTGCTTCTGCCTTCACTTCCGTGAGGTTTTCACCCTCTCAACCACCTTATAAGTGGCATTTGGGGATTTGCAGAGGGTCAAAGGGAGGAAGGTAATCTTTTCTCTGTGCCTCTTCAAAGAGACTCTGGAGTTTCTGCTTATGTAAGTAGAGGTTAATAAGTGACTCTGATCAAAAAATGGCCTTATACTTGAAAAAAGAATCTGCTGTGAAAATTCCTTAAATCTGTTGAAGCATGAAAAGAATAAAACTAAATATTATCATACCTCTTTCTCCTTTCTCCACCCCATTTCTTGGCATCTGCTGCTCCATGCCAGACAGCAGGAATCAAAAGAGGAATCTTTTATTCCCAACAGCCGCCAAAGAAAACTGAAGGGGAAAGAGATTGACTAATGGGCTTTGGTATCCATGCTTGAAGTAAAGGGTGAAAGTCAAGTCTACTCTCAGTCTGCCCAGCTGTTGAAATCTGCACCCACTTAGACATAGTGATGGTAGGTGAAGTTCTCTTGGATGCACTCATCAGAGCCCAAGGTACAATGTGGGCAGGCAGCTCCAAACCACCAAGGAAGAACAGCCACTGATTACAGCAAACACACAGGGCAAACACACAGCAAATATATCCCACTTGAAATTACAGTGGTGTCATTAATGTGCAACGATCTACACACTTTTCTTAACAGCATGCTGGAGATAGCCCCCACCCCATAAATTCTCATCTCTTGTCGATTGCACTGAAATGAAACTGAATTCCTCTAACACCTAAATGTTCACCTGCTGCGTTGCTTTATTAAACAAGCACTTAGGAGAGAGGCTTGTTGGGGAAGGGGGTGGGTATGGAACCATGCTATATGCTGAACCATTAATAAAAAGGAAACTTGCCATTACATCCATTCCTTTCTCCAGCTTTCCTAGTAACAACATGGCTCAATTACCCTTGATTAGTATAAGGATTTAGATTTACTTTTCAAAAAGTGCTAATCAGTTTAGGTTTAATGGATCGAAATGCAACACAAAAGTGGTCACCCTGTGAATACAGAAGTCTATTGACCATCCCCCCCATCACAGTGCTATATTAGAGACTAATCTAAAAACACAGCTACAAATAGTTGTTTATTTTGAAAATACCCAGTTACCATACACTGCTAAAGCACAGAAATGGTATCAAAACACAGTCTACCATCAATACAGCCTTCAGAATGAAGGGTAGTCAACATACTGACCCCCTTTCCAACTCATTTCCGTACAGATGGCATTATCTACTCAAGAACTGAGCAAATAAATCAACACTCATCATAAATGCTTTCCTACCAAGAGCCACATATACGTGTGAATGCAAATATTTTAAGTAAATATTAAAAGATGGGAACTTGCCTAGAGATTTACATGTAAATTTAACCACAAAACCAAATTGTTGTATTAAGTCAATGTTTCTTAATATCTAAAGTCTGAAGCTGTTCTGGCAATATTGACATTAGTGTTGGCACAGGAGGAGAAAGGAACCCTAAAATAGATTCTTTTTTTTTTTTCCCCAGAGAATGAAAACTAACACAAGGAAAAAAAGTTGGCGGGGGAAAGGGGGATCTAGAACATTCTAAGATATAGTGATGGTGACACAGGTCAGTACCTCCTACAGGTACAAAATGAGAAAGGGAACTACATATTTCTTGGCTCAAAGTACTGCTGAAATTTTTGAAGGTACTCCTGCCAGCTGGTGTCATTGACACTTTCCTTCCTGCCCTGCTTCTGGGTTTCTGATAGTCATTCCCACATTTGGAGGAAATTCAGAGCTCTCTTAATGGCTACCCTATGAAAGAATTAATTCATTTTTTTCCTCCTGTTTCATACTTTGCTCTAACCCAGGTGCATCCTTGGGGCCTGCCCAAATCCACTGTGTCTGTGAAAGCCAGAAATTCTGTGGTCTTCACCAGTGGACAATGGCCCTTTGGGTATTTTGTTTTTGTTTTTGTTTTTGATACCAGGGATTGAACCCGGGGGTGCTTAACCACTGAGTCACAACCCCAGTCCCTTTTATTTTATTTTTTTATTTTGAGTTAGGATCTCACTGAGTTGCTTAGGGCCTTGATAAATTGCTGAGGCTGTCTTTGAACTTTTGATCCTCCTGCCTCCGTCTCTGGAGCCCGTGGGATTACAGGCATGAGCCACTGCGCCTAACTGGCCCTTTGATTTTTAATCAAGAGCGGATAGATGCCAGGGAACAGAGAAGAAACTTAGAATTTTGAGCCCATTGGACTCAAAAGCATCATCTTGCGCTATGCTTAAGCTAATTAATTAGTTAATTACATCTGTCCCATTTATCAAAACCTATTAAAAGTTGCATGACTGTGTGTAAGTCCAATTGCACAGCATCTCTCTGCATCCTCAGTTTTCATGTTTATATGATGAATCTGATAATACAACTCTCATGAGGTTGTTATAAGCCATGAATGAGATGATGTATTTGTTAAATATCTGGTAGAGATCAAAACATGGCAACTACATTATATGTAAAATTATACCTTATTAAGTCAGTTGGCCTGAGAATAAACTTCTTTGGGTATGTCTGGAATTAAACATTCCTGGATATAGTACAAAATGCTCCACCTTCTACTGCATTGAACTCAGTCCCTGTGTGAATGCTACTCACGAGGGCTCCAGTGTCTGTTAGCTCCTTTCCATCCCATCAGGAGCTCTAGAAGAAACACTACACAAGTGACTTGTCAGTCAATTCAAATCCACAAATACTTGGTGGCTACTCAATGTTCCCATGTAACATGAGTGTGAATGTTCCTACACTCAAAGACAAAGCAGCTACGTTGTGGACTTGGTAAACACTAAACTATTTGACGTGTGTGACTGATTCACCTGCACATTGAGCGCACACACACACACACACACACACACAAAATTATCAAATTCCAAAGGAAAAACTACACTTTGGAGATTGAAACTAGATATTTACCCAGTCATCTGCCACCCCTGGGGAAAACCCCTCCCACATCTCTGCAATTCACCCCATCATCTTACGTTATGCTTAAGCTAATTAATTAATTACATCTATCCCATTTATCAATTTCAGAGGGCAGCTTTGCTACCTGATAAGATGGGGTACTTAAGTGAGCAAAATCATTCAAGGGCCTCAATTTTCCCATGTAAAAATGATAACAAAAACCAGGAGAGATGTAAAAGCTTAAGACCCAACACCAACGAAAACAAAAAAAGCTTGGGATCTGAAGTCAGATTACCAGAGTTTGAACTCCAACTTTGTAACTCACTACCTTTGTGACTTTGGGCATGTTAATTAATCTCTTTGAGCCTCAACTATACATCCATAAATTGAAACACAATCAATCAGAGGAAGTCTATCATTGAAAATGCAACCTTTACTTAACAGTTCAACAAAGAAAGCTTTCTTTTCATGAGATACAATCACCTTTATCTTTTACTTGGCAACATTACTATGTTTTTGTTCTAGGCCATACCTTAACTAAGACATCTATTAACTACTTATTCTATAGGTAGTTCTGTTAGTTCATTCAAAAAATATTTATATAGTCCTGTGACATTTCTTTATTTTTCTTCGATTAAGAAAGGCTGCCTGCCATATTCAGTCTTGCAAAAAATATCATAAGGACTTAGTACCAAGCAAAACATTTCCAATCCATTTATTATTTTTCTCATTCAGTAGTTTCTTTCTTATTGCTTATCTGACTCCTCCCTTTGATCAAATAGCTACAATGCAAAGGATTATTGTCCAAAAACTGATAAGAGTGAGAGTGTTCTATTCGAATATAATGCCACTTCTCAGAGTAATTATTTTTAAAAACACCCTGAAAGCAAATATTCAGCAGACTTGCAGTACTGAGACAAACAAATGAAGTTAGTAGAGATACATGTAGTCATTTTCATGGAGACCATCATTTTATGCTATAATGAACTGTCTCAAGATTATGGTGATAATAAAAATAATAGATGATATAATAATAGATTAAATAATACAATTACATTCATATAGATTCATGGTCCTTGTAGATGCAGACAGCATAGTTTCAGACCGTCAAAATTGGTTGCTTAACAGCTTGGGAAATAGGCTGAATAAAGGAATATGATATTTCTCATTCTGCAAAATCCCAAAGGCCATTGTCACATACAGTTACAGACACATCACTGTGAGTGTGTGTGTGTGTGTGTATGTGTGTGTGTGTGCACATTGCTAGAAAGGTAATGTGGGTTAGTGCAATGTCCTATAGATGGTCTAGAGAAACTGACTACTTGCTGGACCCTCAGGAAGCTAACCATTCTCTATCCTCAGGTCTCAGCTAAAAGCCCTTGAACCCTGGCTTCTAAGAAGCCGGAAGCTGGGCTTCTCTTTCAAGTGGATTCTGTTGGGTTCTCTATTTCTGTTACCCAAGCTCTACCTGTCTATCAAGACCCATTCAAGTCCCACCTCCTCTCCCCTGCGGTCCTCAGCTACCTCTAGGCCCTGATGTCACCCTTTGCTGTCATTTAGCACTTACCTTCCCTCCCTCAACTAGTAAGCCTGAATTCAAACCTTGGCCTGCCCAGTCCTGTGCTCTTTCCACTTCTGATGATCCACTCTTTTCCTCCAAGGCAAAAACCACCTTGATGATGTTCATGTGGCCAATCCAAACACATCCATAGCACTGATGGTGGCTTACCAGGACCCCTGCAGCCGTGTGAAGGGTAGTAGAGAGTGAAATTCCCAAGAAATGTTCATGGGAGGCAGAGGTCTGTATTCCTTTTCTATGAGATGAGATGTAGTTGTGACAGCTGGAGCAAGGCAGCTGTATTGGATCCCAAGGTGGAAGCTTCCTGCTTAAAATGTTAGAGCAATGAAACAGAAGGTCAGATCCCTGATCAGCATGGAGCAGCTCTGGGCTCTGGGAGAGTGACAAATAAACTTCTATCTTATTTGCAGTTTCCTTGAATTTTTTGTTTTTAATCACTCTTGGGTATTTTTCAACCTCATCAACACTATAACTAATGCACGTTTTTAAGATATATGCTGTGAGTTAAGTAAAATGTGGGAGGAACAGATCTGGTTCAGGGAATACTTTGCTCTATAGCTTGAGTAGGTATTAACATTATCTATAACCATTAGGCCTTAATTTCCTTAAAGAGCTGAGATTGTGATTCATGTGAATTCATATCCCAGGGGACTTACATAGGGTCAGGGGAATCCCAATACATCTTTGATTGGATATGGAAGGATGTATATTTTATCTTCACAATGATATATAGGTTTCTAAAAGTTGACAATTGCTTTTAATCCCAACACCATGAGTACACATCGAAAAGGCTTCATATACCTTTTTGATAGTGCTGGCAGATTAGATGTGTTCAGCTTCCCCTTTCATCCTCAGAAAACAGTATCTAAAAATAACTGCATCCAGTGGTCCTATATCATGGGAGGAAAGCAACGTGCCAAGTTATGAAGTCATCATGAGGTCTAGCTGCACAGGAAAGGTCAACATCCCCTTTGTTCTGCTTCACAGCATATAAAGCCCATGAGGCCATTGAACTAGTCTGCCAACTCTGAAACACCTATATCTGCAATCTGACACATGATAATAATTTTTAACTGAATAAAACAATTATTTTCCTTACAAACTCACTTTAAATAACTTTCAAAGATATTTGATAAAAATCTTTGGGAAAAAATTGTCCCATCCCTCCCAATTTAGTATGATTTTGGGGGATGTAACATTGACATCAACAAGTACTATATGCTGGCACAAAATGATGATACCAGTACCTTATTTTGGTACCTTTCATGCTGATTTATATATAGTAGAGATTTATTAAATATTTGTTAGATATACAACGAAGTCCATATATTTCAAAAAGGTACATGAATAACATCAAAAGTTATCTGCCATTGATAATGTAATGTTTGAATTACTCAAAAGTAGAGGTCCAAAAAAAAAGTAGAGGTCCTCAACCAGGGGTGATTTTGCCTCCCAGGGACCTTGTGCAATGTCTAGAGATGTTTCTGGTTGTTGCTTTGGGGGGGGCAGGCAGGTGCATTTAGCATCCAGAGTAAAGGTCAACTACTAGACTGTTCAACATCCTCCAATACATAACACATTCCTCCCAACGAAGAATTTTCAGGTCCAATATGTTAACAGTGCCAAAGTTGAGAAACTCCAGTTTTACACTGGCTGGGGTCATGTGTATTAAACTCTTGAGATTAAACTCATAGGAGGCAAGATGATGATGACTTTCCAATTGATGCAGCACCCTGAGAACTGAACCAAAATGAGTAGAGTGTGTAATTGTCAATGAAGGCCAGAGAACAAAGGAAGCTTACAATAAACAGGATATCCCCAGGTTCAAGCCTTCTGTTTATGCAGTTAATAACAACAGTTCCTCAGGTCCATCGGTGAAGCAGAAGGCATGGACAAGTTCAAGGTGACAGGTCCTCCAAAATCTCAAGAGTCTAAGGACTTAACTTTTTCTTTTCTTGTTTTTAAGAATGGACTTTTTTCATTTCAATGCAAACACCACTACAATAACCTTATGCCCTTAGACTGAGGGCAAAACATAATGAAGGACAATTATTTTTTCCTCTCACCTACAGCTCTCCTTCCTCAATGTACACCACTTCTGCCCTTAGGCCTACAACCCCTTCAATGGACAATGATATCAAGTTTCTCAGGTAACTTACAGTTACTTTGCACAAATTTTTATACAACTTACAAGAGTGACCCAGGTAAAAAAAAAAAAATTCATTCAGCCCCACTTTTCCTAAGCCCTGGACATTGGCATACCAAAAAGCCCTACTTCCTTTTGAAAACCCATTGCTTCACCTAATTAGAGTCAGTTTTGCTAATGAAGATTATAGCATGGCTTTACTCGCAACCCGAAGAGGCAGCATTTATGCAGGTGAGTAGCGGTTTCCCTAAACATTTTGATTACAGCTTTAAATGCTCTAAAATACGTGTAAAAGTCCTATCATTAAATTTAAACAGCCTGATGATATGCGGAACAAGACTATGAGAACGGCAAATAAATTGCTGTAATCTGCCATACTGTCACTTACCCTGCTCCTGAGCAGCTATAATTGGCTAATAGGATAATAAGGTGGCAGTTTACAAATCTGAAAGCTATACTCCTTTGTTGAAAATGCCCTTGAGGAAAAAAAAAAAAAAAAAAGGCTTCAAGTCAAGAAGGCAGAGTAGGTATGATCAAAATCATCACCCTGGATTCAAAATATATTTAAATGTTTTTCATATAAAACCAAAAGGAGTCACCCAGCACTGCTGTATGTAAGGACAGGCACGACATCAGATGTCACAGTGTTTACTTAGCCTTTAATTTTTCCTGCCGTAGGAAATGTTCATTTCAGAAGAGCTTTCCCCTTCCAGAAGAATTCCAGGTTAAAGAGGATCAAGATGAGGCCGCCCTGTCCTGAAAGACTGAGGGCCAGAAAGGTCTCCTTAGCACTAGGCCCCAGACAGAGGTTTCCAGTTGATTCCAGTCAACACAACTCCTGAGCATCTTCTCAGGCCTGCAGCCCCTCTATTCTCACAGACTCCATTCCGTTCCTCAGGGAATTGACAGTTGCTTGGGACTTATTTGCATGCAACTTATTTGTCTACATGGGCCAATCCAAGTAAAAAATTTCCATCAGCCCCATGTTTCCTGTGCTTTGGATATAAGCTTTGTCCACTGACAATCAGAGGAAGATTCCAACCACACCAAAACTACACATCCTACAGCCAGGCACTGCCTCAACTTCTGTCAGCCAGGTCCCAAGTGTACCTACAAGGAAAATGTCCAAAGCAAGTGACCTCACAAGACACTTGTGATGTGAGGATTCTTACCAGCAAAGACTAGCTTAAATCTGGTAAGAAAACTGTTTCTACTCCTACCGGTTGAGCATCCCTAATCCAAAATTTCAAAATGCTTCAAAGTCCGATTTTTGGATCAGGAATGTTCAACGAGTAAAATCTGCAAATATCCCCAAATCTGAAAAACTCCAAATCAAAAACACTTCTGGTCCCAAGTATCTTCGGTAAGGGAATATTCAAACTGTATGACTACTGTTTAGAGAAACTTGTCAACTGGGAGACCAGAGAGGAAAAGGAGGTACAGTGCTATGAGATGGCACTGAACTACAGGACCTTGAAGGTCATAGTCAGCGGACGTTGCTGTCACTGCGCAGGACACCATCGAGGATTTGGAGCAAAGGTGAGTAAGGGCTGACCTGTAAAAGGAGTTTGTTGGTGGCCACTGGATGGAGTAGAATTTGTCATGGGATGGGGCAGCCATAGGAAGGTGAGAAGGCCATTGCCAAGGTCAGGCGAGGGGCGACCATGGCAGAGACTAGAGAGGCAGCAGTGGAGGTGGTAAGAATCGGCAGAACTCCAGACACACAGCTGCAACAAACATGATGTGCTAATGTTGGTGGACATGGTCCACCAGAGAAAGCAGGGTGGCAAGGACAACTCCAAGGCTTCTAGCCTGAGCCACTGAGAGAAAGGACTTGTTTTGATTGAGATGAGAAGACTGCAGAAGAAGTAGCACATTTGGGGGTGTTGTCAAAGGGAGAAATCAACAGCGTGGTTTTGGACATGTTATTCTAAAATATCATCATGATAGTCTATATTTAAAATCATGCTCTCTGCCTCACTTCTAGACATTCCTGACGCTTTATGGCTACATTTATGTATACATGCACATATGTGTAAGTGTCTATATGCACACATATGTATTTATATATGAACGTGTGTGTCTTGAAAGTGAGAACAGATCGATGGATGGCTGGTTGGTGTACTCTTCTCTCTCCTTGAGCTGGCCATTTCTTTCAGAACAAAAAAAAATCTGATATGCCATCATCTTTCTTTCTGAAGTGAAAGTTCTACTGAATAAAGAGTAGAAGTAGGGGCTGGGGAGATAGCTCAGTTAATAGAGTGCTTGCCTTGCAAGCACAAGGCCCTGGGTTCAATCCCCAGCACCGCAAAAAATAAAATAAAATAAAATAAAATAAAAGAGTAGAAGTACAATAAAGTAAAAGGAAAAAAACGTGAGCATTCTCCAATCTATCAACAGATGAGGCACAGAAAAGCCATTTGGACAGAAGCAAAGGTCTCCAAGAACAAGCAAAGCCATGCTGTTAATACCAGGAGGCTACACAAACCTGTTCCATGCCAGCGCCATATGGGAAGCTTACGGGGATAATGGCACAGAGAAGCAAAAGGTCCTTGTGCTCCTCTGAGGACTGCAGGGTGAAAATGGAATTTGGGCAGTGAGGCAAGAAGTACCCAGGCTGACTCCCTGGGGTGCAGCAGCAGCAATTCAAGATATCTGCACTCGAGCAGGCTGATAAACCCCTAGTGCAGCCTGACATCTGAGCTGGCCCTGAGTCCCTGGTGCCTTCCATCTCCCAGCCCAGCTGGGAGGAACCAAGGGACAAGTAGCAGTCCCTTGCCACTGTCATTATACTTGTGGCTTACATTTGTTGAGTCTTGACAGAGGCCAGTGACAAGACTCCATCCCTGAGTAAACTTCAGTCAGGCTCCTCGAAGCCCTCTGCCCACCCTTGTCAGGCCTGCACCACCCACTTGAGCATGATCCCATGGTGTCAGTTTAGAAAGAACGCCCACCCTGATATCTGACTCAATTCCTCATCTCCCACTGTCCCCCACTGACACCTCAGCATCCCAGCCTGCCTTCAGCAGGATTGGGGCAGGTCTGTTTAGCAGGATCCCCCTTAGCCCTGCTGGGTCCCCCAGGAGTCACCCACTGACCCCAACCCTGCTTCTTGGCTATCAATCACGATTTATCCCTTGCAGTATCCAGATCTGGTCCCAGTTCCAGGAGAGGACTCTCTCCCCACCTACTGCAAGAGTTCCTGACAAAAAATCTGTTTTTATCGCTTTAACTACTGTCCAGCTCTGGTTTTTCTTTGACACCAGCAGAGTAAATAGCCCTTGGAATATTTCCGTCCCTGGAGGTCCGGTTGTTGCTATTTATGAGACTGGTGGTAAGACGGGCAAGGCAACCGAGTGCGGCACAGGCTCCTGATTTCATCTCTATTTAAAATCGTGTTCTCTGTTTCATTTCTGGACATCCCTGACACTTCAGAGCTACATTTATAGATAGGTATGTGTGTATCACTAAATATATATGCACACACACATATATATATACATATCTACATATATATGTATGTATGTGTGTATATATATATCTCACAAGGTTTCTGATTCCATCTCTATTTCGCAACGCTGTTAAAATTAACAGAATCAGCCCAGAGAGAAAAACAAGACAGCTCTGCCATATTTATATTAATGGTGCTGCTGCCCACCTGCCCCGCTCCCCTGCCTTTTATTCCTTTTTAAGTAATCAGGGGTGGGGGGAGAATCCCTCTTGGGAATGAATTTAAAATGATTGTGAATTAGTTATTCCACTTCCTCACCATGACCACGACCAGGGAACTGTTTAAGAGCAGAGAGTGGACGGCGTAGGTACCTCTTCCTAAGACAGACACCTCTGCCACCCGGAATTAGAGAGACCTTGGCTGATTCTGATTGTGGCAAATTAACTGAATTACGGGAACACATGCTCCATGATGCTGCCTCTTTTATCACAGTGTCCAGTGCGATCCTGGCCCCTCATTTCCAGAGGTGAGGGGACAGCAGAGGGAAATAAAGGGAAATGGCAAAGGAGCTAAAAATAAACGTGGGAGTGTGTAGAAAGGAGAGTTTAGCTGTGAACATAAGCAAACTGACCAGACTAGCCTCAACCAGTAGACACAATGTCTGTAAGCTTGGTGGGTATGCTGTATCAAATTGGCAAAACCTCTGATGGACACACGGACCCTCTGTCAACGGGAAACCTTAGCAACAGAATCAAAATGGCTGTCGATCAAGGAAGGCTGCCAAGTGGGTGCTTTGGTCACACCCTGGCTCGGTGGACTCAGTTCTAACTCTGTCTCTGTGGGGCTTACCTATGATTTGGGAAAAGCACTCTATGATGCAAAAATATCCAATGTTATCTACAGACATCAACCAGTCCAGACCACGAGGGTTCTCAAGGAGCGTCAATGTTTTGGTTGACAGATATTGTAAAAACTGCTAGCCATTTATTGGATGCCTACACTAGCCAGGCATTAGGCTGGGGTGTAAAGAATGAAGACAATCTAATGAGCATGATCAATGCAATTATATTATAAAACATAGCAGGGCCAGCAGACTCTATTCACAGTCAGAACCCTAAGTAGTTTCAAGCATTCAAATATCAAACAGTAAACAACTTCACGCAAGATTGAAGACAACTCATTAAGACCCATCCAGATCTGAGTGTTATATAAAAATGTTAGTGTCGTTAATTACCTTCCAATAATAATGCAAATTACAGAAAATAATGAGACTGTTTACCCAGCAAACTAATAGGGACTGGCATTTCGAACTCTACCAAAATAACCTAGCCAACAAAAAATGTTCTTTTTCTCCATGTCTGGCAGCTTGGCTTTTCCCTCCTTTCCTGCTGACCCACTTCAAAGGTGTCATGCTGGAAACACTAATCCTGTCCTCCTTTGCTAGAGTAAGTTCCATCCTTGTGCTTCCTGCCTAGTGTCTCCATTCACACCCAGAGTTATGCTCATTACTAACCAGTCAAGCCCGCAGCAGCCCACACACGTATCCCAACACAAGGCCTACTTCCACACTGGTCCACCTCCTGTACAGGTCATGTGGTTCCCTGAAAGTCGAGAAATGGGCACTTGAGGAAAGAAAGCAGCAATACTTTAAAATGCAAAGAGGGCTATGCACTTTTATTTTGCCTGGAACATCCAAGAATCGATAATGTGTTAGAGTTTAATGCTACATGTACAGAACGTACATCTTCCACGGGTTTAAACTTAGGAAAATCATACACATGCATACTCACACATGTGCTTGTATGTGCACAGGGCTTGAACACACATACACACACACATACAAATTGAAGAGTTTCTATTTAAAGAAAACTGACACCTAAAAAAATGTAGCCCACTTTATAGTGCACATAATGATCTCTTCTATTTTATCACAAAGCCTACTAGGTCATATATTGACTTCTAACCATCCTTAATGCATAATCAATCATATACAGACAAGTCTCTCTCACACATACTACTTTGGTAATAAAATTCAGATTCAAGAATTAAAAATCAGTCAAAAAGAAAACAAAACAATAATGGGCATGTGGGAGGGAGTGAACTTGAAGCACGAGGAAGCCAGCTGGTTAGCTGCCCTTTTAAAGGTACCAGGGAATCAGGCCTAAGGCCATTAATCCTACAGTTTTCACTCCTTTGCCAACTCTCAGGGCTTATATTACAGAGCCATCGTCCAGATTAAAAATGGTTTTCCACAAGGGCTTCTGCTTCCCCAGGAACCCTTCTCTCACCTGTCCCCACCTGCCGCCCCTTCACAGAGCAGCAGAATGAAATCCAAAAGGAAAATATTAAAATCAAGCCAGGCTTTAGGGGTGCGGGAGGTAGATGGAGAGAGGTTCTCATCGAGTCTTCCACACAGTACTCCCTGTGCAGAGTCTTCGTCATTACATCACGAGGAAGAACGGGCACCCACAGAACAGCTGCCTCTAAGTCCACGGCCCTCCGGGGAAGAGTTCACCTTCACAGCTGCCACCCTGAGGGGCCATGGGGACCTGCCCCGCTCCTGTCTTTCCTCCGCAGTCTCCACCCCCAGCCCTGCCCCCCACCAGACTTCTGCCTTGTGTCACCACCCCCTTCTCAGCATCCTCCCTGCTCTAAGAGTGCCCCACTTGTTATTCTGTCCACAGAATTTCCCTGCTGGGCAACCACAACATATTTTTCAACTGGAAAGAATACAAGGCAAGGCTGTGTTTCCATAATGCCAAAGCAGCAGACAGTTAAAAACGGAATGATTCCACCTGAGTAATTCCTACTGAATAGTTCTGGTTGTGCTGTCTACGCTGGCTGCACGTGGCTTTCTCACCTGCAATCCACAGCCTCTCGGAACCCCCAGCATCTGAACGAGAATATTAAACTGCATCCAGCAGGGCACAGAGCATGCATCCTGCCCGCCTGCAGAGGAGGTGATCTCAAAAGTGGCTGGCAGTCATGTCACAGGGGTGTGGGAATCTCGCTGCCAACGGGCACACTAAGGGCCTGACTGCCTCTCAGTGAATGGACACGCCAAGGGGAGCTCATCATTGCTGCAGGGCTACTGTGTGCCAGAAGCCTTGCTTGGCACCCTTCCTATGTTGTTTCAACTAATACTGCCACAATCTCCAAGGTCAAGTGGGCTAAGGACCGGAGCCCTGGGTCCAAAACAGGTCTTTGTTTCAATCCCAGGCCCACCTTTCCAAAAGGGTCTTTCTGGCCCCACACTTCACATTTTTAAGCCTCAAATTTGCTCCTCTGAATGCAAGAACTTACCTCAGGGGTTGTTGTGAGACTTAATGAACAAAGGGCTTTGGCACAAAGAAATGCTTTCTAAGTGGTTGTTGTTCTTATTATTGTTATTATACCCATTTTATAGATGAAAGGAAGTCCTTTGTCTAAGAGGCAAAGCCAAGAATGGGCTCTTTAATTTGTTGGATCCATGAGTACTCTTTGGACTACACAAGTTGTCTCCCCTATGGATCCAACCTGCAGGGGAAACTGCCGGGATCCAACCATCAAAGCTTCACTTACCAAGTAACCCTGGGCTTCCAAGACCCCACTGGACTTTGTAGTCTGATGTCCTTCCTTTCAGAAGAACAGTTGAGAAGCTCAGGAGGCTGAGACAGGAGGATCACAAATTGGAGGTCGGGCTCAACAAGAGAGGAAAACTTGTCCATAAATTGATTAATTAATTAAATTAAACAAGCAATGGGAGACATGCCAGTTTGGGGGAAGAAGCTGTTCTCTGTGGCATCCCAAGACACTCTCCCAGGCAAGGCTTTCCTAGGGATGTTTAGACACTCACCCTTTTCTAGTTTCAGTATTACAAATTTGAGGGGCTGGGGAGATAGCTCAGTTGGTAGAGTGCTTGCCTCATAAGCACAAGGCCCTGGGTTCAATCCCCAGCACCGCTAAAAAAAAAAAAAAAAAAAAAAAAAAAAGAAGAAAGTATTACAAATTTGATGTCTAGAAGGGATTGGGGACTCGAAAGTCACAGAAAAGCTGGATTCAATGGCAGTCCCTCAGCAATGCAGTCTGTTGAGTGGTCAGGTGCCTGACATTGTCAAGGCTCTGGACAGAACACTGTCTAACTCTTCCTCTATGACAAGCTGCAGTCTAACTTCCGTTCCTTCTATGGCCTTTCTAGGTTTTGTAAAATGTGTAAAGGGCCACAGGCCAAGTGTAGTGGGTTGCCAGAGGCTTTCCATGTCAGGACAGGAAAATCCTGAGGAGCGCCCAACCTGGCTGGCCCTGCAGAGCGGGATGTGGGGAACACCAAGCCCAGGTGAAGGCGAGGGGGGACTCCAGGGGTGTTTGTTATCTTGCAGCAATTTATCCACGTAGATGGTTTCCACATCAGCTACTAAATCTAGTCTGCAGAAGAAAAATAAAAATGAATGAACACGCCCAAGCAAGGAAAATGATACCAACCAGATCAAAAGAACCTAGAAACTACACTTTTGCCAATTTTTTATTTGTTTTGATAAAAAAATAAATAAAAAACCTGCCCCCGCCCCTAAAAACATGCTTTCTTTTTCTGCTCTCCAAATTTAAGGCTGGAGGAAAATGAAGTGATTGAGTTTTATTATCTGGGGGTGGGAGGAATTTGAATAAAAGGCCATTTACTCTCCTATTTTCTGAATACACTTATTCCATACTGATAAACACACATTTACACTGGAGGGAAGATGGTCTGCAGAACAGGCACTTACTAGGATTAAATTTACATTCTCTGTCCAAACATAGACACATACATTTTAAACTGACAGTGGTTCATGTTGAGCTCACATCTGCAAACACTAGAAAGGCCAGTTTTTGCTTTTTTTTTTTTTTTTTTTTTAATCAGTTTACAACTTTAACTATTAGGAATATACTTTTCTACTACTTGCTTTAAGATTTGAGAAAACATAATAGAAAAGTGACCTATTTTAATGACAACACATTCATAACATTTCTTGCTGTACCCAAGAGCCAGCTCAGTCTCAGTCCATCACTGAGAGAGAAATCTGTGCATATAAATAATTAGGCAATCTCAAAATGAGTCTGCAGATGCTCTGAGATGAGCCTGCTGACAGTCACAATGACAGCTTGCTAACATGTTCACAGGACACCAGCTTCTCTTAAAGGTTGCTTTCGAAAGGATCAGCTGGGTTCCTACTGGGTTAAAACACAAGCATTTGAGACAGTTTGTGTTCAACAGCTACAAAAATCTATTCATCCTATCTAGAGAGTAAGGGAGACCAAAGATTGTGTCTCAAAGGTACTCGAGGCCTGTGTTTCGAGGAAGCAGCAAGATAAATGTGACCCACATAAAATCAAAGCTTATCAGCTGTCAGCGTATTTTAGATGATGCCACCTTTTGGGGCTGGGGAGTCAAGAAAGTACATATTTGAGCAAAATGTCCCTCTAGCTATGACAATTTAAGCAAAGAACACTTTAAGTCAACATGCACTTTACGTGTGCTCCTAAGAGTTGCATCTAAATCCAACCTGGAGCTACATGAGCATTAAATTTGGTGAATGGGGGATGTTTGGATTAACTGCAGCAAAACAGAGCAGGTGTGGACTAAGAGAGGCATTCACCATGATGGCTCCAGGGAGATTCTTGCCTTCGAGGGCAGGAGGCTCCATGGGTGCACACAGTGTGGAGGCTGTTCATAGGGAAGTGCTCTGTGGGAGCACAGAGGAGGAGGGATGTCCTTCTGAAGTTTGGGAGGATGGCCCGCAGTGACATCTGGGCTAAGTCATTGTCTAGAAGTACCCAGGTAAGCAGAGCAATAATGTTTGCTAAGGTAACATTGGCACTGCTTTCCCACAAAGACATGCTCTGTGTATATACTGTGTGCTTTTCACATATAAAACTCATGAGGAAGTGCCTCACGCATTGTTTTTAAAAACAAGTTCAAAAAGGTTTTATTGTATTATTATTGTCTGTCAAAGAATGCCTGGGCATGGTTGCTCAGTGAGTCCATTCCAATTCAAGATCAAGAATGGGTAGAGACAGGGTAGAAAAACCAGAGCTAAAGTCAGGACATGAATTCACTGGTAGTGGCTATTGATCACAAGTCTAATTCTGGGGTAGGAATCCATTTCATTCTGCAATTCTTCCTACCATCAATAAATGGGAAAACTACCATATTTTGTCAAGACACAGCTACTAAGTTGAGTGAGCTCAAAAGCCCTTTGATTTGGAACCAATAGATTCCTAGAAGATTCCTGAAGACTTCCTTGTCATGGTCTGCTCTAAGTCCCCTGGTTTCCTCAAGTCTTGTGTGTTTTATTTTTAATGATCATCTATTTGGTGGCTACTGAATCCAGAAGTAAAAAAAAAAAAAAAAAAGCAGAAGAAAAGAAAGTCAACCAGCAAACTAGTAGCTATCCTTTATAGGTACCTACTATGTGTTCTCAAGTAATCAGCACATGTAGGGAAAAGCTCAGGTGCACCTGACTTACGAGCATTAAGAGAATCCTCTGCTTCTTAGTGAGGTAGACACTTGGGTGAACTGGGTGCTAAGATTCAGTCCTATATGAAGCAAAGAGGACCTATAAGAAGTCCTACTGAAGTTGAATTCCGGTCTGCAAGAAATGAAATCTCGAATGTTAAATTTAGCATTTTCCAGGAAACTACTTGGCAAAACCAGAGAAGTGACTTTTAGAATATTTGACCATGTATTATTATGATAATTTTTTTCACCAGCACTTGTAAGGCTTCCCAGGCAAACAAGGTAAATGGCACAATGTATCAGGAAAACAATACAAGAACCGCCACAGCCTGCAATAACCCTGTGCAAAGGGAAGAGAGGGCCCACTGGTCCAACAGCACTTTTGGCATCTTCTTCCACTCATTTTATGTTTCCTTCCTCCTCCATCACCGCCAAAAAGCAGCTCAGGCTCTTGACTTAGCACAGATATCCTTCAACAGAATCCTTGTCATTGTTGTACAGGGATAGGGACATTGCAAATACACTCAGCAATCTGGACACAAGATTTTTCTTTCTTTACCCCACAAGGTAGTTCTTGATTCTCCCATCAAGTTCCTAGTCTTACAAAGATGAGTTTGTTTTTTTTAATGGGCAAAGACATGATTTCAGGATGTGTGAGTATTACCACAAAACTAAACAAGTTTCGTTGTCATGAATCATTCATTCATCCCATCTGTGTTTATTAAACTCTTAATAAGCATGTAACATTCAGTTTGTCTAAATCTGTGCCCAACACAAAGGAGACATGAGACTGTGTCTGTCACCTATAGGAGGACGGTTCTGTTACTTTCAGCCATGTCTGAAGGCTCACACCAAGGAAAAGAGGGAACACGAAGCTGCAGAGGCAGAACCACAACACCCTTAAAGACACTGGGGCAGGAACAGGGCAAGGGAAGGTGCCATACAATTCTAATGCCTTGTTAGCTCTACAGATGGCCCACACACTACAGAATGCACTCCCCCGTGAACCAAAACTCTCAATGCATGAATGATGAGAGGAAAGAAAATACCTCTTTTCTCCTTTAAATCCTCTATGTCTGTTGTTAATATATTAGGATCTTTTATAAACTTCCCAATGTTGTCAGATCACCCATGAGTTAGAACTGACAAAGTAAACAAATATTTAATGATTTACCATGGATTCAACTAAACATGAATCAAAATGGCATTCCTGAAAGCAGACAGTGTTAAAAATTATTTTCCATCTCCAATGACCTATACTTAAACCCCATTTCCTCCTTTTTGTTCTGATTCTTGCTTGCCCAGAGAAATTAGTCTTATAACAACTCAACACAGACAGTCTTTATCAAAATATCAAATTAAATGGCGCCTCTAATCAGAATCTAAGGACAGACTCAATCCCAACATGACTGTACTCCCAGGTTCCCAAAGGCATGAGAAAGAACTGAAATAATGAAGTGGATTCTCAGCCAAAAAATTCCAACTGTAAAAGTTATTCCAATGACAGATGTGGGAAATGGCCAAATTCTTAGGCACACTTTTCTTAAAGTTCATTTGTACCAATTCAAAGGATATGGAAAATATTTCCCAGGAACTTGGGTCACTCAAGCAACAGTAAATGAACTTAAGTTTTCCTAATCTATTAATTAACTTAGAACACATAGAAAGCTGACTTATCGCTCAATCTCTTCAGGATCTTCTGATTGTGCTAAGAAAACCAGTTGCTAACGTTTCAAACTGACAGTAATACTAAGCAAGGCTGCAAAGACCAGCTTGACGGAGAACTGGAGAGGGGAGAACAGCCTCTCCTATATGAGACTTTGTCCTATTTCCAGGACTGCAATTATCTAGAATCAGAGTTCTTACTCTAAAAAAGAAAGGGAAGAAAAAAAAAGCAGTTCCTGTAACAAACCTGGTGTGCCCAGGCCCTTCTTGCTTAATTTTGTTTTATTTTAAGCATGCAAACTTATGTTTAGCAAGGAATGACGGTAAAAGAAGGCAGCTATGGTGTTATTTTAAGGAAAAAGGGATGATTGTAAAGAAATCTACCATTTTGGGGGGTTGTCTATGATCCTGAGTAAGTCATTTACATGTTTTTGAATTTCAGCTGCTTCATATGAAAAAGTATATCTGGGAAGAGTGAAACAGGTATATTCTCTAAAATAACACTGGAGCTGGCCCAGTCTAGGTATATAGTAAATGTTTGCAAGGCTTGAGGCAGAATACATCTGCATTCATGATGCTTGTCATTCTTGGATTTATGATATATAACTCAAGGGACTCCCAGAAGAGGGGTACCTCAGAGCACCCCCTGCCAGGCACTTTCATGGAAGTCCTTGATACCAAGTTCCCTGAGCAAGAAGTTAGAGGGAATACATCAGCCTGGAGAAAAAGGGGGGGGGGGGGGGGGGGGATAGGTGAGAAAGACTGAAAGAAAGACAGTGTGCAGAAAAATTACCCCATGGTTGCATTTCATTCACTTTGAGATAAAAGTGAGTTTCTCTATGGAATAGTTACAAGATGTGTGGTCTCTCTGGGAAATTATTCTGTTGAACTCTTAGGTTTTGTGGACTTTTGGTATGTGTTATGCTTCCATTAAAGATTTAATTAAATGTATCTTTAAAAAAACAATCTAAAAGAGCATTCTATTTTTATCTCTGAGTAAAGGAGAATTTAACTCAAAAAGGTTCATAAACATATCACTTAATCAAAGTTTACTTAGTAGAAACTGGTGAAAAGTCAGAATCCCAAGTGGAAGAGACCCAGGTTCAAATCTAGTGCTGCTGTCTCATCTGGGGCAAGTAACACATCAGGGCCATGACTTTTGCAGGATGGAGTTAACAGTTGCTCTCTTCAAGAGGCATGTGGGTATTAGAGTGTGTCTCCCCTTTCTTATGCCTACTCTACTTTGAAAAGCCCTTGAAGTCACACCAAGTCCCATCGTCTTGATATGGTGTCTGACACATAGTGAGCAGCCTGATAAATCTTTGCTGAATTAAAGGTGATTGATAACCAGTTTCTTACCTTCTAGGAACATACAACCTAGAACAAAGAGACAAGAAGACGACCGTGAAAAAAATTCATCATTTCCAAGGCCCTCTACTAGCTGGGGGATACCATATTTTCCAAATCCAACTCTCCAACAGGCTGTGGTTCTCACAT
The DNA here is from genome assembly GCF_902686455.1 of Sciurus vulgaris. Taxonomy (NCBI): domain Eukaryota; kingdom Metazoa; phylum Chordata; class Mammalia; order Rodentia; family Sciuridae; genus Sciurus; species Sciurus vulgaris. The sequence goes on from NC_136461.1 coordinate 190,610,516, forward strand.
TCCTTAGAATAGGCTACACTTCCTGCCACTGGCCTTCCCTTACATGACACCTATTCTCTTTTGCCATTCTTTAGTGCCTCTGAGTCTTAACCTGGGATTCTCTGCTGGTGCACCATTCTTCTCCACCAAAGTCTTTCCTCACACCTCCATTTATCACTGCATATTTATTTCTTTCATAGCATCTAGCACACAGTAAATAATCATCACATATTAAATCTCAATTAATTTACTCTTGGACTTGATTTAATTCTTGGAACACTAGCTCAGAACCTATCTATCAACTACTTTCATGTAAGGGGCTTGAACATACCAGGAAGAGCAAACAAAAGGCAAGATGGATGCCCATGGCAGACATTAAGTAATAGAATCCTTATCCACTGAATTCTGGGGAACATTCAGAATCCTTCCAACAGTAGTCCAGGAAGTCACTACCAATCAATCTGACCTGATATCAGTTGAAATCTATTAGTCAGTTCCAAGGGATAAATATCCTCTAATGGCAGCTCTCCAAGACCTCATAATCTCAGAGCATGTATCTGAAATCTACCCTAATACAGCCAATGATTTTTAAATAATTCCTAGAGCACAGAACATTCATGCTTTGTGTATTGAACTCGTTCTACACAACTGGCATAGGTCAAAACCAAAAGATGATATGCACATGGGCACCTGAAAAATTAATGAATAGAAAATATCTTACAGGGGAAACACTTATCTCCCTGGGAAAGAATAATGTATGGTTTCCACATTTTTTTTTTTTAAGGAGAACAACTGCAGCACAAGCAGGTGTCCCATCTGAGAAAGCAGAAGACAGGTCTTGTCACATGGACCGCTCCCCCATCCCCAAACTCCATCCTGTATGACTTGACAGATTCAAAATTGAGAGAATCACAATTCCGAGTTCAGAAAGTGAACAAGAGAGATGGTCTGCTTTTGCTTATCTCTGTGGGTATTAAGATGGCCCAGACCACGCACAAACCTGTGTGCTCACCCACAAACCACCTGAGTTCTCTGTGGAAGACCACATTCCTTAAGGAATCCCTTGTTCCTCCTCTCTATGCCCCAAACACTTCTCAGATCAGACAACAAAACTGCCTCAGCAAAGCAAGAAGCAAGTCAGATAGTTGCCCAAACACCAACAGGTGGCGAGGAGTTAGTCGCCAACATTTCAATAGCTAATGCAATTAGCCCATCTCCCAGGCTGGCCATTTTCCTTCCACACGCCACATTCCGCTCAAGCTTTCCGAGCTTACTATAAAATGCTTGCTCTTGATCCCCAGCACCAGAGCCCTGAGCAAAGGGCTGGGGGAAACATTCCACAAGGCCTCTGCCAGCCAGAGCCAGGACAATGCCCCTTCCTGGCAGTGTTTCCTCCCAGCCTCAGACTTTTGTTATTGGTGGGAACATCATTACCTTCAAATAACATCCTGAACTCACATGCTTACTGCTGAGCACACTGGCACTTTCGGTAGTGACACTTAAAAATAAAGAGCTCTATTAATTATTAATAATGGAAAATGAGATACTCTGAATGGGAAATAAGCTCCCGCTCTGCTAATTTGAGTCGCCACAAGTTCTGTGGTACTGTGTGTGAGTCCGTGAAATACGCTGTGACGTTGACTGTCACAGCGTACTTACCCTAGAAAAAATCTATTCTAGGTTTTCCTGATTAAATTTACATTTTTAAAACAAATTAACTGGTAAGTCTTTATCCACTATTAGGAAGCTCTCACTTTTTAAAGCAACCTATAAAGTTTGGTAATCAGCCTGTTAGTCAGTTCAGGTATTTATAAGCCTATAAAACACACCTGCTGTATGTGGGCCATTTTACACTAGAACAGTAAGACAGCACAGGCTATATGACATTTTGCAAGAAGTCAAAAACATACTCCCACATGATTTGTAATATTAGAGGGCCACTGACCAACATGGCTTACATTTCTCTTTCCAAACTGGACCTAAACTTGAAAGAAATGGCTTCCTGGATTATTTTAACCAAACATTAAAGCTTCTTTAATTTGAGCAATACGTACTCAGAAATTAGCCTAAAAACTGTATACTGGGGGTGGGGGGAATTTAAGCACAGAAATGCTGTCAAAAATGGAGACTTTAATGGGGATGATATTTGTTCCCTTAAGAGAACTATTTTCCAAAACAAGATTTACAAAAATTGGTGAAATTTAAGACTGTTCTGTATCTCCTACAAATTAGTCTTCTAAAATTTGTTCCACAATAGTGTCAGATAATGATGGAAATTAGAACTAGCCAGGTAAAGAAAATTATGGTCAAAAGAGAGAGTTCCTGCCCCCAGTTCACAAACAAAGTGGGTAACAACCTAAGTTTGGTTGTTTTGTGAATGTGAAATAAATATAAAACAAAATGGGAACAACAACCAAATGAGTCTTTTTAGAATGTATTTATCATTCACTGAAGTCACTAGCTCAAGTGAGTCTAATCCCTGCCAGTCTATTTGTATGAACAAATACATTTATGTTCATAATATTTTAGAGAATTCCATTCACCCTTTATTACCCACTCCTTTGAACTCTGGTGCTATGCTGTCATCTGTAAATTGGACTCACAGGATTATAAAGATAACATACTAGAAGTTGTCACTAGTGATCTTTAGTTATAAATGGAAAGGATACTGTTATATTTCCAATGGCGACTAAATGCCCTGAATTGGTATTTCTCACCCTCTCACTCTTAGTTTAGAATAGGTCACAATGACATATGTTTTGTTCTTTTCTAGTCCCGTCAGCAGACTTATCTACAGTGGCCTTCTGTAAATCATGCCAAATGGGCTGGCTAAGTAAACGCCATTAAAAAAATGCATTAAACAATGAAAGGCTGCCCAGCCACTCACATAAAACAGGGCGCCATCCAGATCTAACAATGCAAAGTGTCCCCTGGGCTGGGGCGCATGCCCAAGAAAGGAAGCCACTGCCCTCGTGCTTCAGACTGGTGCATCCTCGGGGCCTGCAGCACTTCCCTTCTTTTGATCTGCTGGTAAAGGGCCTTTCACAGCCCCTCAATTGCCACTCTTACACAATGGAGCTGTCAGAACTGTGTTTAAACCTCGGCATTTATTATCCTTTAAGAAATCTAATTCACTTCTGAAGGTCTGGGAAAGAGGTGTCCCACTGTAACACCTCTAATGGAAGGGGGTTAGGTTTCTCAATAAAGCGGACACACTAGAGGCCTCCTGGCAGAGCTGACATTCATTTAAATGCCTTTGAAATGCTCATCTCATTTTGCTACCTGTCCCTTACACTGTTCAAGTTAAACAGAAGAAAGGGGGTGGGCAGCCTTAACAAAAATCTACCATGATGCCAAGCATTATAAAGGCCTTCAATAAATTCTTGTTGAGTAGGTGACCCAGGAAAGATTTCTCAAATGCTCCAGAAAAAGAGTAAGAAGTGTTTTCCTTCTCCTGGAATCACCTCTCTCAGAAAATGGATACAGTCAACAGACATTTATTGAGCTATTTCTCTGGTGCCAGGTACTGTCTTATCCTAAGGGAAGCAAAGATGGGCAAAACAAGATCCATACTCTCATGGGGCTCAAACTTTAGGGATAGGAGGGATAAACAAGAGGCAGCAGAGAAAATAAAGCCAGCTACAGCCAGTGAAAATGATGTGGAGAAGCCCACATGAGATGTGATGGTCCAGGAAGGTCTGCCTGAAGGGGATGTCCTTGAGCATTTCAGCTCAGGCCAAAACAGCCAGACGGATGAAAGTAACCCTGAGGATTAGGCAGAAGGTAAAGCAGGTAGAGAGAAAGACAGGCGCAAGGACCCTGAGGTGGGAGGGAGGAAGGGAGGCAGAGAAAAGGCCAGCAGGACCGGAAATATAGCAAGAGGAGCAGAACATGTTGGAGACAAGGTGCTGGTGGGGGCCGGCCCAGGCCAGAGCTCTGAGGGCCTTGTGAGGTGAACGGGCTTCATTTCAACTGCAGTGGGAAGATGGTGGAGGTTTCAACCAAGACTGTTAACCAAACTAACCAAACCCTGAAATAGACCTCTGATGGAACGTCTAGCCACTTAGACAGCTTACATTAGAAATTTCATCTAGCAGGATGCTTAGTAAAGAAAATACAACGACAGCGTAGTAATGACGACCATAAAGCACAAATAAGGGCTGACCAGAGCTTCCAAATAAGTAATTAGTGGATGCTGGGTGAAGGATATAAGAGAACTCTCTACTACTTTGGTATCTTTTTTCTAAGTATAAAATTGTTGCAAAATCAAAAGCTAAGACAATGAAAGGCTGGCTTGCACTCATGTGATTACTGGTGATTTATAACTCAAACTCATTTTCATTTCTTATGTCTTTCGCTCTGTTATTAATACTTTGAGAAGAAAAAAAGCATGGTTGGATGTTAAATGTATTTGCCACCATTCACTGCCTCCATTCCAAAGAATGGTTCCCTGAAATCCTGCTGGGCAAGGGGGGGGGGGGGGGGGGGAGAGTATGTAAATCATTTAGAAGTTAGCCAGGAGGATGGGGCCCAATGTTTTTCCGATGGCGAGCACTATCTGTATTTCACTTCTCCTTAAAAGGGTGTCCCCAGAGTAGATTAAATTCCTCAGCCAGATGTACACAGGAGTCTTCATTTCACAAGCCCCATTTAGGCCACACCAGCAAAGGCACAGAGGTGGCAATAGATTGCTGCCCATCAAATCACTCCCGGAAAAAGAAACCAGAAGTGTTTCCACTCGTCTGCCACCTCACAGGTACTGTGACACAGCTGTCTACTGGCTGAACAATCTTTGCTCTCCAGAACTCCAGGGTTGATGGTCCCATGGTGTCGATGTGACCACAGCTGACAAGCACAAGGAACGTGCCCCCTGGGAGCTCCTGGCTGCTGGAAACACATCCAGTCTGGTTTCCTGCACTTGGAATGTCACTAGGCAAGAGATATGCTGAGTTATTGTGACAGTAAGAGGAAAATCAAGAAGTACAAGGAGAGATGAAGACGTGTCAGTGGGGAAAAGGGGAAAGAAAGAAACTGAGATCCAATTCCGTGTGAGCCTGCCTCTGTTCCATAGGTTAGCAATTTAAACACCTGGTCAAGGGTCATCATTCCCACTTTATAGAGAAGCTCATAGGACTGATCATTTTGAGACTACCTTGAGGATACTTCTTCTAGGATCATGGCAGGATCCGCAAGACCCTGGACTAGCAAAATGATGGGGTCAGCTAGTGCTCTCCAAGCTGTGCTCTCCAAGGTCCAGACTGCTTAGCTCAAAATGGATAGGATAATAGCACTTGGCTCAGGTGTAAGTGCAAGTTTAGCCCAGATCTAGGCACATGGTAAATTCTTCAGAATTACTAAGTGCTATCAGGAATAAATTTCTGCAGTTGCACAATTAAGGAAGGATCATAGATTAAATGAACCCTAAATTGGCCTCTAATGCAGGCAGGAGTCTCCTGCCCCCCAACACACCTGCCATTCCAGCATGAGATTCTCCAACCAGGATAACCTGAGGGATAAAACTTTCTCAGCATGAAGGTCCTGTTCCAATTTTCTATCTAATGGGTAGTTGAGTCTGAACATCACAACCTAAACACTCAAAGGGACCAAGCTGTAACTGACCATCATAGCCCACTCAAGCTCAGAGAGCTGCCCTGGTCACCAACAAAAAGCAAATAGAGAGCCAAGAGCAAATGGGAACTTTCTCTGCGCCTTTGGGAGAAGCAAATGGTGGATCTGAATTCTGAATTTCTCATATGCTTTTTCTTAAAGATTGTAAAAAGCAATCTTCTCAACATCTGTGTCTTCTGAAAACAGTGGAACGTGCCAGGTCCAGGATATCTCTACCTCTCTCATCTTTCACTCCAAATTAAACTGGCCAGCTGCATAAATATGATGTTAATACCACATTATCACATCTTCTTCTAGATTTCAGCTCAACCTCTTCTACATTAAGCACCCAGTCATTGGTTTTATAGTAGTACCATTTAAATTTTAAAAACAGTGACACTCAACCTGAGCTACCAATCGTCTCTCTTATAGGGAAGCACAAGTGTTTATTTTTAGACTACCCCTCTAGACATGCAATAAAAAGGAAACAGAGAGAAAAGAGAAAGATGAGGAAGACAAGATAAAAGAGGAAAAGAGAGAAAAAGCTAATTTTTAAATATATGAGGGGAAAACTCACTATTGAAGACATCATGTTCGCAGGAGGCACAAAGGCTTTGTGACCAACAGAGAGGACTACACTGCAAGGGAGAGACAAACCCCCAAAGCACTCCCATCCTGCAAGTGGCTTTGCCAACTGCAGAGCTTAGGGATCTTGCATAGGAACCTTCCAGGGCTGTGGGTGCCACCATAAAGATCACCTAACAACGTTCAAGTCCTGAGATTTCCTCTTTAAAATTTTATATTTTGGGACTTAGGGAAGGGGTGTGAGCACTTTCACTTTATTCCTTTCCTTCTTGTTTTATTTATTTATTACAAGGAGCAAGTACTGATTTATATTTAAAAAATAATGCTCTCCCTTCACATCTAGAAGAGATCTGGGAAAGAAGTTATTTCACTGGTGTGACTTATTGGAGAGACAACTAGGGGGGAAGGGAAGGAAGACCCAGTCTGGCTGGGGTGCAGGTCTCCTGATTTGGGGCCAGCGATTTTCAGCTTCCTATACCACACCAAGCACTCTCAGGGCGCTGGGTGGCAGATGCCAGGGAGGAGCAGCAAGAAGTAATGGGTTTATTCTGCTAGACTGGATCCTGACCCCTGTGAGTTAGTCATCCATGCTTATACAACATGACCACCAGAAGGCATATAAATATAATGTCCCAGAGTCAAGACCCATCTGAGGACACATTCTTTCCTGGAATTTATGAAAATATCTGGAAACCCTGTCTCAAACCGCATTAGCAGGCAGTCGTGTGGCACCAAATCATTCTAGCTGCAGCATAAGGACTAAGAACAATGGTAGGTGATGGAGTGACAAGGGACAACTGTGAGTTATGAAAAGATTTCAAGCAGTTCAAGGAAACCTCGACCCACACAGGGGTCCTGGTCTTCCTTGCGAATCTGATGCTCACCGCAAATTAATATCAGACCAGAGAGAACACGGTAGGCTTCAGTAGCTGCAGCTTGGACTCCCTCTCCACTCCTGGGCGCACAGCATGATAGTAATTCATTCTGTCTGTCTCAGATGCCTCCACCATTCTTTTAGGGACAGTGGGGTACAATCTCCCCTTCTTAAATCATTTAGAGGATCCCTTCACTGTTGCCACTAGTCAAGTATAAAATCAAGAGTGGAGACACCCTTCACCCCCACACAGCCCCTTTCCCAGAGAACTCCAAGGAGATCCTAACCTAGCCTGGTCCTAAACTGGTTCCCTCTCCCATGACTCATACGATTAACATCATCTTCAGCAGACAGAATCTCATATCTGCTACTCTTAGCTTCTTAGCTGAATTTCAGCTGAAGGAGTGGGAAAAAATAACTCCTTGGATTTACTTCATCAATGATTCTATGATAATAGAAGTAGCTCACAAAATAATTCCATAGACATTATCTCATTTGCTCTTTATAATAATATTGGAAGACAGCACAACTCACATCATTTTTTTTTTCCAGTGAGGAACTTAAGGTTCCAGGATTAAATGCAATTGATGCTAGAAAAGATTAGGTGATTTGCCCGCCTTGTGACTTGAACCTTGGTTCGTTGGCAAGTTTTAATTCTAGTACTCTTCTATATCAAAGCAACACCAACATCAAAGCTGGGGCTGGACTTCCAACCTATGGACAGATAGAAGAACCAGCATGTCCTATTTATCTCCTGGGGGAGGGTGGATAAATGATTGCTTTACTTTGAACTATAATTTGTATGATTTCTCTGGCAAGTTCTTTGACACATAAAGGGATATTCCTCTAAGAAATTCAGGCTATTTCAACATGGTTTTCATCCACAGACTAATCATTAGAAGCTTATCAGCAGTTTTCTGCTGACATGGTTTGAATGTAATAATTCTACATATAATGTTTAAAACTGTTTTTTTTTTACCTTAATAGATGGTAAACCTCTTTCTACACAATTAAATGAATAGCATGCATTTAGACCTACCCTCAGTTCTCTTAAAATGCTGCCCAGTATTCTTCCATATAAATATACTATGATTTTTAAACCATCTTTCAATAATAGAAATTTGGGTTATTTCAAATTTTACATTCTTACCAAAAACATGAAAACATTTCTTTCTATAATCAAATAAACAAATAATATACCAAGTGACTATCTGAGATAAAACCTGATATATTCTATTTGGGCTGGATGTAAAAAACCTGAAACTATGAAGCAGAAATACTGTTGGCTGCAAAGCTAGCTTTATCACAGAAAACCATTGTCTTCTGTGGATTTTCTTCATAAACACCGTGGGGCTTTGGTTATTTCACTTTTTTTTTTTTTCCATGGAAAAGATACTATTCTGTAGGGACTGAATGATACTGTCTTGACACAGAAAAGTTATTTATACATAAATTACAGTAACGTCACCCATGTTAACGAGGCTGTCATCTTCTTGTGTGATTTACTGTGATCTCGTAATAGAAAAGCTTCATTTCTTTGGCACCTGGGTGGTAATGGGACTGATAATTCCATGCTGCAAATGCTTCCTCCTCTCTTCTGCTGGAGGGTTGTTAAAATCTTGAGTGCATTTTTAGGTCAGAGTAATTCTGATACTTGTCTCCAGGGCACCAGGGCCTGGTCTCTCTCTCCCTCCCCCAACCAGCCTCTCTGTGTCTAGTGTGTGCATCCATATGCATGCATGCACGCGTGCGTGCGCACACGCGCATGCACACACACGCGCACGCACACACACACACACACACACACACACACAGAGTCAGTTCCACTATTCGGGAAACCGAGTGGACTTATAGTTCTCAGGATGGGGACCTATACTTGTTCTGCAGCTGAGTTTTGGGAATGACAATATATGCATAATTAAAGTACAGGAGAAGGTAGCAAGAAGTTAAAAATGACTAGGGATTCAAGTTGGAAATTAGCCCTTTAACAGAGTGTTCATACTTCAGTTTAAATTTTAACAATACTATTTAAGAAAAGCTACTCCAAAGCATAATGGATAAAGAAGAATACAAATAATTTCAAAAAGTCTATGGAAATGAATTCCTTCTCTCTGGACATTACCAAAATAGTTACATTGGTGATTGTACCATTGGGAAGAAAACCAAAGGAGATGAGAAAAGGGATTTCTCTAAGCTTCCACCTGTAAGGATCTTTTTATAAGTAGTCTCTTACAGCTACACCCTTTTTATCTCCATCTGAATGCTCAGAGGAAAAATCTAAAAACAGACAGATGCTTCTTTAATATTTCCATTGTTAGTAGGTTTTTATAAGGGCTCACTTGAAATATTTGTTTAATACTCATTTAACTGAGCTAATGGGCTAGCCTCTAAGATGCAAAGCTCTGGCCAGACCTGAAATAATTGGCACATTTGCACCTTCTGATATGCAAGTAATACGATGATGCCCTCCAGAGAACTGCAGATGAGGCTGTGCCGCACAAGCGAACAGACACTGCAGCCCAGAGGTAGTTGCTTGGTTTGAGTGTGTCCCCGCAAAAAGCATGTGCTGGAAACTTACCCCAAAGCAACAGGGTTGGGGAGTAAGGGCTAGTGGGCAGGGTTTAGATCATGAGGGTCACAGCCCCATGAATGGCTTAACACTGATCATAAAAGGACTGGAGGCAGCACATTCAGTCTCCTGCTCCCATTGGCCATGTTATGACACTGTAAAAGGCCCTCACTAGATATGGCCTCTTGACCTTGAGTTTTTTAACCTCCAGGACTTTGAGCCAAATAAATTGCTATTGTTTATAAATTCCCCAGTCTGTGGTGTTCTGTTACAGAAGCACAAAATGGAGCAAGGCAGTATTCATGGGGAGTACTATTAGTGTACAAAACCAACATTCCTTTCTTTCTTGTCACTTGTCCACTAGCTTGCTGTCACTCACTGGCTTGGCACTTACTGAGTGCTTGATGTGCTTTGTGCTTTAGGTGCTAGGTTTCAGAAATACACAGATGACCAAAGCTTGGTCAACACACTTTGGAGGCGGGAAACAAGGATTCTACCATAAAGAACATCAGTTCACAGAGTCCTGTGCCCTTCCCAGGGGTACTGCAAAAGCCCCCAGTTAGCACTGATAACCTGCCAAATAATTTTCTGTCTGAGCTTCACACTCTCCTATAATACAGCATTAAACAGCATGAGATGCTATAACAAAAGCGACATCACAGCAATGTTACTTCTTAGGATTTATATTAGATTTAACTTTGTAAATTTTATAGCACATTCTTTCATTCAATAATAGTGAGTTTTTGGGCTGGGGTTGTGAGCATGTGTGAAGCACTGGGTTCGATTCTCAGCACCACATATAAATAAGATAAAGGTCCAATGACAACTGGAAAAATATTTGAAAAATAAATAATAATAATAGTGAGCTTTTGCCCTGTACCTGGCATGGTCCAGGTCCTATGAGAATCATTAGGAACATATGGATGCTCCCCCAGAGGAGCTCCATAGATCATCCTTGCCTGGAAATATGATCCAAGTAGGCAGTAAGGACCGTGCTGCATAGGCATAAGGAAGGTACTAGTCTCCAAAGATGGTTTCCATCAATTGCTCCCTTCACTGAATACAAGTTCTGATTCTTCCTTCTCAAAGTGAAGTCTGTTCCCCTTCCTCTTGAATTGGAGCTGGCCTTAGGAATTGCGTTGATCATCAGAATGCTGCAGAGGTAGCACTGTGTCTGTTTGGGATGCCCACCCCACCAGCTTAGCAGCTCAGCACTTTACTTGAACTCTTTGGGATCTGCCCCTTGGAATCCAGCTGCCAAGTTGTGGGGAAATCAGATTCTCTTCTGGAGTGGATGCTGCAAGGGAGGCAGCCCAGTTTTCCAGCTGAGCTCCCAGCAGAACACAGCCACTCAGGGACCCCAGCTCATACTACAGGGAGTAGAGGAACCAACCAGTCAATGCACAGAATCCTCAGGTTGTTTTGAAGCCACTACTGAGGGAGGGTATCTTATGATACACATGAATAATCACTGACATGACACATTAGGCATACTGTAGGAGTGAAATATAAGGATGATATCTATAGATCAGTTTCCATTAATGAAATATCTAAAATTCTTAAGGAAAATAATAATCTATGGGTCAGCTAGATTTGATAGTTTACTTCCTCTGCGGAGAAGACCCTTATTTTTGCTCCACAAATTCATACTTGTGGAAAGCCAAGAAAGCAGTTTTATAGAAAAATAATAGTACTTTTCTTTACTTTGATGCTCATTCAAGTGAAAATCGGGAAAACACCTGAGTTTTTAAGAGCTAATTATTTAACACTTATTCCAAGTTCAAATTCCAAATCATATTAAATGCATCAATGATATGTTATTCGGAGGGTCAGATAATATATTTTACAAATCATGAAAGTAGGTTTTACATATGTATTTGTCAAGAGGGGTTTTGAAAATTCTCATTTCTTCCAGATAAATCAGATAATTTATAATGTTGACAGCTGCTATGGTGTGGTGAAAAGAGGGAGGAGGGAGTGAGGATTGAAGTAAAAGAAAAGGAGAAAAGGAATGGGAACAGAAAGGGGCAGTGAGAATTTTATTTTTTATCAGCATCAGTAGTGAGATTGAACAGCAAAATCACTCCACAAATAGAAACACATTCCTAAATGGCAGGCTCCTGTGTCCTTGCCCGGCATTATCTCCTAAGCACGGCCATCGTTGGTGTTTAGCAAAGAAAACACCACAGAAAATAATTCATGAGGCAAAATCTCCTGGGCCATCAGAGGGACTGGTGTCTTATTAGTTACTGCAGCTAGGGTTCGCAGCCTGCCTTCACAGGACCAGTTGGCAGACCCATCTCTCGGTAGCTACTCTTTCCCAGCCTCTGGGGAGGGAGGTCAGCATGTCATCCCATGGACTGTGTGGGGGAGGAAGAAACAGACCTATGGCCATGCAGACAGCTTCTCCACAACTGGGCTGGGTGACAGGAAGGGCTGGTTCAGAACAGAGCTCTGGATGCCGCCAGTTAACTCCTGCACCAGATCAACCAGGAGCCCACCCCCAGCGTGGAGCTACAAGCACCTATCCCAAGCATACAACATGTGCATTTTGAAAAAAGTGTCTGTCTTCAAATGTGCAAACCATCACAGTAACAAGTCATCCTTTCACATTTTACATCAAAAAGGTGATTTTTATTTTCCTTTCCCTATTTTAAAAATGTAATTACAGCTTACAAAGTAACATCCTGGTGGAGATGCACTTCCTGAGAGCAATGACTAATAAAGGCTTCAGGCAAAGTCCCACCCGCAAGTCCTCTGGCCAGCTTCAATAACAACAAGGGCTGGGATAATAAATACAAATAGGTGCTGCTTTTATCTGAAGATTCTAGTGCACCTTACACCTACTCCTCATTAAGCCTCATGCTGCCTGGCAGGGACAGACCAATGAGACACATAAAGGCAAATTCTGTCATTCACCAGAGGAGAAAACAGCAACCAGTTCATATACTTGATAGAGCAGCAACAATATTACTGGAGGACATCATTAGGAACACTATCTAGAAATCTCTAATCTGGATGCTTTCTTCTGAGCATCATTCCCTCTTTGGCAAAATGAGAATAATGATGCCCATTCAGTCAACTTCATGAGGTCTGAGTGAAGATCAAATGAAAGAGCACATGTAAAGGCGCTGAGTAAACTCTGATGTCCAAACAAATAAAAGGCTTTATTTCTATTATCTGAACCAAACCTAGACTTGAGGCAGAAAATGTCATTTCCAAATACTGTGACCAATACAGCTTTCCTTTCCTCCAAACAGCTTGAGCATTATTTATACAAATGCAAATTCTATTTCTATGTCTGTGATCATATTCCTAAAAGGATCAGGAGGAGATGAAGTCAAAGAAAGCAAAATGAGAGTTAGAGCATATAGACTTGACAATTATCCTTGATTATAATGTTTGCTTATCTTCAATATTAAAACTTTTTTATCTGTCTAGAAAACATTCATGATCGAAGAAATAGAACTGTACACTCGAACTCCTCAAAGGATTATCTTGCCTTATTCAGATTTATTCTTTCTCCCCACCAACTTCAGTTAGAAAAACTGCAGCTTTAAAAGTTTCATTTAAATCTCTATAAGAACTGCAAATGTTCAGTTGCCAATTGGATTTGCTGCTAGAGGAGATAATCCACTTTGGTTCAGATGCAGCAGCTTTTGGAAAGACCAACATCTTCCTGAAACTCTCATGGGTTACCAGAACCAAACAGCCCTAGCACTTCTGTCTCCAGTTCTGGAAATTCCAAGTCCTTCCTCAAAGGGAAAGAGGGCACCTCCATCTATTTGAAGAGGTCAACTAATTTATCTCCCAGGTCTAATGAAAAAGAACTCTGGTGATTTGCTTAAAAACATCCACAGTACTTTCCCAAGTTGACAACCAATGGAGAAGTAATCAGAAGCTAGAACACAAAAGAATGCCACAGGGTGGCAGAGTTAGGGGTTGGTTCTGGAGTTGGTTGGTAGTCAAGTTTTAGTTTCATACAGAAAATTTTACTAAGTAACCTTCTGTAAGCATGAATGTTATGGGTGACACCTGTCATATCTAGGTGATCCCCCTTTCCCATGATTGAGGAATTCCCATTGTGAGTCTCTGTAAGACTGTCTTCCTCTCTGGAAGAAGGAAAAAATCAGTTTCTCCTGCCCCTTGCTCCCTTGCCCAGTTAGGGATACAAATGAAACTACAGTTAGCCAATCAGATGTAGCATTTCCAGGTCCAGTCAGAGCACTGCCCAACCTCTCAGGTCTCCGGGTTGCCCCTGGGCAGGACTTGCGCAGCAGCTCCAGCTCAGTCCTAACCATCCTGCCAATATCGTGAACTGCCCAATATTCTTTAATAGTTTCTTTTTCTGGTTAATTTAGCCAGACTCAGTTTCTACTGTTTGCTGCAAAGAGCCCTCACTGGATTCATCACAGAATAAAGAGGTAACACTTTCTAATGCTAATGGCAGACGAGAAATGAGCAATTCTCAACAGGCAGTTCATTTCACAGGTCCAAGAACTAGGAGAATGCAAGAGGAAGCGATGACCCAAAGTCATTTAGCAAGATCTTGACCCAAAACTGATAGTGAAAAGAAGGAAAAAGGAAAAGATAGCAAGAGGGAAGACAGGCTTAAGGAGACATGCTGGAAGAAATGGACACTGAATTCTCCGTATGATTAACTGACTTAAGGAGCATGCCATGTAAGGCAGACCCCATTGTCCACCCCATCCACCAGGTGCCATCTGAAATAACTCTACCCAGTCCACAGAATTACATGAAGTGCACAGTTAGAACCATCCCAAAGCTGCAAGCTTGGCTCAGTGGGTATGAGCTCACCAGTCAATTAGCGTCACGGTCACTTAAGAAGAAAAGGGAAAACACCTGGGCACGTACTTGCCATTGCTGACACACTGAAAAGAACTCTCCGGACTAAAAATGAAACAGGTGGGTTCTGGCTCTAACTCTGTGGAGTTAGTAGGTCCTTGGATTGAAGGAAGTGTTCTCACATGGAAGTGTGTTCGAAATAGGGTAATTGAGTTATGCTGAATCACGACCTGAATTTTAAGAGACTAGGTATGTGATTCATATAAAGCCAACTTTAGAACTGCCTGCTTTGGGGGAAAAAATTCCTTTCTTTGTTTCCACTTGACTAGTGGAATCTTTATTGCAAGCCCAGTCTATGTGTGGCCCTGGAGGAGGGAGGCTATTAGCATCCTCAAGGAACTGACCTATCTGGTCCAGAGTTCACATCCAATTAAGAGATTGACTTTATATGTCATCAGCACCCTCCAGAGTAGTACCCAGGGGGTTTGTGTTTGCTGCTATAGAAGCCAAGAGGAACACGCTAAATGAGTGGGAATCCCTCTGGACTGCATCGCTAACAGAACCTAAGAGGAAATTATCTATTCACGCCTCCATGCTCCTTCTTTCCAGATCTTCTGAGCACAAAGGCAGTCAGCAGCTGCCAGTAATCACTGTGCCACGTGGATACTACTGACCTCACATTGGCTTCCTTGGTTACATCATGCCCTTCACAGAAAAATAATCATCACTACAGGCCAAAACAGGTAAAGTAGAAAATCAGAGGACCAGGGCCTCCATCCCATGGCAAACGTGGAGCACAAGAGGTTCAGTATGGTTTGAAAAGACATCAAACTCAACCCCAGATTTATTAAACATTAGGCAAAACTAGCATCCCTTAGTTCCATACCTTGGAATCTGCCTGTTTAAAAAGGATTTCCTATTAGAGATAAGAGTTATTAATAGGGTATACTGGTAAATGGCTCTCCCCCCACCACCATATATATAAAGAACATAAAGTCCACGATCTCAGCAAAACCTCCAGGTAACTGCCATGGCAAACTTCAATCATGTTCTCTACATCATCTGAATGGTGGAACTTCTTTGCTTCTCCTCTTTCCTTCCCTCCTTTTTGAATTCAAAATATTGTATAAAGATTTACTGGTCCCAAAGGACTTCAGCTGATGACTGCTATACAGTTTGTGGGTCTGGGGTTGAAAACTCAGACGATTTCCTGTTAAACTGGACAAGGGAGAACCCCAGGTAGGGCCTCTTCCTCCATGTCCCGTTCCTCTCACAAGTTCTCTCTACTTCCCTCCACAAGCACTTCATTCCTGAGGCTGCATCGGCAGTGCAGGGTGGATGCAGGGGTGTGGTCAAAGTGCCAAGAATCGATCCCCCCAAATTCACTAATTACCAAAATTACTGAGTAGGTCCTAAGGATTCAAACACGACAGCTCATAAAGATGCCTGTTTCCAGGAAACTGGAAGGAGGCAGGGATCACTGACATCCAAGTGACAATGCAGGATGACAAAGGGAGAAGGGAAGGAGAAAGCAGCCTGGAAGATCCATACCAGACAGACAGAAAAGCCTCAGCCTATACACATCTCTATTTCCCTTCCATTGTGTGGATTTCTCAATTTTCCTGGAGAGTCCAGGTTATTGAACATAACTGCACTGCTGATGTATCTTGGTTAAAAGATCTGCCAAAAATTCTAGAAGTCTAGCAACTAAAGCCCCAAACGTCAGAAGGCATTTCATCAGTCTCACCACAGAAGCTTCACCTTCAGTCCAGCCATTACAGGTACAATTTATAACTCCTTCAGCACACTCTCTGGGTGCTCTGCCAGGTAGGTTCTACACAGTAGTGACGAGTCCCAACATAAGAAAACCATTTACTTAAAATATCACACAGGACAAATGCAGAGTTACAAACACCGTGTGCCTGTAAAGTCTCTCCCCTGACGTTCTCAGCCCTGCTTCAGCTGGCTATCATCCTTCCTGAAGGCCCATGGCAACATGAATAATGATCTCTGTTGCATCAAAAATGTTTCCAAACAAACAAAATTTGCTGTCTTAAGCCTCTTTGCTTTTACACTACACAGGCTCACTTCTGTTTCACAGCCCATCCTGGTTCCCATGAATACTTGATTAAACATTATTTTGACTTCTCTAAGATGGGTTTTTAAAACCCATTAACCTGGAAAAGGTGGTCTCTGAAAAAAAATGACCAATTTACCTTGTGTCAAATGAATATTGTATTTGTTCCGTTCAACAAATTCATCATCCTGGGAGGCGGGGGAGAGGCCAAATTAAGTAAACTGTAGTCCTTGTCCTTTTTTACTCTCAAAAGAGAAAAATAGGCACTGGGGTACTATCATTAAAATATAATCTCAGTAATAACAACAAAAATAACATTGTGGGTCAGTAATCTGCCACTCAATTGGCTTACAAACTAGGAAGATCCTTCCATTTTTGATCAGATTTATTTACAGTTACGGCTGGCTTCATGGAAGAATGGCCCATATCGTGACGGAGGAACTGAACCTTGTATGCTCAGAAAGGTTCTGTTCTTGGTTTAATGCTTTGCTATTTCTTGACATCCATAATAATTTTTGAACAAGAGGGTCTGCACTTTCATTTTGTGCTAGACTGGGTAAACTATGGAGTCAGTCCTGCTTTGCAGGCTAAACCCTGCAAGCCTTAGTTTCACTGGCTTATGAACAGCTCCCTTTCATAGGTAAATGAGAAGCTAGAACAGAACAGAATGCTGCTTGTTCAGGAGGGCCTGGAGTGAGAAGCCACTTACTTCCTCCTTTATAGCATGGGCCTGGTGTGAATGATACTCCTGATCACTGACAACACATCCTTATCATGACATCTCAGACCTTTGGAGCCGATTAAGAGCACGGAGGCCAACAGCCTTGTCTTCCAGGTGAAGAACCTAGATATAGGGGTGAGTCATCAATTAAAAAAAGTTCCTGGCAGAGAGGCTAAAGCCAAGGCCAGGGCTCCTTCCAGGACTCTCCATTCTATATGATGAGCACTGTGAACCATCAGTTCTATCTGATGAGCCTGGTAAACCAGAGTAGGAGCCTATCCATCCAGTTCCTTACTTTTCGTCACTACGTACATCCAGTGCCTGGCATGCAATAAATATTTGGTGGACTTCATGCATGAAAACAAATAAGAATGCACTAAGACAATAAATGATATCCCACTAGACAAAGACTCTAAAAATTTTGTTGTTGTTGTTGTTTCCTTAACCTCAAACTTTCTCAAAACCTTCAGTTTTTAAAATCCTTCTAGAAAGACCAAAGAAAAAATGCTCCTCTAGAAAAATGAAGTGGGAATTGCAGAATAATAATGATGATGACGATAACAATAGCATTTATTTAGGACATCACACTTGAAGGAAGATGAAATTTAGTTTGCAACTGGCTCAGATCTCACACCAGGAAAAATCAGCAATGTGTCTTCTCCCCTCAGTCCCTGGTAACCCCTTGAATACATGAGACCTCAGGCTGCAGTCTATCAAACATGACTGAAGACTCATGTACTCAGAACCTGTAGGATCTCTTGACACGTCAATCAATATGTAAAATAATAATAATAATGATAATAGTTCACTGCACTACAGAGGAGGATTTTTTAATTTGGAGAGAAAAGTGAAAGTGAGACCATTTCCTTATGGAGCAAGAACTTGTGACAAAGATGAAAATGGGCGAGGACCTTGAGTTAGGCACCCATTAAAAACAGTCACCCAGGGACGGGCTGGAGTTGTGGTGCAGTGGTAGAGCACTTGCCTGGCATGTGTGAGGCCCTAGGTTCAATACTCAGCACCACATACAAATAAATAAAATAAAAGATCCATTGACAACTTAAAAAAAAAATTAAATACTGTTGCTCAGTTAAAAAACAAACAAACAAAAAACAGCCATGCAGAAGATCAAGGCCAATTGAGCCCCAGGTTGACTACATAGCATCCCAGATGGTGAACCACTAGCATTAAGTCTGAATCCTTTCTGATCCTTCATTTTTTCAGCCGCAGTGATAATGGAGCCGACTCCCAGGTTGCCTGGAGGAAGAAATCAGCTCCTATGTGTATAGTGCATGGAAGGGTGTTAGGTATATAGCAAGTGCTTAAAAAGTGTTGTCTGCCTATAATGCAGGGCCCAAGAATGAATGATCACGAGGAAGGTGAAGAAATGCACTGGCAGTGGAGGCATGAGATGCAAGCTCAAAAAGGTGATCCACAGGCAGCTGGCTAAAGCACAGAAAGTGCCCGCTCTCTGAGAGCCTCCCAGTAACTGTGCACAAAGGTGAGCATGCCACATGCCGTGCCATGTGATGTCAAAGCCCCAGGTGGGAGACAGCATGCAAAGGCTAACTAGAAAGCAGCTATTACACATGGGGAATGAGGCCAATATTTTTGAATGAACTAACCGAAGATAAATAATGCCATCCCCCAAAACACTCAACAGTTTTTCTAGTGAATCATCATCATGCCGAATTCACCATTACTGCTCCTTTGAGGTCACAGGGAAAGAGTGGAGCAGTGTACCAAAAATAAAGGTCTTCCAGAAATTCCTAACTGCAAAGACTGCAGCCATATTCACGTGCTTTACTTAATGTGGGTACCATCTATCTATGTGTTTAATATTAGACTGGAAAAGTTGGTCAAATAGATGATCTTATCACAGATCAATAGGGCCAGACTATCTGTCATTCACTGTCGCCAGTCAACACCTTTCTCGAGATGCTCACAAACTGAGAAGAAGAGAGAAAATAACAAATGAAATGTGGGGGGTGGGCACAATGATCGACAACCATCATTCCTCCCCAGGCTATGAAGACTGATTTAGGCAGGGCAATACAAATTAACTCTTTTATCCATAGATCCACAAAATGAGGACATTTACACATACAATCAAGCTGTCAAAGATCATACAGGCTGCTTCATTTTGAAAAGTTACTGTAGACTGCTTTCTGAAAGTCTACATCTGGTCAACCCCCACCCCAAAAATCATTTCTAAAAATGGATGAAGGCTAGAGGGATGTGGGAGAGAAACAGAGAATGTGATGGCAAAGTGTCTATCAGGTTTTAAATATATATTTCTATATATATGCAATATGACAAGTTGACAAAGTCCTCTCCAACAGACAGGCAGATTGATAATTGGATACATTTCCTGTACATGCCCACACACACCAAGCCTGGCAAAGGAGACATGATTAGCTTTAAGGTAGGCTGAGATATTGGGAATTGGTATATCTTTACAAATTACAAGCTACATTGATATATATACACATATACATATATCAATATATGGGAGGGTATGGGGGGCACAGAGAGGTAGTTATTGGCCAGCTCTTGAAATGTACGATAACCAAGGTTCTCATTCTTTCAGAGACCAAAAATAAATGACAAGGAGACACTGAAAATACCTATTTTCCAAAATAGGCTCCCAAAGACACCCGATGCCAGATACCAGGGAGAATAGCTGCATCCTAGAAAATCTTATACTTTTATCACAGCCATGTCAGATCAATGCATCCTTCAGCTATATTCCTTTATGGGGATATCACTGCAATAACAGTTCATTCCTCAGGGTCCTATTGCAATTGGGGCCGGAGTCTGAAAGCTTTTCATTCACCCTCTCTGGGGTCTAGATTTTTCATCCCTTGAAGTGCTCTGTAAATTAGAGCAATAAATAACAAACTTAAGTAATTAGAATCACATAGGAAGAAGAAAGTGCCCACGTGGAAAATAAATTAAGAGAATGCATTTACTTATTTTTGTTGAAAGGTTACTCATTATGCACAAATAAATATTCTTTAAAGAAAAGAAATTTAAATTATGTTAATTTGGAATCATGTGTTGTACTAAAATTCAGTGCTCCATGTTGAGTTTCACAGCAGAAAAATGGAGCCTCTGGTCAGGATCTGCACTTAAGGCTTTTGGGGGCTGTAACTTCAAAATGTTAGTGTCTGTTTACATAAGCATGTTGAACAGGAAAGTTATTAGCAACTTCAAAGTTTGTTTGCCGGCTCAGGATAATTAGACTTCAACTTAACCGCATGTTAGCCAGGGAGCAATCCCTCCAGGCTAATTTAACAGATTTTACAGATTTACTTGGTAAATCTGAGACAGCGTTTTGTTCACCTGAAGATAAGACTAGTTTTGAGGCACTGCAAGCTGTATTAAATGGTGTCTAATCCAATTTCTGGGTCTGGGAGCAGGGGAGAGAAAAGCTCAGGGCTGCTAACACTAATTCCTACAGATGTGGCCACTGGCTCATTAAATGGAACTCTCACCCGAAACACTCATGGTACTGAGCGCTGCCCAGTTTCCGGTGTGCAGCCACCCCATCTTCACTGTCCGGGATGGTTCACCCGGTTCACTCTCCACTCCTTTTTCCCTATTCAAACTGTTGTGAAAATCATCTGATTTCCTGAACCCTCATTTTGGCACACACCAGCTGTAAACACACAGATGCAAGAAACCCCCAGCTCTGCTCATTCTCCTATGATCAAGACGATTCAGAAATTGCTTTTAAGATTGTTCTTAAGTTCATAATCAAAATGAAAACATAAAAATGAAAGATGACTTGGATTCAAGTCCATGGACAGTCAAAATCCAGTTTGTGAAACCATGAGCTGCCAGCAAGGGCACAGAAAGGCTGAGTAACTTGCTCAAGGACACCCAGCTGGGATGTAATCCTAACACTTAAAATTCTGCCCTTTACTGACCTAACTCCAGTTCTACTGGCCCTGTTGCTGCTCCTTGAACATACCAAGCTCTTGCCTGCCTCAGAGCCTAGGCACAGACCATTCTCTCTTGGTGTGATATCATCTTTCTCAACCTTTACAAGACTGTCTCAATCTATACTGACATTTCACCCCAGAAGTGCCCCTAAAAGAGGCCTCTTGGCCTCCATGACCCCGTCATTCTCTAGCATATGTAAACCTGTATTAATGCTTTGCCATGTCAGCACTCTTGGATATTTTCATTTATGTATTGGCTGGTTTGCTGTTTCTCTGTCTACTAGAATATTAGCCCCATGAGTGCCACAACCTTCTTGGTTTTATTTCCTGCTGTGCCCCCATGTGTCCCGAGTCTGGCCCTAATATTATAAGCATTATAATCATTCATTAAATGAACAGATGAAGGAAGAAATGTAAGGCACTGGGACAACTGTCCCTCCAACCATCCCAGTCCACTACACTGTTCTCCATCCGCCCATCACATTCCTCTTCCTCCTTTGTTTGCAAGTGACAGAGTCCAGACTCCTGCTCACAGGCCTGGTGACTTCCAGCTGCCAGCCCTTGGTCTCTGGGGGTTGGCAGAGCAGAGCAGTGGACTCTCCCCTCAGGGCTCCACCTCAGGAGCCACTTCCATAATCCTACCAGTCAAACCCCATCTCCTGCTTCACATTCTAGACCCAGGTTCTCTCTCCCATCAGGAGCATGTTGTGACTTCTGCATGCACCACTTCAGCAGTGTTCTGGAACCCTTTGGTCTGGGACATACCTGCAGACTTTGAGAATTCCCCCTTCTCTCCCACCTTCCCCATGCACAGGAAGAGCAGCACCTGGTGCGTGTGGGTTCCGCGTGTCCCCATCAGTTTCCGGGTGATGCTTAGCAGTGAATGTCTTCCCTGGAAGAAGAGGACCTTTGCTTGCCTACAGGAAGGCATGGAGGCAGTCCCCAGAAAGGCTGAGGGATGGAGTGGGACATGGCTGTCGTTATAAGGATGGAAATAAGCAGGTATGGACAAATCTGTCTGGGAGTTGCAAGCGTCCCCAGGGCTCCCACTGAGACCTGGAAGTGACTTCCCATTAAGCTCTAGTGTGAAAGCTCAGGAGGCAGCATCTACTGGGGAAATGCCCTCCAAGAAGCTGTCACATTCCCTTCCCTTCCTTCTCATCTGGATGACCCTCTTTGCTTCCCTGTATCACCTCAAAGGGCTCCTACCTTTCAGCTTCTGGCTACAGAATGAAAGGCAATCAGCTAGCTGGATGCTCAAAGAACCCAGAGCTGCCCCCTCCAGCTCCTCCACGATGCACACGGGCACTGAGGCTGGCACTGTGGTACCAGCAGGCACGGTGCAAACTTCTTTTATCTATTTTTTAAAGCACAGAAGCTTTTATCCCAATAAAATGGTATGCGGAAACTCAGGATACAAACTGGTTAAGACCAGAGGTTGGGAGTCGAAGCCCTTCCAGACTTTTCTCCCTGAATTGATCCTAGTCATGCATCTGTTTGAGAGAATCCTTAGGAGTCAGCACAACACAGCTTACAGAGGACCATGAGGGAGATGGCATGGGCACCTGGCTATCCAAACAGATGGGGTTTCAAAATCACCCTGTTGCTTACTCACTCTCTGGCCTCTCTTTGCCTTGATTTCCTTATCTCGAAAATGAAGCCCTGCACATTTCCTGGGATATGGTGAGAATTAAATGATAATGGGGGTTAAAGAGGCTGGTCACCCACGGTAAGCCCTCAAGAAACCACACAGCAGTGGTAGGGGCTGATATTGTCACTTCTGTGGCTGGTTCCCCGTCTCCATACACACTGGCTTTCTCTCTCCCCCTCACGCTCCTCCATCCCATAAACGTGAATCATTTTCTCCAAAAAACCTGCCAAGTCAGCTTTCGTGTGACATCCGAACTCAACTTTTTTGAATAATCCAACGCAAAGATGTCATTTTGTGTATAATAGCTTTATTTATTTATTTATTTATTTATTTATTGGACTTCTATAACAGTCCCTTAACACAGGCAATCACAGGTACAGAGAGTTCCTGGGTTGTCAATGTACTGGACTCTTAACTATTAGGGGCAGGTAGAAGATTTGAGGAAAGCCAGACCCTCTGGCACAATGCTGTGTTCAAAGCTCCTGGTTTGAAAGAAGGAACCCCAGGCAGGAGAACCTGTGGTGCTACTCTTAGGAAACACCACCTCAGTAGGAGTGCGTCATTCCTCCTTCGAGTCAGACCATTATCCCAACAAAATCTCTGTCTTTGGACAACTGGACAAATACCACGTTTGCTCAGGTAGAATGGTGGTCTAACTCCACAACCTATTTCCCCTGGAATGTACAAAAAAAAAATGGGTTGTGGGCTGGGGCAGGGGTCACACGTACTCACGAACAAAAACCTGAGAATCAGAATTTTCCTCCCTGTCTCCTGAGTAGGTTGGGGTCAGGGGTTGCTCTTAGTGAACATCTCTAAGGGTGTGGATCCAGAATTCCCAAATAGGACTGTCACAGACATTGCAGGAATCCACTTGGGATCTCTCCCAAACCAGGCACCTTGACTGGTGAGTCAAGAGAACTTCATTGGTAAGAAGTGTGTGGGCTGCTGCCATTTTTACTTCTCAATTAAACGCCACTAAAAATACCAAATTTGGAGAAAGCCTAGAGGCTCAAAGAGAAGTCCAACCTGGAGTGCTGACATTATCCAATTGCTGATTTACAAACCAAAAAAGCACAATATAAGCCTTTGTGGGTTAGGGTCCTAACCTATCTATCTCCTCAATTCTTTTAAGGTGAGACAAAAAATTCTCCCTGTTGTTTATAAACTACATGGAGTTGGACTGTGCCCTAAGATTGACCAGGGGCACTATTAGCTACAGCCTGCCCCTGCTACACAGGAGATCAATAAACAGGGCCATTACTGTAACCACTACTATCATCTCCTTCATCTCCTCATGTTCTCCTCCTTGTTAAAAACTTTCCCTGTCTAGCATCCCCTTTCCCCCAAACACCCCACGAAGCTCATTCAAAAACCTTTTTCAGATTTATGCTTGTTTGGCAATTTTTTTCCAGTGTGGCTGTGTGCATTTAATATGATTAACAGCTTTAGTCATTAAAGAATGTTTCTTTAAGAGGATTGCATGAGATTACCTTTAGGGTCTTGGGCTGAAATCACTGCAAATGTACACAGCCAAGGTAGGTACTGGAAGTCCATTATAACATAACAACTTCACTCAGTTGTTAATACACCCGACGACACAACCCATAAAAATATTCTTCCTAAACTAATCAAATCATTAAAATGTCAGCTTCCACACTCCATGGCATGCCTGCCCCTGGCCCAGATTCAATTCAAATGGAATCTGGCTGAAGTGTCCTGATTTATGAAGTCTATCTCTGCACACTGCCCCTCCCTGTTCCTGAACTCTGCCGGCCTGGAGATAGTCATCCCACAAAGCAAACACACTGGCTGTAGGCCAGAAGCCACGACACAAAGTGAGCTCTTGTCATTAGCTGTTCACGCACAATAAAGGCTGCAAGGTTTTCCCCTGAACTCAATGTGCTTCAGAACATTTTCCCATTTGTTTAAAGTCTGAGACTGGGAAGAAAAATCACTCCTATGCACCAAGTGCAGAGAGACCACTGGATTAAGAGACAGAGAGACAGCATGCAGGAAAGCGTGCATACTGGCCCTGTCATCTCTAGTTTATTAGTAGGGCCTGATGATGACAGTTACTTCCTGTGGCTCCTGGTATTTTTCAAATACTCTTGGAGCTTACTCTAGTCACAGACTGCCTGAACAGTCTCCAAAACAATACTGACCAAAGCAGGCAGCTCGTTTTGTGGTCCTTCCCCCCTGGGATCCCAGCATCAGAAGCTTCATCAGGAGACACCTCCCTCACCCAACGGGTCCACAAACTCCAGACTTCACATTCACACTTTCCCTCTATGGGTCCGAAGTGGTTTCCAGACTGCTGTGTTATGCAGTATGGCAGCCCTGAGTCACCGGGGACTACTTCAAATGAAAATAATTAAAAGTAAACAAAACTAAAAACTCAATTTCTTAGTGAAATTAGGCATACTTTGAGAGCTTGATAGCCCTGTGTGGCTTGTGGCTGGTGTACTAGATGGTACAGATACAGAATATTCCAGCATCATAGCAAGGTCTACAGGAAAGCTCTACAATCCAGAACATACCATTGTTTTCAAGTGAAAGCATCAAAAAGTGCCAGAGGGTAAGCAGTTACCTTTCTTTAGGAAGATGAAAAGGAGCGGGTCAATCGCCACACCTTTCAACAGGAGGTACTTGTCATTATTTTTAAATAATGGACCCAAAGACCCTGGCACTCTTTAAAACAAATGAATGTTAACACATAAAAAGGGAAAAGTATTCCAGAGTCTCTAGATCAAAGAGATTCAGGAAATATTTATTAAGCACTCACTATCTGCCCTATCAGATCTTTCGGGAGGAACTGAAACCTGTCAAACGTTCATAACCCCAGCTAGTTGTATAATTTATTTGGGAAATACAAATGGTCTGGATAGCTGGACTGAGGGATCAAGCTTTTCCTCCCGTTGAGCATTCTAACCCCACTCAAATGCCACCTAGCCCAAGAAGAAGCCAGCACCCCATACTGATTGGCTTATCCATAAGACATTTATAATATCTGCTAACCCATATTGCTGTGTACCAATTTTTATTTTACAAAGATTATCTTATTGAATCTTTAACCCATCTTATTTGACCCTGTGAGGTGGATACCATTGTTCTTTTCATTTGACAGACGAAAAATGAAATTGAGAAAATTAAACTATTTGCTTAAAATCTCACACCTGATACAAAAAAATGGAGCTGGAATTTGACTCAAGGCCCTTTAACCTCAGATACTAAATTCCTTTGTCGTTGTTTTCTTTGTGCTAAGGATCAAAACCCAGAGCCTTGCATTTACTAAGCTCACACTCTATGGCAGGCCTCCTCCCCTAGATACTAAACCCTTAACTGATGCCATGCCTTCTTCTTCCTGCACTGCGCATCCCACTATGCCTTTGATAAGAATGAGTTAGGCACATCTCTGCCTCAAACCCATCTCCTTTCTTTGATTGTAAATTCCCTGAATGAAGAGAGCACTTGTTACTCATTTTGCCCTTATCCAGCACACAAGAGATAGGAAACAAGGAACAAAAGATTGATGGGTAAGTGAATAAATGAATGAAGGATTCCATTAGCTCTTGGATAGTGACTGCAACTTGCATAATCTAGTTCTAGACCAAACTGGGAAGTGGTAGCCCTTTATAATCCCCTGAAATGATTCTTGGGCCTACTAAAGATGTCTTGGTTTTCCTTCAGACAATTTTCATAGTAACACTGGTAAGTCGTGGCATTCAATGACACCTGCCAGGATTTACCATCTCCCAGATTCCTAGTGGCAGCCCAAGTACCATCCAAGAAGCGGTACTTATTTCAATGTAGCTTCCCCAGGGCCTAGCCCATGAAGGTATCAGATGACAGCAGGCTGCCTGGTAAGATCGAGTAGGGTGACATCAAGCAAGCAGGCAGAAGAAAATGCTAGGCCAGAAAGAAGATCCAGAAAGCAGGTTGAAAAATCTCAGTGGTTATGGGATTCTGGGGAAAAAAGAGCAGTAGGCTGAGCTAGCATTCCTAAAGAGCCTGCCAGGTGAGGGAGCCTTGGAGGAATGATCTTGTAGGGCCAAAGCACTGGGCAGTCTGGAAGGATGTCACAGCTCATTTCAATTCAAACGACCTTTACTAAATAGCTACATGGGGACAGCCCTGGGGTCTGGGGAGTAGCTATTTAAAGGTGAATTAAAACATGCTGTACTCTCAAGAAACTCATTATTCTAGCAAGGAGCCAAATGCTAAGTCAATCCACCAAGATAACCAGGTAGATATTGATAAGGCCTTATAATGAGGCGTAAAGAAGCAGAAATAACATCATTAATTCAGAATGAGGGCTTCTGGTCTGGGGAAAACTTCACAAAGGTGAAATCTGGGTCGTGAAGGATTATTACAAGCCTGCCCTATGTGTATAGTGGAAGTTGTTGGTACCCTGCTTGGATCCCTTACACCAGCACAGGGCCATCATTCCCAACCTGCTGTGTTAGCTGAGCCCTTGTAGTGTCACCTCTAGGGGACGTGCCTGTGCAGTCGCCTCCTCCACCCAGGAGCTAATGCCAAGAACTGAATGATACAGGAGGCTCAAGGCTAGCCTTCTAGCCCTTCCAGCCGATCACTTCATGGGCCTTGCTCTATCCAGCTTCCCTTATTCCTTAACTGGTTTCTGTATAGAATACGCTCAATAAACCACTCATGCAGAATCCTCACCTCAGGCTGGCCTCTGGGGAACCCTCCCTAAGAGGGAGGCAAGAGAGGGTCAAGTGGAGAGGCTGTCAGGTGCAGGGATCCAGCTGGCATGCTAAGAAGTTTGGAGCTATCATTCAGGCAATACAAAGCCTCTGGGCAATTATAAAGAGGAAAGAAATTAAAGTTCATAAATTACTATCTTTTTATTTCTATACAGGGGAACAAGAAGCTTGGGCTTGGCTCATTGTGGAAAAAGTTGGTGGTCCCGACAAACTCCAGAAAGGCTGGATCTAAAGCCGAGGAAACAGGATGTGGGAAGAGGGCAGAAAGAGGAGCAGAATGAGCAACATGCCTTGAAACCCATTGCTAAGGAAGCAAACTGAGGCCTTTCCCACATACGGCACAGGAAGGTTGATTGCGAATGACCCTTTTTCAGCTCACAGGGGCTCTGAAGAAGCTTGGCAAAGAAGGGCTCTGTTCATATCCAATTATACCCTCAGGCTCAAACCTCAGCTGTTCCAGAATGGGTCCTGCAAAACACTTCAAACACAAAACTGTCATTTTTCTTCAAGTGCCACTCATTTTTTAATTAAAGCAGAGGGTAGAAATCATGACTTTGAGCCTCATGCCATCCAAGCTACAACATGTGTGTCAAATGTAATAACAGTTGAGCAGCATCCCCACATTCCCTCCCTCCACCCTGCTAATGTCAGCACGGAGCTACACACCGGTTTTGCCTGCCCTTTCCTCTGTCGGGCTCTGGGCTAATCCTATAATCTTAATGCTACAACTTGGATACACATTTATCGTCCTATTTTCAGGTGGGACAACTGCAGTCCAGAGACTATAAACTGTGCAAGAAGCCAGGACATACACACAGTTAGATCTGGCCCCAAAGGCCATGAGCCTTTCACCACCTCACGCTGCTTTCTTAGCCTTGTCAATGCCCAACCTCATCGATTTGAACATGAAACCCAATTCCTCACCTCTTTAAATTTGGATCCACATTCCCCCTTTCTATTAGGTCTGTACCTTGAAATGAATAGCACCTTTCTCTGCAAGCCTGCTATACCCTGTGCACAGCCACTAAACACACTGCCTATATATGTGAGCCATGTGTTCACCACAGCTTTGGGGCCCTTCCCAGGGTTTGTTGTCCCCAACGGTGCAGGGCAAGGGCAGAGTGGCCCTGTCTTTTATATCCCAAAGTTTCAACAGTGAGGAAATGAGGAGAAAATTCTTATATTCAATCCAGCAAGAGCTGCTGAGCATTCCAATATAATAAAAATTACATTTGATAAAAAGTCAGATGGCTTCTTCCAGCCCTGGGATTTAGTAATCAAGGGATACTGGGATACAATCGATCAACAAATAAATGAAAAAATGTTCAATATCTCTAGCACTTAGAGAAATGCAAATCAAAACTGCTCTAAGATTTCATCTCACTCCAGTTAGAATGGCAATTATCAAGAATATAAGCAACGATAAATGTTGGCGAAGATGTGGGGGAAAAGGAACACTCATACATTGCTGGTGGGACTGCAAATTGGTGCAACCACTCTGGAAAGCAGTATGGAGATTCCTCAGAAAACTTGGAACGGAACCACCATTTGACCCAGCTATCCCACTCCTTGGTCTAAACCCAAAGGACTTAAAATTAGCATACTACAGTGATGCAGCCACATCAATGTTTATAGCAGCTCAATTCATAATTGCTAAACTGTAGAACCAACCTAGATGCCCTTCAATGGATGAATGGATAAAGAAACTGTGGTATATATACACAGTGGAATATTACTCAGTCTTAAAGAAGAATGAAATTATGGCATTTGCAGGTAAATAAATGGGTGGGAGTCGGAGAATATCATGCTAAGTGAAATAAGCCAGTCCCCAAAAACCAAAGGTCAATTTTTTTTCTGATATGTGGATGCTGATCCATAATGAAGTCAGGTGGAGCAAGGGAAGAATGGAGGAACTTTAGATCAGGGATAGGGGAGTAGGGGGGATGGGAAAGATGGTAAGAAAAAGATGGACATTATTATCCTAGGTACATGTAAGATTACACGAATGGTGTGACTGCATTGTGTATAATCAGAGAAATGAAAAGTTGTGATCCATTTGTTTACAATGAGTTGAAAAGCATTCTGCTGTCATGTGTAAGTAATTGGAACCAATTTTAAAAGCAGGGAAGAGGCTGGGAAAAATCTGTGGCTTCCCTGGACCCAGTGATTATTGGAACATGAGACCACTGAGCTAGAAACTCTCAGGGATCTTTTCTGATACAGGTTGAATATGCCATATCTGAAATGCTTCTGAGCAGAAGTGTTTTCAATTTCAGAATTTTTGAAATTCTGGAATGCTTGCATATACATAATGGCATATATTGGAGACAGGACTCAAGTCTGAACACAAAATTCATTTATGTTTCCTATGCAACTGAACATATAGCCTGAAGGTAATTTTACACAATATTTTTGGTGCTCTTGCTTTCTAACTGTGCCATAAGACATGGGGTCAAGTGTGGAGTTTTCTATAAATACGATGCTGGAGGCTGAAAAGGTTTTGGATATTGGAACACTTCACAATCTGGAGTTTGGAATGAGAAAATCTTATACAAATAATCTAGCCAATATACACTTGTATACTAAAATATAATAGCCCCAACTCATTACCCAGCAGTTCATTTAAATGTGTACATGTGACAATATTCATGCAGAAGTCCTAAGCAGTTTAACCAGAAACCCTGGCCACTTTCTTCTTTATTAAGTGTTTTCTATGGAAGCATTTATTTAGGCAAGTTTTTAAAAGGTGGTTTTATTTAAATCTTTAAGCAGTTCCTGATATTGGCAAGAATGGAGTTAGCAAACACTCTTCTAAACAGCTGGAAGGTGAATTGGGAAATCTTTTGGTGGAGAAATTTGACAGTTTGTAATAATGCATATTACAAACAACTAAATGGCTAGCAATAAGTAACATGATAAATTATAGTCAATGTGCCACGAAAGGAACACTGTATCACCACATACCCCCCAAAAGGTGTTTATACAAATGTATTTTCTAGAATAGAATACCTCCTGTGGTAGACTGCTGGCAAAAGTGGTGATGATATTCTTGTAAAAGAAAGTACGTGTGTCTGTGTATTAAGAGAGAAGCATGCATCAAGCACATGAACATACAACTGCAATCAATAAGAATCTGAGAGATGGGATTATGAATGTTATTTATTTTTCCTGCTGATATTCCTTGCATGCGTAATAAGTGTGTGTGTGTGTGTGTGTGTGTGTGTGTGTGTGTGTTTGTTCTCTAATTTGTCATGGGAAACAACCTCCTGACATTGGGCCAGGAAGTGGAAAGCTAGGGTGTGATGCCCCCACCCTAGCGTCACCCTGTTCCTGCTGCAAAGGTAACCTATGCTGGAACCCCAGCAGGGACCCTTGCAAACCTCACCAAGCTATAGGGTTTCACCCCCTCCTCCCTGGACAATTACCCCATCACTTACCAACGCATTCAGTTCTAAGCCTTTCTCAGAAATCTTCTTCATTCTGTATAATGGGAATAAAGGAGATCGAGAAGTTCTGGGATTTTTACTTGTTGCTTCTCCCCAACTATATCCTTAACTTTGAAAAGTGGGAGCAGGGAGTCTATACCCTCTAGTCAGTAAGAATGTTGCCCCAGAACTCAGTGACTTTTCTTTTCACTCTTTAGAGCTGATTTGGTATTTCATTCCCACTTGACTGAGATAAGAGAAAATTCATTAGATAACAGTTTTGCCCATTATGACCCTATGTACACATAAGACTGGTTAGAACCAGACGAACGAGAAGTTATACTCCATTTTGTATGATGTGTCAAGATGCATTCTACTGTCATGTATAACTGATTAGAACAAATTTAAAAATTTTAATTTTTTTTTTAAAAAGACTGCTTAGAAGTGACATACAGGATAGATTTTTGAGGCAGAACTATTCCATGATTTTTAAATTGAAAAAAAAAAAAAAAAAAAAAAAAACCCATAGATCATGGTTGGGTTGAAATGCTTGCTAAGGAAGAATTAAAAGAACAGGCAACTAGTTATTGCTGATACTTTTTCTATTTTTAACCTCATTTCCCAAACTTAAAATATAACAATTATTATTGGCTTTTTATACAAACAACAATAAAAAAAGAACATTACCATAACTTCCTGGGAACCTCTATGGACTGGTCTCATGTATAGTGCTATAAAACAGATGATTTCATTCATTGTTCCCATTTTATTGAGAAAACAGAGGCTTGGGGAGGTTAAGAACTAATAGCATACAGCAAGTTGGCAAAGCTAGGTATTAATTGCCAGAGTTCCCAGCTCCCTCTACCTTTCCTCAATCAAATCACCAGGCTGTATTATTTAGCTTTCCATAACTGTGACAAAACACCTGAAAAAAATCAACTTAAAGTAGGAAAGATATATTTGGGCTCACCATTTCAGAAGTTCTACACATGGGAGCTTGGCTCCATTGCCTCAGGCCTGTGGTGAGGTGGTGCGTCATGGTGGGAGTGTGTGGTGGAGCAAAGCTGCTTCCCCATACGGCTGGGAAGCAAAGGGAGTGGGGGCCCCAGGCCCCAGTGACCCCTTCAAGGGCACAACTGCGACGACCTATGTCTTCCAACAAGGTCCCACCTCCTAAAGGTTCTGTCAACCCTGCCAGTGGCACCATCAGCCCAGGACCAAGCCTTTAAAACATGAGCTTTTCGGGGCCATTGAAGATCCAAACCATAACACCCCTCTCCTTGAGGTTCCATGTTAGCATGTGGAGACCCCTGTCATTTTCCAGGCTGGCTCTTCTCAAGCTGAACTCTGTGGAGCCCTCTCCACGGCCATCTGGAAAGAAAAGGCCAAAGCGTGATAGATCAGGGGACCCTACACTCCTCTTTGTTTTCCTCCAATAGTGGGGACTGAATCTAGGACACTCGACCACTGAGGTACACTAGAGTCCTTTGTTTTTTTTATTTTGAGACACGGACTCTGTATGCTGTCCAGGCTGGCCTTGAACTTGTGATACTCCTGCCTTGGCCTCCCAAATCACTGGCATTTCAGAAAGGCACCACCGCACCTGACTCCATCCTCCTCTTCTAATTGAGGTGCTCTGTGTTATTTATTTATGATGCTGGACTTGCCCACGAAATTCTACATCTACAGAATACTTGAAAATTGGTGATGTGCAAAAATTTCTACATTATGGATAAGCAAACTATAATCAAATATCAAAGGAATGATTGGAGTTTAGAAAGTATCCATTTTAATCTGGACTTGTTGGTGAGGTATAATTTGTGTCTGACTCTGTTTCCCTTTTGGCATTAAAACCTGAGTAATGATTTTTTTCACTTTATGTCAACACTCTAATGGAGAACCAATAAAAGAGACTATAAAGCACTTAGCACACAGTAAAGTCCTACATAAATGCTTTCTGGAGCTTAATCCTAGAACCCTCCAGGGCCTGTTCCTGAGGTTGGTCACAAAAAAGGAAGGTACAGGCAGGCCAAGGCCTGCGGAGACTCAATTGGGAGTTGAATGACCCACAGGAGGCAGCACATAGCTTAGCACTGCCAAGAGAGCAGACACGACCACCATCAGCAAATGGAGCAGATCCTTGGCATGAGGACCAGGTGCCGTCTGGGAGGCTGTTTCAGCAGACGACAAGCATTGATCCAGAGGAGGGTGAGAGGCCCACAGAGCCTTAATTATGAACTTCTGTTCCCATGTGGCTCCACCATTGGCGCTGACTGACACCTGGCACTGTGCTGAGGGATTTTCCACCATCCTCTTTGGGGAAAGTGAAACTTGTTTTGGAGAACAGAAAGAATTGACTTTTGGCTCCCTGAGAACACTTCCTTGTTCCACAATTGCTTCATCAGCATTTCACAGAGGAAAAGGGGGATGGCTTTGAGGCCAGTTTCATGACATTTATGGGGCATATCTTGGAGGCACATATGAGCTACCTGAGCCAAGAATTGTTATAAAGGCAACTCCTAAGCCTGAGGTAAAGACCTGTTCTGTCTTGTTAAAAGGGACCACAGTGAGCTATTCATTCCACTTAGGATTCAAGAGAGACAAAAGGCAGGCATGATTAAGCACAGATGTGGGTGACCCACAGAAACTAGGAGGT
The DNA here is from genome assembly GCF_902686455.1 of Sciurus vulgaris. Taxonomy (NCBI): domain Eukaryota; kingdom Metazoa; phylum Chordata; class Mammalia; order Rodentia; family Sciuridae; genus Sciurus; species Sciurus vulgaris. The sequence goes on from NC_136461.1 coordinate 190,644,137, forward strand.
GAGCCACTCGCGAGAGCAAATACACTTGCAACCCAGCTACAGTATTTCCAACCATGACCTAAAGATCTAGCATTGACTTCAGGCTCAAAGACATGGGTTACACTCGGCATTTATTCAAAGTCACCCTCTTCTTTCTTTCCACTAATTTCTGTTGAGATAATGTGCATGTGAAAAACACACAAGCTGCATCCTATAATTTTCAGGGATTAGGTCTGTGAATTAAACTTGATCACCTCTATTTAGAGAGGGGATGTTTATCTCTTCAGTGCTGGCAGAGCAAGTTGTCCTGCTAAAACACAAATCATCACTAAATTCTGAAACTTCCCCTAAAGTCAGTGATGCTTTCGTCACAAACAACCCCAGGAGGTTCACTTCAGCGTGCTTCACAGGGAGGACAAAGTCAAGGTTACAGATGTGACAGTCAAAAGTCGCAACCATGGGAGATTAGTGTCTTGATCACTAACTGGAATCTCATTCCTGCCTGCTCTGGGGAGAGCAGTGCCCAAAGAGCAAATGATCACCCGGACGTGAGCGATGGCCTCCATCCTTAGAGAGCTCAAAGTCTACTGGGGGTAGAAGATAAGCAAAGGCAAGGCCAAAACCAGCCCTACTGAAGACAGTCAAAGTGATTGTAGCCAAGTAATTAGCCTCAATTGTACCAGGAAGGCAGAAATTATCTCGGTTTCACTCTGGAGGTCAGCCAAAGTCCCCTCTCCTCCCCTCCCAGGCCTCTCATTTGAAGAGGACTTTTTCCAACCACCATCAGTACAACCAACACTTGGAGGCTATTTTTCTGCCCCCAGGGATAGTAGAGCAAATGTCTGCACCTCCCTATAATCAGTCCATCAGCACTGAGAATATGGGGAGGCATGTGTTTTATTTATGTCCAATCTGCTTCCAAAAAAGGCTTAAGGTAGCTTACAATCAACACTCATATGCAGGGACAATTTAATAGAGAAAGAATAAAAGAGATACCTAAATGCTTTTATGCTAAGAGGAGATAGAGAAGAATGCTCTGAAGTACTAACAGGTTGGTCTTCCCAGAAAACACCAAATTTGGTGAAAGCATTCTGCCATTCACAGTGAAGAGAGAGGAGGGAGAGAGAGAGAGAGAGAGAGAGAGAGAGAGAGAGAGAGAGAGAGAGAGAGAGAGAGAGAGAGAGAGAGAGAGAGAGAGAGAGAGAGAGAAAGACAGGGGTGGGGGAAGAGGGATGGATATCATTCTGACCTTTCTTGCCTAAAAAAAAAAGAGCAATAAGTTTATGAGAAGGCAACTTTGGTTAATCTTAAATGACAAGAGAACAAAGGCAACAAATGTCCACACTGTTCAAGCAGCAGCTTTCAAATTCTACATTTTAAGAGCATGAACTCTACAGAGTCTGAGGAAAATTCTGGAACCTTTCTCAAGGTAAACTGTCAATCACACAATCTTGCCCCTATGACAGTGTTCATGGACCTAGATGGAACACTTGCTTTGGGGGATTTTTCTGTAAAGTTTAAATTCATTCTAACTTCAATACACATTCTCACTGAAGGCATAAAAGGCTACTTGGTAAAGCCACCCTGTGAACGTGGTTTCTTCCTCCTGCCATGTACAGCCAACAATGGCTAGTAGCCATAAATCAGAATCATTCTGCCTGAAAGGAGCTTTAGCTTTAGCAAAACCCTGGTAATGTGTCTTGATCTTGTTTTTTTCCTTCTTTATCTTGGGGACTACTTGTATTCTTATGCTGGGATTTATTCCCTGTTTATCTACTTTTTTTGTTGTTGTTTTTTTGAGTTGTTGGTTTTGAATTCTTGGCTTTCAGATATTCTGTGTCTTAAATTCTCCTAATTTACTGTGTAATTAAAACACCCATGCACATTTGTTCTCAATTAATAGAGACAAATTATTCCTCAGTGAAAGACTACTCCAACTTGGAACTGGAGAGGTAGAGAGGCCTGAACTATATATGCTATCTGAAGACTGTATTTAAGACACAAGTTACTAACCCCAGGGGAGACAAGTATTCCAAAGTCTGTCACTCCGGAACCAAATGATTCCACATATACCCAATTTCCTAATATTTACTGTTTTTAAAATATTAGCAATTTGTTTATAAAATCATCTTCAGAATTAAGGAAATATTAGGCCAAATAAAAGAAAAGGCAACTGAAGATCATTAAGTAACATTTAGGCTGAAAATCAAATGCCTGTTTGAAGCCAAAAGATCCATCATGAGCCTACACACCCAGGGCATTAGAAATACTTGAGAGCATGAGAAAAATAATGGTCAAAAGAGATGGGGTGACATCTTTATATTCTGTAACTCTATGATAGCATTGTGTGTGTGTGTGTGTGTGTGTGTGTGTGTGTGTGTGTGTATGTGTATGTCACAAGTATAAAGGTGGGAATTTCTGTAAACATCTGGAAGTTATTCATTTAGGCTTGATTGTGATTCATTTGGGAAAATATACAAAATAAATTAGGATCAGAGTTCAACTATTTTATATGTAAGTAATAAAATGAGAGAAACTTCCCAACAATACAAAATCCGGTCATAAAGACAGCATTTACTTTTCAAGACTTTTCAAGAGATAATTGGAAAAGGAAAGAGAGAAGAAGAATCATTCTTATCCATCTGCTAATCTGAGAAACAATGCTGAGTACTTTACTTGAGTTGCTTCTTTTAAGCCCAACGTTAAATCCACATGGGGAATGAAATTACACCCTTTCATAGACAAGATAACTGGGGCTCAGAGAGAGACATAAGATTAAATGGCATCTAAGTATCCCTCTAAAATTACTGGTAAGGAAATTTCTACAAGGCTTGCCCTAAGAGCTACATGTATTTACAGAGGCCACAGACCTTCCACCCAGCAGGTATCTTACAGAACTGACTCTGAGCAGGCTCATGGCAAGGGCCAAATGGGGATTTACACTGAGTGCTCTGTTCAGGGTTCAACACACTTTAATTACATCAGATAAGGCCTACTGTTCCCATTTTTCCTGGAAATAGAGTATGAGTCCACTTTCTGTTTATTTAAGCTTCTGCCACAATGAACCTTTACTTTGTCAAAATATGAGAACATAACGGCTAAATGGAAGTAGCCACAATAGGAAGAAAAGCTGTCTTGTGCCAGTATCATGGAGAAGTCCAAATTGATCCTGTAGAGCTTAAATCAGCTTAACTTGATAAAATCAGGGATGAACACACTGGGGAAGAGATGGATTGAAAAGACAGGCATAGGAGGTCAAAAAATCAGGATATTGGAACCTTGAAGTGGGTGGACCATGAATTGTGCACAAAGATATTGGACAACCTCACCTTGATTGTTTTAGTGGGAACTAGCCAGGAGTTCTATGTCACTACACCGGCCGTGATCCCTTCTTGTATATTTAATATGAGGATTTTTACTGGCTGTCTACACTGTATTCATGGACAAACAAAAATTTAAAATAAAAAAAAAAAAAAAAAACGGTCTCTGTACTTTTAAACAAAGGGACACATTGTATTTGGGGGAAAGTCTTATTGAATTTTGGACTTCAATTGAGATAAGAATAAATTAAATCAATGTCAGAAATAAGAGTTACAGAACACATACAACAATGGCTCCTAGATTGAAAATCTAATCCTATTTGAGATCGTTTCCATATGGAAACTTTTTCTGAGGGTTAATCAGGTCCTTGTAAAAGCAGAAAGTGGAAGAAGAGATAAGATGTGATAGTATCATTATGACCCAGCAATGTAAAGGAAGAAGTGAACTACTTTAGTGACAGGGAGTCAAGAGAAATGGAAGTTTTTCTAGAATGATGTGTATGCTTTGCTATTTGAAAAGCCCCTTTCACTCGTCTGTCTTCCAGATGTTATACAAAGTCTGTTTACGAAGGTGAGGAAATAGGCTCAGGGTCTCAGCAGAGCAGCAACAGTGTGGCCAGACTTCTGTTCATGTGTTTTTCTCAAAAGATATCTCCTCCTTTGCATATCAGCAGTCACAAACACCCATGGTAACACGCACATTTTATCCATTCATTTACTCATTTGTTCATTCACTCATATGAACTGCACCCCAAGAATATAAGGAAAATGAGCAATGACTGCCCTCGCACAGGTTACCTGCTGCCTACAGGAAAAGACCAACAGCAAGAACCAAGAGAGCTGGGTGCAGTGGTGCACATCTGTAATCCCAGCAGCTCGGGAGGCTGAGGCAGGAGGATTGAGAGTTCAAAGTCAGCCTCAGCAACTTAATGAAGCCCTAAGTAACTCAGCAAGACCCTGATTCTAAATAAAATACAAAAAAGGCTAGGGATGTAGCTCAGTGGTTAAGTACTCCTTGGTTCAATCCCTGGTCCCCCCCCCCCCCCAAAAAAAAAAAGAAAAAGGAAAAAAACCCCAAGGGAACTCTGAGTGTGAAGAGGTATATGCAAAAGACTACATGCAAGTCTTTTGTCTGCCCACTCCTGGTTTTAAAAACAAACTCTCTTCATATAGACTGCTCTCTCTCAACTGGTAGCACATTTGGCAGATGACTTGGTCCACAACAGGTCTACCTACAGTCCATAGCCTGTTTTGGTACAGCCTACAAGTTAAGAATGTTTTCTTCATTTTTCAATGGGTTGGCAGGGGGCAGAGAAGAAAAAGATACTAAATTCAAATTTCAGTGTCATAAATAGTTCTGTTGGAACTGAGCCATGCACATTCATTTATGTGATATTTAAGGCTATTTTCAAGCTACCAGGGGAAATCTGAATAGTTGTGACAGACCATTTGGCTCACAAAACAAAAAATATTTACTATGTGGTTTATTAAAGAAAAAAGTTTTCTGACCCTTAGTTTAGATGGTTGGGACCTTACCCAACATAAGAGTAAATTAAATCAATGTCAGGAATTATCAGTCTCAATCCATCAAATGTGGCTCCAACCCATGGAACTTGGGTTGTGATAATCCTAGGATGTCAACTCAGCACACACCAAACATAAAGAATTCTTTTTATTTTTATTTTTGTTTCAATGCATATCACCTTTATTAAGTAACATACATCTTGGTTGTACAGATGATAAATTACAAAATGCTTAAATGTTATTTAAATATAAAATTAGTGTCATATTGCTTTTTGGGGGGAGAGGTGTACCAGGGATTGAACTCTAGGGCACTCAACCACTGAGCCACATCCCCAACCCTATTTTATATTTATTTAGAGACAGGGTCTCACTGAGTTGCTTAGCTCCTCGCTTTTGCTGAAGCTAGCTTTGAACTCGCAATCCTCCTGCCTCAGCCTCTGGAGCCACTGGGATTACAGGTGTGCACCACTGTGCCCAGCATCATATAACTTTTAAGATACAATTGGTACACTTGTTGAACAGTCAGGAGTGGAGATAGAAAAAGGAGGATGCTAATTTCCTGAAGGAACCTACGAATTTAGAAGGAAAACAAAATCAACTCCATACAGCCTTGATGTCCCTCCCCTCCATTCAGTTCTACACTGGCTTAGGAGAGGTCAGACAGAAAGGAACAGAAGACAAATCTATGTGCAATAAAGAAATTCATCAATTTTATAGTAACATAAAGGTTATTCATCCACTGACATACTACAAGCCGTATTTACCAAGTGACTGAGTCATATGGTTAGAAAACCAGATACTTAATAGCTTTTAATATTGGCAAAGAAGTGAGTGTGTTAATTATCTTCATTAATTTGCTTCTCTTCGTTTCACCCACTTTTCCCACTGTGCCCCAAATAACAATTTCCTCTTTTGTTTCGTGAGGCTTCCAGGGATTTGTAGATTATCTTACTTTGAGTTCCAACCCAGCTGGCTTCTCAGCTACCACTTGGCCAAATATGCCCCAAAAAGTTCACACACACTCACGCTACACCCACTGCCTGAATCTCTCCTCAAAAAGGCATCGGGGGCCTGGCTGTGCTGGGTCACCTTGCCATGCATGAAAACTGGTCTTTGGTACTGACTGGGAATCTGCCCTAAAGGCTGGGACCCCAGATTAGGGGAAAGGATCATTCTGCTCCCATGACTGGGAATCCCATGAGAGCTCACAGCCTCACCAAGGCCCTGAGTGCTTTCAGCTGCCTGCTGTCTCCACTCTGCCTATCTCATATTTATCCAGTCACACTTCTGGTCAGAGTACCACCCTGAACGCCTCCAGTGCTTGTGGCTCAATGTGCCGGGTGACCAGCCCCAAACCATCAAGACTGAATGATGCCTTTGCTCCAGTTCTGTGCTATGAGTCATTCCTGCAACTGTTTGACTTTCCTGTTTTTAACATTCATTATAAAACCAATAGATCATAATGCTTTCAATATCTTAATAGTAGCTCTCATTCGCTGAACGTTTGTCAGGGGCTGGCACTGCCCTGGGGACTTTATACACATTAACTCATTTGATTGCCACAATCCTCCCATTAAGTGCTACTATTATCCTCATTTACAATTGAGGAAACAGGTGTGGTGGTCACCTTGTCACCCCAACATTCATTTCCGGCTACCTCCCTCCTTTTCTACAAGCAACTACTCTTCTCTAAGATGTTCTTTGCTTCAGGGGAGACTGGCCCAGTCCAGGTCTGACTCCTCCCAGAGGATGGCTCCTGATGGTTTAGCCATTTGTGGTGCTGCTCTTCTGCTCCCCAGTGAAGGATGTAGGCAGAGAAGCTGCAGGAAGTCAGCCAAGGGCACCAGGAAGGTCTCCTGCTCCTAGGAGAGGCCAGGAGGTTTTCTCCAGGCACTGCCAGGCCCTGATACGATGGCTGTCATGCCTCTGTGAGAAGAATCCATTCGTGAACCAAACTGGTATGCTGAGATGACAGGAATCTGGTGCATGTCCTGAACTGTGGAATGAGCCAGCTGTGGGCTCCCTAACACTCTGCTCCTTGTGCAGGTGAATACCTGCCCTACTAACAGCCACAAGCAATGAATGAAACTGAGCTCCAACCAGGCCTATGTTGGAAGCCTTATTTCTACACACACACCTTCCAAGATTCTCCTAATCTAATCTCACCAGAAGTGAGCAGCCTCCACCCTGACACTGTCCAGGAGCCCACCAGGACTCGATCATGAGAACAAAAGACACCCCTACCACCCAGGAAATTCCAAGAGATTTGAGAGCTCTGTGTACTACGATCTTATCACTCAGGAAGTGACAACGGTTTTAGGAGCTCTGTATCAGAAACCCAGGTCAAAGACCAAATATCAGAACAAAAGATGCTCCTAGCATCCCTATCATTCAGGAAATTACAAGAGTTTTAGCAGCTCTGTATCAGGAATCCGGGGCAGAGGGGAAACCTATACTTCTTCTTAGTTCATACCAGCAAGCCTATCACCCTGCAGGCCAGCATCTCCTTATGACATGGGCCCACTCAGAGTGTACCCTAGCATGCTGGGTTCTTGCATGACAATAAACAACACACCTAAAGATGGAGTCTTATCAAAGAACAGAAGCATTGGATTTAAAAGGTGAATCAAAACAATTTTAAAGTATCTATGTTTACACATAATTCAAGGCTCTGGCATCTGTTTGAAGCGTGGTTATTAATTAATGATGACACAAAAAAGGTCCCCAAATGATAACTATGGATTTAAAAAAATAAAAGAAGCAAAAAGGGAAGAAAAAATGGAAGTCCCTTACTACTGCAGGAAGAACCCAGCTACCATCCTATGAGCAGGCACAGATGACTCAGGAAAGTATTTAAAATAAAGAACAAGGCTCCTGATGCTTTCTTGCCCTTCGATCCTCAAGTGTAAGGCGACAGGCATTCCTTACCAATGGATACAACTCCCAAAGGGGGAGAGGGGAGGAAGTGGAGGCCTGGGCATGGGAGGACACCCCAGGGTGGGCACCAGACACCCCCTGGCTCCATGGGGAAGGCACTTCTGGATGGGGACTGGAAAGTGTGGTGCGAATTCAGTCCCATGACCGACAGGGGCTATTCCTTCCCAGTAGATGAAGTGGCAAGTCTGAAACATGCCGTTTCACTTTTCCCAGGCTGTAACAACACAGACATAATTTCCTCTTAAACTCGAACCATCTGACAGTTCCGGAGACGTGGTTCATGGCATGTTCTCCTTCTTTGTGTCTCGATGACAGTACTGTGTTAACAGTCACCCGGAGTTATATACATACCAAAGGGAAGAGGCTTAAAAGTGCAGAGAAACCACAGAAATATTAAAAGCAGAAAATTCTGTGTGTGTGTTTTAAGACTTTTCAACATCGCCTCATTATTGCTGTTTTTAGAAAGGGCTAAAGATGGAGATAAAAGCAGAGGAACTGGTTAAATCCATTACTTTTGACAAAGTTGCAAATGATTCAAACAGCAAAACGATGTCACTTAATTAAATCATCTACAGAGAAGCCAGGGCCTCTAATAAACAGCCAATAACTCCTTGAATGGCAATGAATTCCTGCTGCCCCTGCCCAGAGCACAAGGGCTACTCTTCCTTAGTGGCAGATCCTCCCCTCTGAGACAAGCACTGGAACAGGAAATGAGGCTCCTGTACAAGTCTTGCTCTGCCTTGGCCTCAGTTTCCTCACCTAGAAGGCCAAGGGATGTGATACTAGTCCATCAAGACTCTGCTATGCACTAATAATGTAGTTGTGGAATGAAAAAATCTGAACATTTGTTGAAATTTTAAACAGGAAAAATTCTTAATAGGTACCATGCAATGTTTTGATCAGGAATGGACAGTACTGGGGGTGATGCCTGCAAACAGATTCCTAATTTTATTTGAAAAGTTCTGGGGAGTGGACTGAGACAGGTGTGTGTGTGTGTGTGTGTGTGTGTGTGTGTGTGTGTGTGTGTGTGAGCAGATACATGCATGCACACACTTCTGAGGAGTGGTTCATAAACATGCATTTCTCAAGGTTCCCCAATATGTTTTTGAAAGAGCAAAACCCTGCCCTAGTTACACATCCAGTGGAAACATTTGAGTCATTTGAATGGTGCATGCAGACTTTCAAAGAATGTGAGAATATTTGCACTTTAATAAAAAATGTAATGGAGGGTTTGGGGTAGAGGGAGTGGGGTGGGGGGAAGAGATCATTCTTTTCCTTCTCTCTTTGCCCATTCCTCAAAGATAAAAATGTGGACTTCCAGCTCAAACTTGAAAGCATATCAATGCAGTTCAGATAAGTTAAGATACTTAACTATGTTTCTGTTGAAGTGGACTTCCTTAGAACACACACAGGACTCTGTCAGATAACAGCATGCCTGTAGATACTGAAGTGATATGATCTTAGCCAACTACACAATCAGCTCACTAGAAAAATAGCGTTAATAAGAAGACTAAAGGCGGAACCCGATGGTTAGTTTGGAAGAGAAAAGAAGGGAAGGGTCTTTAATGCTCTTAATTAACCCAACGCCACCTCAAGAGTTTCTGTTAATAAGTCTTTTTCCCCCCCAATAAATGCACTTTATTTTCAAAAGTAATGGGGACCAAGGGAGAAACCCTCAAGGCTTTTCTCAAGCATAAAGTGTTTTTGTGAGCAATATTTCAAGCTTCCAGGAAAACAGCCAGATGTTGAAAGTGCACAGAACAAGAATGGAAAAAAAGAGAGTGAGAAACAGACTGTATGGACAGGGCCCAGCAAATGAAATCCACAAGGACACATCATCTCAGCTCACACACAGCCGTCAGCCTGCTAACCACGACTCCGACTTCCAAAAGCACCAAACCTGGGTGTTCCCTCTCATCTGAATTAGATACAAGTGACCCAAACCCAACACCAAAACACTCAGGTAATGGACAAACAGTGATACTGAATGTCCATGGAAACCCAGGTAAAACGAGGTCATCAAAAATGCTCTCTGAATCAAATCCAGACTTAACCCAATCTTTCATTTAAACTGTCCCAACAATAGTTATTAGGTTGCTTTCAAAATTAAAGTAACAATAAAAATAATGAACTAAACTCCCAAACTGTACTATTAGAGGAATACAATTTTAAGGCATTTGTTAATAAATAATTATTGAGCACTTACTATGTACCCGCAGGCACTGGTTTTAATCCTTGTGATTAGAACTGGACACTTCTAGTCAATGAGACTAAGGGAAAATATGTAATTACTGAAGTTTAGGCTATTCAGTAAAAAATACATGCAAGATCTTCCCCCTTCTCCCCATTTCCCTTCACCAGTCTCACATTTATCATCCCTAGCTTCTCTAGTAAATGTTCCCATTTTACTGCACATGCGAGTCTCTTTTCTGAAGCCAGGAGAACAAGCAATACAATGGGTATATCTCACTCATTCTGCCCTGTATTAGAGAGTCCAGCTGAGGCATGTTAGCTAAAGTCCGCATTTGAACTCTGAGGAGGTCTGATATTCAACACTTCCTCCAATTAGCATCACTCTGCAACTGGGAGATTGCAATAGGTTATACATAGGACAAGGGAAAGAGTGGTTTTAGAATGGCTAGTGCCTAACACGTTGTTTCATTAGGGACGAACTGGCAAGGGACAGGTGGCCATTCCTGCAGCAGGCATGGAAATTCATGCTGGGCACACTGGCTTACCTTGACCTGGGGCCAGCCTGCTTCCCTGGTCTTGCCTCTGCCCATCAAACCACTCTGCTTCAGCTTCCCACAGAGTCATTTCATTCTTCTGTGCCTTGCCTGACTAGCAGTCTTTGCCAGTGTTCCTTGAAGCTATAACCATGGGAGGCATACCACCCAGGGAGAGAAAAATGTAACCCCAAGGAGTCACCAAACCATCTTCAGGCTTTACCTCTGTCATTAGCACCATCTGCTTAATGCAGACACTGAATAGCACTTTCCATTTAACCTCTCTATTTCATAGGGCACTGGAGGTCACAGAGAGTAAGGGAAGGAATTAGACTGGCTCCATGTTGGAACCATATTGATTGCAGAGTCCCTGTTCCTTATAAATAAAGAAGGAGCATATGGAATTGGGGAGGTCCTCCCATACAGCCCTGAGGATAAATAGTTATCTTTGACAATAATCATGACTTGAATATGCTTTGCAATTAAGATTTACAGCAAATTTAGGTTAACACAGAAATCTAGATGTACTAAAAAGAACATTAGGCAGTTCAGTTGACATTTGATGAGTCTATACCTGTGAATTCTCTAATAGAGCTTTTAAAATAACCTTTTCAGAAGGTTGCTATTTGCAAACATGTAACTTACATGCACTTATTTGAAGAATTCACATATATAAAGTTGAGGACAAATATTTTTGCAGCAACTAGGCACTGCTCTTGCACCTAAAGATAGATCTTTCTGAGAAAAATCAAGAGAAATTGCAGGTACCTACAACAAGATACACATGGAATAGATTCTTTCAAGGCAGGTCGAGCTCCTACCACCTTGAACTACGGTATTTAAACTACTCCTTCTGTTGAGTTTGCCTTGCACAGAGCCACAGATCTGCGAATGGGGCCTAGATTCCCAACTCTCAGTCTGAACCATGAATTTCCCTCTCAGTATCCTCTGTAAGTTAGTGATACAAACTCTGTTTTGATAAATAAGAGCTCACATATTAATTAAAAATGATCAGAACCAATGAGAAAAAGTAGCAAGGTTATCAATTCCTTCTTTCCATTGTCTCAAATTTTGTTCTCTTATTTTGTTCTATCTTCCAGTCTGGTTTCTTCCTCATTCACTGACTGGGTAATCTGACAGAACGGCCACCTCCTGGTAGAAGAATGTACTGCAGGTTACACAGTGGCTATAGTAACCCATTCTCAAAATACTCTTCTTTCTAGGAATCTGTGCTTCACAGTTAACTACTTTATTCTCAAGAGTATCCTATGTGTGGCTGTTTGTCCCCAACAGAAATCAACTTTATTATATGCAACTGTCCACGGCCCCTTCAAAGTCAGGTTCTTTTGGTGAAAATCTCAATAATTTTGAGACTAAATGGTTATGCTGATTGGAGTTAGTGAAAACTATAAAATATGGAATATTAATTTAAGTATAAACCATTGTACATTCTCAAAGAACCTGCTTGGGAGAATCACAGTGCTTCTTATCACTTGTTTACTTATATACTTTATCCCCCCCCATCCTTTTAATTTACATTATCTTTGAAGATAACAATGTAAAGCAAAGATAAGCTTCAGTCTAGACAACCCTCCCAGCTGATCCTAAATCCAGAATTAGTAGAATTCCAATGAAGTGTTTATAATTCTTGCCTGTTCAGTTCTTATGAGAATTCTCTGAGGTCAACTACCACAATGATTTTAAGAAAATGACACTCAAGAGTAAATTTCAACTTTGTCTTCCCTTTCTCCTTTGTCCAAGGCGTGTGCATAGCAGGGCATTTATCAGTAGTGGTAGTGAGGAGAGAGGGGTGGGAAAGGGAGATCAATCAAATCACCAAAATATAACACATATAGAGTATTTGGTCCTCTGGTTTAATCTTCTTTCACAATACAAACACAGGAGGCAAAAAGCACCTTATAGAATTTCCAACAATCTCCATTTAGGAGGAAAGTGGATTTCATACAAACAGAAATCTTTGTTTCACCCATTATTATAATCCAAGTGCACATAGTAAGCATTCAATGAACATTTGTTGCATATATGAAAGAAGGAAAGTGGATACTCAGTAATAATAATTTATTCTCAATACCCTTCAGGTTGGGCCTGAGATAGCAGGGTTTTGTTTTGCTTAAAAGTTAACTTGACCATAAAAATGATACAAACCAGCATATCCTCTGGAACTAGAGGATAAAGATAAAACATGATCTAAAGCATGTGTTGTTTTTCTTGTCTTAAGCACAGAACAATTTCGTATTCTATTACAGAATGTCTGCTGTCTGGGCACCAGTTAGCAGCATTAGAATATTAAAGATCAGGGCGGCTGATTGCACGTCAATTAACAACCTGGAGTAGGACCAGGACTGCCAAATGGAGGACTCCTTCAGTCCGGAGCACTAAAATCGCCTTGTTTTTCAATAAATACGTGAAAAACAAGAGGAAATTAACACCAAAGACCACCACAAATGATGTGGGCATTTTGAGGTCAGTGGCAAATGGTGACATAGTTTCAAGATCTGCGGAGGGATATCATGCCTTTCAGAACCCGCTAGACAATTTTTGGAACTTAAAAGATAATTTTCTGATACATACTGAATAATATCTTTTTTTCTCTTCCAGTTATTTTTTATTCAGTTTGAAATAAGGTAGAATGCATGGTGATCGCGAGTCTCCTGGGCTTTTTCTCTAATACCCAAAATGAAGCTACTATCTTAGAATTGGGAGGGAATGGGTTTTCCGTAACTAGTTAATTTTTAATCGTTAAGTATGTGCTAACTAGTCAGTTGAGATAGGCAGAAGAACTAAATCTTGCTCTACCAGGAACAAAGGGCAATGTCCAGATTTCCTTCTGGAGGGGTGACATGAAAAGGGTTTCTTTTTCATCAAAAGCAGGTCAAGGCAGAAGACTTCATAGAAATCATCGATTTTGTTTGACATAGACCAAGCCATCAAGACCTGGTCTATTTCATAATTTAATTCTTTACAGAAAATAAAAATATAATGATCCAATGGAAAAACGCACACACATACACACACAGTTGCAAATTCTTCAAAAAGGACCATCAGCACCCTTGACTTCACATAGTCCTGTGGCTGCAGTTGCACATGCAGCATGATCACACAGCTAGTAAGCACAGAGACAAGGTCTCAACTCTGGGGTTCTTTGACTTCTGAAGTCTGGCTTTTGACTATTCATACACTATGGCTAATAAGGGTTTTTATTTAATCACAGATTTATTCTTCTCTGTGTTTCATCATATCTAAAACACACCATCTCCACTGGTATCTAAATACAAACAAATCATTCTCCACTTTAATCAAGGGAAACAGTAAAAAGACATTTTTTTCTTTAAGACTGAGGATAATATCCACTGATAATTTTGTTAATAAAATCTAGTTTTCTTTTTCATTTTCAACCTAATACAGTCCAGTATGTCCCTTAAATAAGGTTTTCTGCTACTATTGGGAAACCAATTTTCTCTCAAGAGTTTACTGCAATATTATCAGGAAACTGGCTACTTAAACAGCAGGTAATCTTTTATTTCATGCATAATTACCATGCACTATATTTTGATTTGATCCTAATGGCCCTAAGTACATTTTAAACAAACCCTCAACCTGCCCAAATGAAAAACATTTTGCTTCCTCTGTTGCACTTGTGTGGCAATGATAATTAACACATCTTGGGAAATTGGAGCTACCTCTGATTAAATCATAACACACCATAAAGGTCTTTACAAATAATCCTTTGAAGAATCCAGCTGAGAAAATCATGAAAAGAAGAATTATGAGAAAGGAAGCTCATTATGGTTTTGCGCCTGGCACTTAAAGGTGACCCCAGGAAGGTGAGTGTTTTGAATTCAGTTAACTCTCCCAGAATGCACCTGAATGCCTGAGGAAGGAGGCTGTCTGCAGGCCCATTCCCTCACTCACCAACTCCACAGTTCTGTTCATTTCCTAGTCCCTCTATCATATCTATGTTTTGGCCAATGGTCAGCAAAATATTGTCCTTTCCTCAGACAAAAAGAAAACAACTTTTGGAAGAGGAAGAGAAGGTATCATTGAACTTCCATACTTAAAATTTCAGCCTGGTCAGCTTGGGACAATGTGTTCAGGATGAACATCATCAAATTTGGATATGAATTGAACGAACCAAATTCTGAAAAGAAATATCAAACCCAGGAATTAAGCCTAGTTTGTTGCTTCCAGTAGCCAAAAGTCAGGTGATGCAAGCATAGCCATTCCCTCCAATAATGAAACTACTGTTCTAATTATTGTTGCTATTAATAATGATAATCATTGCATTTAACCTTTATTGAGTACTCATTCATATAGATTCTGCTAATTAATCTTTACAACAAAACTGAGTTTCTCTTAACATGTAGAGGAGAAAACTAAGGTGGAATGACACTAGGCCACTTGCCCAACATCATACAAGGAGCAATAAGAACAAAGTGGCAGAAAGGTAGGATGAATGAGTTTAGAGATGGAATGTACAGCGCGATGACTGTAGTTGATGATACCGTACTATATTCTATATTTTTGCTAAATGAGTAGATTTTAGTTGTTCTTGTTCCCTCCACACACATGCAAGGGTGACTATATGAGATGATAGCTAAGTTGCTTCACTACAGTAATCATTTTACTACCTATATAAATCATATAACATGCTGTTAGATACCTTAAATACACACAATAAAATTTATTTTTCTAAATGGTGCAGTAGAATCATAGCTAGGGTTCAAACTCAGGCCTAACTCACCCCAAAGCTCATGATCTAATTAACCTCTGCCTTATTTTCAGCAGTAGTCATTAAATTACCAACTGTACTGGATACAGCTCTGTTCAATAACTTAGAGACAGTTAAGTGATATGTAATACTGAGCATAGAAGGCACTCAACAATCCTGTGTTGAGTAAAAGAACAAATAAATCTCTATAGCTGATGTCCGAGACTGCATATTAAACAAAAATGAGTTCTAGACCATGACAGTATACAAAAGAAAGAAAATGTAAAAAGCAGACCCAGTCCAAAGGAGGTTGCCATCTTTCCTGGGAGGATAAGACTTCACATATGATCCACTTATGGAACAAAAAAAGGCAGCCATGTTGATTACCAAAGGCTGGGGGCAGAGTCCGAGTTGGCTAGGAGAAGCCTCCTTATTTGGAATCCAAACACAGTGAAAATGTGAACAAGCAGGATTTGGTCCCTTGTTTGTCAATATCCAACCCCCAATCTCACTCAAGAAGATTCTATCACTCTATGTTAAGAAAAATCATACACAACAAAAAGTAAACTGTATTCAGGAATTTAATGTTTCTTAACTGAGTTCCAAGCAATCTCTTCCACCTTTTGCCTCTACATTAGTATATGGCAATCAGTCGTCCAACCCCAGACTAAAACTACCAGCCACCACAGTGTGAGACCCTCGGTATTGTAAGGAGTGAAATGTCTTGCTTTAATATATGCACATCAACCCTAAAGACACAAATTCTCTTGTATTTCAGGCCACTGTGAAACAACAGCTTCATCTTTATGGAGCTGTTTTTATAGCTGAAAAAAAATTGCTTCCCAATACTGAAAACTGCATAGGTTCTACCTGTTTGTCAGTCCACTCCCTCATGTCGTGAGGGATCTGGGCCGGGTGGTTTTGTGTGTGTGTGTGTGTGTGTGTGTGTGTGTGTGTGTGTGTGTGTGTGTGTGCGCGTGCACGCGCGTGTGTGTGTGAGAGAGATGGAAACCTTTTCAGCAAGCTTATTGAATCTTTCCGCCTCCTACAGAGAACTCTGAAGAAATGCACTGCTTTTTTCAACATTCAAATGAGTGTGAATCAGAATGATGGTTCCCACAGGACTCGTCTTCCATGGCGAGTGGAGGGTCACTGACAGGACTGAAATAGATCCAAGTTGCTTGATTAGCTGATTTTTAAAAGTCTGTAGGCAGCAAGCTACAGTGTGGAAGAAGGAGAACTGGTTCTAGTCTCTCCCTGCCACAAAGAAGCCAAGAGAATTTTAACAAGTTACTAAAATCCTCTATGCCATAATTTCCTTTTGTATAAAATGAGGCAAAAACCAGATGCTTTAGTGGCTGAATTCACACACTGGCAGAGATATTTGGTTAGACATTCCTAGCCTCAAGATCATTTCTGTGTTGGAAAACTACAAAGAGGTTTCATTGCATGGCTCTCAAACTTTAGTATACGATAGAAGCTTCCAGAAAGACTCTACCTGAGCCCCAACTCCAGGACTTTTTACACTTGGGCAGCGTCATGGCCCAGGAATCTGCATTTTTGACCAGGGGGCCCCAAGTGACTCTAAGATACTTGGTCATGGGCCACCCTTTGAGAAAGAGTGGGTTATATGAAATTCGTAGTAATTTGGGTGCTTTCATCATAAACTAGCAAATACAGCAATGGAGATGGACCCAATATCTGACTTAAATGAACTGAGAGCATGCATTGGACAAGTACATGTAGTACATTACACATGCAGAGCAAGGGTCCAATTCTGCTACTGATAAGCAGCTTAAATAATGCAGGGTATTCTCAGTTTTTCCAACTAGAACTCTGGCTTATCTCCCAGAACTCTCAGGGAGCAAAGGAGCTGCCAAAGGTTACCTGCATGGTTCTTGATGACAGAGAAGGACCTCAAACCCTATGACAGCCCTGCCTGGTCCCATTCCCTGCAGAGGTACCGTACTGTGTGGAGCCAGCCTGTGAGATGCACCAGGCCACCAGGTGTCCGCAGGCTTGCCTGTTGGGTTCTACCTGTGCAGACTTGCCTTCAGCTCCTCAAAAAGCAAAATGATCTTCATTTCTCCTCTACAGAAAGGGAGTGCCCTGCACCACCTGCACGCCTTTTAAACCAGACCATTTTACTCACTATAAAAACTGGAAGGAAAATGCCCCCATTGTGCCCCTCCCACAGTGCTGCTGAATCTCCCTGCCTCCAAGGCCAGAGGAACTTGGGCAAATTCCTCAAGTGGAAATTCAATGATAAACTTTGGCTCAGCCACAACTATTGCCAGGGCTAAAATCACAAAACAATTACTGTCTTATGTCGCCTGATCAAAATCATTCCAAGCCACTCATTTATAGAAGCTCAGGGGCCCATAGATACCTGAAGGAAGGAAGAAAGAGAGACAGTTTTAAGGATAAATTAGAAGAGCATTCTACTCACAGTCAAACGGCATTATCCCTTGTGTTTTATATATTAATGAAGATTAAATCCAAAGTTTATAAACTCTTTGTGATTATTAATAATTCAACTGTAACAAAGTAAAGAAGCCATTTAAATTAATATTGGTAATAAAGCGCCAAGAAACGAACACTCAGCACCCCTCCTCTTCACCAAAAAAATAAAACAAAACCCATGGCGTAAATTAATCGTGTTCACGTAAATTACAGATGCTTAATAATCACCTGGTTGGACTCTTTTGGCAAATGATAGCCCATTTCTTATTTTTTTCCCCAAAAGGTCTAGGCCAATGTGTTCGGAATCACCAAGAGGACTATTCATAACATATGACAACCTGACCAGCAGAAAAATGAAATGGAGTTGGGCACCAGGAGAGGCTCCTGGATTTCCAGAGCAGCTCAGAATCCTTAGTGCAGAGTGCGATATTTTATAACCTCTGCTCATGTATTTTTCAGTGCATAAACATTGTTGAGAAACATTTACCATTTTCTGCTCGAAAAGCAAATGTGTGGCAAGAGAGCTGGGCACACATGAAACTAGTAAGTAATGGACACAGGGAAGTTCCATTGCCGGATGATGATATGAGAAAACACACTTGATCAGGTGGAGCAGCAGGTAAAGCGTCAGCAGAGCAACTTCATAATTCTTCAAGTGCCCTTTTTCTCATTCCAGGGGAAAAACGCACAATCCCACAACACAAACACAACATTATGGTGGCAAATACAATCTAAAGTCAATAGCTTTTCTTTAGTAGTTTTGACATATCTCACCAGAAACCAAGGAGAGATTCAGAAAACCCACAGACTGGTGCTGAATTCTCCTTAAAGTGAAAGGCAGTTTTCAGACACAAACTACAGGTTGACTCTCCCTCATCTGAAAGACCTGGGATCAGAAGTGTTTCAGATTTTGGATTTTGAAATATTTGCATTCATATAATGAGAGATCTTGGGGATGGGATCCAAGTTAAAACATGAAATTCATTTATGTTTCATATACACCTTATATACATAGGGTAAGTTTATAAAATGTAATAATTCATGCCTGAAGCTGTTTCATAGAGTGGAATTTGCCACTTGGGGCATTGTGTCCAGGCTCCATAGTTCCTGATATTGGAACATTTAGATCTTGAATTTTCAGAGAAGGGATGCTCTAATGTGGAGATTCTAGAAACATTGTAAAATATTTGCTTTTGTGAGAAATTAAGTGCTGATACTTCTTGCATGAAGTGTGAAGTCTCCTCCCTAGATACATACCCACAGCTTTCTTCCACAGGGGCAACATCATGAAACAAAGAACTGGTAGAGCATGTGATATAAGATAAATAATGTTATAAACTGCAACAAGTCCCTCACCTTCTACTGTACCTGCTAGTGGAAACCTTCCTGGCTAGAGAGCGGGGGCACTGGATGACCCTCGGTGTGGCTCTAACCAGTTCTGCCCAGGAATATGTAATGTGTGTGAATAAAGAAAGGAAAACTCTGGTGACCCTCAGGATCTCTATCCCCACATGTATTGACAGCAATTTGCAAATTATCAGTAATTATGCTGATTGACAGGAGGATTTTACAACTTAAAGTCTAAAAAATACATCTAGAAGAAAGATACTAGCAAAAACTGGTTTTAGCACTCCCAAGTACTTGGTTATGTGTTTAGAATCGAGACAAGTTAAAAAAAAAAACTCACATGACCTGTTGGGAAAATGGAAACAAATAAGTGACTCCACAGGATTATAAATTTGGGGAGTGTGTAGACCAGCCCCCATGGCTTAGTTTGTCAATCAGTACAGTCTGTATTCAGATGAAAAGTATGTCATTCTTTCCATCCCTTCTTATCCCACCAGGCCATTGAACCATTCCTAGTTTCAAAGATCACCAGGGTTGGCTAATTAATACATGGGAAATTAGACAAGATCTGCACTGACAATAAGGCTTCGGGTTTGTTTGTTTGCTTGTGTGTCATAGGAGTGGATGAACTAAGAAGAGGCCACTTAGAATATACAGTTGGTGGGAAAACTGTATATTCAGAGCTGGGCCAGCTCCCGGGATACTCCAGATCCCACCACAGGACTTTGCTTCCCCAGTCTTCCCACTGCATCCTTCCTGACCTGCTCCACGGCTTCCTCCAAATGCCTTTCTGTTTTCTCTAATCAGGCAGACAGCACAAATTATCAACACCTGGATTCTGTTTGTCCACCTTGTCTCTTTGGTGACTCATTTCCATGGTCTACAACTTTAACCAAATCTGGGGCTACTTTACTATTTCAGGGATAGAGTTCTTCCTCAAAAGCACTTGGGCTCGGCAGAAAGCACATTCACTCTCTCCCCACCTTCCCTTTGCCCTACCCCCTGCCACATAAAATGATCCAATTTTGACAGAAAATCTCTAAAATAGAAACTTGGTTGAAAGGCGAGTCTTTGGGAAACTGAACCCCAACGTTAGGAGGTTACAGACTTATTCCGATGATAAGTGCTTTTTTGTGCACAACTGGCCTTTTGCAATTGATTTCCGAGTTGTGGGGCACGTACACGCTTTTGAATGTTCTCAGTAGTGCTACGTCTTAAACCTTCTGAAGACAGATTGTATTTCTTTGGAATGAGCCAAAAGTGTTTAGGAGACAAATCTGGTGAGTCTCCAGCTGGGGAATTCCATTTGGGTCAAAGCTATAAAGTATCAACAGTGATTTTCTGGTATGGTTGGAAAATTAGCTCTGAAAGTCATTCCCAAAAAGTCATTCCAGAAATGTATATAGCAATAACACATCAATGGAATAAAAATGTCCTATCCCCTAAATTGACGCCTAGATGGATATGGCTATTTCACTGCCACTACTCCCTCAAATAGGCCGTTGGTCCCTCAGCCTCATGCAAAGTCTTCTCTCCCACTCAGTCTTCCCGGAAATCTACATTTTTCTCTTCGCTCAAACTCTACTCCTTCAGGAAGTCTTCTCTGAGTCCCCTCAGATCCCCCTCCTCCATGCTTTCATGTCCCCCAACCTCACCCCTGTGCTCCCCTCTGACATATAGGGTAATATTTAAAGGACACTGTAAGCAATTGTTTCCTTTCCTGCCCCCAACACCAAACTGTCTGCTTCCTCCAAATAACGGCTAATGTTTTATGGTACCTGACAGAACAATGGCATCATACAGTGCTTCATTGATGCTTGCTGCTAAAATGAATCTATTTGGAAAATCAACCTCCTTAATTACTCTTTTCAGTTTTACCTCTCATGATCTGACAAACTTGTCATCTGTAATTCAGCACCAGCCTGGGAGTAATTTTTGAAGAAAGACTGACAGTGGTGACCCTGGACCCATGTGTCACTATTTTTGCACCAATAATCTATATACTAGAAGACAAAGAGGTCTAAGAGAGAAAATTGTAACATGTGCTAAGGAAGAGGCTTTGGAGTTAAAAAATAAAACACCTGAATTCATAACATGGCAACTTGAGAAAGAGTTAATCTCAACTAAACAACTTAAGCAAAAATGTATTCAGGCCCACATTAGAATGATTTCTCAATCCATGAAAATGTACCTCAAAAAGCTTATCATGAAGCATAATTCTCAAAATTAAACTCTCTTATCTTCCATTAAAATCTTCATGCAAATAGTCTACCATCTTGCAATTCCACTTGGAGCCATGTGGCCAAAAGAAATAAGTGTTCCAATTCCATTGAGGTGTGTATAAGAACATATAAAGAAGCTTCATTCATTAATGCCACAACCTGGAGATGACTGACAGTTCACCTATAGCAGAATGGACAAACACACTCAGACATATCCATCCAGTGGGACACTGTGCAGCAACAGCAAGGAATGGACCACAGAGTCACATCACCTCTGGGATGAACCTTGGAGTCATAATGCTGAGTTACAGAAGTTAGGCCCCAAAGAGTACAAACAGTAGGGCTCCATTTGTATGAAATCTAACACACCAAGACAAGACTGACAGAATGTGTAACAGGCTGTGTAGGTGCTACAAGTGGTCTATTTCTCAAAGCTAGTAGCAATTACATGGTAATTATATACACATTCACCAATGCAAATTTATACTCCAAGAAAATTTTAAACAAATAAGAGATTTTTTTGTTTAGAAATCTCAATCTCACATTGGAAATTTAATCCTAAAATCAAGTAGTAGGGGAAGAGAGGCTGAAGGTCCAAAAGAAGTTGATAAGGGTTCCTGAAAGTTAGGGACAGAAGGATAGAGACCCTTTTAGATCTCTATCATAAGACCAAAATGGGGAAGGCAGCAAAAATAATGTCAGGGCACTATTTTCTAGGTCTGACCCCAGTAGGGAGAGTAGCTGTAGATATTAAGGTTCTCATATTTGCATCCTAAGATACAGTGAGTAAATCCTTTGGAACTGATCAATCAAGGATGAATCTGTTATGTGATTCGCTGGGTTTTATGAAAACTCTACATCCTGAGGTTTCATCATATACACTACCCTATATCCAGGTGGCCCCTCAGTAGGGATACCAGATGGCATAGCAAAGAAGTAAAAATTAATAACAGTAATAGTAGTAAAAAGTAAAAAAGACTGTCAGTAGGTAAAGATGATGTGGGGCCAGTTTAAATCTGTCAATCAAATATCAAGTACAGACATAAAAACTGGGAGGAATACAGATGATAGAAGGGGCAGATGAATCCTTGCATAGACGGAAACCCAGTTGATCCTTCAGTCGAGTTTCAATCACTGCAGGCCTAGCCACTGCTCCACAGAGGATCAGACTAGAGGAATCGGTGTGAAATATAAGTACCTCCTCACTCGAACCAGTGTATATAATGAAGGATTTACATTTGAGGCCCCAAACACTGAAGATAACCATGAGGCATTCATTTTCTACCAATTAGGGGAGCTCCCATCATCCAGGTATTCAACAAAAGAGTAAATGAGGAAACACAGGAA
Organism: Sciurus vulgaris; assembly: GCF_902686455.1. Classification (NCBI taxonomy): domain Eukaryota; kingdom Metazoa; phylum Chordata; class Mammalia; order Rodentia; family Sciuridae; genus Sciurus; species Sciurus vulgaris. The sequence continues at coordinate 190,666,731 of NC_136461.1, forward strand.
GCTGCTCTGGGTTTCATTTCAAAGCAAAGAATTCCCGATCACAATAATTGTTTAGGATCTTTAAGAAGAGAATGAGCTGTAGGAAGGCAGTGGAAGGCTCCATCTTGCTGCCTGCTCCGTCCCCATAACGGACAGGAGGAGCCTCTGCTGATGAAGCTGCAGGTGTGACACAATGGGTGGAAATGGGTCATACACCTCGCTTCGTGGGAAGGTCACCAGATTTATCAAACAAGGAATGATACCCAGTGAAATGTGGATGTCAACAACCCTTCACTTAATGATTTATGAACAACCACATTCTATCTCTAAAACCACATCATTACGCTCATATTTTACACATACCCTTATTATAAGTGGTTACAAAACACAAACTGAGTAAGGAGTTAACATTTTCCCACCCTTGGTCAGCTTCCTGCAGCCAGCTCATCACCCCTTTGGAATTTTAATGTAAATGCCTGGACATATAAAGGAATCTAGAGGTCACACTTAACTATGTTAAAGTACTTCTCATCTGGAATTCTCTTCCTAAAAGTCACAACTTATGTAAACTAATGAAAGGAAGGAAGGAAGGAAGGAAGGAAGGAAGGAAGGAAGGAAGGAAGGAAGGAAGGAAGGAAGGAAGGAAGGAAGGAAGGAAGGAAAGAAAGGGGGGAGAGGTAAAGGAAAAAGAAGGAAAAGAGCTATGTTTTGTCTGAGGATGTGGGGGGTGGGGTGGGAGAAAGGGTTTCTCTTCTGGAGGAAAAACATAGGAATAACCAACCACACATTCCAGGACAGCCCAGAAAGATTTATCACCAAATGTGTTGCAGCTGTAAGAGTCACACTTTTAGAGCTGACCTACTGGGGTGAACAGAGAGGCTGGAAGGGCTGGTTTGGTTTGGGACATAGCCAACCACTTCTGTGACCAGTCCAGGGAGATCACCCAGAAGCAGAGGTGGGAACATCTGTAGCACCACTGACAGCCTCTCCGTGCTGGAAGCTCCCTGCAGCCCTGAGGGAGGCAGGCCAGGAGCTGCTCCATGGTACACATGAGAGACCCGAGACCAGAGCTGAAAAGCCACACTGGCTTCCACAGCTGGAAACTAGCAGAGCTCTGCATGGACCCTGTGGATAGGACCCCAAGGGACATGCTTGTCCCACAGTCCATGTGACTGTCTCAGGCCCCAGGAATATATTGTTGTGCTGGGTTTGAATCCAAAGGGATCATTTGGTCGCTGCTAGTTCTGTCCACTTTTAACTACAGGAGCCCAGCTCCAAGCTGGGTGTGGGGAGAAGGCGGCCTGGGAGAGCAGGTGGCAAAAGACCCAGAACTGAACCAGATGCCCGACATAATATCAAAAATGAGAAAATATCCTCCAGACAAGAGAAAATTCTGGAGCATAATGGAAGCTGGTTACTAACAAAGGGGTAACAAAAAACACAGGAAAGACGACAGTCTAGTCATTACACCAGGCAACGCAGTTTATACAAGTGACATTTTTTTCTACGGCAGAACCTTCCACATCGGGCCCCAATCTTCTCTGTCCACAGTGTTGTCACAGAATTGAGCGTCGTGGGGAACACACAGCCAAGACTACATATGTTTAGAGCACTGTGCTTTTAGTGAGTGACATACAGAAGTTAGAAAAGAAGCTCCCATTTAACAAATGGCTTCGTTATTTTTGCTTCCCCAGGTCTTCCCCGGAGCCCTCCACAGGTAGTACTAATAATGAAGGACCAGAGTCCTCACTGCCAAGCTTACGGACACTGAGGACCAGGCAGTAGGCTGTCATGGGGAGACCCCCGTGGTGTCCACGACTGTGGTGTCCCAAGACAGCTTGAGTTGGTATTAACCAACTAAGGAGGGTGGACCCGCCACATCAACATACAGGGGCTTGAGACGCTCAGCACAGGATTCCTGACCACCGGATGCTGGCTCCCGCTGACCAAGGCAACCATCACAGGCTCCTCCCATTTCCTTGAGATGGTGATACAGAGGAAAGGGCAAGGGAAAGGCAGAGAAGAAATCACCCGGAGTCTTCCCCACCTTTCTTCCCCTGTCCATTCTCCCCTTCCCCACTGCATGGTGTCCCAGGTCCTGCTGAGTCCTCCCCCAGAGTACTGCTCCAGTCCATCCCATTTACCCTGCCGCTGTCACATGTCAATTAAAGTTGCCATCATTCCTCTCTGGGCTATAGAGTAGCCTCCTAACTTGACTCCCTGCCCGACTCCGGACCTCTTTCAACAATTTTGTATAAAAGACGGCAGAGAGGTGTTTAAGATGAAAAACAGAGCATGGTATTCCCCTGCTGTATAGCCTTCAGTGGCTCCCCTGTACCCTGACATTTAAAAAAAAACCTCCTACAAGAACACGTGCAAGGACATCCTGCTTACTTTCCATGCCATCTGGCCACACCCTCCCAGGGATGCTAGTTCTTCCACATGCTTCCCTCTCAACTGGAAGGTTCTTCCCCCAGCTCTTCATGAGTTTGGTTCATCCTGAATTTCAGTCTTTGTTTAAATGCCACCTTCTCAAAGACGCCTTCTCTGATTGCCCCATTTTACTGTCACTCTGCCTCCTCCACCGCAGAACACACACTGAGCCATGTTTGCTTTTTTAGTGTCATAGAGAAATTTCTAATGATAAGGTGATGATACACAATTATCATATTTAAATTCCAATTTTAAATGATTGGAATCTTCTATCTCCCACAGCAGAACACAAGTTCTGTGGATGCAGAGAGCACGCTGAATTAGAATTCCACAGAAAACAGCCCAGCTCCTCCTCCTGGCGAAGATGCGGAGAGATCCCTGTACTACCCAGATGGGCTCAACCTTGAGCGGTCGCCACGCTGCAGCCCTCGATTGCTCCCCAGATGTCAGCCACACAGAGTCAGCTTCCGAGACATCTAATGCACTTGAGGGAAGAACTTCATGGATGAGGGTCCTTTACCAACATGCACAGTTGATGCCACTGTTAAAATCTTCATCCCAAGCTGCACATGTGCCTTTCAGCCAGCTTCCTGTTTTCGCCACTGGGCCCTCTTCCAAACTTAAGATATGGAAATCCCACTCGGAAAGTTCGCTAAAGAACAACGATTCTCATTACATTTTCCCATCATCTGACTTCTAACCCGATGGTCTCCATTTTAACCCAGATGGTCTTTTGTTAAAGGTTTGTTTGTTCGGGTGGGTTTGTTTTTCTTTTTTTTCCCAGAGTGAGTTCTTAAGTGGAAACTTTGCTCTGGTTTTCCAACACTGTTTTCACAGCAGCTGGAGGACAGAGGCCACTGTCCTCTCTCTTATAAACAAAAAGGCCAAGCTGTAGTCCTCTGGTCACCAGGACAAACACACGCTCCTGCTGGGAGGGCAGCCCCATGCAGCGTGTGCTCAGCGGGGACCGAGGCGGGCCCAGGGAGCAGTTGTCTATTTTGTATTACTGTGCTGTCATTCATGCAGAAGCCAGCCCTCCAATGCATTAGTGGCTTCCTTTCAAAAGGGCCATTTTCATCACTTTATTGACTGCACATATACAGCTTCTTCTATAAAGATGCTTCATCTAAGTCTCAAGAAAGAGACCTTAGTTACACTAACCCATTTAACAATTTGCCTCTGTAGAAAAATATCCACGGACATCATGATATTCATAACAGGCTCTCTCCTTACACAAAACCAGCAACCCTGGGAATTTTAAATGCCTTGTTTACTGTGTTTTGTTTTTTGCTTTTTTTTTAAAGGGTATCAATTCCCACGCTACTAATAAGGAAACTACAGTAATTCAGACAGGAGGAGGGCTGTAACTAATCTTTGCGCTATCTATGAAGAAAGGATTGCTAAGCAAATTATAATGCATGAATAAGGTTGTTCCAAGAATAGATAAAACACTTGGCAGAAACTATTTTACATCCCCTCTAGTACTTTGGAGCTACCCATTAATTTATAAACAGTTGATCTACTAATTACAAAAACTTTTTATCTACTCATTTCTCCAGGTCCCTAAGGAACAAGGCAAGCAGCGCTGAGCCTGACCCTGTTGGCTTGTGTAGATCGACTCTTTGTTCCTGAAAGTAGACTTTCTTTCCCTACATTTCATTTTTTAAAGTCTATATTTTTTTTTTTTTTCAGATTTGAATCTGAATGAACTTTTCCTCCTTTATCACTTTTCAATTGCTGTTGTAATAAATTGCTACAAACATATCAGGCTAAAATGACACCCACTGGACACCCATTGTTTGGCTCTGGGCAGTGTGGCTGGTTTCTCTGCTTAGGGATTCACAGGGTACAGGCTGGGCTATGCTGTCATCCACAGCCCTGGGTCTTCTTCCACACACACATGGTGTGGAAGAATTCAGTTCCTTTTGGTTGTAGGACTGATGTCTCTGATTCCTTACTGCCTGTCAGTCAATGGCCACTCTCAGCTATCAGAGGATCCTGAATTTCTTTCTGTCAGCTCCCCTCCCCCACTCTGCAACACCATCAAAGGGATAGCTGCCTCCCTGTTTGGATCTTCTCTGGAGGAAGTGTCTAGTCACTTTTAAGGGCACATCAGATCAGGTCAGGTCCACTCAAGTTTACCTCCCTATCTGAAGTCATCTATTTAGGACCTTAATTATACCTGTAAAGATCTTTCTAGAGCGGCACCTACATTAGTGTTCCATGAGATAACTGGAAAAGACACACATCCTCCAGGGTTTAAAAGTCTTGGGGACAACTGTAGAGGTTCCACCTGCCATTTCTCCCGTTATTGAAAAGTAATAATTTTTCACAAGATGAAAAGCAAATTTAAATTTGCTCTCAGGCACCGTTTTTCTCCTCTTAACTTAAATGCCTTAACACTTCAACAAGGCTAATAAGAGTTTCGCTTTAAGACCTTCTCTACCTACTCATCCATTAAGACTTGTGGTCTCCTTGAAGACCACTAGCAAGGCCTGTCTTCCTTTTCTTGTCTTCACTTACATAACACCAGTCAGGACAAGCTGGAAGATGGAATCATGAACATCAGCCATAACTATGAGAATAAAAAAATATGAGAAAATCCAAATGTCAACATGCAAACTCAGTAGTAATATCTTCAATGTCATGTGCATGTACTTAACCTGTTCTCTTCCCCTCAAACACTAGAGGCAGTCCTACTGAAAACTAGGTCAACATTACAGGCATCAAAAAGTTAAACACCATTTTAATGAGCCCTTCACTCTATGTATCTGTGTTTTTGCTGCAAAGGGTTCCACAAATAGGTGTGCAACTGTTTCCAGAGTCAACTATACTATGGAAGCAGAGCCAGCCATGAGCACACACCCGCCTGGCTCTGCACACTCTGAATGTACCCATTTTGCCTTAGTCTGTCAATGGTCCCTCTGTCTTCTCTGGTTCTTCTCCTATTAGATGTTTCAGAGGGTATGCAGATGAGGAATGGAAAGCTCATTCACTATGGCAGCAAACATTTTCCAAGGCCTACTGTGTGCCTTGGCACTGCTCCAGTGCCAAAGATGGATGAGTCAATAGAACAGAGGCCCAGCTGCTTTCATGGAGCCCATGCTGGGGGAAGACAAGAACCAAGCCAGTGGCAGCAGGGAAAACCAGGCAGCATGGTGGTGGCAGGGGTGGAAGGCCCGGTGGGGTGTGACAACTGAAGTGACTTTGAGCAAAAGGGGAAGGGTGAAGACAGAGATGTGCAGAGACCTGGGGAAGAGACTGGAGACCCAAAGTGTTGTTGGAACAGTGTTGGGAGAGGGCAGGAAGCTTGAGGTAGCAGAAAGAGGACGGTGGCAGGTAGCATGCAGGAAGGCCTGAAAGGAGTCTGGAGCCATGTCATGTGTGCAGGAAGCACCGACAGGTTTTGCTCAGAAGTATGCTAAACACACAGAAGAGTGCTTTGAGGACTCAGCAGGCGGATAGACTGGGGCAGGGGGAGGACAGGATCTCAAAGTCTCTTGTAAGGACCTAAAAGAGATATGTTACTGATCAGAAGCTGGCTGGTGAATCACCTACAATCAAACTGGAAAAAATAAAAAATAAACATGTACTTTTTTTTGGGGGGTGGGGGGCGGGTACTGGGGATTGAACCCAGGAACACTTTATCACTGAACCAAATCCTCACCCTTTTTTATTTTTATTTTTTATTTTGAGACAAGGTCTAAGTTGTTCAGGGCCTTGCTAAATTGCTGAGGCTGGCTTTGAACTCATGATCCTCCGGCCTTAGCCTCCCGAGCTGCTGGGATTACATGCATGCACCATTGTGCCCAGCTATAAACTTATATTCTAACTACTGCCACCACTTGAAAAATGATCAACAACCAGGAAAGCCCAGACTCACACAGAGAACCATCACCAGTGAAGTTACGATGCAAATGGGAACAAGGGCTAAGGGGGACTGGCGTGGGGCACTCTCCCAGTTCTCTCCCCCTGCAATGCTGAGGAAAGTTCTTCCAGGCAGCTGAATGAGAAAAAGAGCTGCTCATCTTCCTGGTTCCCCATAAAAAGCAAGGAGGTAAGCATTCTTTGGAACTTCTGAACATGGAACTGCTGAACAAAGAAGCAATAAAAAGAGCCCGTGCATGCAAATTAAATCTCTGGGAGGCCGAGAGGGGCTGGTCTGTTTGGAATCCTACCCAAGCCCTGCTCCCTTGTGCTGCCAGTTCTCAAAGACTCAAGTCACAGATCTCTCCCCAGGACTTCCCTTCTGCTCTGTACACAGCTGCCTTTCAGCGTGGTTTTTCTTCCCCTGATGATATCAGGGAGAAAGCCTCCGGCAGGCATAAATCTTGCCTGTTATCACCTTGTAGCTCAGTCCCTAACGGAGGACTTTGCAGCACTTAGCACATACACAGCACAGACACTGGCAGGACATCTCTAAAAGGGGACCCCTGGGAACAAACCAGGCTCCTGGTGTGGCACAAGAGCCCAAAGAGATGGTCACACCTGCATCCTCACGTCCAGGCTGCTCTAAGTGTGAGAGATTGCATGCCCATGAGGGAATGAGGAACTGGAAGGATATTAAGAGACTGTTAGAAGAAACATGCTAGAAAAGCTTTGGCTCTGGACCTCAAAACATGAATCTGTTCATCTGAGCTACTGTTTCTAACTTGGGCCAAGCATGAGGTGGTATGGGTGAGGTAGCTACATGGATTTCATTTGTTTTAGATGTCGAAACTTATGCTAACTCTGTGCAATATCAATTGTTGGCTTTTTGGCTAATTTATCAGTTTTGTGACTTAAACAAATCTGAAATGTTCAAAATGATTCACAAATCATTTTGCTATAAGATTGCATTAACTTATAGCTTTGTGTTTTCACCCAGTTCAGGATTTTTAGCTTGAACAAAATAATTTGATGCTGTATCCTTATTGCAGTGATTTCTGACAGCAAATTTCTTCTGTGACATGAACCTATTATATTCTTGTCTTTTTGAGAAGGAAAGCAGTGGTCTTGAATATTAGGCCATTCCTTTAACAAAGTTGCTGAAAGTTTTAATACTGTAGGTTGCCCTAAGTATTCTGAGTGAAAAGAAAGGGAAGCAACAAAACAGTCGAGACTGGATATCACAGACCTCTGGAGGAATAAAAGGGCATCCAGATATTTCTTTCCAGATTGCCCAAATGAATCCCACAACTACCTATGCAAGCACACGGGCACACGCACTCTTACACACACATGCACACATGCACAGGGAAGCTTCGCAGTGCTTCTTTCTGCTCTTCATACAAAGCCTGGCACCTGGCCTTTCTCCCCTTCCTGCTCCTTTTTTCTGAAACTTTTCACTCTCTGCTGCTTCCCTTCTGCATCTCTTGCACCTCACACGGTGCAATGACACTCCTCCTTAACGCTTCCTCTTCCACACATTTGCAGGGCCCTGGGCCCCCCCAGGGCAGGCACATGGAAGTCTCCACACTAAGCCATCTGTCCCTTCTTTGAGGACTCCAGCCAGAAATTATATTTGTTTCTATTTCAAAACTTGGCCTTTGCTATAGGACACGCTGATTTCCTTAAAGCATGGAACCAAGACTCCCATCCCCTAGGACATAAGTAAGGTCCTTCAAGCATATTAGGATACTTGATTTTGATACCTTAAACACCCCTGCTGTTTGTTGTTCTTTGTTCTGCACCCTCTACTATCCAGTGTGTAGACAATGAGAAGTTAGAAAGGGATTTGGGGTAACCAGAAGAGATGATTAAAACTGACTATGCCTCCCTTGAACAATTTATTATGCTCCAGGCCAATGGCAACATATCCTGTAGCTCAGCAGGAGAACCTTAGTGAGAACAGTGCCTCCTCACCCTGCTCTTGCTTGTTGGGTTGAGTGCTGAGCCCACACCACACTCAGGATACCCAGAAAAAAACTGAATCGATGCATCAAAGCAAAGTTCAAGCTCTTAAAATACCGAAGGTACAATCAAGTAACTACCAGTAATAGTCTTTACGGGCAGTTTTCCAGGGGACTTTTTTAAATTATATTTTTCTTTGGCATTTATGAATGGAAATAAAATATCCCCAGTGCTCAAGATCAGGACAGCAACAGACATAGACACTCTAACCAAAGATTTCTTTATTCCTCATCCCTCCATTCCAATAAAATTTCAAATGGCTCCAAGAAAGTAAGCAACAAGATGTGCTACACTCCGGAAAGATGGTGGAACATCTTAACCCTATGGACATGTATGATTACACAAATGGTGTGAATCTACATCATGCACAACCATAGAAATGAAAAGTTGTACCCCATTTGTGTACAATGAGTCAAAATGCAATCTGTAAAAATAAAAATAAAATTTAAATAAGATTTAAATAAAAATAAATAAAATTTAAAAGATGTCCTACGCTTTATTCTTTGTATCCTTGTCCACCTCTCAATGCCTTTCTTTTGGTAGAGACTGAAGATAAGGTCAAATCCCATTAATCCAGAACAGTCTCTGGAAGGCTGTACCTCCCAGGTAGGGCTTCAAACAAGGAGAGAAAAATTCAAAGTAACAATGAGATAGAAATAAGTTCTAGAGAAAACTATACATTGATCATAGGCTTGTTTTCTTTAAAATTGCCCAACGGCATCATGAATTGTTATTACAAACAGCTTGTAAAAGACATATGACTACATAGAAGCATTTGGCTAGAGGCTAATGGGACAATTAGTCATAGCCTTGAGGTAGCCACAACCAAACCCAACTTGCCATTGTTGAGTGTAAGACCATTACATTTTAAAACTAAATTTTTAGTAAAGATTGGGCTTAGGATTTTAAATGTGACCTTAACTGAAATGTCATTAAAGTAAACAAAACTATTTTCAAAAAGGCAAATCTGAGCCAATTTGAGGTACAAGTAGCACTTTTTGAAAGGTTCAGGACCTGAGAGGTAAGGAGAAAACGTGAGCAGAAACCCACCCACCCTATTCTAAATGATATCCACTTGGGCACTCATGGTCGACAGTACCAAAACCCTCCCTCCACCTGAAGTCATTTGTGAGGCCGTTTCATTAGCAGATTCTTCATCCGTAGGAAACAATAGGAACCCACAGAAGCAAAGTACTATGAATGGAATGATTGATTTTAATCTTCAAACCTGCTCAGGCTGGTCCTGTTTCAATGGCCAACTTTTCTCAGACACTAAGCTGGAATCGCTAAGAAAAAAAATTCCTTCGGCAACCTCCAGACATTGGGAAAGCCCCAGATTGTCTGACTCCTTGCTCAGCCTCCCAAGATGCAGTGAACAGAAGGGGTGGGGGAGCTAGGGCTTTCTACCTGTGGAGGTACTGGCCCGTTACACAGTAAACATTCCAGAAGCAGCCCAGGCCAGTGCCAGTGCCTTGCCACACACAGAGGGGCACAGCAGCTAGAAGTTTCCAAGAAAAGCACAGTTGTATAGTAAGTTCTCATTTAGCAAAGTGAGTGAAGAAGAACATTTCTTGAGGTAACATACTCAGGGGGGCATAATTCAAGTTGAATTCTAGGCTTTGATAACAGTTAAAGTTCAAACTAAAAATACACTGTGTTTAATGTGTCACCTTTTACTCAACAGGAAGTCACCATGCTATGTTTGAACAAAAAAAATACTTTTTCATGGAACACTACTATGCAAGGTAGGCTGGTTAGAGAGAATAGGAAAAGGACAAGGCTAGGGACCGGGGCTCAAAGACTGGCTCTTCAATCAGTATTTGAGCAAATCCTTTCAATACACTAAGGCTCAGTATTCCTGCTGGTGAAACAAATAATCTTTACCTACCTCACACTGATATTTTTGAGAATGAATCTGGTTACTGAGTGATATTATGTAATTAACCTTCAATAAGGATTAGCTGTTACTAATTTTCCATCAGCAAAATCAAATTTTCTAAATAAAAGATTCTCAAAATGTAGAGGGCACAAGGCATTCAAAGTGCAAGTTCTGGGCTATGGATGTGGCTCAGTGGTAGAGTGCTTGCCTACTTTATGTAAGGTCCTGTGTTCAATCTCCAGCACAGGGGCGGCAGGTGGGGGCAGGTCCCTGGGTCAGCCCCCAAGGATAAGAAAGTTTTCTAATTTCTAATTCAGTACGTCTGGGATAAGACTAAGAGTTTAAATAATTATCCCAGGTAATGCTGATGCAGAGGATGCTCAGATCCCATGTCGGAAACCTCTGCCCCATAAGGTAACCACTGTGTCAAGAGAAGCTGCTGGTGGTGCAGGGAACTGAGACAAGACAGGACCACCAGGTAGAGAGAGGAAAACCTCTCAGGTCTATGTCTTCCCACCCTCTACCCTCAGCTGCTCCATTTACATCTCCCAGCCTTGCAGAATCAAGAGCAAGATCTACAGAGGTGGAAGCAGGAACCTCTTTACACGCTGCTCCAGGTGATATTCAGTTCAGCACAAAGAAGGAAGCAGAGGAAGCAAGGAACACAGCTGTCCACGCCATGCCAAACACCAAGGTGGCTCCCAGGAACAGAGGAGCACAGATTCCTGCTGGTCCACCTCAGAAACTGATGAGTGGTCTCATAGAGAAGTCAGGGTCTCTCTTCAGAAAACCAGGGTGAGGTGCTCAATCCCACAAAACTACTTAAAGTACAACTGAAAACTGAAAGGCGATTTTGTTTGAACCACAAGTCCTGTGCAAAGTTCACAAGTATCTTCCTTTTATAGAAGAAAACAAATAGAGGTTTTAAAGAGAAGTGAAATAACAGACACAAGCCATAGCACAGGCAAGACCTAGCAAGTCCCACTGGCTCTGCCTCCAAAACACTGAATGAATTCTTTTCCCAGCTCCCTGGTTTCTGCCTTGGCTAAGCTACGTTACTGGTCTGGAGTACATGGAAAGCCTGCTACAGGGTCTCCCTGCCTCCACTCCACTGCCCCTTCTCTTGTCTTATTTATTTGTTTTATTTTTGCTTCCATGTGTATCTTTCACCTGCCCCCACTTGATTACACTCCTCGAGAGCAAAGACTCTCTGCTGTCCAGTTCATTCCTGTGGCCCTACCCCCCACAGTGGAGGGTGGAGCACTCTCTTATTTCTCACTGACCAGCACAACGCCCTTCTGTATGTTCAGCTTTTCTCTCATGTGGAAACACCACTTGGGATAAGTCCTGCTGAACATCATTTGCAGACTACCAAGTCACAGTCTGTATCTGAGAACATCACCCACTCAACCATTCAAAAGAGAAATGCCCAGAACAGGAAGCCGACTTTCCACACCAACATCCATGCGAAGGAGAATCAATCTGGGTGATGTTTCCCAAGAACCACAGACTCCAAGCCCCTCCAGAAAAAAAGCTACTTATTCCCACTCACCCAACTCATATGACACCAGTGATACTACAAACCTAAAGAATTCACTTATGTGAAAAATAGATAAAAGCAAGTGACCTTTTGAGAGACATATTGGGTCCTCCTCTTTCTATAATAGCAAATTAACTTCTCCTGCTCTAGAAGAAAGAGTAACAATTTTTTAAAAGGACAGTTATTCTGTTTCAAGACTACAGATAAGGAAAAACTGACTTCATTTTAAGCAAATTTCAGAGAAAAAGACCCCATACCTGTAATCCTGGCAGCTCAGGAGGCTGAGGCAGGAGGATCACAAGTTCAAAGTCAGCCTTAGCAAAAGCGAGGCACTAAGCAACTCAGTGAGACCCTGTCTCTAAATAAAATATGAAATAGGGCTGGGGATGTGGCTCAGTGGTTAAAGGCCCCTGAGTTTAATCCCTGGTTCCTGCCACACACCTACCCCAAAATAAAAGACCAGTGGAGAGTTGGGCACAGCAGCCATCTAACCAAAAGTTACCACAAAAGCACATTCCTCAGCTGAAGAGACATTGGAAACATTCCAGAATGTTAGTTAGTGGGTGCTTATGCATATTCACCTCAGTGTAAATTTATAATATTCACACAAATAAATGCTTTTCCTGACAACAAGTGCTCAGTACCCATTTACACCCTACTCTAGAGGCCAGTGCCACAATACTGAAATGTTCCTACCCTGGCAATGGGTCCACAGGCCTGTTTCTGGGGGATAGACTTCCCGTGTATGTCTGTGCTACCCAAAACCTGGCATCCTTGAGGCCCTGTGCAGTCACATATGCTTCATCACCCTGTCTGCATGACATTAAATCTTTTTCATGCCTTGTTTCTGTAGATAAGAGGACCCCTTGGTACCTGCCCAGTTTGTGTGGTGCTGAACCCCATGCAAGGAGGAAACACTCAGGAAACCACTAGGGAGGCCCTGTCTATGCAACCTGCAGAAGTGAAGGTATCCACATCTCTGGGGGTTGACAGAAATAACCTCTGCTCCAATCCAAGAGTCCATCCAGACCTGCTCCTGCACTTGCTCCATCTCCAATTTCCATATCATGTGCAAATGGTGAGGAGAGCCAGGTACAAAGAGTTCCCACAACCTGCCAAGGTCCATATGAGGGGTGAAGAAAGGTTCCAAACTCACTTATTCCAGGCCCTTTTGTCTTCAGGGTTCTCCAAAAGCCTCACTACATCTTGAGTCTGAGAAGAGATGGATGGGGCCTGCCACAGGGGAGAAAAGTGAGCCAGAAGACTCTACCATCAGGATCACCCTAGGACACCACATGCAAATCAGAAGGCCATCATGGGTACTGGTTCACGTGTCACTCCTGATCCGAAAGGAACATCTGCAGCTGGCTTGAAACTTTTGGCGAAGATAAGTGCCTCACCTGTAAAGCATGTCAGCAGCTGCTCACAGGGGCTCCTCCCCGCTCTGGAGTTTTCCTCTCCCTTGCTTCATCTCAACACGAACAGTGGCTAAAGTAAATATGGCTCAGGTCTCTTAGGAAGAAAAGTCTCAGATAAGTGCAAAGAAGAATTATTGCCCTAACTTCAGAAGCCTCCCAAACATATTATAAACTCTTCCTTATGCTATTGTAAATATTAAGGTTTGCATTAAACATTCAGGAGAGCTGCTCTGGGTACATAATTAGGGAGTGCAAATATTTGTTCAAATAAGCCTCCATGGGACCTCCTCTTTTCAGCAAGCTTAAAAAAAGAAAAAATGTTTAAGCAGATGGATATAGGATATGAAGGCCTGGCCCCAAATCTTCCCCTAACCCTGATTACTCCACTCCTCAGGAGACCCATGAATCTTCTTAACAAAGAGGCTCCAGCCTCCTCGCCTCCTCAAGCACTTTCTCCCCAAGCTTCTGAGCTTCCAGTTCCTGCAGAGCCTCTGTAGACTCTACACAGGCCCATACTTTGCACATCTCCAGACAAGAGAGTCAGCCCAGACCAGAAAACCACAAGGAGGAAGTGGAGACACCTCTGCCTGGGTAACGATGAAGCTGGAAGCCCAGAATGGCATGGGAACAGACAGCTCTAGGGACCCCCCTCCCACCGCCTTATCTATGTTTCTGTATGTATGGGGAATTCTTTCTTATCCCACAATGGTGACACTGTCAAGCAGAAAAACAGCAGTTTTTGCCACTTCACTGTCATCTCAGAAAGCTCAATATTTCAGCTTCACAGACAGTATCTTGCTGATTATATTTCTGTCATGGGTAAAAACTCTTCTTTCCAACCAGAGGGCGACATGTGGAGTTCAGAAACCAAATTGCATTTATTCTTTGGGAGACAGATGTTTTCTGCAGGTAATTTTAAGAAAGAAAAAGAAGGTGAAAAAGGAGGAGGTGGAGGAGGAGGAGGAGGGACTATCTTTCTCCATTTTAGCATTTATTTTTCCCCCTCCTTTCATAATTCATCTGATAAATGAACAGAGAGCTGTGATCTGCTGTATTTGCCTCCTGCTGACTTACCAAGTTACTTTGTTTTAAATAGAAGAAATAAGTAAGCATGTAATCATACTTATGCTCATGTCTATATATGACAGAGAGGGGTGGGGAGGGAGAGAATGAATTCTTATGGATGAAGGAAATACTAGCATTTCCTCTGCTACATAAGAATTAAACTCAAAGACTTAGAGAGTCAATAGCATAGTAGTGGTGAACATATGAAACCTAACCCTTTCCTATGAGAGAGAAGAAAAGGCTATATTCAGGTCTTTCTTTCTTGTGGGATGTCACAGTCTCGGGGTAAAGGGGGCTAAAGCTGTACCAACAAAATACTCATGTATCTGTATTTTCCAAAGAGGTGCAATGTAGCCAGGCCAGCCTGGATAGTTGTATATGTGAAGAGTTAACTAATGATATAAACACAGTGAAGGCAGATCAAGTCAAACCATAAATGAAGTCTTTAAATTACATACAAGTCTAGAACAGGAATATATGAACTGTCTATGATATATATCAAGTTGATCATCTATTGTGGCAGAAAGTCTCATTGCTTGAGCTGGTTTTCCCAAAGGAATTTTCATAGGATAACACCAGAAATAGAAAGGAAGATCAGATCAAATATATTTGGCCCTGACACCATGCACAGCCTCATCTGGACAGACCCAAAATCCAAATTAGTATATTTAAAGCTGACACAAGCTTTCAGAAAGGAAACCTCCATTACTGCAATCAACTTCGCCATCCCTGAACTTCTGTCGCTGGGGAACCTTCTAACAATATCCTGGTGGTCTTACAAACAATGCTCTAGGAAAATGCATAAAGGAGCAAAAATGAAGCTTGTATGGCTAGATTAGTAGCCTTACCTCAATTCTGCAGCTCAGCCCTTAATTTGCCACTGGTACATCTTAACCACTGCTTCTTTCTATAGATACCTGCTTAAGGAAAGAAATGACCCCTGAGGTCAGATGCCATTCAACAGAGAGCCAGCAAAGTTCTCACCCCACCTCCGCCAATACCGTCTCTACAAGCAGACCCTAGAACCTTGCTGTGCAGTGGAGCAGCCACTGCTCACAGGGGGCTCTCTAAACTAAACAAAATTAAAAGCTCAGCTCATTTGTACCAGCTACATTTCATGTACTCGATATCCACATGTGGCTAATGGTTAGCATGTACCTTCTGAACATTTTATCATCACAAAAAGTTCTCCTGGAGAGCACTGCTCCACAAGGACAAACAAATCATTGGTTTAAACATAAAGACGGCAGATTTGGAAAATCTTCATTGAAAGCACTCTCAATCAGACTTCTGAAGACCTGTATTTCAAACAAATGACTGAACCAAATCCAGCACCATCCATGGAGTAACAAGCTGTTTCATTCTGTCTAGATCCATGGAGCTAGCAAGTCTAAATCACTAGAGAAAATGCTCCTTTTACAGTATCTTGTACATCTGGCAGAGATGGAAATATTTCCAGCTCAGCTTACAGTCAGATGCAGTGAGATACAGCCAGAGCATTTTTCTACCAGCATAATAAGAACACCCAGCAGTCGGTCTGAATCCTAAATCTGAACACCACAGAACACCGGCTGTTTGGACATACACTTTCAATTAAGTGGATTTTCTGCAGCATTAAGAAATAAGTCACAGGTCCAGAAAAAGCTATGTAGAGTAGGAGATGAAGAGGCACGATCCAAGACGGGGGCCAGAGTCACAACTGCCAACTAAGAAAGATCGCCTGTACCCAGTCTTGGGTTCTTACCATCACTTCTGCCCTTCCACCTGCTTAAATACTTCACCCTCATTTTTGAGATCTTAAAAATAGATGGAGCTTTTACTCTGGTCAATCAGCACAGTTAATGGTTTTCCACACCCCAGCACTTTTTGACATCAGACTCTAACCCACTCTAGCTCAGCTCCCCAGCAGGGGCCAATCAATATTTGTTTTCAATGCTGACCATGTGTTCAGGCATCTTTGTTTCAGAGCCAGATCTCCTTTAGAAAAGCCGGCCCAGTATGAGGATTCTCTAATCCAATCCATGTTTCCTGCTGACAGGCAACTTGTCTGTAATTCATCAATGATATCCCCTTGGGCTATGGATTTTTCTGGATTGGTGACCCGCTGGGTATGGGGCTGGTTCTCAATATGTATGGTGTGGGTGGGGACACACATTCCACAGAAAGGATGTGGCTAACTGGGAAGCCATGGTGTTCCCTTTAACCAAAGCACCATGGAATGAAGGAATTTCCAGAGGAGGCACTTGATATCTGCTGAATGAATGAAGGAATGAATGTACTGGTTACCTGGAACAACTCTGGCACGTTATTTTCATATATGATTATAGAAATACTTCTAATTCTAATGTTTTCACAGAAACTTGCCTCTTGTCATCAAGAGTAGTCTTTTGAATATGGTGGGGACAAAACTGCCGACTCCAAAGCTATGTCACTTGGCCCCTTCTGTAAAGATGTTTGCCCTGTGAAACCAGACACCATAAGATGAGTAAGAGCAGGCCACAAAAGTCACACAGAAGCATTTTTTCAACACAGAGAATCCCAACTGAATACTCCATCGCCAACGAAGAGGCCTTCAGATTTGTGCTGTCCAACGTGGTGGCTACTAATAATAATTGAAAATGAAATAAAAATTTTAAATTCAGTTCCATAACTGTACTACTTATATTTCAATTATATGACTAGTAGCTGCCATACTGTACAGTGCAGATAGTAGCCAGTAGTAGTCCCCCTTATCCATGGCTTAATTCAGTCAACTGCAGCCCAAAAACATTAAATGGAAAATACATTTTAAATTGCATGCTATTCTGAGTAGCATAATGAAACTTCATGTCTGCTATGTGAATCGCCCCTTTCTCCAGCATATCCATGTTGTGTACCCTGTCTGTCTTTTAGTCACTTAGAACATTCTCCATTATGAAAGCCATCATCAAGGTTTCCTAGTACTATGCTAAGTAACCCTATGTGCTAGCCTAAGGCTCCATCAGAGTTCCTCTGTCACTCAGCTCACTTCATCTTATTATGCAGGCAACAGATCACCTCATATCACAAGAAGAATACATACAGTACAATAAAGTATTTTGAGAAAGGAAGAGGTCACATTCCTACAACTTTATTACAGCATCATGTTATAATTGCTCTGTTTTATTGTTATTGTTGCCAATCTCTTGTTGGACCTGATTTATGAAATATACTTTATTAAAGATATGTATTACAGGAAAAAACATAGTATAGATAAGGTATAGCACCACCCACAGCTTCAGATATCTACTGTGTATACAGGGGGACTACTGCAGACTAATTTTAGCACTGCAGAAATCCTACCATGCTACTTTAGGGGCTCTAAGCCTCAGCCTTTGAGTTCTAGGAGGCCTCAAATATGGCAGAGCACAGACAAGTCATCTGCACTCTGCCCTGTCTAAATGCTTGACCCCAGAATCCATCAATTTAATAAAAAGCTGTTTATGCCAGTAAATTCTAGAGTAATTTGTGATGCAGCTACAGTAACTGGAAAAACAATCTTTCATATTAGAATTTCTGAGATCCTTTGCAAAACTACATTATTCCTACATTTCTTGAAGCAAACTGGAAAAGGGAAGGGAAGAACAACATGAATATGGCAAACAGTCATTTTTGAAATGGTTTATTATAATGCAACTGAACATTCATGTTCTGTCATTGCCCCTTCACCCAGACTGGGCCAAGAAGTTAATATTTTATAGGAGATGCAGATAAAATTTCTACCAGTACCTTTTCTAGGAGCAGGTCAGCAGAGTGCTTTTATTCCAGAAGAGTTCTCTATGATTTTTTGCTCTTGCACACACACAGGCAAGATGCCAAAATGCCCACTGATGTTACACCCACACTTTTTTGTTTGCTGTGACAGTCATTAACCTGGAATGTCATTTGAAGGAAATGCCACCCTCTCAAAAACTCACAAGTGCAAGAATGCCCAGTAGTTAGTGGAGAGGGGAGTCCTCTTCTGCTTGTCTGTGTGATTTAAGTGGTGATACAGGAAGGGAGACATTGATTGGCCCTTCCCTGTGTGGTATGGTTGTCTGGTTATGTTTGTTCTTTACAAATGTCAACAACACACAAGAAAGAGAGAATCCCCTCCTTTCAATGTGGCTAACTAGGATATACTGATAGATTACATATTTACATTTCTATCCCCACCTACTTTTAGGATGGATTTGTAATTTTTTTATAATAAATGCAGAAATACGGTGAAGCCAAAGTCATTAACATAGAACAGGGTCAACCACCCTTTTCCATGTGGGGTCAGATGTGCTCAATGGGCCAGTTTGCCAATCCTTGACATAAACTAACGAATAAATGGTTATTCTATTAATTCAGATGGAAATTGTGTTGAGAAAGAAATTAAGAAAAATAAAAACCTAAACAAATTGGCTATACTGACACATTTGCCATCACTTTTTAGAGACACAGACAGTAAACAGCCTATTGTGGCCTTAGTCTAAAAGCTGTAGCTCAGATTAGCTCATTCTGGCTATTTTTTTGTAGGTTAATAAGTACAACTTCTGTTCCACTAATATCCCAGTGCACAGGAAGCCACAAAATTACAAAACCTTTTCCCTTGTGTGTCAAGGATTTAAAAAGGCAGAATTTGCTTGGGTGGTGTCTTAGTCCACTCAAGCCACTATAACAAAATACCGTAGACGAGTTGATTTACAAATAACAGAAACTTATTGCTCACAGTTCTGAAGGTGGAGAAGTCCAAGATCAAGGCATCAGTAGATTCGGTGTCTGATGAGGTCTCAATTCCCTGTTCACAGCTGGCACCTTCTT
Organism: Sciurus vulgaris; assembly: GCF_902686455.1. NCBI lineage: Eukaryota > Metazoa > Chordata > Mammalia > Rodentia > Sciuridae > Sciurus > Sciurus vulgaris. The sequence continues at coordinate 190,685,743 of NC_136461.1, forward strand.
TTTCTATCCTTAGGAAAAATCTCCTTTAGGTCTCTTTTTTTCTAAGCCCAGTGATAAGGGGATTGATATTACCTTCCAAAAGATTCTACCTCTTAATGCTATCACCTTGAAGATTGTTTCAACATATGAATTGGGGGACCACCAACATTCAGAACACAGCCCATGGTCCTGAATTAGTTAACTGCCCCGACTGGTCCCTTTTTATTAAGGACAAAAGCAACAAAAGATTTTGTCCTAGGACAAAATCTCACAACTTCACAGTTAGGAGGACCTTTGAGAGCTGATCTGAGGCTACACCAATGTCCTCACTTCTCAAATTACAAAACCAGGAGCATGTGATCTTACCTAAAGGCACACACTGGCCAATCTGAGGAGAGAACCATCCCAGCCTAGTGCCATTCCCAAGACATCCTGGTGGCCTGCCTGATCACAAAGGACCCAAAGCCACAGCATGTATGTCCAGGGAACACAGGTCAGCCCGCGATGCTGTACTTATCCAGTTCTTTTCTACAGTAAAGTTTGTGTGCTCTTCAAGTGACTCCTTTCTCAAGATCCCAGTTTTAACGTTATTAAAAATCAGTAACAGTGGTTCTCCCCCTTCCCTTCCAGGAACTCCACAAAAGGCAGGTGCACCAAGCCTCTCCTCCCACCTCAGTTCCTCTGAGCCCTCCACGGGCCGTTCTGCACACAGCCAGGGGTGCTCAAATGGCAACCGTGCTGCGGTCCCGACAGGTGAGCCAGGAGAAGGGCGCACTCTGTCATTACTGCGCTTGACCTCTTTGAACACAGGAGATAATAAGCTATTCTCTTATCAAGCTAGTAAGGACATGCTGGCCTGGATGGGTGCCTTCACTCCCCCTCACCTCGCATCCCCTTGACCTGAATCCCTATGGCTGAACACAAAGCTGTGATTCACCGGGGCTCACCTCTGCTTCCCAAGAACACCCTGCACCCGCCGCCCAGCGAATCATCCTGGCTGAGTGGCTGTTCCCCAGGGTATCCTCAGTATCTTCTGTGATTGGCAGGTTCATGCTTTTTCAAAGCGTCTCTTGGCGAGAGGAATCCACCGTCACTCATGCATATAGGTAAACTGCTATTGCAAGAGGGGTGGGTTTGGGGATAGAACCCAGTGCCTCCTGCATGCTAGGCAATCACTTTACCAATGAGACACACCCCCAGATGTAGGTAACTTGCATTTTTAAGGATGGAGTTTGTTTCTGCTGGTGGATTCAGGAAGACCAGAAAGTATCCATATGTGTCCTGGGTCCATCACACAAATATAGAAGACCTAACTAAGGACTAAGGCTTCTGGCATTTGTTATCAGGGGCAAACTCTTAATACCCCAAAGGCATCTGAAAGCACCCATTTTAATGAAAGTGAAGCATAAAAATTATATGCATAAAAGTCAGTTCAGTTACTGCCTGAGAGGCTATGCCACTATATTAGCTAAACTTTCTGGTAAAAAAATAAAATAAAAGATAAGACCTCAAACATGCCACATGACACAATGCCAGGAACATCACAGGCCCGTGGCAAATGTGAACTCACTCTTCCTCTTGTTTTAGAAACTCTGAATGAGAGGCTAGCACACAGAAAGTCAGCTAGGCTTTTAAAGGAGAATGTGAAGGCCAGCAGCAACTGACCAGTACCATCATTTTAACACTGGGTTGTTTTAATGAGTATATAATAAAATCATTTAAAATAAGGCAATACCATACTTTAGGGAAAAAAAAAAAAAGTCAGATTCAGCCCAGAACATTTCACACTGACTAAACCAATGAAAATTTAATCAAATAATGTCCAACCAAAAACCAAGTCAATATTTGATTCAGATTGTAAAGGGAGATGATTCTGGTCACACAGAGATGACAGTGACACAAAGACTGCACCCCCACTGTGCCTTCTTAATTCAGGCACATGTCATTTATCATCTCTGTAGATGCATTAAACATGATTGAGCAAGAGAATCCCAAAGACACTGTGCTTAAGTTGCAGACGCTCTTTTGAACAGCTAGTGCCGTTCTGATCAATGCCCCCCAAAACACAGCCTCTAACATGCTAAAAACTTCCACTACAAGGTGAGAGACATGTCTTCTGAATTTTATAAAGCTCTCACAAATTTAATCCTCAATGCTATTTCAATTGCAAGAACCAAATGAAAGGTTATCTCAGGGACGGGAGGTGGGACACTAGTTTTAAATCTACAGGGCCCTTTTGTCTGGATTCCTATTGTTTTCTTTCTCCTGCCTCATTCAGTAGTTCACAAAAACAGCACTTGTTACACCCAAGAATAAAAAAAGTAGAAATATTCTTTTAAAACTTCAGAAAAACACTGTTTTCCACAGCCAGAACATAAATTCACAGTTGTGCTTTAAAACACAACATAAAGCTAAAAGGCTATTTTTTCACTAGGTATTTTCTATTCATTTAAGTACATGCAAAATCTGCTTGTAGTTCATCAAGTGTTACCAAAATCTCTCCTGTCCCTCCTTCACCCAATGCTAAACTATACTTTCAATGGAAAGGAAATTATAAATAATTTGTATAAATATGGAGGATGGAAGGATGGAAGCATGAATGGAAGGAAGGAAAGAAATCAGTTAGTTGGTTAGCTTTAAGAAACATGAGTCAGGGTATCAAACCTAGACAAACCCTTGCAGTGAACTCTAGATACCTACAGAGGTTTCAAAATGAACAATTCCTATCTACCTTGAGAAAGGCTGAGTTAAGAACTACATAGCAGCGTGTCTCAAAATCTTTAGACCACTCCAAAAAGCTGAAATCCTTGCAGCACATGAGAAACCCATAGCTCTGAGCCTTGGCTCCATTTTGCACACTCACTGTGTAAAAGGAAGTGCCTGAGGTGATCGCTTGTCTTCCTGCCTAAGAGGCAATGTCCTGGCGGGTGAAGCTAGGCACTATTTAACTTCTTATTGGTCAATAACATGCCCCAGCAAGCAATAAATATGCCCTGACCCTGCAGCTGCCCTTTAGCACTACATGCATCATTGATCTTATGGGTCCTTGGAAAACAGCCAATCTGAATAAAGCTAAGCAGAGGCCAAGTGCTGCTTTCCAAAGCCTTCTTACAATTCCTTAGTAACTGCAACCAGAAATAGAGCACTTGGCAAATCACCACATCATGGATGTCAGAGGGAGAGTATTACCTCCATGGGAAAGTGTGGGAGGGAGGAGGGAGGGAGACAGAGGCAGACTCCTCAAACATGAGAGAAAGTGACCAGACTGGGGAGTCCGACATATCCTAGAAAAAGGTACATCTAAGGATTGAACGAGAGAGAAATTCCTCTCCAAAGTCTCTGTTGTATGTTTTCTTCATTTGACAATAAAAACATTTCATTCATAAAACATCCACAATAAAACATACAACAGAGCCAGTTCCTGGGATGTCCCTGCCAGGTGAGTAACACCAGACAGCTGAGTATTTTTAACCCTCTGGCATTAACAGGATATCATTTTTAAATAATTTTATTTAGTAATAGTTAAAAAAAAATGTAGTGAAAGCAAAATATGCTTTGTGATTTTTTTTTTTTAAACTCAGATTACACTTTATAAGCCAATGATTCAAAGATCAGGTTTTCCTCTCCTGATGCTTGGAATTAACACAGATCACAGCTGCATGGGAAATCTAACAAAGTCATGGGAATTGACACAGAAGAGCATTTGGCACTAAACATATTAAACCATGCCTGAACTTTTAAATCTCACCCACTGATTTCAGAAGAAAATATTTTACTGAAATTCACTAATATATATTTACTTTCCTAATGTCTGTGAGTTGTTCTTGAAAACTTATCTGAAGAAACTAAGTTTTTACATTTTAACAAAATTTTTAAAGAAAACTACTGCAAACCCTGTTGAAAGATATTTAGACAACGTAAGACATTCATTTTTTTCAATGTTGCTGTGAAATGAGAAAATCTAACAACGTAATATTTCCAAATAAACTATTTTCAAATTCACTTTTCCTCAGCAATAATTTCTTTCCAAAACGTGACATTTTAATGCATTAACTGCCATATTCACACTGAAGAGTTAATTTTAATATGTTTGCATCTTTCCAGATGTTTATTAAAGTTCCAACAGGCCACTAAAAAATCAAAATTTTCTAAATTCCAAGCACCATTAGAACTTTTGGCACAATGTTCATGGGAATCTGGACTCTTTAAGTCAAGATCCGAAAAAGAAAGAAGGAATAAGTAAAGAAAACCATGGGGTTCCTTAAAAGCCAGCTAGATGTATAGCAAGCTCGGAGATTTGGTCAATTGTACTCATAAACTCAAAAATATTTTATAGACTTTTAAAAATTTTTATTGCCTGCAAATCTTATTTTCCCTATAATCAGACATATATGTTCAAATCAAAATATATATTTAATTCACTTTGGTTTCAATTTAAATATTTTTCAATATAAAAGATGCCAACCCACTATTTGTTAGATTTTTTAAAGAGAAAAATCCCACAGAAAACCAGAACTCATTTGAAATTGACCTCCAGCATGGCTAAATAATATCCTTCATTTTCAGTTTTATTTACTTTCAAACAAGGTATATTTTCATGTTTTTGAACTTATCTATACTTCTGCTCTTAACACAAAGAATGGAAACACAGTACTACCACAACATTCTAATACATTGATAAATTTTTAATTAATTGATTAGACCTTCTTCTCTGAAACTTCACAGTACTGAACAAGTAGGCCTCTTAAAGAGTTTGAAGAGATTTTGTAAGTTCAAACAAGTAGACCAGAAGTCCCTCAAAAAACTGAAATAGACTGGATGTACAAAAGAGTAGAAGCAGAAAAAAATATGGGGAACCCACAATGATCTAAAGAAGACAGACCCCATATTAATTTAATTTTCTATCTTTCTCAACCAAAATGTAAACTCTATAAAAAGAGGGATTCATGTGTATGTGTGTCCCGGTATGCCTACATGCATGCATGTGTTGTGCATCTATGTATGTGCAAGCATGTGTGTGTAAGCATGTTAATTTATTGGTCCATCTTGAAGACCTGGCATGTTTAGCTTCTAGATAAATATTCAGAAGCTAAAGAAATATCTGTTGGATGGATGGGTGAATGCAGTGAGAAAAAGAGAGTGGGCAGACTAAAGAAAAGGTTAAAATAGTTTTTGGCTAAGAAAGAAGGAATACTGATATTCCAAACCTTCCAGTCACTAAACAGAAAACTGACCAGGGTTGCACAGTGCAGATGTCCCACTGATCAGTCCCTGCAAGCACATGTAACCCCTGCTCTCAGTCCTTGTGTCTGGAGTTTAGTGTGCCCGGCACCTGAGGTTTCCCTTCCATCACAAACCCAGGAAATTCCTTTTGTTTTAATCTCAAGCAAAGTCAGCCCCTACCTGGATGCAATTAGTTTACCCACATTCTTCAAATATTGTGGAATCTGCATTACTGGTCTTCAGATATGCTGATAATTTTAGGGAGTGATATCTCCTGAGAAGTTAGGGTAAAGTATTTTGACATATGGGATCTAGGGCCAGAATTTTTCATTCATAATATAATACTGAAAGTTACTATAACACTAAGTGCTATGTATTAGCAAGTGGGTGGCCCAGCCACATGGATCTTCATGTGTTCAATAATGTTTCTTGTGATTGAAGGGCATCCCAGAATTGTTTGCAACTAGACTATTTGGGATTACGACGAACTGCTTATGGTAGAGCTTAAGAAAAACAACCTTGAAGAGTACTCATCACAACTTCTATGCCTGGGTTCCCACCAGTTTCTTAGCTGTAAGGGCCAAGCACTGTTGGTTACAGCACAGAGACTCATGAACAGCACCAACAGGAACAGCCACAGTGGAGCAGGTAACAACTATGTGCTACTTAGTATGTACCAGGCTCTGTCCTAAAGACTTATCACATGTCATTCACTGACCTTCACAGCAGCTAAGATGGGAAATTTTCATTCTGCCCACTTTAGAGTAGAAAACTCAAGCAATAGGGAGTCAAGGAAGTTCATGATCCAAGGTCACACAAACTGGTAAGGGATAGAGCCAGATCTGCTCATGGCAGGCTGGTTTCTCCACCACTGTACAAATTTTCTCTTGAGATAATAGACCCTCTCACTTTTCCTTCTATATCACATGTAAGTGAAGATTGTAGGGTGACTTTGAACTCTTCAACAGGGAAAGGATCATCTGGGAAAAGAATACACTTTAGGTTCTTCATTCGTGATGGACAACCTTCCCCTTACAAATTTGGTCACCAATAAATAGCACTTATTAATATGCTCCAAATTCACTATAAGATGGTTTAAAGCAATTCTCCATCAAGCAGCATCAACTATATCATACAAGAGAACATTGCTTGTACTCTGTGGGTGGGAACATACTTAAAATAAGGTTAACATGTGCTTATTGGGGTATAGCCTCTATAAAGGTGTTAAATCCTTCAGGTGTATTCAGCTAGGTTTCCCATCAACGTTTATAGGGCTCTGGAAAGCAATTTGTTATTCCTCTTATATCTCTCCCTCTTTGCAAGGCAGGCTCTGCAAGCCACCCAGTCATTTAGTACTTCACAAGGAGTGGGTCTCCTTCAAGTCACTGTCAGAATGACCCCAGGAACTTTCTGCCTGTTGTGTGACAACATCAACAATGGAGGAACTCCACCTTTCCTGCTTCTGTTGAAATCAGATGTGGTAGAATCATTAACATCTCAGCTGCAGAATTCATACAAGGCTCTGAAGTTTCTGAGTACAGCTAAAAGGGTAAAACATTTGCCTTAGAAAACCTGGGAGGGACACCAGTGCTGCCCTCAGTGTACATCACCTGTTCTGTTTAGAACTGTACCAAATTTTGCCTTGTTTGACTGTGAAGGGGATGTGATACTTTACCTACCTCTAGTAATGCAGCACACGTCAAATAAAATAATGAGGGGAAGCAACTATGGCTCAGTGGAAGAACACCAGAACAAGGTCAGACCAAGTTCAATTTTCATGTTGTCCTAACACCTTTCAATGAAGGGGATGGGCTGATATCATCTAAACTCTGAGACCTGTTTCCATCATCTGTGAAAATCTATGCATCTAGTCTTAACAGTTGCTTTAGGGAGAAAAGAGACTAGAACCCACTTCTCCTGAACCCAAGCCAAGGCCATTTAAACTGCAGCATGCTGTGACTCACGCTGAGAGGGCCTGGGAAAATTAGAGAATTCATGGCCCACGATAGGGCATCCTCATTTAGATCCAGGGGACTCTCTCCAAGCAGAAATATAAGCCTTGGGCTACCAAATCTTCCAACCTTTCTACATAAGCACAGAATCCAGACTTTTATGTGATATCTCCTAATTGTTAAAATTGAAGATTAATTCAATTTAAAAAAAAAAAAAAAACCCAGCTGATGGCCATGAGAACATATCTACAGAGAGGTTACATAAGAACCACTGTACCCTTCTGAGAGCAACAATGAAGAGTTAAAAGGGTCCAAAGCAATCTCAGTGGATCTTGACTAGCTCTGAAAATTGGGCGAAAACCAGGGGCTCCCAACCATGGAAATCAGTGCCCATGAAAGCATGCCAACAGTTTCAAGGACCTTCAAAGATTTCTGAAAGCCCATCTAGGGCTCCTAGGTTGGGATACCATTTTTTTCCAGGAATGTGAATCTTGTCGAAACTAATCAAGAGCAGAAAAGCTAGTCAAAAACTCCTGAAGGGCTGGGATATAGCTCAGGGCTTAGCATGCACAAGGTGCTGGGTTTGATCCTCTGAATAGAAAAAAAAAAAAAAAGAGGTTTGGGTGGCTCCTCAGTTGAAGGAAGGAAAAGAAGGCAGGCAGGCAGGCAGGCAGGTTTCTTGGGAATAAAGAACAAAACCACAAAACCCATCTCTGGATTCATAACTGAAGGGGCTTCTGGGAGATGGTGGAAACTTGAGGAGGTGGGTTTAGGAGGTAGTACACCATTGGGGTAATGCCCTGGAAGAGTAATTTTGTCCCCCACCCATTCCTCTCTCTCCCTGCTTCCTGATCACCATGAGGTGAGCAGCATTGCTCCACCATGAGTTTCTGCCCCACTATAGGCCAAAAACAATGAAGCCAAGTGACAATAGCCAACCTTCAAAATCATGCACTAAAGTAATTCTTTTCTCTTTTGGAGTTAATTTTCTCAGGTATATTGTCACAGTCACAGAGAGGTGACTTAGCACACACATCATCCCTTATTCATTCGAGTGTACATGTGAGATAAGTGCTAAGCAGAGGATTTACCAAGACATTTAAAAGGAAATGTGAAAGCAGGCATTAATGTGGAGGTCCCAAAGATATAGGGAAACAACATGTGAAATGAGGTTCTCATGTATGCTGTCAGCTTATCAGGGACAGAGGCCAAAAGTGTCCAGAAGCCACAACACAATAGTTACTTCAGAAGGCTGCATGTCTTTTCTGTTAGTTAGCTTGTCATTGCTCTGACCAAAATAACTGACAAGAATAACTTAGAGAAGGAAAAGCTTATTTGGAGCTCATGGTTTGAGGTTCAGTCCATGGTTGGCCAACTCTGTTGCCCTGGGCCCAGCAGAAGAGCATGGCAGAGCAAAACTCTCGCCACATGGTAGCCAGGAAGCAGAGAGAAAGTGGGAGAAGCCAGGGACAAAATACATAATCCTCAAGGCACAGCCCTACTCCACCTACCTACATTAACCACCCAGTACTTCATTCAAATTATTAGTCTAGAGCTGGGGCTATAGCTCAGTGACACAGCACTGGCCTAGCACGTGTAAGGCACTGGGTTCCATCCTTAGCACCACATAAAAATAAATAAAATAAAGGCATGCTATCTACATGTATCTACAACTACAACTTTTTAAATTATTAATCCATTAAATGAATCAGTCCACTGACTAGGTGATAGCCCTCATACTGTGATTATTTTACTTCCTGCATTAACATAGGAGGGACTTCTGAGGAATGCTTCATATTCAAATCATAACATCCTTTCAGGTGAAAGTGCCCCCTGAGCTGCCTTGGGAAAGTAAGCACATCTTTCAGTCCTAACACTCTTTTCTAAGAAACAACCAGTGTCCTGGAAATGCCAAATTCTTGGCAGCCAAGATTACCTCTGTTTTGGAAGAAAAAAACAAAAACTTCTCCAGGTCACAAATTCCCATTTTCAGTACTGGAAAATGAGCCCATAGGAGATTCGTGGCTCTGGTCCAGAAGAAAAGGATGTGGAGAAACACTGAATCAAAACAATAAGTGACCAGATACCAGTCAACCTTCCCAAGCTCCAAAACGGTAAGCAGTATTTGCATACTCCTTCATCCCACCTACCTGGACCAAGGGGGCTGGGAGGAGGCGTTGAAGGAACTGAGTTCTAGGAAGTAGTCAAGAGTTACAGGTAGGCTGAAGAGCTCCTGAGCCAAACCCATGGGTTCAGACATAAAGTTTGAACATTCTTTGTCCATCGGTGCTTTCATCTGCCTGTTGAAAGACAGCTGCCAGGACTTGGGAGTTGGAGGGATATTTGCTCATTTTCTGATGTTTTCACTTACTCTAACCCTCACACTTCAACTTCACCTTTCCCCAAATCTCATGTAAATAAGCAAAAACAAAGCGCTCTGACCACCAGCTGGGAAGAATTCCAAGTGTAACTGTTTACAAAGAAAATCGACATAAATTTCACTTGAATGTATTACACTCACCTCCCCAAATCCATCTCCTCTATTTTATTTAAAAGCAGAAGCTTTAGAGCAGTGACTCCTGATAGGAATCTGCAGGTCCTTAAGTAGCACATTTCACCTGGCACATCACACCTCACTGGGAGGCTTCCCCTGCACTGAGCAATTCACACTCACACGGTCCCCAAGTGTTATCACAGGCTCCAGTGGAGACTCATGAAATGTGCAAGGACTCTCAGCTCACACCTCACTCCTTCTCACTCTACCCCATCTCAGGCTTCAGTTCCTGTTTTTGCTAGAAGCTACTTCCCTGGCAGACTCTGCTGGTGCCAAAGTTCACTGTGCCACCCCAAGGCAGAAGCAAGATCAATGGCAACTTTCTGTGGGGTAATTCAACTCTGATAACAAGACACTAAGAAGACAACTGGAGAGTGAGGGAGAGAACAAGAGGCAAGGGAAGATGAGAGGCAGAGATACACACAAGAAGATCTGCATGCAGAGCGGGAAGACATCTACTGGCCAGCTCTGTGCAGCAGCCACTTCATGAGAAGCATTGAGTTCATGTGTCACCTTCTCAGAGAGACCCTCACCATAGTCAAACACCCATGTGTCCCTGTCTCCTGCCTGAGTGTTCTCAGCATAACATTGAAAGTGTATGCCCTCTGCTGATGTCTATTAACCATCTCCCTATCCAGAATGCAAGCTGCAGAGAGGCAGCAACAGTGTGGGTCTTCCAAATACGCTGTCCCCAGGGGCTTGATGTGTGGCTGGCACATACTGGGTACCTATTAAATAGTTCTATAACTTACACAAATGGGTGCATAGCTGGAGTTACACAATAGCTATCTTTTCATTTTAAAACATACCTGTAAAACCAGATTTCTATGAATTGAAACCCATTTCTCACACCACCTTAGGGTGTGAATTTGCTTAATTCAGCAAATACTGGGTCCGAGTCACCATGTCCAGCATTTGATAGACAACATTTCACTGAATTCCCAGGTTTCTCTGGTATTAGCATTAATAGTATTTCAGACAAGGAAAAGAAAAGAAACAACTTACCCAAGTCACATATGTGGAAAGTGATCATTTCTGGTCTGTCTGAATCCAAAATTCCCCACATCTTTCATTCCCCTCACTCCCCCTCCCAGCCCCGGTTCTTATTCTGAAGAGCTTTCATTTGGGTTTCCTAAGATCAGGTTCCCCCTGACATGCCTCCATGACATGTAGTTAATATTCGCTTCAAGACAAACCCGAACGGCATCTTTGATCTCACTGTTTCAAGGAACCTCTTTAATCACAGTTTAATGGGAACAGTCTGTTTTCATAAATGGCTCTAGAAGGAAGGACATTTGTGGCAGTTGGGGTCCTACGGAGAGGATGAGAGACCACAAGAAGCAGCTGGCCCTGGTGGGCAGGGAGATGCTCACACCTGCAGCACAAGGTGCTCTGGGGACAGCAGAGGCAGGATGGCAGACACACCTGCTCTCAGGCCCAGGGCTTCCCGCTCTTCACACAGCGTGAACTACCACCACTATGTTGGCTCCTTTCTTTAAAGAACTTGGTTTTCGCTTACTAATGAAGGAAGCTCACAGAGGTAGCCCTTTATGGGTCCTCGCCCAAAGCAGGGAACCCCAGGTAAGCACATGCCAGGGGCCAGTTTCAAGTCCAAAGAAACTCTGCAACCAAAGAGAATTAAGGCTGCTGAAAGTCCCTCTGTACACAGAAGGCAGGTGATGGTGCTTCTTCCCCTGGACCAAGAACTAACTCCTCAAGAAGCCACTTGGCTTCCTAAATTTCCACAAGTATCAAAAGTCACATCTGGGGTGACCCTTTTCCTGGAAGGTGTAATCCCTAAGGCTGACTGAAGTCCTGATTTCTTCACTGGCCCTGGGGTGGGGCTCAATGTCATTCAGGCTGTTGGTCTCGCAAAGCCAAGTAGCATATTTCCCTGCCCCACCTAGTAAGGCAGTCAGTAAGGGAGGGGACATGCAGTGGTGGCAGTAGCCAGTGATGAGAACAGGACTGGGGAGGAACTGCAACTGTGCACATCACTATTATGTGACTTGGGGTTGGGGACATCACTTCTCCACCACCAGCTTCCTCATCTTTAAAGTGGGGATGATAAGGGCTGGGGATATAGCTCAGTGACAGAGCACTGCTTAGCACGTGCAAGGCCCTGGGTTCGATTCCAAGCATTACCAAAAAAAAAAAAAAAAAAAAAAAAAAAAAAATGTGAGGGGATGATAATTTAAAAAAAAATAGAACTACTCCCAGGGCAACTTGTAAAAATTGCCCGGCACCTATCAGGTACTCAATCTAACATTAACCAAAAGTAATAATTAATTTTCTCACAAAAATTTTAGACCAGGATGTTCAGTTTTTGTATTCTGTTGTTTACCTCATCCTTGTGCTCCGATTCTACCTATACCCAAAACAAACGCCTTTTTCTCAATGTGTTCCCAAAAGCAGTGGCCCGCTTCTCTGCATCACTAGGAAGGGGCCTGATGCTCTTGCTCCTGACTCTAAATGTAAGCAAATGAAAACATCCGCACAGGGTGTCAAGGAAGCGTGAGGACATGTGAGTGCTCACCGATTTAGGACAGACCCTAATCTTACCTGGGCTATGTTGTATCTACCTAAGCAGAGCAGACTAGGAGTAGAAAAGCCATTCTCTCTACCCCCAAAGAAGGCACACCAGAATGTGACCCTCAGAAAGCACGGATGGACTTGGAGTCAGAAGGGTACGAACCCACAGCCTGAAAATTCACCACCCCGTGGAACAAGTCGCTAGACTTAGTAAATCCAAATACAGGACGCACAGTTAAATGTCAACTAAAAAAGAGACATGAAGATATATACATGAGTATAAACATGTTCAAATACATAATGGGATATATTAAAAAGTGCTCATTGTTTATCTGAAATCCACATGTCACTGGGGATCTTGTATTTTATCTATCAACCTTAATATCTGAAATCTACCTGATGTGGGAGAAAGACCGTGGATTTGGGGGTTAAACAGACTTGTGTTGGAATTCTGGCCCTACCACAAACTAATTGTGTAGCCCTGGAAAGTCACCAGAACTATCCACCAGGTGACATATCCGTAAAGAGCAAAAATAACACTTCACGGGTTAAACAAAGGTGATGATGATGGAAATAATAACTACTAAATGAGACTGCTTCATTTATTAAGTGCTCAAAAAAAAAGTTCTCTTTGCTCCTTGAGCCTCAAACATTTCCCAAATGTAAGATGAGGTTAAAGATATTGGTGATAAAATTCAAATACATTTTCTGATAAACACAAGGCTACTTGAGCCTTCCTCTCAAAGGCCTCATGGGAAACTTCAAGAATTTATTTTCTTTCAGTTGACAAAATGCCCCCTCTCTCCCACTCAAAAAAAAAAAAAAAAAGTCATTTTTGGTCTGTCTGGTTGTGATAAATGTGTTTTATAGAAAACAGCCTTGAATTTCCTCTCAAGAGTTCATATACTCTCTCCCTCACATCCTTGCACACCCTAAGCCAAGATTTCTTTAAAATGTGGCCTGAGGACATCAGCATTGAAACCAGCTGTGGTTTCAAAGGACTTCTCTGAGCCTAACCACAAAACCAGCCCATCAGATTTTCTGGAGGGGGACCCATAAAGTGACTTTCTCAAAGTCTGAGCACCACCACACTAACTCTTCAACCCTGGGCCCAAGAGTCACGCCTTTGGGATGGACAGACCATCCCTCAAGGAAAATAACTGGGCCCAGAATTTTCTACAAGGGAAGAGAATGTCAAATTCTAGAGCCATCTGGGAAAGGGAGTTTCAAAGTTTATATATGAGGAAGAGACCAGCTCATCCAACACTCTGTTTTGGAGCATTTGTGTCAAATTGACATTCCAATTTCAAGACCGTACATAAAACCCCATTCAATTATTTAGCACTATACAGATTTTACATAACTCTTGAAGTTACTGACTCAATTCATTTTCCTTCGAACTACAAGACAGATTAATCTAAAATGAATTAAGACAGGCAACCAGAAGTAATGTTAGCACAGCCAGTAAACAGTCTTCAAACTGCTGGATCAGTAAGCGGCTTACAATCCTCACAGGCACGGCTGCCACATCTGCTCGGCAATCGAATCTTGCAAGCCAGAGTCAGGAGCCTGGTTTGTCCACCACCATGGAAATTCAGGGGAGCGGGTAACAGACTCAGAGCTTTTGCTGTGACCAGTAAGTATTATTTCTTCCCCCAGAAAGAATATGATGACAACTCATGTACCAATATTTCAAGTTATGTATAAATTCGTAAATGTCTCCACTTGTCTATAATGTGAGGCTTCCAACAATCTGAAGAAAAAAAAAAATATATATATATATATATTTCTGAAATACCCTAACTTATCCCTGACATCAAATTGCTTAGAATCCAGTAGGGAATAAAAAGGAAGAAACGATTATGAGATACTAGGGAGTATTACAATGGGGGAGGGGAGAATTCCAGTGAGGAGGGGAACATCAAAGAGATGCTGGAGGAAGGAATATCAGGAAAGATGACATCTAAACTAAGAAGGGGAACTCAGATGCTATGAGTTGATGGTGTTTCCCAAAAAGATATGCCAGAGTCCTACCACCTAAGACCTTAGTATGTGACCTTACTGGAAAAAAAGATGTGTTGTAGCTGTGACTCTCTTTCCTGGCATTGGCTGGGCCCTTTAATCCAGTGTAATTGGTATCCTTACAAGAAGAGCTGAGGGAGAGAATGTGAAGCAAAACCACAGAGACACACAGAGACACAGACTGGAATTAGCTGCCCAAAACCAAGGAATGCCTGGGACCACAGGCAAGGAAGGAAGTCCAGAGGTTTCCAGGGAGTACTGCCCTGACAACACCAGGATTCCGAATTTCTCAGCTGTTGTGTAAAGTCAACCTGTTAGCAGTACTTTGTTACAGCAACCCTAGGAAACAAACACAGTGGGAGTAAGCCAAAGGGGATGGGGTCCCAGCATGGGTACCAACAGGTAAAGACCTGGAGGTGACGGGAAGACCACCTCAGTCCAGGAAACACAAGAATTCAGTCTGGTGGGGAGAGGGCAAGACACAGTAGCTGGAGGATTCTGCTGCAGTCAAGGCCACCTTCTGCTGTGTCACGCCAACCAGAAGGCTCATTCCAAGGAACTAAAATCAACCTCCGGCAGAGCGAGCAAGAAACATGAGAAACCTGACAGTAAAAATTAACCTGCAACTTAAGAAACACTGTTTTCAAAAATGGTCAATGTTTCTGATGGCAAAAAAAACAAGCCCAGTGTTCAAGGCCATCACAAAATTTTGAGTTAGTGACTCGGGGACAGAGAAATAAGCAGCCTTCTCAGGTTCTGGTGATATTCTGCTTAGTGCTGCCTGCGTACTGAGATGTGATCACTTTGTGAAAAAATCATCAAAATGAATCCTGTGACTTGTATATTTCCCTGTCTGCACGGCACATTTATAATATCTCCAATGAAAGGGGGAACAGGTACCACTTAAACGAGCTGATGAAATCACTGACAAAGATAAGGTGGCAGTCATCTAGAACAGAAAGTCCAGCCATCCATTTGTCTTCTTGGATCCAAATCTGATCGCGGTAGGATGATTTTTAAGCCTCCAAGACATTACTGAGTAAAACCTACCTCATTCTCCTTACACATTAGCCTCTCTTTTGTAGGCTAATTAAAAAGCTTGTCTCAGCTGGCCCAGGTTAATAATAGAACATTACTTCATATTTAAACAACAGAACTCAGTTTTGAGAGGTTTTGTGTCTTGTAAAACCTTGGGCTTTGTGTGAAATGCAAGAGTTCTGTGACGCATGTTTTTACCTGAGTTGCTAAAGTAAACAATAAGAAAGCCACAAAGATTTAGGATTCTGCCTCTGTAGCTCCCCTTGGCTGTCTGGCATGCAAACACTCTTGCCACTGGTTTGGAAAGCAGATGAAAAATATTTAAAATGGGCCCCACAGTCTAATGAACAAAACAGGTATCAGATAGAAAACCTCCTAATTGGAAGATTACATTTTTAGTTATAACCCCAAAATGGCTCTTGCAAATTATCAAAGCAACTTAAATCTGCACAATCTTAATTTAAAGCAACATAATTCAAGGCTGCAAAGAACCTAATTGCTGGCTAAGCAACTGTTTCCAACCGTAATTGGTTTAGCACAACCCTGCACACAGTCATGTACACACATGCTCAACCACCTGACGTGGTCGGCATCTGGAAGGAGCCCAGCACTGTCAAAAGAATCTTTGGAAAAATGCAACGAAAGGAATGAGCTCTTGCGCAGGATTTTCCATGCACAAACTCAGAGCAACTTCACTTTCCAGAACGTTTCCCTGAAATGTCAAGAAGAAAACTGATGCCATTTCTTGCACAAGATTCCCCCCACCGCCACCCATTTCCACACTTTGGAAAAAATTCTCAATGACCTATAGCAGAACATTGTAATATATATGTATACCAATAAAAACAAATGTACAGGTATGTGTTAGCAGTTAAACGGTATCTGCCCTCCAAGATCCATAAGCTCAAGTCTCAACTTCAGTACTTCGCACGTGAGCTACTATTTGGAAATAAGGTTGTTGCAGATATAAGTCAGAATGAGGTCGTATTACATCAAGGTGGATCCCTGAGTTTGACTAGTGTCCTTATGAGAAGAGAAATTTGAACACAGACAGACACACACACACACACACTGAAAAACAAGCAATGCCAACATTTTCCAGTCAACCACCAGAAGGTAAGTGAGAGATATGGAAGGGACCATAACCTCCTGCATAACTTGTAACCCTGCCAACATTTGATCCTGAATTTCTGGGCCCCAGAACTGCAATGTCTGTGTGCTATATAAGCCACTGAATTTATGGACTTTGTTCTGGCTGCCCTGGCCAACTAACATGGTGTGTAGACACAAACTTTGACTACAAAGCAGTCTGTGCCACTGGATGCTACGTGTATATGCATGTACACAGAGTCACCTACCAGTGAATAACCTCAGTTCTTCCTAAACCCTTGGTTGTTTGATTTGTAATAGTTGTGGGTAGATGAGGGTAATCACAGGCCTGGGGAAACTCTGACTCACAATCCCAAGAGACTGACGTTCCAAACTTTGTCATGCAGCTCTGAATTCACTTCAGCTCTGGGAAACTTCAAATCCCAAAGAGAACACAATCTGGTTTTCTCTCTCCTCCTTCTAATACAGATGCAGGTATAATTTAATAATAGTGCCTTGGTTCCCAAGTGCAATTAAAAATGGCCTTCATTACTCCTCTGAATGAGCGTGTTTTATAATGCTGCAATCTATGGTTCAATAAAAAAGCAACTACAGCACCTATCACGGCTAAGCTGTAAAAAGTGATCAATGTGCTTGGCAGAGGAGGAAGGGGGTCAGGGGAGAAGAAGAAGAAACTTAAAGAAATAGATGCAAAATAAGTTGGCATAGGTGAATGCTTCAGAAATTCATATTTTTTCCATTTTTGAAACTTTTTATTTCCCTAACTTTAATTGATTCTTTTCACCTTTCAATTAAGAAATAATAAAGCAAGGCAGTGGTGGGGAGGAAAGAGGGGAGAATGAGAGAAATAGATTTAAAAACTTTATACAGGGAGAGACTGCAGTCTTGAACACATTTATCTTGAAGCAGTCCCCTGAACTACTGCACTCAAAGTGTGTGGGGGAGAGAGAGAGGGAAAGAAAATACGATTCAGGGACACGCTTGTCAGAGGAATAATCATTAATATGCGAAACCCAGCATTAAACTGTTCGAGCTGCAAGGTAAATGATGGGTACACGCTCCATTGCAGGAAAGCTTCATTTCCTGTGACTGTTCATCATTCATCATTTGGACCCAGAGAAGGAATCTTCCACCAAGCCTTGAAGACTCCAGGATCCTGGTGTCTTTTCTTCCCCCACCATCCCATATAATAGGAACAAGGCTATACTTAAAGAAAAAAGTTTTCTCTGTATCACACACTATTTAAATACTTGATATGTACTAAGCATTATCAGCATCCTGTTTTTAAACTTGAACAATTGAGGCAAAGGTTAAATGACTCTGCCCACCTGGTTGGTAAGTGGAGAGGCAAAGTCTGAGCTCGAGCGTCTGGGATCCGTCTGGGCACCCACAACACTGCCTTCCAAGTGGCTAAGTAACCAATAGCAGTGAATCTAATGCACAGGACAGCTTCTTCCACAGTCTGCTGCTTCAGACCTCTGCCTAGTCCACTGTGGTAAAGATTCCCCAGTGAGCCCTGGTTACTAATTTCTGTGTTAGTCTCTGCATCTCTTCCACCTTTACTGACATCTATTTTAATATTCTTCCAATAGCTTCAGAAGCAACTTGCTTTGTTTTTTATAAAGGAAGAGTACCTAAAATCTGTATTTGGGGCTTTATTAGGAATTCTTTTTAAAATGCTTGTTTGGAGAGCATTTTAACAGAACTTCATTTGGAAATTATCAGCTGATGTCATCAACCCATCCGGTCTTAGTTCCTGTATCACATAAAAGATAAACAGTTCACGCTAATGCTATTAGAGATTAATTAATTTACAAATCTTCACCCATGCCAGCATGAGAAACAGACGTTTCATGGTCTTTCCTCTCTACACCTTTGCTTTTAGCTTTTGTGTTAAGTTAGATCTAGTCCCAGTTTCTTGTGTGTGCGTCCAAGGTAGAAGTGGCTTTAAAAGCACCAAGTAAAAGCAGAACTAGGTTAACTGACTTATCTAAAATGCATTATAGATGCTATGATAATCCCCATAAAATACACTGACTGCATTATCTGATCAAAGACACAAATACAGAGCTTTTTCAAATACTCAGCTATCCAGAATTAGACAAATGGACCACTGCAGTTGATCCTAGCTGTCACAGTTGTCTTTGATTAAAACACAGCATATGCCCTTCAGCATTGAGCACTGTTGGAGGTTATTTCAGGACTGTGCCTGACTGAACAGTATTATATTAAGGGTTAGCATGGCTGAGAGGGGGAGAGGCCTGGATTTGTGAGTCTCAGAGTCTGTGTAGTTCCTTAGCCCTTACCTTGCTGTCTTGGTGACCTTTCAAGACCCTTAGTCTCCCTCAACCATGGCTTCCTTAGCTGTAAAGCCAGGATGCTTACTTCCGCCATTCCCCCACTACACCACGCCCAACAACTTCTGATTGCAAGGGGACTTACACAGTTCCATTAAAGCACCATAAATAATTTGTAAAAAGTACTTTGCAAATTATTCAGCAACCAAAGCTATCACTGAGTCTTGTGGGGAAGATGGAGTTAAACCAAACCTACATCCTTTAATGTAGCTTAACTTTTCCATGATAAACTGCTGTACATTTTACAGCTTCCAGTGTATTTTGTAAGTTAGAACAATATTTATGAGTTCATTTCAAAGCCTAATTTCAGTTAGAGTTGGTGGAAAGTACACACATTTAAATTTCTCTATAAATCATTTATTGCACAAATATGAACTTTTACTTTAAAAAGTTTTAAAAAGAGGAAGTACTTAATTGGTAAGGACTGCCTAACTATATACTTTGGGTGGCTTCTATAAATATATTTTTCATAAGGCTGGCAGTTGATAATTTCTTAGAAAAGTTTTACTTCTGACTACTCATGTATTAGATCTTCAGATGTCTCTCCCCAAAGTCTTATGAAACTACTTCCAACGTGAAAATTCTGTCTGGGTTAAGTCATTTGGTAGCTAAGTTATAAGATATATGTATTTAATCTCTCTTTTGGGCTAAACATTTAGCTAATAATTGTCAGGAAGGTTTTGACATTAAAAATTTATGATTCAAATAAAACTTCCCTGCAGAAGTTCAGGTACTGATATATAAGCTCTATAAAATGGACACTTCTGGAAGATGGCCAATTTTAAAGACATAAAAATTGTCACTCTGGGTCAGACCAGAAGTCCAGTCCCCACCAGACTTGATGTCTGGCGACAGCATCCAAACATAACCTGCATCGCAGAGCCTGCATGAGGATGCAGCTGAAGATCAATTAGAGATGTTGTCTGGGTATTTCTAACTTTCATGGAGAAGCCAGGGGCAGGCTCAGCCTCCATTGTTCTGGAACACACCGCCTAGATTCTAGACAGCATGGGTGCTTGAGTACATGAACTCTATTTGCTCGTTATCCTCTGGGCAAAGACATTCAACTGTCCTTTATGTGAACTAAAACTACCTCCTTCTACCTTAAAGAGGTGGCCTTTCATTGTGGCACTCTGGGATTTGGTAAGCAAGTCTGACTTCGCCCAACCCACCCTCCCCCATCCTACACCTCTTAGGTCCTAATGTTTCTGCTCTTTATCTGAATCCACACCATCCTCTGAATCATTTTTGTTGCTCTACTCAGCCTATTTTAGTGAATATGCCGAGAGAGCGCTGGGTCATACATAAGGGTTTCTACCTGAAATAAAATAGAAACTTGGCTAAAATCCAAGATTTTAGTAAAGTCACCAGGCACATAAAATTCCAGGCAAATGAACCATCAGTGAAGCTTCAGTCACAGCCTTTATATTAAGTACGAATTATGTTACCTACAAGCAATAACCTATTTGGTATTTGTGAAGTCGGTATATGAGAACATATAATGGAGAGAGCAAGAAGACAGAACAATGCAGGCAGCAAAGGGGATATATAAAAAAAAGGATACATCCTTAATTTCCCTTAAGATTAGCTATGGACTCCCAAGATTCACCCAACAGTGTCTACAATCTTTGTTCATTATGTCAATAATTTCAAAGATTTATTATTTTCCAGAATACAATGGGCAGATTAAAGGGAACAGTCAATTACTTTCATGGCAAAAAGAAAGTATGTCCTAAAACATTTATGAAGATAAACACCTGGGAAGCCTGTAAGGGTCCAATATCTTGACCCTGAGAACATCTGCAGCAAAAGGTTCAGCACCTACAGATATTTTGATATGTGGTGATGTTTTAAAAAGTCAAACGAACCAAGAATGGTAGCGCATGCCTGTAATCCCAGCAGCTCCGGAGGCTGAGGCAGGAGGATTGCAAGTTCAAAGCCAGCCTCAGCATCTGTGAGGGCTAAGCAATTCAGTGAGATCCTGTCTCTAAATAAACTACAAAATAGGGCTGGGGATGTGGCTCAGTAGTCAAGCGCCCCTGAGTTCAACACCAGTAACCATCCCCAAAAAAGTCAAATGAATGAAGGGCAATAAAGAGGAACAAGTGCTTAGAAGATTCAGGTCTGTGAGCTTCTGTACCATGAACCAAGTCAGAAGCCACACAAAATTTCAAAGCAAGGTCCCATCATTTCCTAGAAAATCCGCCAATGGTTACATAAGCACTCAAAATGTTTCACAAATGAACAAAACAGTTTCATTATTTAGGATGAACTAGAGTAAAGTTTACTTTTGTATGCTCTAAGGAAGTTTGCTATGAAAAAGGTAAACAAGGAGCAATCATTTACTTAAGAGACATTAAACTATTTTCAAGCACTTCAAATACAACATTATTGGTATACCAACAATGGGCTAATTATAAATAATTCGAGAATTCCTTTTATGCAGGAATGTTCCTGACCGCTGGCAATTAAGTATGGCGTTACCACATTGAACACAACGGGAAAAGCCATCTCCTTCCAGGCAGGGCTCAGAAGAAAGCGCCGTCAGAAGGGAGCGCTCAAACGGGCACGGAGCTCCGAGAAGTGAGCTGAAGAAATGAAACTGACTCCCAGCCACAAGGAAAATGGGATCATAAGTTAAGCCCTGAGCCTTCAGAAATGAATGCCATCCACGTCTGGGAGCAGGGACGTGTCATACCTATAAAGTAATTTTTCTGTCCCTACTCCAAACTCCCTGCATTTTTCTTTTTCTTTTCTTTTCTTTTCTTTTTCTTTTTTTTTTTTTAAGACAGAGATTAACACTGAAGAGTCAGATGAAAAACCACAAAAAATGACGGCAAATTTGCAGAAGTAGTGGCTACCGAACTGAACAACACATGTCTCCAGCAGCTTCCGAGGAGCGAGACTAGAGCAAGATGCTCCTTTATGACAACGTCAGCGCAGGAAGTGGCAGTACCACTGCTTCCCCTCGTCCTGCCTCAGTGTCACCCTCGCATCTCAGGACCTCACTCTGTGGTGACTGCTACCTTGTGCGGGTGCCCAGAACACAGAGATGTCCACCACCAACCTGGTCTTCAGCACACAGGAGTCCAGAGGGCACTTTCTAGCCAGGACTTTCCCTGTCTCTCTATGGCATCCACCCGCATTGTCTTGTGAATGCCCCAAGGAGAGAGACCAACGGAGGAAATTTCAAAATGAAAACAGGGAATCCTCAGTGTTTCAAAAAAATAAGCCATAGTATAACAACAACAACCACAACAACAAAGATAAGGAGAATAAGTATGAGCATTGTAAACTAATACCCTGTGTCATGGCTGACTTCTTAGGAACTGCTTAGAAACAGTGAAGAGACGACACCTAGGGTCTTCAGACACAATATGTTTGGGTTCTATACTGCTGCATTCCGAGAGGTAGTATTTCCTCCCCACCCATGAGTGAGTTCAGCCAGCCACCTAGCCACATGTCTTTCATTCATTCAACTAGTATCTATGGACTCCCTGTTGGATCCCAGGCCATGTACAAATTCTAGGGACAAAGTGGATTTTTAAATAATAAAATAAATATTTTTTTTAATTAACAAAATAAATAAACAAAAGCAGCAAGGTGTCTGTCTTCATGGGACTTACTCTTTATTGGCGGAAAAGATGCCAGTGAAGTGACCACACAAATACAGAATTTTTACACTGATTCCTGCTATCACTGAACAGCCCAGGACACTACAGGGCAGGGTGATGGCCCCGCAGGAGGAACCAGGGAAGGCCATCTGTTTAAGGAAATTACAGAGGAACAGAGAGTGCCTGAAGGGTTAAAAAGGAGGGGAGGGCAGTGCTAGGTGGACTGGAGAGTCAGAGGGCATTCCCATCATCAGAGGCCTGGTCTGCCGATGTGACAGGCAGCTGTCTGTCCTCTAAATAGCAGGAGTGAGGAAGTAGATATGAGATGTGCTTTAAACAGTAGAGAGAAGTCCAGATGTACGAATTCAAACCACATCTTGAATTGGTGTGTCAGTGTGTGTGCATGTGTGTTTCTATGGATGTGACAGTGAATTCTTACACATGCATCAAAAACCTCCAGAAAGACACAAAAGGCACTGCTAACAGAGGCTGCTTCTGAGAAAAGAAACTGGGAGACCACAGCTGGGAAAAGAGAGACTTCGCTGCCACTGTACGAGGGGTCCAAAAGGAGAGGAAAGAAGTCAGCTACTGTAAAAATTTTCCTCTGAATTAAAAGATGCCCAGGGCCAAGGTGATTGGGGGCTGTGGAGGGGTGATCCATTCAAATATGAAGGGACCAGAGACATTCCTGCTGATTTTTGGAGGCTTCACCATGAGGAGAGCTTCAAAGTGCAAGGGCAGATTTCTAGGTTGCAACAGCAGCCCAGGACCTGGAGAGCTGACATTCCAGCCAAAGAATGTTGGCTTGCAGAATAAAAACAGAAGCAGCCACACCAGGCTCAAGAGTAGGGAAAGAGCTTCACAGTGTTTGTTTGCACACCCCTTGGATGTACCTTGGAAGACAACTGAGGGAAGATTTAGAAACTTTGTCCACAGTGTTACTTTCAACAGCTTTTACCATCTGGGCTAGAAAAGACCCAAATAAGCAAAATACAAGGCCCAGTAAATGCAGGCATAGTACTGTAAAAGAGGAGTGAGGAGATCAGTTTGCCAGGTCAGCAAGTCACAGGGAGGCTGAATGACGGGCTGCAAACCTCTGGCAAAGCGGTTTTGGGCATGGGGGTGGGTGGGGGGATGTGGTCAAAGAACCTCATTTTTTTCTCTCTGGTAATTTTTTTTTTTATTTTTTTTCAGAAATACCACTTCAATCAAAGCTTGACAATTATGAAACATGTCAGCTGATAGTGAGAATTCATCAAGCGTGCCATAAATGACAAGAAATGAGAACCTGAATCCTGAAATTGGATGGGCTTCAAAAGTCCCTGACAATCAAGTGCCATAAATCACCCCGGCACATCAGTCTCTCGCTGGAAGAGGCTTTGCAGACAGTGAAAATGGAAGACAAGACCCATGCAGAAAGTGGGTGCCCCTCTCCGGAGGGGAAAGGGTGGCACTCATCAGAGGGGTTGCCTACGTTATGAAGGTTGGGGCCAGTGACACTGCAGTTATGGGCAGTGATGCCACCCGCCACTGTCACCAAAACGAAAATGTAGATGTTCCCACCTATAAGGGCAAGAGATCGAGGGGCCAATGGCAAGGCCCACCATCTTCTTGGGGACCACACAGGTGCTACTAAGAAAATTCTAGTCATCTGGCTCACAAAAATGCACACTCCCTTGCTCACAGCTGCAGTAAAGGATGGAAGAAAAGGCACCAAAACTTCTGCATCTAATTCATTAGAAACTCAAGATGAAAGCTTTATTATTTTTTATTTAAGTAAAGTTAGTGGCATGCTATTTCTTGATAAAGGTAAAAACGTCATAATCTCTAGGCGCTTTTTCCTTTCCTCTGTTTTTCCCCCCATGCAAGCACTTATAACCCACCTGTTTCTTAGGTATGAGTTTTCAATATAAACTCTTAAATTTTCAAATGTGCAAAATGAACTTTTGAAATCTCTCCTTGAGTCAGTAGTCACTATATTCATCATTATCACCATTACGAGTCTAACCCATGCCAGACCGCTAGGAAACAAATTCCTTGAAGAGCAGTAGTTGACTTTTGTTTGATTTCCAGGACTGCCATAGATGCTATCTTGGAGTTGCAGCAAGCCACTTAATTGCTTTTTGTTTCTTTCATCTTCCCAAAAGTGGGGGAAAATGTTAGCTACTACAGACAACAGTCAGTCGCTGACTCACTAGATTGTTCAGGCCGTGTCCAGCACCTTCAACAAATCCATTAGCCACACATTCTGGTCAGTGCCTTTTCCAAGCCCTATACTGAGACACAGAAAACAGGGTCTTCTCAGGCATCAGATTGTCCAGGGTAACGACCCCAATGCACAGCACAGGAATCAGGGTCACCCAAAAGGCACTGGGAGAGAATGGGTCATAAACTGACCTGCTAATGATAATCTTTTAAGAAAGAAACTGCAAGCGCTTCTAGTGTTTTAAAAGAAACTCAAGTACACAGAGTCAGACTCAAGCTCAAAACCTCCCCTGACCTCATCTCTCTCTTTCTCTCACCCCACCTCAAGTACTTGCCTTCCAGGATCCACTTACATAAAATGTAGGTCCAAAAAGCAAGCAGAGTTCTTTTTGACCACACAAGGTTTGTGCTGAGTTGTAACTTTCCTGGAAGCACTTGCCACTGCACTCTGAGTTCTTAGCAACTGTCTGGAGAAAACTTCTGCACCATCATCACATTCTGTGTCCCCATATCCATGCAAAATATTCCATCTCCAATCACCCATATTTAGTCCAAAAGAAATCCCCAGTGCCTGAACAGCACTCAAATTATTTCCTGGCAAAATAGCAAGGGTTGGATTTTGCAGGGGTTCCCCAGTCCCCTTCCCGGTTATCTGGGGAATACCTTTTATTAGTGCAATCTCAGAGTTTACAGTTATCAACAATGTGCGATTACCGACACATATCAGCCACACTGCTTGATGCTTAAGCATATTTTTCCATTAACAGAAACACTGCAGCTTCTAAATGAATTACGGTGGGAATTATCGGTTGCCAAAATAAGTTTTCATCTACAAGTGGAAGTTTTACAACTAATTATGTGCTGTGATGGGAAGAATAGGTGGGAGAGTGTGGCCCCAACCACCAAAGGCCCTTGGGGCGAGGACAACATCTAAAGCAATGAAAACCTACAACACTGGACAGATGGTAAAGGGGCCAGTGCTTGGGCACCAGCAGCAGCTGCTGTCCTCCCAGAGCTACCAACGCTTCACTGCTGGCCCAGGGCTATGTCAGAGAAAGGGCAGGGATGCATCTGGCCTCTAGAAAAATAAATTCTTCATAAAACCATACTTCCAGGTTAACTGGGAGAGTAGCAGATATCTCCATAAAATTGATGCATGAAAGAATGCTCAATGGAAATTCTAACATGCTTCCTTCACTAGATGCTATGCTTTGTCCCCCCACCCCCCAGAGTACAGAAATCTTCCTGCTTTTAGATGGGTATCTGAAAGCCTGGTGGTGTCCAGTTTTTCCAAATGTAATGACTATATATGTTCATATACATATATGTACAAATGTGTTTATATACATATGTGTGTACATATTTGTGGGTGTTTACACACACAAATCTCTCTGTGTGTGACTGGTTGATGAATGGAGCCACTACAAGAAGAAAAAAACTAAAATTTAAAAAAAAAAAAGCCATAAAGCTGTGTTATAAAATAAGATGTACTCACCATAAATATATGTCAATATGCATTTAAAATCAAAATATTTTATTGCTATTGCCTAGCCATATAGACAGTGTGTGTTAGGAAATATACAAACAATGATGCACGCTCCACTTAGGAGTCTAAAATAAGAAACTTTTAGAGATACATTTACATTTATAGACTCGACATTAATGAAGACTTAAAAATATAAAACGAGCAATCTTCTTTTAAGAGTCATGACCTCAACAGATAATATGTGATTTGAAATGTGCAGTGAGGACCCAAAGCCTGGCCCCCTTAACACACAAACTATGAAACCAGCACCACTTCTCCAAGAGCCAGTGTCCCCGCCTCACAAGCAAGATCTTGAGGGTGCTAAGAACCTACATTGTACCAGTGACACCAAGTAACACTCACGACACTTAGTGATTACTCATCTGAGGGTGAACTTGACCAAAGTGCTCCATCTGCCAAGCAGCCATTGGCAGTGCACCTTAGGCAAGACAGGGTGCCCCACAGAGCGTCACCATCTCCCCTCCCACCGTGGTTCTCTCTTCCACTTCTATTGACAAATGCCACTTGTCACTCGCTTCAGGGGCAGACTGCAGCTCTCAGAGTGGAGGCCACTCGCTCGCAAATTCCTTATTGATTTTGAGCACGAATATTTTCCCACGAGTATTCACTGTCTCCCAGGTAAAAACCACAAGTCCACCCAAACTCTCAAAATACGTTATTTGAACTTCACTGGAGAGTTTATGCCTCCCAAAATGCAGGTGGCCTAAATTCTGCATGCTGCCAAGATGCTAAGAACCTTATTTATCCAGAAAATTCCCAGGGATGTTTCCTCATGAAAGTTGCAAGGTATTTAGCTCTCAATCTGATAATGATTAGATTTACAACCACACTTTTCTCTCTCAGATTCTTCGAGCATGTCCCTTCTTCCACCATCTTCAAATAAAATAACCACAGAGTGGCTGAGGCAGGTGATTGTGTGAGAAAAATTTTTTTCTACTCTTTGTTTTCCCATTTCAAAAAAAAAAAAAAAAAAGCTCGGGATATAAAGTGAACCTGGGCAGGTCAGATACAAGATGCTGAGAGAAGAGAAAATGGGGAAAGAAACACTGGAGTGACAAATAAATAACAGAGTTCTGGAAAGAAAAGTGTGTGTGGCCTATAAACAATAACGAAGCCACCCAGGAGCATGTGATCTTGTCGGGAAGATCCTCACCTAGGTCCAGGTCTGCAGTTTAGACAGAGGAACCAAAGGGTTCCTCAGGTCTGGTTTCTGCTTCTAAAGACAGAATTCCTCTTTCCTCCTCTCCTTTACCAAAGTAAAGGGAAGAAGAGAGGAAAACACTGAAGAAAGAAACCCAAGGAATATCTGCCTCACCTTCCCTTGTTTTTAAAGGTTCTTCAAGGTCATCAAGTATCCACCTCAAAATATGCACCCAGGAGGGAGGATGCTGAGTCTCTGGGTCAGGAGGAGCATCCTCGGGGGTACAAAGTGTGAGGGCAACTGTGGGGTTCAGGAATGTCAGGGAAAGGAACAGGGATGGATGACCATGAACTGGAAACTGCCCCCCCAGACTAGAGCGGGCGCAGGTGGGGAGGAAACGCTGCTCCTCGGCTCCAGCTAGTGATTGGTGACTAAGAATAGGTGCAAGAGTCGCTGCCAGTTCTAATTTTTTCATTCAATGTAAGAGAAAAAAAAAAAAAAAAAAGGTCAGACATTTTTCCATGTTAAAAAAAAAAATCAGTTGAGAGTCAGCAACTAATTAAAAATTAAAAGACTTTTGAGCCAATAAAACCCCTTGGTGAGCAGCTGTCAGCTGTCCACTGCACATATCTCCCTGCTTCCTCCAGGTGTAAATGAGGTTATCTTCCACCCGCCTCCAGTCCCAAAAGAGATAGTAAGGGTCTCAGCTAAGGTTAAATTTCAACATGTTCTTTGACACTTCCCATGTTTGATTCAGAGGTGTCCTGAAGATGACTGTTCAGTTTTCAAAAATGTAACCAACTGGTTGATGTCTTATCGGTGGTTCTAAATGGACCTCGATGAGAGTATTTATACCAAAACATTTCAGATCAGGGCTGTTCCCCAAGACTACAGCTAACCATAAAGCATGTACAAGCCCCCATTGGTCATGATGGTCTATATAAGATGCTACAGGCTTCAAGCAACTGGCTGAGCAACTACATTGAGAACAAAATGAGGCACCAAATTAAACACAATACCTATATTAAATTCAGGTTCCCTTTAATGCAGGGATCCACAATGTGTGGTCCCTGGCTGGCAGCAGCAGCAATCCTGGGAACTTTTTTGAAATGCATAGTCTATTGCCCCCCCAGACTGAGTAAACCAGAAGTTTCAAAGTGAAGCCCAGAAATCTGGTCCATAAAGCCCTTCAGGTGATTCTGATGTCCTAAACCACTGCTTTAGGACAATAGGTTGTTTTTTGTTTTTTGTTTTTTCTTTCAGGGTCTATGTTAATTTTCATATCTCTCTAATAATCTGGTATCTTTAAAATCCTATCAAAGCCTGATGGCACCTTTCACAAGAGAGTAAGAATTTAACGTTTAAACTAGACCGAAATTTTATCCCCAGGTATATAGTTTAATTAATAGATAACCAGGCAGCAGGTGTAAAACTTGCTCTCAAGCGAAAATTTTATGCACACTTCTCCCCACTTCAGCCTCTTTAATTATGAAGTGTATCACTTAGAAAAATGCAGCACAATTTCAGTTTGTACTTTGTTACAGTGAAGCCTAAGGAAGGGGTTGCTGCGAAGCGTCCTTCCAGAGGTTAAGTAGCTCTAGGTATTTCTGCCTTCTGCAATTCACCAAATACCTGCCCACTTCACGTTCTCTTGCAGCAGGCCAGGCTACATATTTGTAAAGTCTGTCTGGCCACTGTAGCCTGTGAGCTTGAAACCCTGGCATTCAGGACTGTCCTAATCCTTTGTTGTTTGTGAATTCAGTATTTCCTTCCTGTTGTGCAGTGCTCTGAGGTCTTTTGTTACGTGAGGGAATGTGAAGATGACATTGGTAACAATCGGTACCAACACCAGATCCTCTGTCCAGAGCACAACTAAAACGTATATATTAAGGTTCAGGCCATGACTTCTGCCTCTAGGATTCAGTTTCTTATTTGTTAAATGAAAAGTTTGTGTATCAACTAAGGGTGTAGCTCAGTGATAAGAGAGTATATGTAACATGTGCCAGGCCCTGGGTTCAATCCCTGGCCCCATGTAAAAAGAGAGAGAGAGAGAGAGAGAGAGAGAGAGAGAGAGAGAGAGAGAGAGAGAGAGAGAGAGAGAGAGAGAGAGAAGAAAAAGAAAAAAAAAACTTTTTAAAGTTCAAATACTATTAACTTTCAGGTCAACTCCATTTTCTATGATGCTATGCATAATGGATATGTTAGCAAAATCCATACCTGAGGTACAGGCAGCAGTTGAATAAAACTATCACTCTATAATTTTAATAGTTTATAAATAGGGTAGAGAGAAGCAAAAGATTAATTGGAAATAGGAGGCAAACTAAGAAAAAAAATAATACAAATAATAAGGCAAGAGGAGAGGAAAGCTAAATCCAGGTAAGATTTATTAAACATCCACTCCAGGAAAGACTCAAATTATTCAGAAGGTAGCTTGCTATATCCACAATGCACTGGGTTTCTGTTTTAAAGTACATTTTTTAAAAGGTGAATCTTCATGTGCTTGTTAAATCTTGATACAGTTTCTGGAAGTGACCTCGTTTAATTTCAAATCCCTCTGGACTCTTGCTGTGGGTGATTCTGAGACAAATCCAGAAAGGTATCATCATTTTTTAAAAGGAAGCTTTGTGTCAGGGACACGTTTCCTTGGTTACCAGCATCACTAGCACATGTGCCGTTTCAAACACTTGCTTCCAGCTCCCACAAGACGATGTCTCAGGAAGCTGTGCAGAGTTTACATCTCCTCAAGGAGAGAGCCTATGAGACCCATAACACTCCTGGAGTTCTGAGATGGGGGCTGCTTGTCCAAGGCTGTAATTTGAGGCCCAGAAACAAAGGCAGCCCTGACAATGATTGAAATCACACAACATGCTTGGGACGGTGGCTTGGCCTCACTCTCACACCTGAAGTCACAGAGCTGCCAATGACCTGCAGCATCTGGGATCTAAGTGGCTCATGAGAGAGTCCCCACCTGCTACTCTCCTGATCCAGACATGACCCTAGGCTCCTGGGATATCACGGTGACTACCAAGCCAATGGGACCATGGACAGGGACCTTCGGATTCCACCTCTGCCACAGGCTGCAGAGGTAGGGGAACAATGACACCTACGGCCAAAGTGTGGTGGTCATGGTGTTCCTCTTAGAACACAGGTGTGAAAATTGTCACTGGAACAGCAAAGATTCAGCTGCCACCAGAAAAGCAGCAGGAGAAACCAACCCTCACAGGTGCTAGCAGTAAAAGGTAAGTTTTTAATTAAAAAGCTAAACTGGAAATTATAAACTATATCACATGTGCTGGGGAACACAGTTTCTGACAATACATTAAGTATCATTTCACAGTGTGACAAAAGGGCTTAACAGAAACAGAGAGTTAAGTATCTTGGAAAGGAAAGAGAAAATACAAAGAAAATGGACCTGTTTTGAATATCGGCCTTGGGCAGGTCACAACAATGCTGGGACTTTTCATCCACGATGCAACTTAATCCTCAACTATCCTGTGGTGCAGCATGTGGATATCCTCACTAGCAAACATGAGGCTTGAAACTCACAGGTACCCAGCCACTGTCCAGAACAAGGGAAGGACAGAGGCAAGATTCAAACCCAGGTCTGGCCAGGAACAGTGGTATGTGCCTTAGTGCCAGCTAAGACTGAAGCGGGAGAATCGCTTAAGCCCAGGAGTTTCAGACCAGCCTGGACAACACAGTGAGATTCCGACTCAAGAAAACAAACAATAACAACTACCCCTCCACCACCACCACCAACAACAACAACAAAAAAAACAGGTCTGAAAAGTTAGTATACCTTACAAAACCACACTATTGGAATCACAAATCCACTTAAAAATAACACAGTTCCATGGTTATTTTGGTTATTTTAAGTCTTAAAAATAAAGCTGCCTTCTTTAAGTTCAACATTTTAAAACCAGGATGTGAACCTTGTCATTTCTTTCTAATCTAGAATATTTAGAAGACTAAATAGAGGAAAAAAAAAAAAAAATGGATTTCAAAAAACAAAATTCTCCCCAGAAGTCAGATAAATTATTTATTTTAGATGTAACTTCTGTGAATTAATTTCAACGCACACAAGCATCCAATATCACATCTCTAAGTTCAAAATAGTCATTGTTTCCCAGAGGTACATTTGAAAAAGGTAGCTTCCTTGGAAACACAGGTTTATTCAACCATTTAGCTATGGGAATGACCACAACTGCAATCGAAATTGAACATTTTTTTCATCCATAAATACTCTATTTAGACTTCTTCCAACTTTAAAAAAAAAAAGTTGATATTCTGGCTCCTTTAGGAATTTCCTACATTTAGTATGAGAAGTTAGAGTTGCAAATTTCTATGAGAATGCATCACCTGTCTGACCTGTGGTCATCTCTTCCACTACTGCAATCTGGGTGTTGGCCTTCATCTCATTGAACCTCACAAACAAAAACACTCCAGCACAATGACCCTTTCTGCTATTGTGTTTCATGCCTTCCATTCACACAGATTCTTAAGATATTAAATTATTGATTTGTCTTCTCTCTCTCTTTCTCTTACACACACATACACACACCAATAAGAATACAGGTTTCACGGGGAACATGAATTTCAAGTTTATTCTACTGCATCCCACCAAACAGGTGCAAACACTAAATTCTCTTTTACAACCCGTAACTCACTGTTCAGTGTGATTTTTGATACATATAAGAAAGAACAGTATCAGCTGCTGATGTAGCTCAGAGGTAGAACACTTGTCTAGCATGAGCGAGACTCTGGGTTCAATCACCAGTGCCAACAAAACAAAAAGTTAAAAACAAAGAACATTATAAAAATTTAAAATAAATAAATCTTGCTGGGCACGGTGGTGCATGCCTGCAATCCCAGCGACTCAGGAGGCTGAGACAGGATGATCTCAAGTTCAAAGCTAGCCTCAGCGATGGAGAGGCACTAAGCAACTCGGTAAGACCCTGTCTCTAAATATAATACAAAAGAGGGCTGGGATGTGGCTCAGTCGCTGAGTGCCCTTGAGTTCAATCCCTGATAACAAAATAAATAAATAAATCTTTATAAAGATGAAGCTCTCAAGTTTCATGATATCATCTAATTCTGAGCAGTAGTAGTGTATATGTGTGTATATTTTGTAGACATATATGTATATATTTTAGTATATGGAGGGTTAGATATGCCCTGATCATTTATTTGCTGATTCTTCCTTTTATTCCAATCTTAAATCCGTATTTTATTTCAACATAACCAAAAAGCAATGAAAACTACCAACTGGTAATATCAAGTCAAAATACCAGAAAAATTAGAATTTCTTGAAGAAAATGCTGAGGAACTGTTTTCAGTGCACAAGGAAACAGACACCAACAGTCCACATGAATGGTGGATGGAGGCGGAAGGGTCAGCAAGTCTGCTCCAGCTGATCTGGTAGGATGGGCCACTGACTGAGCAGGCCTGGTGATTTCTTCCAAGAATAGATAAACAAACAAGCACATCAACAAAACAAAACCGTGGAGCAGAAAAGCAGATCACAGCACCTCCACTGAGCCCACGTGAACGTTTTCACCTTGAATTTTCACTCTGAAGTGAGGTTCCAATTCAAAAATTCTACAGAAGCACAACAACTCAAAAAAAACAGTCCTGCAAGGTTAAAACTGCTGTGCAATGAAGAAGCTTTCTGGCTCATAAGACTCTCAAATGAGAAGCAAAAGACCCGAAGTCTGACCTCTGGAACTTTCCCTCTCATTATGGTGAGAAACCTGATTTGTGTGTGAGTGTGAGTGTGTGTGTGTGTGTGTGCACGTGTGTGTGTGTGTTTAAACAAATTGCTCTAAAGTTCCACAAAACCTGCTGGCCTAATTACCAGTCCTCAAACTATGATTCATGCTAACCCCTATTTCAACTCTCCTCCTACAAGTGTCAATGTTCCCCAGAAGTAGGAATCCCCAGGGTATTTAAAGTGATGTAGGATGTAGGAAACAATTTTTCTGTACCTCTTTGTGTTACCTTAGGAGGAGATTCTAGGGGGATATGTTTGGGTTCCTGTTTTTTGGGGTGTTAGGGATGCACCCCAGGGCCTTGCTTATGCTAAGCACGACCACTGGGCTCCGCCCAGCCCCTTACTTGGCTTCCTGATTATTCCAAACATCCTCACCTTCTTCCCTCTGTTTTCACCTTGCTTCAATATTGGACAGCAAACCTACAGGGCAGTGACATTTGACTCTATCAATTTAAGGTTCCCTCGTGGTTCCTTGAAGAGCACATGCCAAAGCACGTCCAGGCAGAGAACAGTGGTGTGCTTCCAGGTTTGGGGACCACAGAGACACCCATCTATTCCCACTTCCAAGCGCCTGCAGCTTCTAAGAAGGCACATCCCACGCTTTCCCAGCTCTATTAGTTGTATCTCCTCCATCAGAAAACAAGCTCCCTGGGTCAAGGAACTGTCTTACTTCCCCCACTGCTGCCCCCCACTTAAGGGATGAGGTCAAGGTTAAGAAAAAAAATCTATGAATGAAATGAACCATCCCTGTTGAGTAAGAAATAGCAACAACTGTTCAGAATAGTTCTGTCACTAAATTTCCAGTCCTTGGGTCACTGTAGACCCAGACCCAATCAGAGAAACAGGTTCATGCTCTAAGCCATGAGCCCCCCAATCTATCTGCTTCTGCAGATGTTATTGTAGGGTATACAATTATGCAAACCGAGCATTGCCAGTAGAAGAAATTAAGAAAGGTAGAAACACAAGTTGCTGCAAGTGTTGGAAATACAAAGTTACTTTTAAATATTACCTGATTTTAAACAATTTAAGAGAATGGATAGAAGTATCTACACGGGGCATTCTATGACTTGACCATTTAAAAGGAGTCCTCAGGGGTACATGGGTACTAAAGGTCAGGACTTCCTCCTCAAGCTAAGCATCAGGAAGCTGACAAGTACAGGTTTAGAGTCCACACTTTGAAACCATATAAGCCTGGTTTCCAATTCCTACATGCAACCAGAATGATTTGAACAAATTATGTCTGCACTTGATTCATCCATTCAAAATCCAGCACCTGGTGTGTATGAGACACCTTTTCAGGCTCAAGTGATAGAACAGGAACAAAATAGATAGGCTTCCTACAATAAGACAGGATGATAAAGCATCCCGACCTCAAAGAAATACTAGAGGAAATCTAGACCAAGCATTAGAGCTCTGGGAAGCTCTTAGCACAACGTGTGGCACGTGAATCATATTCCTCAATGAACAGGAGTTCCGATTTAAAGCAGGCAATGTCAATTCACACAAGCTAAAGAAGGCATGCTAAAATTTATTTACAAAAAAAAAAAAAAAGGAGGAGAATGTCACGTCTGCCACCCTGCTAAGCCCAGGGCTAGGTCAGGAGACCCAGCGAGCTCTCCCTCCACTCCCCAACCCCCACTGTTTGACCGGGGGCAGAGGTTACTTTCCCATGGAGGTTCACGGATACCACGTGGCCTTTGGTGCTTAGAGCCCAAGGAGGGATTCCAAGAACTATTCTAACAGTCTTTCTTGCCCCAAAGAACATCGAGAAGTCAGCAAGCAGCACAGGAGCTCAGTCACAGGGGGCTTGCTCAAATGCACCGTGCTCACCAAGTCCAGTGTGACTGAGACCTGCCATTCCTCCTGCTAGGCACGCCTTCCCTCGCGCTCCCTGCCCTGAAACACAGAATATTATCCATCCTTAAAGACCAAATTCCTGAACTCCATGCTGAACAGTTGGTCCCAGTTACCTCTGCCCCCGAATGCTCCATCTATTGAATTAATCTCATTTGCTATATGTCCCTTCTGTCTTCAGGAACATATGCCCAACACTGAGTTTAGGGCAGTTGGTGTATCACAAATATTTCTCTCACTCCCTTATTCAGAAATCACTGAGCACTAACTCTATGGCACATTGTGTTCTAATATATGGGTACATGGCCACAAAACCAGTAGCCCCAAATGTATGCTCTCTGGAACCTCCACCCTGGTGGGGAATTGATCCTCACCTCTTTTCCCACCGCTGTTCACATCAGATTGGCCTAACTGCACTCAACAAAGATTCTAGAAACAAGTATGAAGATCTGTTTGAGGCATGTTTTCATGAATGAATAAATCACCTTCACTTTTCGGTCTTTGAAATGTGGAGCAAAACAAATGCCTAAAGTCATTAAGGTCATGGCAAAGTTCTACCTCCTACACCACTACCTCAGAGACTAGGCATCCCATCTTTAAAACAAGGAGACACTTTATCCACCAAAGACCCAGCTTAATGCCTGCAAGGAACAGGGAAGAATTACTTCCTAGGAAAGAGTTCTACTAAGCTGAGATAAACTACACTCACAAAGTCCCTATCCAGATCTTTCTCTATGGCATTTTCAGGGACTCATGCCAGTTGATGACTTTTTTCTCACACTGATTTCCTTTGGCTCCTTTACATGATCCACCTGTGTCTCATACACTCAAACATACTTAGCATTGCCTCTGGCTCTTCCACACATATGTATATATTTTTCTTCCAACCCCATTGCAAGATACGTATCTAAAATGCCGTGCAGTAGCAATACTTCAGCAAACGTGAGCACATGATAGGTGCTCAATAAGTGCTCTTTACACTTCGTTTCTAGGGAAAATTTATACTTTAGCTATTGGGGGAAAGAGGAGCCCAAAACTATGCCCAAAAAGCAGGTAAAGTTTAACTCACATCCAGAAGAGGAGTGAAACAAAATTTCCAAGAAACACCTTCCAAAGAGCAAACAAGACTGGCCATGTGGATTCCATGATCTCATTCTTTTTAGTCTGCTAAAAGTCAATATATGCTGTGCTTACATCTGTTCATTGTGTAGAGTTACAATCCTAAATGGTCTTTCAAAAGTTCTGCTTTGCTAGTCTCTTCTTCTTACCTTTAAATGAGTGCAATTAAACATCAGGGTCACCATGCAATAAAGACCGAAATGGGTCTTCTCCCATTTAGTTAACATTTTCTGTACTCTTACTGTGCATCAGCTGCTATGCAAAGTTTTGTGTGGTTTCACTTAATATTGAAGTAGCCCCATGAAGCTGGTTCTTCTATTAATCCCATTTTAATAGCTGATAAAATAGAGAGAGTCACAAACACAGATACTAAGCCTGGGTCAAAAATCTATGGCCTGAGGGTCAAACCCAGTCACTGACTGTTTTTGCAAACAAACATAGGGAAGTTCACTTGTTTCGTTTGTTTACACTTGGTCTGTGACTGTTCTGCGTGGTAACTGCAGAGTTGAGTGGTTGCGACAGAGGTCCTAGGGCAAAGTCTAAAATATTTACTATCTGGCACTTAGCAGAAGAAGTTCACCAACCTCTAGTCCATGCTATACTGGCAAAATAAAATGCATTTGCAACCTCCTCAAAGGCCCAATCGTACCATACACAAAGTACAGAACTTGCAATGAAATAAAAGTTTCCTAATGACCTTAAAAACCTAGAATGGGAACAGTCCTCGGGAGTCATCTACCTTCTGTTTCTGAATTACAAGCTGAGCCTGGCATTAGTGAATGCATCATTACTCTAACTCCCATTTAGAAATAAATATACTCAGGATATTAGAAGTATTTATTGCTTGCAGAATTGTCTAGTAATAAAGAAACTGCCCCATCGGTCAAACAGCAATAGAAGATTTATCGATTTCCTATGCAAAGTATTATACTCAGACTAAACACACTCAAGGAAGAAAGCACAAGTTGGACATAAAGGACAGATGGGACGGTAGCAGTGGTGTGAAACCTTCTTCACGCATGCTCTGAAACCACTGGACATGAGGTGCAGAGAGACTCCACATTATCCTCAAATGTGCAATCACGGCATATGCATAAAACACCGAGTGTGGCTTTGCATTGCTTATGATGAACCTGCAATGTAACTTTGCCCAGAACCTAATCATCACCCTTTTCCCTTTAACAATCAGCCTCTTCTCCTGTGTCATCCATCTGTGAATATCGCCAAGACTGGAAGCTTCTGTCACCCTCTCGTCCAACCCACCATATGTAACATAATCTGAGTCTTTGCACCAAAATCTTTCTTCTCAATTTCTGCAACCTTCAAGCTATGACCCCATTCTGGCCTAAGTGGCGCTTTATTTTTTTGTTTTCCTGTCCTAATCAGAGTGTTGATGTCCCCTGGCTTCCTGTTCCACTACCTAATAAGTCACAGGTTATCTTCTAGGACTCTGTCTAGTTTCCCATTCACACACTTCCAAGGATTCTCATTAGTTAACATGTTAAGGAAAATTCATGAACTTGTAAATTCAAAGAGTAATAGATAAAGCTTGGTAACACACTATTCATGTTCAGGCCCCTGGGGGTAAAGTAAGGCCGGCTGGGGAGCTCAAAGCCATGCCTGGATCACAGCAGCTCATGCTGGTGAGCCTCATTGTGGACCAGGTCAACTCTGTACAGTCCGCCAGTACACAAGCATTCGCTCACTGTGTCTCCCGGGGAATAACCAGTATGACCACTGTGCCAAGGAGGTCACAGAGATGAAGCGGGCTTGGGAACTGGCCAGGGTGCTGCAGGGAGTTAAGTGCTGGGGCAGGAACTCAAGCCAAGGAGGGACTGCAGGGGCCACATTCC
Organism: Sciurus vulgaris; assembly: GCF_902686455.1. Lineage (NCBI taxonomy): Eukaryota > Metazoa > Chordata > Mammalia > Rodentia > Sciuridae > Sciurus > Sciurus vulgaris. The sequence continues at coordinate 190,723,612 of NC_136461.1, forward strand.
ACACCACTTCCTCTCTGCCTCTGCAGACTGGGAAGTCCTTAATCCTCTGTGTTCCTCTGAAGTGACTTTTAGAAAATTAAAACTAGAATTACATTTATATACTTCCCTTCCAAAATTGAAAACTCCTGGAGGGTAGTGGTCTAGTTTTATTAATCTGTAAACCTCACAAATACCCAGCCTGGTACCCAGCTGGAGCTAAATGAAGAACAAAGGGATATTCCCCTCCTCCAGGAAGTACAATGGGGGAATGAAAAAGAAAAGATCACTCAAAAAATCCATCACCAGAATACCCCCAAGAGGTCTTTCTTTGTGGTTTGTTTATACCCCAACATATATCCACCAGGATTTCCTGAAAATAATTTTTAAGAAACAAAGACCATGAAAAATTAGCTGCCAGATTTGGAATGGTGTGTTTCTGTGGAGGAGGGGTACGAACTAAAGGAGCGACCAGATTTCCTAAGGAGAGTAATTCATTTCACTCCAAAACTGGGGGAAAGCAGTGGACTTCAGCCCTGGCTGTACCTCAGAATTGCCTGGGGAGATTTTTCTAAATCCTCATGCCCAGGCCAATCTCATAGGGACTAAATCTGACTCTCCGGGGGTGCACCCAGGCATCTTGTGTTTTTTAGAGGTCCCTGGGGGTTCCAATATGCAGGAGAGGTAAGAATAGATAGCAAGAAGGGACCTGAATTGGTATGGGGACTCCAAAATGACTCCCATGACCTTGAGCAAGATCACCCATGCATCCCTTTTCTTCAGCCCAAAATGATCCCTTCCTGGCTCCATAACCTCAGCTCAGTTCCCCCCTTGTAGCAGATAACAGTATTTAACCCTCATTGGGTTATTTTAAGCACCGAATGAGGATACATCCAAGTTCTTAGAACAGTGCCCAGCACATAGACAGGCTCAATGAATGCCAGCTATTTTCATCACCAAAAGCTACACTGGTTGACAATAAGTACTTCAAAAGCTGAGGACTAAGTAAAGTGCTTGATACAGAAGGTGCTTAACAAATGGCAGTCTTGCACCATTATTTTCCCATTCACAATAATCTCTGAATACCTGATATAACGGGGGACTTTAAAATGGAGAACCCCAACCTCCCCACAACACTCACCCTCATCTGTCAGCCAAAATACGGGCATACGTAAAACTAAAACATTATCTACTATTTATCTGAAAATCCTGGGTGCCCTGAATTTTTCTTTGCTAAATCTGTCAGCACTAAACTCACCTGTCATTTAAGTTTCAGCTAAAATTAAGAAAGGAGGTCAAATCCATGGAGGTGCCAAAGATAAAAAGTAAAAAATAAAAATCAGTACCCAGAGCCTTGACAATTTCATTCCATGAGAGTCAAAAGATACGTTACTACAACTTACAAGGAAGTAGCCAGCTCCCCCACCCAGGGCAAGTTCATGCATTGTTCCCATGAACAAAACGCAGGAGGAAACTATTCAAAGGCCGAGAGCAAGAGGGGAGAGAGCTCTCCTAAACTGACCTCTCTATTTCACAGTCACTTGGTGGATACATAAATCAAGTGAGTGGCAGATTGGAACAGAAGCTCCTGCCTCCTGGAGGAACACGCTCCAACCATCCCACAAGGCAAAAGCTCAGCTATAAATTATTTACCCCTATAAAGGATGGACTGCCAAAACCCAAAGCCAGGTTATAAGCTTTGAGAGTCCTATGCCATACAGGTCTCTAATTCCTGTTTCTTTTGTTGTGGTGGTGGTGGTAGTGATTTAATTTATTTTAACCCTCGCTTTCCAAAGCGGGGGTGAGCTAAGTTTATTTTATCCTTTCAACATATTCAGAAAAGTAGGGGGAGTAAGAAAGACCTATCAGAAAAACAACTTTCTTGAAACCCATTTCACAAGATATTTATTTTGAATTCCTAGAATAAGATCCTTGGGGAAATGTTAAATTCTGAACTATGTCTACTGTAATATTGGTGTATGTGTAAGGAACTGAAGATTAAAAACACTACTGAAGATGCTAAGAAGCATTAAGAGTCAGCAGATCAGCTGGTTCTGTAAGAGTTGAATTAAATCAGCCACTAGATCGTTCACTGATTATCACAAACAGCAAAAGCACTCCTACAAAGGCATGTTTTCCAGTTCACTTGGCTAATCCCTTCTGAACACGGATCCAAGGAATGAATATTATTTATCCAATGGCAAGCTGCACAAATTAATCACACCCAAGCACCATGCTGGCAGTCAAATACAATCTATAAAATAATTCCAGACTATCGCCCGAAACCAATAACAAGAACTAAAGCTCTGCTCTACTATCCCCACCTAAAAAAAAAAAAAAGAAAACCCAAATAATTATAAAAAGCTTGAAATGGCACCTCCACTCATTTATAGCCAACTAAGTCATACTAGTAGAAAATGCTTTTAAAAAAAGAGAAAACTAGTAAGGTAGAAGGTAATTTTTAACAGCAAGAACATAAAAGGGCACATGGGCATACCATTTGTCAATCTGTACAAAATTCACATTAAAATCGAAATTGTATAAACCAAGGAGTGGGATATCTGCATCAAATGGTGGTTCCATTCCAAGTTTTCTAAGGAATCTCCATATTGCTTTCCATAGTGGTTGCTCTAATTTGCATTCCCACCAGCAATGTATGAGTGTACATGTATCTATATGATGGACTATTACTCAGCCTTAAAGAAAAATGAAATTATGACATATACTGGTAAATGGATGGATGGAGCTGGTATTTATCATGCTAAACAAAATAAGTCAATCCAAAAAACCAAAGGCTGAATGTTTTCTGATATGCAGATGCTAATTCACAACGGTCGGGGGATGGGCACTAGGGAAGACGAGAGTTACTTTATATTAAGTAGAAGGGAGTGAAGGGAGAGGAGGGGGTATGGGGGTAGAAAGGGTAGTAGAATGAATCAGACACTATTACCCTATGTACATATATAACTATATGATCAGTGGGGTTCTACATCATTTATAACCAGAAGAATGAGAAATTATACTCCATTATATATGATGTATCAAAGTGTATTCTGTCATATAAAACTAATTAAAACAAATTTAATTTTTTTTTAATCTCAATTGTAATGAGCACATGGTATCAATATTACCCTCAGTTTACTTGGCAGAGCACATCTTGGTCACCTAAGTGAGTTTGATACAACCAGATTATTATTTTATTTTTTCTATCAACAGTGCCACCTAACTCATTTGACTACACAAGCAAGCAGCAGATGCAGATACAACCCACAGAACCCAGAAGGAAGCTGCTGGCAAAGTTCCAACATCGCAAGGTGGCTAAAAATACATGGAAAAGAGAGAGCACAAAGCGGAAGGGGGCCAGGAGGACAAGAAATGCCCCATTCATGATACCCTGCATCCCTGGCACAGTCCATTTGAATGGTGTTCTTATGAGGCTACCAGATTTGAAGGTTAAAAAAGGGGGAAAAAATATGTGTAACTTAAGTTGGAAAGAAGGGAGGTCTCTGTTTGCTATTCCTGCTAAGAGACAGAAGAAGAGCTTGCCAAGGAAGCTTCGTCTTCACAGGGTGAAGTTTTTTCTTTCTCTCTGGCCACTGGATCTGCAGTTTAGCAAGCATGCACATCAGTTTAACAAGAAGCACGTGAAAGGCAAAGAACTCAGCTCTTCAGGTGGAGGTGCACTTTTCTTTCATTCAAGGTCAAGACCAATGCCATATACTCATTCACCTCAAGATAAAATGACATTTTGCTGCCCGCAGGTGCTGAACTCCACCAATTTTGTGGAGGATAGGAATTAAATACAGGAAAGATGAAGGGAAGAGTAAGATAAGAGTCTACCTCTGCAGCTTCTGTCAGGTTTGGAAAGGACTTTTTTTTGCTCCAATTCAGTTTGAACAGGTGACATCAGGCAAGAAAATAAATTTGAAATACTGGTAACCCTGAAAGGGAAAGAGGCACCTGGCAGCAGTCTGTATGAACACTTCATGTTTTGTCTCATTTTATCCTCACCAAAATCGTGGGTTACCTTGGTTTACTCAAATGTGACCTTGTTTTACCCTGAAGGAAACAGGCATGACCTAGACTCCCCAGTGCCTAACTCCAAAGGCTTTGTGATCTTTCCAGGGGTCAGCAAACTTTTCTCTGAAGAGCCAGACAGTGAACATTCCAGACTTTCCAGGCCATATGGTTGATATCAGTTACAACTACTAATGCTGCCATTGTAGTCGGAGAGCAGCCAGAGATGATATGCAAATGAATGAGCAAGGCCGGGTTCCAATAAAACTTTATTTATGGACACTGACATTTGAATTTCAGATAATTTTCACATGCTACAGAATACTAGTCTTCTTTTGATGTGTGTTTTTTTTTTTTAATCATTTAAAAATGTGACCACCAGCTGGGTGTGGTTGATACATGCCCTCAAACCCAGTGACTCAGGAGACTGAGGCAGGAGGATCTCAAGTTCACGGGCAGTCTCAGCAACCTAGCAAGGTCCTATCTCAAAACAAAAAAATTTAAAAAGGGCTAGGAGTGCAGCTCAGTATGATTTTGCTTGGTTCAATCTCTGGAAGCAAACAAAAGAACATGAAAGCCATCTCAGCCTTTAGGCCATATAAAACATGGCCAAAATTCAGTTTACGATTCTAGTTCTACAGCATTCATCAATAATAACTTTATTAATTTTCAGGATGGGCAAAGAAAGAGGGACATTCCACAGTCATAGGAATTAAATGAGAAAATGCAGAGTGTGGTGGAGGGGTACCCTGTGTCACTTGATGTTGTTTAAACCTCACTCCCACTTCACTGTGACTATTTTCTCCATCATGCCACACAGAAAAAGAAAAGAAAAAAGAATTCCTACCATGTATATTGTCTGAGAAAGGAGAATCCAAGCACGCAAACACAAGTATGTCTTAGTTAAATTCAGTTCATATATTCACATACCATTTAGGGATTCTTTTTGGTTTTTAATTTCTGAACAATCCTATAAATTCATCCCGGGCACAACTGCCTCTCAGTTATTACAGAGGTTGCAGTGGGGAGCAACTGAAATAAAGCCAGTTTGCTATTTGTTTTTCTGTTTTTAAATAACAAAGTTGGGGAGGGTTTGATTAGCAGGAAAATAAACCAAAAATTTAAAAAAAGGCCACCCTGGCTGGGTATCAGTGAGATATATGACATTACAAATATCCTTCCAAGTTAGCAATGACAGGCGGATTTCCTAATTTTAGAGAGTAAACTTACCAACTAATCAATGTATTTTCTCCCATGATTTTTCCTAAACACAGAGTGCTGCCCAGTGGCTGTGGGTAAACTCAGTCAGCTATAAACACTACACTAACAGCATCAGTAAGATCAATCATGCACTAAATTGCTCCTGAAAATATACTGTCTCTTCTGGCTTTATTTCTCCACATGGCTGGCCTACTATTTCTGCTATACATTCCCAGCATAAAGTGTAACCACAATGTGAAGTCAGATGCTGCCTTACCATTGGCCCTTGGAAAGGGGGTTACCATGCTGATCACTTCCCAGAGAGCAAAGGTATGTGAGGGTGTGTGAGTCTCTCTAAGACTCAAAGGCAGTGCTGAGGGTAAACAACGCTGAGGGTCTTCACCCTCTCCATTTCTTTCGCCATGAAGGTCATATATGGATCATATCAATTAATCCTTACTATTTCCCAACCTTTAATAATAGGAGTGGGCGTTGCTAACATACCTGAATAAGATCATTTTTAGAGCTCAGAGGTTAAGGTATCATGAAACATCTGACAGTAGTCAATATGATAGATTTGTATCCTTTGTCAATCAGCTTGAACTATTTAGGAAAGACTGTCCAAGAAAATCCTCAGGACACTACTTATGGTTTGATTTTTTTAAAAATCTTTACACTTTTTTTCCCCAATCAATAGGTTGGGATGACAAGATATAGAGAAAGATATTACTTTTATTTTAGTGTCTGCCATTCTATTTCTTTTAAGCTACTTGTATTTCTATCATTTTTCTCATTGCAGTCCTAACCCCAGCAAATTCAGCAAGAATGTCAAATGAACTCAAATTGCTGGGAGGATTCTACATACTTTTAAGACAACTGGGCTAATGTTGGCATCACATTCACAGGATGAGATGTTCGAGGTCACAGGATGAGCTCCTAGCCTTAGAGGTAAAAAATAAATTTACAAAAAAAAAATCTTTAAACCCTGTTTAAAACTCACTTCTTCAAAACAAGTCCTGGGCCAAATGATTTCTGTTTTGTTTTCCAACATTTCAAATGATGTTCCAAGCAGTTTAGGTTCAGTAGATGAGGTGAGTAATGAAAGTTAAGGACAAGAAGCAAACGTTATTAAACAGCCTCTGTTTAGGATAGAGAAGGCCCATCTGTCGGTAGTGAAGGCAACACAAGGGCTTAAAAATAATCTGCCTTCCGGGTACACAGGCTCAAGGGCTAGGGCATCTTCTTTGTGTGTTCAGAATCTGAGGAATTTGACAATTCCTGGACTACTGCAGTGTTGGGAGTTCTTTCTTTGAATGGGGGACACATGGGGCCAGCTGCCACTCTTGACCTTGATAAACTGTGTATCCATACCTCTGCCAGGCTGCACTGGGGTCAGGTGGCGGGGGAGAAATGCTAATTTGTGGAAGCCTGGCACATCCCTAATGGTGTTCCCCACCCAGCCTGTAAAATGAGTGTGATGTAACCAAAGTGGAAGGAAGGCTCTGGTTGGAAAGTGGTCACACTCCGGCTCTTGCAGAAGGTCCCAAGTGTCACTGAGAAGTCCTGGCAGGCATGCAGGCCTTTCCTGAGCCCTTGTGTGGTCTGGCTTTGAGTCTGGGGTGGTTTCTGGTCTCCCTCAGGGTTGAGAAGAGGGACATTCCCCTCAGGCCAAAGTCACACTGGGGAGCTCTTGGAGGCATGTGCCACTTAGGATGATGACAACCACTTTGTGCCTCCGGAAGGCTTTCTGCTCAGCTCAAGAGACTTCATTCTTTCTTAACAGGAGGAGCTATCTGTGGCCCAGGGAAGAAGAATCAGCTCAGGGACAAAGTACCATTTTCCACATTTATCTCTCAATGCCTTCATTTCAGAATAATTTTTTAACAGGTCTTTTCAAGAGATGGGTGCTTTAAAAATCATCTCGAGAGCTGGAGGCAGTGAGACTCCTTTCTCTTCCTACAGGCTGCTTTCAAGGACTTCTGAATAAAGGGAAAGAAGCATGGCTGTTTTCCCTATGCAAATACTCCAGGCAGGCTAACTTACTTGTTCCTCACACCAACCCTAGGTAGGTACTTCCACTGCCCCATTTTATAGACAAGGGAACGCAAACACAAATAGGTTATTGGGCAAAGTCCTTAGGGCTTCTGAGGGGCATCCTGGTAAATGCTCTGATCCAGGCTACTTCTGCCAAACCTGTACAACTAAAGCAGTTCACTCCAGTACTGTAAATGAGCCCCACTCTCTGCTCACTTCCAGCATTCAAAAAAATGCCCCATCTTCACAGATGCCTAGTCCAATCATGAGAGCAGCGTGTGTCCATGCCCCTACCCCAGCAGACATCGGGCAGTCAGGAGATACTTTTGATTATCATAAGGGTGAGGGATGCATCTAGTGGGTAAAGGCCAAGGACACGGCTAAAGCAGGTGTCCACAACAAAGAATCACCTAGACCAGAATGTCAGTAATGCCAAATGCAGAAAGACTTTCATGACATGGATCTCCCTCCCCGCATCCTTTTCCCCAATTTTGCACTTATGTCTGTTCATATTTGTGCCCCAAACTATCAAAGAAACCATCTTTGCTAGTCGGTAGGATTCCTTGCTCTTCTCCTACACTGTCACCCACACACCCACTCCTAAGGAGCTAGCTGAGATATGAAGTACCATTTCTGGACTTTCCCACAGCTGTCCCACTCCATCTCCCTCCCGGATGGTCTTCAAAACCTACTTCTAGTGCAGTTCTGTGGGGGAGGGTCAGTCCACAGCAGCTCCCACCTCCTCCTTGAACACACCTTCAGCTTCGCACAGAAAACACGACACCTCACACTGCTGACAACGATCCCTGCCTCCAGCTTCCTGTGTGTGCCCATACTAGGGCCAAGCGTGCAGTACACATTACCACTATTCCTTAAGACAGACCTGAAGTAATGGTACTGTCGTCTCTGCTTCCCCCACAACAAAACTGAAGCTATGAAAAAGTAAAAGGAGTTCGAAAGCTTCCATCCCACAACGAAGACAGCCAAGATGTAAATCCCCATCAGACCAATTCAGCTTTGTCCACATGGGTCCTCTTGCCAGGCACAGGTAGGTTCACGTCTCACACACACACACCTCTAGTCCTCCCAAAGTACCTGGCAGAATGTTTAATAAACTCCTGCTGATGAGCTGATCAGACAATAATCACATCTTTGTGGCTCAGAGGCTGCTCAGACAATGAGGCTCCCACGGTACAAATTTCTCTCTTTATGACCCCCCACATATAAACACATCATTCTCTTACTGCATATATATTTTAACAGCTTTAGGAGGTACAATTGACATTCAATAAATTGCACATGATTATATTGTACATTTTGATAAGCTTGATACACATAGGCATTCATGCAACCACCTCCAAAATTAAGTTAATGATATATCCATCGCCCCCCCATGAAGTTTGTTCATGCTCTTAATCCTTACCAACACTCACCACCCACCATCCTCAGACAGCCAGGATCTGCTCTCTGACATGTCAGTTAATGAGCATCTCCTGGAACTTTATGTAAATGACATTATATAGGGTATATACTTTTTTCTCCAGCTTTTTCACTCAGCACAGTAGGTTGAGATTCACCACATTAGCATGTATTAGTGATATGCTCTCCCTTCTTGCTATTACTCCATTGTGAGGATATACCACAGTCTGTCATCCATTCACCTGGTGATAGGCCTCTGTGCTGGACAAGAGGACACACCACCACTGTCTTTTAAATTCATCTTTATCCAAAGAAAAACTTTGCCAGATCGTAAAATTGTGTTCAATTTTGAACGCTTTTGCCAGCATGAAGAAATGGAGATGAAAAACAAAACCTCGCCCTCTTGTGAGAGTTTGGACAGATGGCCTGTCCTGCCATTTGGACGCGTCCCTTCATAACAAATTTATCTGATTTCATTTTCCTTATGTATAAAATTGGTATAATAGAACCTCCTTCATAGAGTTATTGTGAAAATTAAATGATGACCGTTACCCACACCAAATCTTAACCTGTGCTCAACCTATGCTGAGTGTTCATAAATAGGGACATGGTTAATATTAATGTTAATATCCATATTGCAAAATAACGAAGCCTCTTTACTCCTTCACACAGAAAGCTCTACTCTTTCTCCCATATTTCTCTATTCTGGCTTTACCTTATGTGGTTTTTCTACCACTTTGAAATCACATAGCAAACAAAAGATAGTCTAACATGGTATTTCTCAAACCTTTTAAAAATCACACTTCCTTTAGGGGAAAAACACGTAAAAATCTTGGAAGAATGGCACATTATGCTCACAAACACAGGCAAGTCTAGTAGCACAGAACTAGTGAGAACATGTTGTAACCTTCTAACTAGCAGCTCAGGTGACTCACTCATCAGAGAGCAGGAAATGAATGGACTCAGTGAAACCCAAGGAGTTTCCAGGAAGACTTGAGCAAATATCTCTGGCACACCCATTTCCTGGTCCCACCTCTCCATCTATCAGTCCCCTGAGAACTGCCCCTTGTCCTTTCACAGGTGAAGGCGAGTTGGCAAAGAAAGAGAAGTCATTGGCTCAGAGTGCATAAGAAACAGACTCTCCCTGAGCCTGGGTGACCATCTGTGAAGGTGTCCCACACTGGGCAGTCTGGTCCAGACAGACAGCTTCCCAGGGAGATAGCAGGGGTGATCACAGGCACTGTTTATAAAGGGGTCCTATTAGAGAAGAGAGCCCGAGGGGAACTTTATATGTTTCCAACCTCAGCTGGTAATGAGAGTGGCTGGTGGGCTTGGCAGGCACGGCTCAATCAGCCCAGAGAACAGCTCCTCAGAGACAGCCAGCCATGTCCAGTCACCAAACAGCCACAGAAATGTGACTTAGTTTCCAAAAGCAGGGCCTGCATGAGGGCAGGAGCAGCCCCAGGATGCTCTCCTTTCTGATCACAGCATGTAGAGGGCATTAGTCTAATGCAGACATGGAGGGCAGGACAGTTCTTCCAGGACGGCTCTACCCTGAGTCCCCGCCTTCTCTACACAGCTTTCCTACCCCCACAACTGGAAGTCCAGTTCTTGTTCCCAGTGCACTAACCCTTCAGAGTACTTACCATGGAAATTAATACTGACATTTATTTATTATAGTCATTTGATTACTTTCTACTCTCCAGCTACATTGTAGGCTCCAACAGGACTGCCCTTTTTTGCTTACCACCATATCCTCAGCACCCAGTCCAATGCACGTAGCAAGTGCTCAATTAATAAGTGCACTTATGAATGTCACGGGTTGAGTTCGTGAATGTTCAAAGTCCATTCCTTTGTTCTACACCTGGACATGACTGGTATCCTAAAGGCCTTGAAAAGATAATCTTCCCTTTGAGCACTAAGGGTAGTCAAGCACCCAAGTCAGCACCCAGCATATCAAGGGATTCAAAAAATGTCTGCTCTCCAAGCAAAACAAAACAAAAATAAAATCCCAAATGACCTGCATCTACAAACCACTCTCTATACCAGGAATGTTTTGTCACTTCAGAACCTTTCCTGGTCCTTCCCTGGGAGCAGCACTTCTATATCACACAACTTCCCCACCCCCACACAGACAGACATGCATACATACAAGGAGCAAAAACATTGGTCATCTTATAGCAAGGAAACCGTACTAAAAAGCATGGCTGGTAGAGTGCTTGCCCTGCATGCAAAAGGCCCTGGGTTCAATCCCCAGCACCACAACAACAAAAAAAGGCATCTACCAAATTGGGAATACTTCCAGCTATAGGAAATAAGGAGGAAAACCTGTTTCTTGTGGTCCAGGACTTCCACATGAATGTTCTAAGTTTTGAAAGTAATTTACCTTATCTTGCTCAACAGCTACACTACCAACCAGTCAAGAAACAGAAATAGCCAATATTTCAAGACAAAGTTGAAGTATCACCTCAAAGCAGCTCCCGCTCTGGCCAAAATTGCCATCTCCAACCACCGACTTACAAATATGCTTCCCTTCAGTGCACAAATTTACCTCAACAGCTCTGTAGTGAGGTAATGGGGTAGCAAAGTAGGTCGTGGAAGCTCTTATTTATCTGCTCTTACAGAGAAAAACTAATTATTTCACTAAATGGTTGAAAAGAGGCAACATCTAAGACTGTTTGGAGTTTACTTTGTGCTAGAAAGTTCAGACATATCTCTCAAAATTAAGAATTTCCAGAACCAGAAATACCTTCAAAAGAGGATTCCTAGTCTATCTGATACAGAATACTTTTAACATCTGACAGTCAAAAACCCATGAAATCTTCCATTGAGAAGTTTTTCATGTGTGTGTACAGCTTGATATACATAATGGTACAGATAAGATAAACATACCAAAGATAAATTCAGATAGATAAGCACATGAATAGATACATAAATATAGATATATGGATAAACATGTGATTGATAGATGGATGAATCAACAGACAGTCAGGAAGATGAAATTACAAGGAGAATTTATGTTTTGCCCAAGACAAAACTGAATTGTTTCCCTCAACCCACCCTCTAAAGTTTCTTTCTCCCTTTCTCCTTTTTTATATGATGTTACCGAGTATTCTACTTTCCTTCAATCCACCAGACCAAAATTTTCCAGGAAGAAAATGGATTGTCATTTACTTTACTGTGCATGTGAATGACTGATAAACAGGAAGCTTGTAAACAGAAAAACACCTCCTAGGGCCAGAGATGGAAATCTGTTATGTCAGTCCTACTCAGCCCTGTGTTCCAGAGTGAGTAGAAGTCTGGAAGTAGAGGGTCCAGCTGGTCTCAGTAGCATTGATCTAAGGGTGTGGTGCTCCTTGTTTACAGCATACGCTGAACTGTACTCTGTCCACATGGCTATCTGGGAACCCCTGTTTAACAGAACCCTGCCCTTTATGGTGTGAAGTTACGACTGGACACAAGATGCTTGTGTGAGATTTGGAAAGTGAGGCCACACCCACTCCATCTCTGAATGCATGGTGGGCTGATGGAAGCACCCATGGTCTCAGCTTGTCCTTACTTTCTTCTGCTCTCATCCTTGTGTTTTCCCCACAAATGGCCCTGCTGATCAGCAGTGGCTCCAGTCCATCGCCAGCCACCTGGCTACAGACCACAGAGTTGGGACTTAGGCAGGGAGGCAACAGCTCTTAGAGACATCAAGTGCACCTCTCCCTCGTCCCCTGTAGCAGGCCCCAGTTCCAACTTGTACACCCCTGTACTAGAACTTGGGGTGGAACTTCCTCTAATCTTCTCACTCCCCTGCAGGACCTTCACTTCCCCAAACTCCTATCACATTTGAAGAAGGGCCAATTTCTATAATAAATCCTTTTATCCCACAATACCATGTTTCAGTTTCTTGGACGGGCAACTTGTTGAAATATAAGATAATACAGAGAAAAAGTCCTCAATCCATAGTCCCTGTGTGTGCTATTTACAGTCCCATTTATGAAAAAATGTACATTCTTGTACAACTGGATGCAGGGACTGAAAAATTGCTCAATGAAGAACATGTTTCCACAGCCCCACATAATGTGAACACACACACACACACACACACACACACACACGAGGAACCACAACAAATATCCCCATCATCACAAATGGCTCCCTTCCACCTACAGAGTGTCCAGTGACTGGTCGGGTTCTAACGTTTTGCAAGATGAACAAACACCTCTCAAGTATTTCCTAGGTTCCATTTAGTCAAGTACTGATCGGTCCATGTTATCAACATGTCTTAAACCAGTGGTCACAAATTAGGCTCCTGCAAGCAGATTCTGGCCCACAGGTGTACTTAGTTTGGCCCTTAGACTTTTCCAAATCTTCCAACTGTCCCAATTTTTGGAAACTGGGAAAATTTCCCTCAAATTTCATATATCCAACTATTGAAAGATCTGAATATATAGCCCCTCCGCCCCTCTTTCCTGCAGGACAACCACCTCACTGCCCCTCTGCACTCCACTGGCAGCACTTCCTTGGATCCTGAGAACACTTAAAATTGCAACCACCAATTTGTGCTCTTAGGGACCCAGTTCCCAATGCCCTGAAGGATCCATGGGCACTTTCCTGTAATATCCGAATCTCCTCACCTGGAGATTTGTGGTTTTGAGTGGTCTCTGCTGCTAAGGGCCCATTTACATTTGGTGTTGCTTTAAAAGCCTACTTTTTCCAGGTCATACTGTAGCACAGCTCTTGTCTTAAAGGAGAGACGATTAAGAAGAGGCACATACCGTTAGCAATTAAGGGCTGTACCAACACGCCCAGGAACAAGCCGTAACACCACCCAGCACAGCTGCTCCAGCTAAGAATCACAGCACCAGAGCCTTTCCCAGAGTAACTACTGTTCTTCACCAAGCACAGCAGTTTGTGGAAGATACCTCCGCTTTCTTTTATTAAAAAAGACCCTGCCTTGTGTCATTTTCTCTTTCTTTACATCATAAGGAAATAAAAGCAAAAGCAGAAATGGCTGCACAGTGCCTGCTCTCAAGTGAAAGTAATCTGCAAGCAACATGCCTGAATTAGGAACCCGACAGAGACACAAAAATTCCACAAAAAGGCCCTTTCTACAAATGGGGCTGAGGCACTTGGAGTAAGTCACTTCCCTCCTCACTGCTCGGGCTTTCTCACCTAAAATCAGTCATTATAAAAGCACCACAGTGTGAATGGATTAAATGCTATATTTGGTATATATTATTTGGTTCCGCAGCTGGCACATAGATATAATCAAGGTTCAAGATGCTGTTTTATTATTATCAACAAGAGCTTATTCCAAAATTTAAAACGCATTCAATCAAAACGAAGGAGATTCCTTTGGCATTCACTCTCATCAAAGACAGACTTGTAAATCAAAAGTTGCCAAGTTAGGACTGGGGGGTAGGGCGGGAGAGGCTATAATTTAGAAATTGTTTGCTTTGGATCAAGAGTAACCAGCAAATACATTCCATACAAAATGTGCTAATAAAATTGTCTCTCTTTGTAGAATCATGGTATGGCTCATTAGACTATTGAAACCATTTCATAACCCACCTGGTTCAACATTCCCAGTTTTTTGCTCAAATATCCAAACACAAAACAGTAAATTCATTACATAAAAAGGTAAATTGTCCCATGATTACGTCATGACACCCTTAGGTAAAGGGTAAGAAGGGCTAGGTCCTGTAGTTATTTCAAAAGTACTTTGTTCAACTTGAACCTCAAGATTCAGCCACAAATCATTTGTAAGAGAATATACGAAGCAAAATACTTATGTTTAGTTGGTTAGCCATTCTCAGACTTTAAAAGCACAGATTACTAATTTAAAAGTCCAGGGTTATTCAGTTCATCTTTTTTTTTTTTTTTTTTTTGGTGTGGGGTGCAGTGGGTATAGGGGGGCAGCTACCACTGAGCCTCATCCTCTTTAATTTTAATTTGAGAAGGTCTTGCTAAGTTGCTCAGGGCCTCACTGAGTTGTTGAGGCTGACTGTGAACTCACAACCCTTCTGCCTCAGCTTCCCAACCCATGGGATCACAACAAGCATGTATTATTCAGGACCTTTAGGTAAAGTGATTCTTCCATTCTGTCTCCCTTAAGATAAGTTAGTAACAAGAACATCCATTCCATCTTTCAGGTTAATAAACTGAGTAACTAGGTAAAATGACAAAATGCTTCAACTGTATTTTTAAAATTCAAAATTTCAAAGTATCATTCTCTTAATAATGAAACAAGTTCTGCAGAAATCTGAGAGGACATGTCGTGCCATGGTAGCGCTTCATCAAGTGTCAGGTAGCAGTCATTCACGTGTAAGAACTTCCTGAAGGGACCCATGTTCAATGAGTTTTTATCTAGTTTCCTGGTCATTATGGTCTCTGCCTCTCAACAATCCTTCCCCAATTGACACAGATTCCATGAAAAGATCTTTCACTGCCTGCTCATTCATTGACTTGCTTAACAGTTAGACCTACCAAAAACATCAGGCTCTAGTGAGCCCAGGGATCCAAAGAAAAGTAAGCTATATCAAGAGAGGGAGCCAGTCTGCAGACACATGTCCCAAGGCAGAGCATCCATTCAGCACAGAAAGAAGCTCAAGGGCTCAGGAAGCAGAGGAAGGGCAAGCAGAGCCAGCTTTAACCAAGTCACTGTCCCAAGGCACCACAAAGAGAAGCTACTGGATCTACGTCTGCATAAATGAACAGAAGGTCACCAACTGGTGGAAGGAAGCAGGGGATCTGCGGCATTCAACGCAGAAGGCATAGCATGCTAACAACCCAAGATGGGAAGCAGTGGTGACTAACAGTGGCAGTAGCGAAGATGACCTTGGACAATGAACAGGGAAGATTTACAAAGATCTGTGCTTCAAAGATTGGGATTTTGTCCACAGGAAAGGGGCAGGTACAGCCCTACTGGATGAGTGTTTTAGAAAATCATTCTATACATACATTGAAGGAAGTAAGGCAACTGCATGATCAACTATTTGTCAAAAAAAAAAAAAAGGAATACATAATTTATCCTCCTTAACATATTTCTGCAACTCCTCCTCTCTTTTTTCCTCCCCCAAACACCTTCTGTTACTAGGTCACTATAAATTCTTAAGCTCCAAATAATGCAGAAGCCCAGCTTTCTGAAACATTAAGATACAAATCTGGAAAGTAGACTCCAATAGGTCTAATCTCTACCTGAAAGAAAAAATGAAATGCAACCTTTTAGACAGATGATTGTTTCTGTAAAATTTGTGAGTTTGTTCAGGATGATGGGGTCTTTTTTTTCTTTTACTTGAGTTACTCTTTAAACTTGCCTTTACTGACAAGCATGTACTAGGTGGAAATTCATTTCTAAAAAAAAAAAAAAAAAAAAAAAAAAAAGCAAACCAGTCAGGCACAGACCACCAACTTGGGAGGATGCAGCAAGAGGATTCCAAGTTTGAGGCCAGTCTCAGCAATTTGGTGAGATCCTCTACAACTTAGACCTGTCTTAAAATTAAAAATTAAATTAAACAAAAAAGGACTGGGGATGCAGCTCAATGGTAAAACACCCCTAGGTTCAATCCCCAGCACCAAAAAATAAAAATAAGTAAAAACACAGACAAAAAGCAGTAGAGATTAAGCAACTGGCAGTCAGAGCTTTAAAAAAAAAACAAATCTAGTTCCCTTTTAAAACAAAAAAGCATGTATCTGCTTAGGAACTATAGTGCTAATCAAGGCAATCACACATCATTCAGAGTTATCAAATTGGCATTTCCCACTGCAGTTCATCCAAGAAATGTGTGTGAAAGGTGTACACACACACTTTAATATGGCTTTCAATGTTCACTGAAAGCAGATCCTTAGTTATTTTTCTGCTTGCCACAAAACTGGAGGAGGCCTTTTACTCAGGTTTGCTCAAGTGCCCCGGGGTGATGGGTGTGATCAGAAGCTCCCAAGATTGGCTGATGCTCCTCTACATGCAGATGTTTTGCTCTTCTCCGTCCTGAGGAGGGACAGCTTCACTTTTCCAAAGGAATTCTTAGGGGCCTGTATAATTGAAACTGAAAGTCTTTTACAGATAACACTGCAGTATTATCTACAAATTCTCACCTTCTGTTGACAACTGGATTGGCCTATGGATCAGCCAAATTCAGGAGAACATTCAAGACTGTACTTGGGCCAGGTGTGGTGGCACAGGCCTGTCATCTCAACAGCAGGGGAGGCAGGAGGATTTCAATTTCAAAGCTAGCATCAGCAAAGGCAAGGAGCTGAGCAACTCAGGGAGACCATGTCTCTAAATAAGATACAAAATAGGGCTGGGGATGTGGCTCAGTGGTCAAGTACCCCTGAGTTCAATTCCCAGTACGGGGAAAAAAAAAAAAAAACATTGTACTTGAAGTATTAACTTCTCAAATTTTTGCATTACTGTTATTACATGGAGACAAACACCAAACACTTAGTAAGACCACCAGAGTAATGTGTTTTAAATATGCTTTTAAATGTATGCCTCCAGATGGAGTCTTCAAAAAGGTTCTCAATTTCCCAGGAGCCAATGAACAGATAACATTCCAGATACCCTCCAAAGTGAAAATAAGGAGCCATCAAGAAAAGAACTAAGGTGTAGCACCAATAGATAAGAAAAACCAGAACATCGGAATTTCACAAAGATCTATTCAAAAAACTATCGATTCACTTATTTCTCCGTTGCTTCAAATCAAAACTTTTTGCTGTTGTTCATTTTAGATGGGGTCTCACTATGTTGCCCAGGCTCACCTGCAAATCCTGGGCTCAAGCAATCCTCCTGCCTCAGCCTAGTGGGTCACTGGGACACAGGTGCACACCATCACACCTGGCTCAAATCAGGCAATCATCATGGGTTTTAGGTCAGAGGCTTCACCAAAGGAATCTAAGAAACTGACATGTGTCGTAAAACTGCACTGTGTTAGGGCATTCAGGAAAAGAGTGAACTCTGCATTTGAACCTACATGCTCACAATCTACTACAGCCAAGGTAGTTACGGTCATCCATTCCAAACCAAGCCCAACCAAAGGTAAGTTTTTAAGAATTTGAGCATATTTGTGTGTAGGAAGAATTAGGAGGATAATATTATAGTGGGTGAACAATTTTAATTCTCCACTTGTCCCAAATCTTCCAACTGGAGAGTGGAGGCTGCAGACATGGATTGCAGTCCTCACTGTGGCACTAAATAGCTTCTGACCTTGGACCCAGGACTGAAGTTTCCATTGGTCTCAGCTGGCATATCTGGAAAGAAAGCCAATCTCTGTGGAGGAGGTGAGAAGAAGCCTGACTCCAAGACTCTAAAGACCATTCCTGCTCTACTGCTACTGCAATCCTGAACTGTCTTAAAAGGTTTCCTCTTTTGGCCACCATACCTGTTTGAAAACTAGGTGATTTTACAGATGTATATTAGAGAATCAAATACTTACAGATAAGGTCAACTTTAGTAAAGAAAAAGATTTTTTTTTAATAGTTAAAATCTAATTTGCAGGTTTAGTCACCCACTATCTGCTTGACAAACGGCTGTTCAGGGATGACCAAGTAAACAGGAAAAAAACAGCTGCCATCCCTAAGTTTCTGGTAGACTGCTACAACATGGCCAGGATAATTCTCTTCCCACATGAATGCCATTGAGTAGCACCCCCTCTCCTGCTGATTCTGGTTTAGCTAGGTGACCTGCTTAGACCAAAAGAATGTACTGGAAATGACATAGTGAGATCTGAGCCGAAACTTCGAGAGCCCTGCACTTCCACTGTTGCCCTCTCTAGAGGCTGCCTTCATATAAGCTGTGTTCCTACTAGAGGGCCTGCTTCCCCTCTCGCACAGCATCTGGTTCATAGCAAGTGTTCATTAAATGGTAGTTCTTATCTAAAAAGAACTTGAACTAGCTGAAAAGAGCAAGTAGTCTGGAGTAACAAAGAAGAATGAGAGAGGCTAGAGAGGCAAGGTGGAAGGAGGCTCTGGAGTGTTCAATAGGTGACTGACAATTTTGACAGAGAGACCTAATGCTCTGCTCCTTGCTCAGTGCACTCTCCAGGGATGACAAAGAACAAAGCAAAGCCTAGCTTTAAAAATGGACTGTACACAGCTGAGAACATCAGACCAAGACAAAGGAGTTCACTCTAGACCAAAGCAATGGTCAGGTCAAAACTAATTGGAAATAATGGCAATTATCCTCCCTCAATTACTAAAATTGCAGAGCAGCTACGCACAGATCCTATCTCAGCAAAAATAAGGCCAGTTAAATGCTGGTTGGTTTTTAGATATTGCCCATTAAATCAGAGACCTTATCATGACAGAGGCTACTTCTGCTACCTCTCTTGTAGCTTGATGACATTTGCGTCAATCCATGATTCATAAGCCCCATGTTGAAGCTTTGCAGGACTGGATCAACCAAGTGACAACCATTAAAGGAAAGTAAATCATTTAATTCCAGGTGTGGAAGATGAGCTACATTACAAGACCTGGCCATGGTGGTGTGCTTTTGTGGCATTTTCTGTAATAATAACAATAACTGCAATGACCATTTTCTGACTACCTGAGATGGGCCCCCGAAACACACTCTCATTTCGCCTTCATGGCGTCTGTTGATGGAGATGCTACTCTCATTCGGCACTAGGCAAATCAGTTCAACAAGGTTGTGTGACCAGGGAGCTTTCCATGCCAGAGCTCAACTTGGAATTCGAGCCTAGCTGACACCAGTCAAGTTCTTAACAGTTCTTCAAATAATGTGACCAACCTCTTTCTGGCATCTTGAAAGAAATTCAAAAACAGAGATATGCTTCTTGTCCAGGAAAGATCACATCAGCTTGTTTTTTTAACTCCCATGTGAAATAATTTAGCTAATGGAGTAACATTCAAGAGACATAGAAACCAGAACTGGTGAATTGAAATGCTTGCACAACACCTGAATCCGAACAAATGCTGCCTCTTTTTAGGAGGCAGAATGTACTACCAAAAAAAAAAAAAAAAGAAAAAGAAAAAAGGTTATTCCAAATCCTCCTTCCTGATAAAAAAAAAAAAAAAAAAAAAAAAAAACCCTCACAAAACAATTTTTTAAATCATCTTCATGGTGAATATTTTTGATATTTAATGACTAAGAGATCTGTCTCAAATTTCTTAGAATTATTTCATTATTACTATTACCGTTGCTGTTTTGTTTCAGTTGCTGTTTGTTGAGTCCAAGCCTAAGCTGCACTGTTAGGCTTGCAATTTGGGGACAGTTCCACCACATGATTAAGTCCAAGCTCACCTGGAGGGGAAGTGTTGTCCCTGGAATACCTACACTCCCTCTAGCATAGTGCCTGCTCATACGAGTGTTCAAGATATGGCAGTTCTTATTTAGATGGACATAGCTTGGACTGGCCAGAGGCAGGTAGTGTGAAGTAACAAGAGACAGGCTAGTGTACTGAAGCAAGCCCCTTAGCTCTCTGCTGTTGCCCTTGACTTGTCTTGATCAGTATTACATAGCAGAGGGCAACGATGTGTCGTTTTCAAACAGAATGAAAGAGCAATCTCCTACCTGGCAATTGTATAGCATTAATCATAATTTTTTGTTCTTCTGATTCTGTTCTCTCCTCCCTAGCCTGGAGATCTCAGCACACCTGCTGGAGGCCAGTCATATAACAGGAGCACTCTTTCCCATTTGCAAGTCAAGAAATTCATAAAATCTACCATCAAGTCAATGAGGGAGCAAAAATGACACTTGGGCCAAGTGTAAGTGGTAGGGTGCATCTTTGGAAGAACTATAGATTTAGAATTAGTAAGAAACAGATAGAAAGAGAGGAGCCACAGAAGTCAATATAGACACTGAGGAAGAACCTCTGGGTGGCAAACTTCATCTCCAGAAATAACTTCATTCCAAGAGTTAAAAGGTATGTAACAGCAATGTCACAGGCATTGGCACATTGCCTAGGGTGCATTTTTCAGATTTTTTGATGGTTGTTGTTTGGCTGTTTGGCTTTTTAATCTACCACTCTACACCACATACACAAAATGGTTTAGGACCCAGGAAGAAAATCCACCTCTAGACACAATGCAATAATATAACCATCTCTTTGTAAAGATTAGCTATAATCCAGACCACTACAAAGATTTTTTTTTTTTTTTTTTTTTTTTTTTTTTTTTTTTTTTTTGTACCAAGGATTGAACTCAGGGCACTTAACCACGGAGCCACATCCCCAGCCCTTTTTTATATTTAATTTAGAGACAGGGTCTTGCTGAGTTG
Organism: Sciurus vulgaris; assembly: GCF_902686455.1. Lineage (NCBI taxonomy): Eukaryota > Metazoa > Chordata > Mammalia > Rodentia > Sciuridae > Sciurus > Sciurus vulgaris. Next base: position 190,744,478 of record NC_136461.1, read on the forward strand.
CTCAGGGCCTACGTTGTTGAGGCTGGCTTTGAACCTGTAATCCTTCTGCCTCCGTCTCCTGAGTCACTGGACTGGTACAAAGATTTTTTTCTGACAACAACTACAAACTAGGTAATGTCCTTACATACCCAATTTAGTGATAAGAATGAGACTTCGGGAAGAAACTGTGATCATTTGTATACTGTCACTGTTGTCCACAGCAGATCTATCTGACTATGTTCAAGTATAAAGTAGTCACAACTGTAATTTTCAGTATATTTGATCTATATAGAAACATAATGCTGGTGATGCCCTTTTACTACAGACACATATTTTTGAAAATATATTTTTATTTACTTTTTTTTTTGGACATTCCCAAGCTTCTTAAAGAACATCATAAATTTCTGTGTATGTGTGCATGTACATACATATACCCCAAGAGGAAGCATTACCGATATTTATTTTAAATCTCCCACAATTGTGGAAGTTCTTTATCTCTGTTTTGATTTGTTTCAATCTCCTAGACATAACTTGAATTTGGCATAAGAATATTTTAAAGTAAATGTAAATTGAGATTACTTTTCATTTAGAAATGTCAGAACATGAAATTAATTGGGGCTACCCAAGACTTTGAAAAATCAAAACTGAAAATAACTGACTTAAGAAAAAAATTATCTCTAAAGGAATCCAACACATGTGAGGAAAGATTCTATTTCTGGACTCCAGTATCAATGCAAACATAAGTAATAAATTTAAAGAGTTAAGATGAGAAAAATTCCTTTATGACTGCTAAGTGCAAACCAGTGGGAATTATATTTTATCCTATACAAATAGCATACCAGACTCACAAGAACGACTTCCATAAACACAATTCAGTGGAGAAGAAAGAGCAAGAACCGTCACAAAATCTCCTGAAATTACCATCAATGGAACCTACCTGTAACTGTTCTTTCCAACCTAACTAAAAAGGGATTCAAGAGGTTTCTCACTAAAAAAGGAAAAAAGACTTTACATAAAATACCCAATCTAAAAATAAAAACCATATAAAATATTGAGGATGCAATTTGAATGTTCCTGAGGCAGTTCTAAAACCTCCATTTGGGATCTGATCCTTCAGAATACTAATTTATTTGTTTTGAAGTAGTTTTTATGTACAAAACAGCCTCTCATTTCAGTGATATAAGTGGGTGTAGTAAACGGAGCCAAGAGTGAAAATGAGAATTTAAATAAATAAAAATAGTGTCAATGAAAAGGTACTTCAATCTGTACATGAGTCCATCATTCAGACTCTGTAAACTGGTAGATAGATATTTCCGAGTCAGTCAACATTTCCATCCTTAGGACAAAATAAATAATTGAAGACTAAGTAACTGTGCCAGTGCTTGGTCTTGAGGACCATTTTACAGATTGCCATCTAATGGCAGTGCCTTCTGTGTGGCCCTGTGTCACTATGGGGTGAAGTTAGCATTCCTGTTTGTTCTGACACTGTGATGTTAGTGTCCTTTAACACTGTCTGCAATAGAAGGCAGGGATGACAGTGGCACGTGGGGATTTCCTGTTAAAACCTCCATCATAGGAACAGACAGCTTTGTGTTTTCCAGAGAAAATAAGTCAGAACCTAATCATTACCTTCACAAAAAGAGTGGGAAATGAGGCTAAGGAAAGGACTTTAATGACAAAGCATGGTCCAGACTAAGAACAGCTCACCTGGAAGACGGTGCTTCTCCAGCTTCGGATCCCTCTCCTAGTCCATTCTCCCATCCACCCATTCTACATATACTCCGCCAAAGACTCACACCTCACTTGGTGTTTGGCTTTAAAAACTTACCGAGACAGCCAGGCATGGCGGCACAGGCCTGTAATGCCAGAGGCTCAGGAGACTGAGGCAGAAGGATCTCGAGTTCAAAGTCAGCCTCAGCAAAAAAGTGAGGTGCCAAGCAACTCAGTGAGACCCTGTCTCTAAATAAAATACAAAATAGGGCTGGGGTTGTGGCTCAGTGGCCAAGTGCCCCTGAGTTCAATCCCTAGAACCAAGAAAGATTAAAAAAAGTACCAAGACAGAAATGTGGCCCTTTCTATACAATCCCAATAGGCTACTTTGGGTGGAAAATGTGACAATTACTTCTGATAAGCAACAGCTCCCACTCATTACACACCTATTGCTCAGGAAGCACTGAAATCCTTAAAACCTGCCCCACCTTCCATTTGAGAAGCCCTGAAAGGTTAAGCAACTTGCACAAGTCTTATGGACCTACATAAGTAGGTAAAAAGAAGCCAGGACAAAAATCGAGGTTCTCTGCCCAGAATGTGATACCCCCTCTCCTCGTCTGCCCTCCCCCAAGACCCACCATATGGAAAAGAGAGAGGAATTCATCAGAGCTCACTTGGGGCCAATATCAGCCTTCCTGACTTTTTCCTCATCTGCAAAATGATAAAAAGGAGCATATCCACCTCAGAGGTATATGGTGATAAAACTATTATCTGTAAAGTTTGGGGGCCACCAGTCAGTCCCCTGGCAATGATTGGACAATCACAAAATGGTAACTTAAATCACTGCTTTCAGAAAACAGGAAGAGCTGAGTAATTGTCAACAGCCTCAGAGTAGAAAAAAGAACTACATGAAACAGTTCTGCGACCCACCGAAGACATGAGAATTGCTGTGAAAGTCATTTCCCCATTCCATCCTCGGTAATCTGCTCTTCATAACGCAGCACTTAATTATATACGTACACTGCTACCTAATTGTCTGACCCAACAAGACTCCAGTTTACTCCAACAGAGACCCTTTTTGTTTCTCTCCTTCCTTCCTAGACCCGTGACCAGACCCTTGTTGACTTTTTATCAATTAATATTTGCAGGGAACTCTTATTTTCAGGAAACATAATGGGGTAAGATCAAAAGCAAGATGGAAATTGGTTTGTTATAGAGATGGATCCAGCTATACATTTTCTCCGTTCTTTCAGTCTGATCATTACAAGTGTGTCAGGGCTTTAGCAAGGTATTGAACAAATCTTTCAAGGCAGCTTCTTGAGGAGAACCCTGTTGATGGGCACTCTCTCCCAAAGCAACCTGCTAATGGATCTGTGCCAACCCAAAGCAGGTAGGTCTGCAGGGATGAATGAAAGTCCTGCTATGCTCTATCAACACGGCCATCAGAAACATGGGTGGCATTCTTACCAACCCGCAGGGAAGCCTGAAAGTAAGAATGACCTGATACTAGACTCCAGGGACAGAATCCAATAGCACCTTATCAGGCTGGGATTTGGGATCAAATCTATTAAGAAGAAGTTCAATACAGAATTATTGAAAAGTTGGAGGTAAATCCACCAAATGAAATAGAGAAGGAAATGTTCAATCAGTGACCCAAGTAGAAGGCTTTAACAGATTTTAGTTGATAACTATGACATGGATTCACGAGGTAAGATTACACATGAGCTAACTAATTCAATTTAGGTTACCCAAAGAGAAAGAAAGTAACATCCCCATCAGCTAAGTATACTGAGGTAGGCATTCATCAAAATTAAGTGAGCACTTGGCAGGCACAGTGGCACACAACTTATAATCCCAGGAATTCAAACGGCAAGAGGATCCCAAGTTCAAGGCCAGTCTTAACAACTTAGTGAGACCCCGTCTTAAAATAAGAGCTGGAGATGCAGCTCAGTGGTAGAGCACCCCTAGGTTCAATCCCCAGTACCCAATAAAAGAGGTGAGAACTTAAGAAGGATCAAAGGATCTAGTAAAATAATTCTTTGGGAGAGAGGGAACCACTCATGCTAAAGGACCAGCAGCATTTACAGGTGAATAAGCTCCTAGAGCATAAATCTTACCTTATTTCCAGACAGTTCTTTTTTTTTAATATTTTTTCTAGGTGTTGATGGACATTTATTTAACTAATTTATTTATATGCAGTGCTGAGGATCGAACCCAGTATCTCCCACACGCTAGGCAAGCACTCTACCACACAGCCACAACCCGGCCCTTCCATACAGTTCTTTGACAGCCATGTGTGCATGAACACGGTTGGCACCTGACCTCACACTGTCCCAACACTGGAAGGAAAACAAGATTCTGTAGGATTCTACATGGCTAGAGTAACACAGGCTCCTATGGAATTTGGAATTTGGATGTAGCATTTTTTTTTTAACTCTTATCTTTAAAAATAAAAAAAATAAAAAAAAAAACACTTGCTGTTTCAAAAGAGATGTGACTTCCGTGCATCCCTGTTGCCACTAGATTTAAAACAATAAGTTTCACCAGAAAGACTAAAAGGAAAATAGATGTTGGGATACTGCAAAGGTGGGAGGAGACAGTTTTAACCTTTCTAAGCAGGGCAACGGGGGAAGGTATGGAGATCAAGGGAAGCTGGATTAGAGAGAAATACAACGTTGAAGGCTTTATCCAATGTGCTTAGTGGGTTAAAATCACATCAAGTGGAACTAAGCATAAGGTCTGACCCAACAGGTAGAAAAAGAAGCAAAGAAAAGGTTGAACATTCACAGAGAAAGTGAAGAGCCAGGAAGTAAAAGAAAACCCAAGCTCACAATCCTTGGCTTTGTGCTTAAACAATGTGCAAAGAAAGCTGTGTTTGTACATGTGAAGATAAACAGAATCTAGCTCAGTAGCTCTAACATTACTCCATTTTATAGTTAATTAAACAGGAAAGATTTCTTTAAAAAACATGAATGTTTGAGGCCACACTGAAGAATTTCAGAAAGACAGAAAAAAAAAAAATGTATAACAACAACATACAGCTAATATTTATTGAGCAATGGCAAGAGCCAAATACTATGTTAACCATTTTGTATGGATTTCCTTGCCTAATCTTTGAAATAATTTTGAGGCACGTGCACCCAAACGTCATCAGAAGCAGTGGTTTCCACAGCCCTGAACCTTCCTTCCCCGTTAGCCATTTAGCTCTGCGATCCCAGCCTCATCTTTTCCCACTCCCTTAGCCCAAGAGTAGACAAAGCATAATGGAAAAAGAGAAAACCTGGATGGGGGGATGTGGGAGTGGGGGTGAGGCAGGAATAGGGAAATTCCCTAAATAAATGCTGGGATGCGGGGAGGGAGAGAGGCAGGATAAGAGATGATCTAAACTACCAACAGGAAAAGTGCATTTTTCTAAGACAACAACCACAAAAGTTCAGAGGTTGCTCTAGGCGCGGTAAATCTTTGAGCTGTCTTCAAAAGTCATTTTCTGTCCCAGACATTCGCCCTTTTTCCTGTTGCAAAGAGAAAGGAGGCAGCGATCCGTGAAGTGTCAGGAATGCATCCGAGGGAGCCCCAGCTAAGTTTCAGGGAAGCTATTGTGCTGCTGTGAAGTTCAAAGAAAAAGACCGTGGGGTGGACAGTGCGGTGGCGAGGGGCGGAGCGCGCAGGGGACCCAGGCGAGGTGGATCCCCCGCAAGCCCTGCACCCACTGCACCGCACCCCAGGCTGCTATTCAGCAGCAGGGAGGGGACACTGCAGAGAAAACGGGGGCACCGTGCAGGCTGGTGGAGAAGGAAAATGAAAAACCCACCAGACAGGGTCAGAACTTTGGGAATTGAATGAGCCCAGCACTGCTTTGGGATCCCGCCAGCGGGTAAGGGGCCAAGATATTTACATTTCTCCAAGCAGGCTGGGGGTGGGGGGACAGGAGCTGGGAAAGAAAGTAAAAGAAAACAAACTGTTCCCGCCATTAAATATTCATGACAGCATCTTTGCTAAGGCTAATGGAAAGCACATAAATCCCTTTACAACTTTGTTTTCAAAAAAGACGGATGAGGGTCACAGCATGCTCTGAGGCAAACAGAGGAGGAATAAGAAAATCTGGACCACAGGACGCTGGAGGCTCAGGGAGGAGGCCCGGAGGTTTTATTTCAATGCATTCCAGTAGGTGTGGACACAGTGCCATTCGTTTCTCATCACTACAGTAAAACATCTGAAAGTGGGTTTTCAATTACCCTACACTCCTAAAGGGCATTTTTTCCTCTTGAAAGTTTTATTCCCCCAAATGAAGCACTTGACAGATGTTACTGTTTTAAATCTTCCTCAAAGTCAGGTATAAATTCTTGAAACATAAAATCCATCTTGATCAAGAAAACAGAGATCTTATCATCGTTGATCAGAGACATCTTTCTAGGCACATGGGTAAGGGACTCTTTCAGAAAGCATCCAGATTCCTGAACAGTCTCCATTTAGCAAAGGACAAAGCCAAGGGAATTCTACCCAGGCCTGACTAAGCTGGCCTCCCAGTTTTTAAGCAACCTGACTATATACAGACTCCACCCTTCACACTCAATCTGTACAGGAAGCATCAGGAGGAAGAGGTCACCAGGCACAGAAATATCTACAGTGAGGAGATACCACCAGTCACTGTTTCTAAGGACTGATTTGTCACCATTTAAAACCAAAGAAATCCTTTGGAAGAAGTTGTAATTTGTACTGCAAGGTTGTTTTCTGGGGTTCTGGTGATTTTTGTTGTTTTTGTTTTACATTTTTATACTCTACAAGGGAAACATAAAACAAATATGTACAAGTTATGCTTCAGATTAAGGTTAGATTTCTATGTCCCCACTATTATAACTCAGGGGAAAGGGAAGCAAGGCAAAACAATTCCTAAAGGTCTCCCGAAAATTCAAAAGTTGTTAACAGAAGAGTTCAATGACCTCAAAAGGTCACAAAGCACAAAATGGGCTGCCTTTAATGTAAATGTAAGGCATCATTTTTGAGACATTTCACGAACAAATTCCACTTTTTGCATTTACTTCCCATTCCAGAAGGAAAAGGGTATGGTGTACATTGTGGTGTTTTAAACATCGTCCATTGTAATCACTTAATAATGCCATTCCAGGGAATAGAGATATAACTGGCTGCTCTTTTGGATGAGTAGTGTATGCGTGTGCACCGTGTTGCTGGGGATGGAACCCAGGGCCTCGGGTGTGCATGCAAGTGCTCTACCACTGAGCTAGTTCCCAGCCCACTTTGCATGAATTTTAACAATGAATGGGGAAAAAAAAAAAAAAAAAGATTTGCTTAAAAAAAATGAATGGGAATGGTAACGTTTTCCATGGGCCACTCCATCTCAGTCTCTCCCTATGTCTTTGTAGACACTTCTGTTATCACTCAGTAATCACTCCTCCAGGGAAAATGTCGGTCTGAATCTCCCCAGTGTGCTTCCACCTTGGAGCTCCCAGAGGCCCAAGAATGTTGTTCACCCATGTGCCCAAGAACAGTGCTGAGCCTATGGTCCCTCAAGAAACCCTGGCAGAACACAGTAAGTAATCCAGTAGTCATGGGGCCCACACTGAGTTGGTGAGCTTCTATTACAAAGGCCAATCTGCGGAATGAAGGCCTGATGGAATTTTCAGGAGATGGAGATACCATTAGGAAAAATCATTTACTTAAATTATATTTATCTTATATTTAGGTTGTAGAATTGACTGTGCAACCAAATGGAAAAATCTACAGTAATTTTTAATTTTATATAAATAGGAAATCAAGAATTATTAATGGAAAAATAAAGTTAAAATAATAAATGATTTTATATAGATTTTCCTTTTTAGGACTTTTTTTTAACACATGGAAAGTACTATTTCAACTTCCTCTGTTTTAAAGAGAGAGAAGGGAGGAGGGAATAAAATCTAGCCTCCCGACTTTTCAGTTAAAGAAACAGTATACAGAAAAGTACAAACTGTGGTAGGGTTTATTTTTCTTCTAAAAAGTGCAATTAAGATTTTTTTAAAACAAAAAACAAAATAAAATAAACAAATGATTACAACAAAGTTCAGAATTCCTAGAAGGCAATAAACTATCCTTTCAAGGTAGTATGATAGGAATGCCAGGGGCTTTGCTGTACATGGAAAAGGTCACTAATGGGCAATAAACTCCCAGTTTCAGAGCTTCGGGAGCCTCTGAGGACACCATGCTTTCTGCAATCCCCCAGGATCCAGTTCCAAGGCTTGCCTGTTGAAGTATCCACAGTTCAGTACTCAAATGAAACCACACTGGTCAAATCCCCAGTAAGCAGGAACTAAGTGCATATTTGAACCAAAGCACAAGAAAACTATTCCTAGTTAATCGCATCATAGAAGCACTCCATAATCTTCTATAGCCAAAGAGAATAAGTCCTTACTAGTGTACAAGGAAGATGCTTTTAGGCAGTGTTACTTTACTCTGTTTTTCATATAGCCTTGGCATGAGGCTTGGTACCTTGATTGTGCTCAATAATGTGTAGCATGAATGAAACGGGCAAGAGGAATAACAAAATCAAGCAGATTAAGGTGTCAATTATTCTGAAAAGCAATAAACACAAAGTTCAAACAGAGACTATATAACAATAAATACCAAAGTGATAATGATAATAAATTTGCTTTATGATTTGCAAAAAAAAAAATTTAAGAGTCACCTTTCTACCTAGCATTCCTAACTAGGTTCACGTTTCAGAAAACGTCCTTCATTTTTTACTAACAGTACTTTCACATTGACTTATATAATTCACATTACAAACAATCTATATTAGGATGTAAATTATAGTTTTCTTAAAAAAAATCATGAACATTTCTGTTGTCATTTGAGTGTGTATTCTATGTACTATTGGCAACATATCTACAGCAATTTTATAGTAATCCTATTTAATATTTTGCATTTTTATAGGTTTTATCACTCAAGTATGCCTCCCTCAGCACTATCATTTAGTCTTACCCATTTTAAAGAACAAAAATTTGCATTAGCCTTTAAGTCATTTCGAATCCACAAGTTTCTCTTTCAATCTGTCTTTATACAACTTACTGGCTACCTATTGAAAAACAAGAGCCATTTGACTAATTTTTCATTTATAGATTTTATTAGTAAGCCTTCCTAAGTCAACATTATTTTAGAAAATAAAATTTCAACCTGAAAGTTCATTATGAAAGGCATTTCACATGATAAATATGCAATCAACTCTCAAAAAATGAAGGGCAGATAAAGAAACAAGAGTGGACATGTTGCTGCCTCCGATTACATCATACACATCACATGAAACCATGTTAAAAAGATTTCAGTCAATTTTATTCACATATAGGGAAATGTGGCATGATGGATATGCTTAGTTTTGTTTTGTATTTTTTCTTTATTAAGAAAAGGAAACCCAGAAGAGGACAGTTCCTTCATACAGCTGTGTAATTATCATGTTTAAAACTCCTAACCCCCATTCATGAATTCCATATGGACATGGAACTCAATTAAGAACGAACCAAAACTCTTTGAGAAACCCAAAGAACAGCCAAACTAGGTTCAGTTTATACCAAGAACCTACTATATGCAAAAAATGTCTGCAAAAATATGAGTTATGATTTTAAGTTCCATTAAGGGAGAAGTTATGCTACAACAATGATTTGTGGTTTTGTTATAAAAGTTAGAATATAATAAAAGTGTTATTAAAACATGCAGTTCATAGCTGAGATTTTTCAGGAGTAAAATTAACACAACTAGGTATACTGGTGAAACTGGAATATTCAAGTAATCAAATAATTCAGTCAAATCCCTTTGGCAGAGGAAAGAACATTTTTAAGGGCATGAAAAAGCAATACACTGAAATTTGACCTTCTCATCTTTTTTTTTTTTTTTTTTTTTAATGTACAGGTTCTCCTCATCTTTTAAAACAAAAAGAAATAAAAGAAAGCAACCATAGTCCAAATATATTATGGGAAATGGAAAATACTCCTTGTTCACCACATCCACAAGTTTGATGCTAATTTCCTTCTGTGGCTTAAGAGCATCAATGACTTGAATAAAACTTCTTTTTTTTTTTTGGAAAGCACAGAATTCCTTTTGATGTCACAAACACAGAAAGGTCAAAGGTTAGACTGCCACTCAACATTATGACATGTCAAGAACCTGAACAGGAAACCCATTTCTAAACTTACCCAAGGTGCTGCATCCTAAAGCGAGAGCAGCCAGGCTTTGTTCAGCCTGCTGGTGTTTTTGTACTTTGCTTAAGGATTTATTCATAAGGGCGACAATGCCTACCTCATCACCAAGGAGAAACATTCTTTCCTATACAAAGAATCCTGGCCGTTTCTTCCAACTCAGGCCCCCCACCCCACCCACTAATTACTTTCTCAACCTTCTGGAAGGCTAAGAGTCTAGTCAAGTTGAATAGCCCCGGGTTTAGCCCACATTAGACTCTATCTTGTACTTCACACTCCTCCAAAAATTAAAAAGAAAAACATTAGCCATACTGAGTCGCGGGGGAGGGGTGCCATAAGATTTCTCTGGAACTGGAAAATCAATTTTGTAGAAACAAATATTAGAAATTGCTCCCATACAAAAATGGCTTCACTTACAAATGGTATTGGGGCATATGAATTCAAGGAAACCAGGTTTGGGTAGAAAAGTGAGAGCTATTCATGTATTCAATGAACATTCACTAATGCCTCCAGACACATAGCTAGGCAGTGGATGAGAACGATCCTTGTCCCCAAAGAGCTCACCCTGCGACAGGAAAGAGAGACCGCTGGACAACATTTACAACACTGTACCATATGTGCTGGGAGAAGCAAAAGTAAGTGCTCTGGAGCCCAAAGAGGGGAGCCTCTGGCCGAAATAGACAAGGGAAGAGAAAGAATTTTCTATGGTCTGGGCTTGTAGCTCAGAGGACGAGTGCTTGCCTAGTATGTGTTCTATCCTCAGCACCACATGAAAATAAATAAAAATAATTTTAAAAATAATAGTTTTTATAAGATGATGTTATGCCATAGTTGAGCCTTCAAAAATAAAGGTAAGCAAAAAATTGGATGCGGGTGAGGCCAATGGTAGATGATTCACCAGGTCATGGAAATTACAGAACTATGATTTGACCTGGAAATATGAACAGCCGTATCTATTCAGTAGAGACCTCAGAGCAAAGGAGAAAAGAGGACTGGAACTCCACTAGTTCCAATCCTGTGTCCTCCAGCAGTCAGTCGGGGAATACCACCTGGCTGTTATCAGTGAGAATTCCCTACCATCCCCAAATTTATCTAATAGCTGCTTCATAAAGTGCAAGAGAGGGCATGCATTTTTTTAAACATTGAACTTTCTCTTGCCTATCACTGTACTTTAGCTTCAATATATCAAGTTTGGAAGCTAATAAGTGAAGTAAGTAAATAATTGCCTTTTCTTTTACCTCCCCATAAATTGGCTCCAGCTATCAGCAAAACCCACTGAACTTCCCTCTAAAAGAAGTTCTGATGGAGATGGAAGCATGAGTCTTTCAAAGAGATTGGTTTTAATCAAACACTTGCCCTTTTCTATCACTTGTAGTTTAAATGTACTCTGCAGGCCTCAGGCATAATCAAAACACATGCATTTTTCTATGAAGGTAGTTCTTTTAAAACTCGGCCAAGGATAATGCCTTCGAAAATGCAGGGATTTCTGCCACCGAAAGAAGTGGAACAATGGAGAACTTGAAACTACTTTATAAAGTATATTTTTTAAAATCATAACTCACTTATAATAATGGGATGAAGGAGGTGTGGAGCCTTCTTTGTCAAATGTAGAACAGTCCCTCACAAGGAGAGGAACCAGGTCCAGAGGGAAGTCCTTGAGTGGCTTCTAATTCCTCCACTCATGACCACAGCATCTCTCCGGGCCTCATCCTCCTGACACCCCACCCTTCAGCAAACAGAGAAGTTCATCAACTCCTTTTATTTTGAGAGGGGGCCTTAAAATTGAATCAATAATAATACCAACTACTACTTAGGAGGCACTTTTGCTCGATGCGGTGATAAATGGTTTCCACAGGGCAACACTAATAAGAGACTAGAATCCCATTGTACTGATGATGGAGTGAGGGTCTAGATAACAATTGTTTCATGCTGTCTTAGTGACACTAAGACAGCATGAAACACTCCTGACCACTACTACACTCTTCTGCTTCCCCAACTTCCCCAAACCTCCAAGTCCTCACTAGGTCATACAGGGCATTGAACCCCAACTGATTTATTTAAATACATGGTTTTCCCCCAAACATTTTTGCAGTTTATACAAGGTTAAAAAATGTGAACTCAGGACACTTTTGGATAAGAAGGTTCCAATATGAAATGTTTCACATAACTAGCTCTTTTATTTCCAAGCAGATTTACTTTGTAGAGGCACCTCTGGTTTTAACCAGAGGATGCTCTGAAGGGTAGACCCACAGCATCCCCTAGGATACCGTATTTTCATCCCCAATGTCTACAGGCAAAACTGGATATTTGGGGTCTCTTCCTTCCATAAAGTAATGTCATCAGAGAACTAGCTCCCAGTGCAGAAGGTGAGGTGCAGACATCTGAGTAACTGCCACTCTCTGGCAGTCTTCCTGGGCTTTGCACATCAGCCTTTCATTCTGCACACACCGAGTCCCAGGAGGAGAAAAAGGAAAGAGACTTACAAAGAAATCGCCACTGTCATTTAATGAATTGACGCTGGCGTGCTTTTAATAGCCCCATTTAATTGTACGGTGGTATTTCTGCAAAAGCCCTCCCACCACTAATGTTTTAACAGTCGCTCATCCTGCCTCTGGGGAATTACAACTGCTCCATTTTCTCCTCTTCTACCCAGCCCCCTACACTACTTGCCTTCCCCTTAACACTGTCACAAAAGCTGAGAAAAAAACGAAAAAAAATTACAGGATTTTAGGTGGGTATTACTTAGGTATATTAAACTGTGGCATTTAACTTCCAGGGGTGAGGGGAAAAGGGCAGCATTTAATGAAAGAGGGTTATGATTAAAAATGTAAAAATAATAGAATACTAAAGCCACAATCATGGGTACAAGAAACATTAACTTCCAGTTATTTTAAAACCATAACATCATCAAGTCCATTATAGAGAACTGATGGCTACATATGACCTCCACGCCAAGACAAGGGAACAGTTTTTCTCACCCTAATAGAACATGCCAGCCCAAAATAGCAAAATGCATTAAAAATAGTAGATGTCTTAACTGAGGTCTCCTGTAGCCAGGGGCATGTTATTTCTAAACCTTCACATCATGTACCCAAACACAATGCAAAAAGGACAATTCTCAAGTGAGAAGTCTCACTACTGTCCTAAGAAGCATTGTTCTTCACACCTGGGGGGAAAAAAAGGTGTTTCTAAAACCAGACACCATGACAGGACATTTTAAGATGATGACCAGAAACCTCTGACTTTACTATCTGGAAAATTCTACATTTATTTTTCCAATAAGATCTGCCCGTTCTCTTCCAATCATACCAATGTGAGCACAACTCCCCAGAAATTAAGCCACTAAGAAGTCACAGTAAGACTGAGTACCCTAAAACAAGGATATTTCAGCAGAGGTCCACAATTACCTTTAGCAAGAATCTGATGGGTAATTTAAGAACACAGGGCTATCCATATGCACTACCTAAAAAATGTTCCAATCTTACAGACAATGAGCAGGCTAACCACATACATGCTAAGCCAACTACTGTTTTTAGAAATCCAACTTCAAATAATTTTCTTACAAATCACCTCTATTCCATGCCCCATGAAATCTTTGCTGGTCTTTCCAACTTCATTTTAAAATCCCTCACCTATTCTAAAGTTCTTCTGAAACTGAAAACAAAGAAGAAAGCATTAAGTTTGGTGAGGAAAAGAACCTGGAATCTCAGAACAGTGAGGTGAGCACAGCGATTAAACTTCTCTTCCCATCAGCTTCTCTGTCATGTTACCAGAATACATTATGGAGGACACGCTTGTGGCCCAAGAAAACTGTATAACATTACAGCTGACTGACAAAACCAATCAGCAGTAGGGCTGGTGGGGCTTGGGAGATGGACGGACAGACTTTTCTCCCCTTATTTTACACATATAATTGGATACAATTCCCTTCTCAGCATAAAATAATGTTTTCTGTTACTCTGAATTTGGGGATGCAAGAACTGATTTTGAAAGGGAAGCTTATAAATGGGCCTGGCACACAAAAAGCACTTAATAAATGTATATTCAATTCAAGAAAGGATAAATCTCCAGAAGGGTACTCTCCATAATGTTTAGAGAGAACACTGTACTATTTGATACTCTCCAACTAGTTCCCACTGCTCCAATTAGCCATTATGCATCTGTCTTATGTGGCCAATCACCCATCAGTCACCCTAAGAGTTTAAAGATTCAGGTTATCAAGGCCAGTCTGGCCCTGATCCATATTCTGAACATAAAGAATTCAAGACCTCAAACCCATGTCCTTAGACTCTGTCCATGCCCTAGTTGGTACCTCAACAGTCCTCTTTCCAACTTAGCTTAGCTGGCTCCTAAGCAGTCACTCTCAAGCTGGTGTCCTCATGCCCAGGACATGTAAGAAGATTTTCTTCACTCAAGAATCAAGCACTGGCTTTGGTCAATCAGTTTCAATGGCAATCAAAGATACCACCAACAGCCTGGATGGCCCCCACTAAAACATTATCCCTAACCTATTAATCCCATTGAGGTGGACCCTAAGGAACACACCCATTAGTGTGGAGACAACTAACAAGTTGCCAAACTCTCTCACCCAACCTGGATAGGGGGAATTCAAGATCACCAACTAGGACCTTCCTGAGAACCTAGAGGAAGGCTATCTGGTAATTACAAGGTTTACAGAATAAAGATGCAAGGAACTCTCCAAAACTAAAATAAATAGGACTGGCCAAAGTGACTAGGCCCCAGGTATTACCTCTGCTGACCCACTGTCAGCCCCCTCATCAGAATCACTGAAGAGCACAAGTCTATATTACCCTAGTGCTGGTGAGGGACATATGCCTTTCTCCCTCACTGGACTGCAGGTCCCAAAACCACAGGAGTCAGACATTTATTCAGCAGTTCAGGTGCCAAGCCAGTAAATAACCTGGGCATGTTACATAATTCAGCCACTCTCAAACCTGCTATCAGAGCATCGGGGTCACAGGTAAAGCCTCCAGAAGACAGAGGCCCAGCTCAGCTCTTGGAAATGTTGGGTGCATGCACATCAGTATTTTGAGAAGTCCCTGGAGGACTCTGAAAGCACAGCCCTAGGTGAGACCCCGGACCTGGCACTGAGAAGCATTAGGATTTAAGAGCCCAATCTGAGCTGAGTTCAAACCCTAACTCTGTCTCTTATTCTTTAAGGGCCTCTAGGCAAATTGTGGAGCGTCTCTCAAGTCCGTCCTATCTGTAAAATGGAGATCAGCCCAATGTACACCTCAGGGAGTTTTTGCAAGGTAAGTGCATTAAGAACATACCTTCCCAATACAAAGTAATACATGACAGATACCTGGGTGGGGGACTCAAAGCACTGTGCCCTATCCACTCCATACTGCATCATAATAGTTCATCGAAAGGAGCTGGCACAAGTCCTTATTGCTAACAAGGTGTATAAGTTTCCATTGTTAAACATATATCATCAGTTTATCATCTGGTCCTCCAAAGACCTTGCTAACACATTGATAAAGGGCAAGAATAAAATGTTAGAAACAGGTGCGTAAATTCAACTTTTATATTTATGTTAATAAAACAAAACTTGGATATCAAGTTTATAAGGTTTGAAGATAAGGATGCTTAAGTTATTAAATAAGCTATTTGCTAAAGCCTTGGTGACAGTTCTCTCTTGCATAGGAACAGGACAGACCGGGGAAGGCAAGGATGTGCCAAGTGTGTGTGTGTCACCGTTTCATCAGTGAAACAGCTTAGATGGGGGACAATATTCTGAGTGCCATCAGAAGCTTCATCTGAAAGTTACCATTTCCTTTATTTATGGAATTTGAAGGGTTTAATTTTTTGGTTTTTTTTTTTTTTTTTTTTTTTTTTTTGGAGCATTTTCCTGTTCTTTTGTGGGGACGTATTACATTCCGAGCCTAGTGGATGACAACACCATTTTTATAGCAGAAGTCACTGGGGGGAAATAATTCGCTGAACACTCGCTTTTCTGCAAACTTTAATGGAACACATATATTACACAATTAGGAGACAAAAGCCACACGTTCACATACACACATAGACTTTTCTATCCTGTTAATTGTATGTGACTTTGGCCAAGAAAAAAAAAAGTAGTGTTTTTACTGAAATCAAATGGATCTGATTTGTTGCAGAGCATTAAAAAAGAAAAGCTTTATCCGTCCTATACTGAGCAACAAATTTCATGTCCCTGAGTATCCCCCTGGATAATCTATTTTAAAGGAACATTTTGAGCACTAGAAAAATAAAAAATAATATCCCTTAGGTGAATCTGACTTGTAAATAAGGAAAGCTATTAAGCGCTTAGTGTTTTTAGTCTATCATAAACTCCATAAATAATCTCAAGATATATAGCTCATCTGGCTCTACTCAATAAGGCTTTGTTTTTGAGTAAAGCAGAGCACAACACTTGCAAATTCTCTGATACCCAACCCTCATCTCTTAAAAAAAAATCCATCAAAGGTGGGAGAAAGGAGATTGCCAATTAGACAAAATAGAGAGTCCAGGAACTTAAGCAATTCTTGTATTAGGTTATATATTTATTGCCTATCAATTATATGGCTATTTATAGTTACTGATTGCCTAAAATTTTGTGAATGTCTCCAAAATTTTTTCACACCACCACCATTTTTCTGGAGTGGGGAGACTCTTTAGGTAAGCCATTTTAAGAGCAAAAGCATAGAAATAATCTTCCTGGAAGGGCCTTTTATTCTAAGCACCTGGCATAAAGCTATTGTGTCCAGTGATTTCATATTATGGCCTTTCACACATAAAGGAAATGCTCTGAATCCTAAGGACTAATTGCACATCCACAGATTTCCTCTTTCCACAGAGCTTTTTAATTGGGTACTTTAAGTTGCCAAGTATGTTCAAAAACGGTATTTCAAATAAGCACGCAAAGTGACTGCTGATCTAGAATTGGAATATTCAGCTTCCCTCTGGTTGAGGAACCAATGCACTTATTTTAAGCTATTCATTCTCCACAAGATGACAAGATGAAGGAAGAGACCAAGTATCTTTGTCTATTTAATTCAACTTACATTCACAATGATATGAATGGTTCCATTTGATTCCAATGCAACACGCTAATGCAAAAAGAGTTAAGAGATCTAAAATCAGAAACCCCTACTCCAATGGGATATAAAAATTAGATATATGTCCTTCTACTTTCTGTAAGCAATTAGCTGTATAGAAGAATGGTATACATACATAGGGACTTAATTTTGTGAAAGGCTCAGTTATTTCTGAAGCCACCCTTCTCCAGTAAAATCCTATGCTTTGATTCAGAAGAAGAGGGTTGATATCACATACAAGACACTGCAACATCACACAACCACATAAAACTGTCACCATGAAATACTGCGCTGCATGACTCTGCTACTGCTTCTTTTATTCTTGCAGCAATGGACACACAACCTCAGAGGATGAATTCACTACTTCAAGGTTCATGCCTAGCACAGTACAGAAACAATGAGAACAGCTTTGGGAACAGGAGCCCCGAGGGATGCAGACATTGCCATCCAATCTGACAGCACATCCACTTTTGCATTAATAATTTCTATACTACCCACACTCTGCATCCCCCACCCCCAAGTGAAAGAGGTCTTCCATGCTAGAAAGGAGGCCAAACCTGAAATTATTCCAATGCTTTCAAAACATTGAATCAATTTCTTCCATCAGATATTTGTATATTAAAGTTAAAATATTAGTTAGCTTCAGATTATAAGCACAGTTTTCAAAATAATTATTAGGCATTGGCAGAGGTCAGGAACCAAACATCAGAAGGTCTATGAGCCTTACAAAAACATATGTTTAAGTTTGATGTGTAGTTTTCTAAAAGGAGGTTTGGGAAACCACATGGTCTAAGAATCTCAGCAGTCAGCTATAAAGTTGTTTCTATGATTATGCTGAGGGAAATAATCATAAATAAAGCTATACAATTATACAGAAGATAGAAGAGGAAATAAATAAATCCTTCAACCTAATGTGCTTACCTAGAAGGAACGTAATGACAACCTTTTACTACGTACCCTATAACAGAAAAAAAAAAAAAAAAGCATTTGTTTAATAAAAGATAAGTTGGACTCATGCATGTAATTGGGAAGCATTTGTTGCTATTGTTGTTATGTATTAATGTACAATGAGATTCTTCATCCCACGAGTAGAATTTAAAAACCTGATAGAAACAAGCCCATTCTCAGGCTTATAAAACAAGCCTTTACAGATAATTATGTTTTATTACTCCTCATTTTATGGGAATTGTGTTATACAAAACAAATACCAGATGCCTATTTGTTTTATTCATTTCAGGGAAAAAAAAATCCTACAAGTGCCTCTGCGAATAGAACTGCTTTTAATTAAACACAATGCACAATGAGCACATAAAAATTAATACCGTTTGAAGCCAGCAGGTAGAAAGCAAATGTATCAAATGGCAACTGCTGAACACCCCTCCTTTTCCGTGCTGAGAACATTCCCAAGCTTACTACTTGAGAACTGAAATGAGCCAGGGACACTTGAGCAAGGTCATTCCTTATTTGGGGGGAAATTAAGGCCAATGTTCATGGAAACGTAAAACCTGAACATGAAAAAAAAAAAGTCAATGTTTTAGTGGCAGCTATATTAAATCAGATCCTGCATGAGGCCCCTTTAGAAAATCAGGCAGGTCCCTTATGAGCCACTTGGGTAAAGCTGTTGAGAGTGAATGAATGGGGTTCATTTCTGCCACACCAGAAAAATGCAAAGTGATAGCTGGCATGGTTCAGACTTAACCTACAAATGCTTATCACCCAAAGGATGTGTCCAACGGTGGCTACTCTCTGATAAATACCACCCTGTTTTAAAAGAAGGAAAAAAGAAATGGGGGAAGGAAGGAGAGACCCAGAAAAGAGAACAAACTAACACTTGACAGTTTCTTCCTGCCCCCAAAAATAAAGCCTATCTGTTCAACTATCCATTCTAATCACAAAACGAAAATTCAGCAGGCAACATTTTAGCCCCATAACGAGAAAAATGTGAACCCTCTTTTCACTTTTTCCTCTGCTTTTGTTTTCTTATTTGCTTTTGACCAAATCATAGTAAGACCCACTCACCACCCAGTTGGAGATTTCAACCATGTGGCCAGTTTTGATTCATACTCACTAGTGCCAGGAGTCAAAACAGACATTTTGAAAGCACCATGGGAAATAATGAGAACAGCAGGTTGTACCTGGACACCTATTTTCCACCTTATTTAAGGGTCCCATCTCAACTTCCTCTATTTGCAATTCCAAATCTCAAGACTAATCCAGATTCAGGGAAAAGCTTTTTTCTTCCTGTAAGACTTGAGACAGATAGTCTTTGGTTAGTGGACTTTGGTCTTTTGGCTAAATGGGGTGGTGGGGGGCTGGGGGGGTGACACACTATTTTTTAACAAGTAACATCCTAAGGCATTTTTAGCCTTAAAACAGATTTTTAAACAGATGTGGGCAATGGGGGGGAAAATGACATTTAACTTAGATATCCCCCCCCAAAAAATGCGTTTTGCTTAAAAAAAAAAAGAACAAGTTACCAAGATAACAAGTGACTGTACGGAAAGAGAAACCACAATCAAGAGTCAGATGTCAATCTCACCTCAATCCTAATCTAATCAAAGTACTTATTTTCACAACAGATAACTCAAAACTGTTAGAAAGAGAGAAAGAGTTATACGAACTGGCATGGAATAATGCTTGAGATGTAATTAAGTGATTAAAAGAGATATTACAAAAGAATATGTATGTAATGATCCTGTTTTCGAGAATATAAATAATATGCACTTAAGACAAGGAGGAACAGACACTGAACGGCTACTGATAGTCCTGGTAAGTCTACATTGGGGAACTTTCACTTTCTATAATGTTTGTACTTTTAACAATGCTAAAGTCATACTTCTGCGAACAGATTTTTTTCCCTCCAGCACATCCACTGATTGTGCTTTATGCCATAACCCTCAAGTGGTGTTCTCTTAAATGAAAGGTGAAATCTGCAATGGAGCTTCTGAGATGAGAACATGTGTAAGGAAAGCTTGACTGGGATGGCAGTATGAAGCCTGACTAGGATAAGGGAGCACCAGGGGACCAGAAGAGTGTGAGTGTGTGTGTGAGTGTGTGAGCAAACACAAGTCTTCAGAGGAAGGAGGGAGGGTTACCGAAAACAAGATTAACTGAAAGGAAGAAGCAGAGTGAAGTGATGTGACTCAGGCAGGCAGCAGGGCTTTTGTGAAGAGTCACAAAGAAGGGCCTCCAATGGTCCCCTGAGAGCTGCTAGAGAGCAACCAGGAAGAAGAGGTGTGCAAAATCCACCCTTGGCAGATGTGGGCAGAAGGGCCAGGTATGGTTCTGCAGAGATGTGAATTTCAGTCAAAGGCCTATAGCTAAGTGGCCTTGGGATGCACGGTGGAAGCTGAGGTCAGCCTGCAGAAACGACGCTGTGACATCACAGAATCATATCCCTATGCCTCCTGTGTGTGGTGTCTGCTGTGGGAATAGGGTCCATGGATGCTGGTGCCCATTCCCCAGTGAGGAGATGGGGACGAGCACTGGTCTCAAGGGCAAACTCTGTCCCTTCCTTGCAGGGAGCAGCAGAAGCACCAAAAGAATGAATAAGGGGCATCCTCTATGGTGGAGTTGCCAGAGAATTCTACCATGATTCTCTTCAAGGGGATCACCATCTCTCAGCCACTCCCCTAAAAAGAAGTCAGCTTCCAAGCAACATACACTGTACCTGGCCAAGAACTGAGGCCCATCTCGGACAATAAGATGCAGTTTAGGTTCCACAAAGCAGGCTTACCAGAATATTCCTGAGTTATAACCAGAGACCTACTTATAGCTAAATGACAATTAAAAGCTTGAGTTAATTTAAAGCTGCAAATCATCATCTGATTTTACTAAAATCTCTAATTATACTCCTATTATCTTAAATCTCAAGGGGGTAAAAAAAATCTTTCCTAAATTTATTTTTCCCATTCAACATTGCTTTTCAGTTGTTTATTCAAGAAAAAAAAAAAAAAAAAAAAAACTCTAACAATTCAGTTTCCTAAGTCTTTCTGCACTAATAGAAAGAAAAATACTCATTCAACAACTACTCCTTGAGGATCCAGTGTAAGTTTAGCACTGTGCTAAGTGCTAGAGAAATAGACTAAAAACAAATATACACCATCCCTGTTCTCATGGAGCTAGCTGATATTCAAGGGCAACTGCTGTTGAGCCCAAGCAGCACATAAAGTGTGAAACATTCAAATAACTTTGCAGTTAAACATATTTGGAAGCAAATGGCAAAAAGAAAAGGCCTCTCACGTATGTTTTCCACCATGAAAGGAGGTGCTATATACTTTGAATCTAATATTTTCTATATTTGAAAAATACACATAACAAAGAAAGTATTAAAATAGATTAAAAAATACAGAATATGCCATATTTCTACTTTTTGCTTTGGTTCTGGAATTTCCACACTAAAGAAAGAACTACAAAGGGTTAATCGAATAAAATAACCTTTAGTAAGGACATATCAAACAAGTCACTGTACTGGGAGGGGGACTCTAGGGTCCACAGGGAAAAAGTCAGCTCTATCCCTAAATGAGTATCACCTAGAGAGATAAAAACTAAATAATTATAATGCAAGGCAGACCGATGTAAGGCCCCAAAAAAGATTCAAGGGCTACAGTCTAATTTCCAGAATTTACTTGGCCCCAAATGACATAAATAGGACACCAAAGACTTCATGCCTGGACCCCTAAAATTATGCAGAGTGAGGGAATAGAAGCGGGGAGGAAACCTCAGAGCGTCCCTCAGTACATGTTGGAACCAGACTCCCAGATTACCATCTCACCTGCATGGACAGAGTAATGCTTAATAGAAGCTGCTGCAGATGCAGCTGATGATTAACAGGTAATGCCCTGGGCTGAAGGGCAGGCCAAATGGCCTGTTGATTTGTGCTCTGCTATCTGAAAGATCACTAGACCATTTTTATACCCTGGGGGGACTGAAATGACAGTCTTCAAATGATAGTTCTTGTACCATGTCCTGAATAGGAACAAACTGAGAAAGCTCGCAGGCCATCATACCCAGGAGTCCCAAAAGCAAGTATTTTACACTTTCAGAGACATATCCAAAACATCCACTTAACGTACCTCATAGAATTCCATGGATTCACTGGAAATACAATACAGTCTTTTTACCACGCTACTACCTGGATATACAAATCAGTTCATTGAAAAAAAGAAGATCTCGATTTAGTATAAATGAAATGAGGACCCTGGGACAAGGAAAAGGGACACACATGCCCTTGCCACCAAAGCAAGAAGGTTTTTAAATTACCCCTTGATTCTTAGTATAAAATAATATTCAATATCGGCTCCAGGAATATTCCTAGAAAAAAACAGAGAGACTTATAGTCCTCATCATGCATAGAATACACATCCTGCTTCTTGTCTTAAGCTGAGTAGTATCAAATTGTGGATAAGAGCAGGAAAAGCTCACTTTAACCTGCACTTAGTGAACCACTCAGCAGAGGCCCTTTAAGTGTATGGTAGGGAACACTCTGTATGACTCTATGATTTTGAACAAGAACATAATCCTATTCATATACATCCTATTCACATATATATATGGACACAGTCAAGTTTCCAGGGGCCTAGTGGAGCCAATGACAGTGAAGCTTGCTATAATGTGGAAAATGTGGAATCCAATAGGAATTTCAGATCACATCTGGATTTGGTGGCAAAAATAGTATTACAGAAAAGCCCTTACTTACACTGTGTTTGTTCATAACTGCAGCTGTCTCTCGGGAGAGAAAATGCAAACTGAAGCTCTGATATGTCTGAATGCTCCTGGATCTTCAAACCACAGGTTTGAATTTCTTTCCTAACTTTTCTCTTGGCTGCTCTTCTAGGTTTATCATTAAGGATAGGGGCATACTGCTTAAATATGACATGCAGAAACAGTACCCTAGTCTTGGTTCTGCAGTGGCCAACAATGCCATCCTAGAGGAAAGTAGTCCATTGTTAATAGTCGTGCAAGTGATTTAAAGCAGAATGTTATTCTCTGTTATTGCTTCATGATTCACTCAATGCGCCTGCGTGGCGGGATCTCTTGTGTGGCTTCTTGGATTGCTAGAGAAAGAAATGGGTTTGAGTTCTCCATCTTGCACAGATTTATTCTGGAAACTCAGGAGACCAATGACACACACCTCCCACCCATTTTAATGTTTTCTCAGGAGATAGGAACAAGACCCACATGCCTGATTACCTTCACAGGACATAATACTTTTGTGAAAGGAGAAAACATTTTCTTGAGGACACAGTCACATTAATGATTCACGCTCCTGACTGAACGACTTCCCACCAATGAAAATGTACTGTATTTTGGCAACAGTTCCAACAGGTGGTTGGAATCCTGGGCACTTGCCAAACCACCACGAGCTTCGATGTGACTGGCAAACTATGGTATCACATTGCACACTGCAATTATAATGAGCTGTAACAGGTCAAATGAAAGAAATGAAATTAGAACAATGATAAACACACAAATGGTAAGACTGGAATCATTTGGGTCTCATGTAGTTTAATGGTAGAGATTAATAAAGACAGTAACAGTGATTCTGTACTGAATACTGGACTCCACAGCAAGCACTGTCCTAAGCATGTGACACTTGTTATTTACCTACTTATTCCTCACAATAACAACTGGTGAAGTAGAAATTATTATCACCCCCAAATGAAGAAATAGAAACAGAAGTTGTCACAGGTATCACATCCAGCGACAGAGTCACAACCGGAATTCAAACCACTAATATCCAGGACCCATATGTGTGACCGCCACATGCCCCTGCACTGGAAGTCAAGAGACATGTGTTCCACTTTCAAGTCTGTCATAACTAACTACATGGCCCTGGGCAAGTTGCTCAACTTCCTTGGATCTTGATTTCCTTATGTACATGATGTAAGACTTACACTAGATCTTAAGATCACCTTCCATCATCTTGCTGCTCTCCTCTCTGGACAAAACTATGACCCCAAGTTTCAGGGTCAGTTGAAGGCCACTCCCCTTCATGAACACCCATGCAACATGCAGAGGGATATGCACAAAATGTGCAGGGTCGCTATCCTCAATGAGCATCAAGCAAGCAGGTCTCAGGTAGGAACACCAGAGAAGGGAAACTGAGTTTCAAAAAGGCTCCAGCCCTCACCAACACTCCCCAGGTTATCACAACACTCCCCAGGTTAAAATTTTAAATATTTTTAAAAATTTTAAGGTGTACATTTCTTTTTTTAAATATTTTTAGTTGTGGAAGGACATAATATCTTTATTTTATTTATTTATATGTGGGGTTGAGCATCAAACCCAGTGCCTCACACATGCTAGGCAAGCACTCTACCACTGAGCTACAACCCCAGCCCAAAGGTGCACATTGCTTAGATTACCTTTATAGAAACCTAAAATGTATTTTGGCATTGAATCGCTTCTGCCCTTTTATCCCTACTTGAGTTACTCCTTAGACATGGTGAAGTCCAAAATAAATATAAGAAAATACTACTCCCATCTTTTAACTGTACTAAATATTGAGGTACTTAAATTTTATCTTAACATAAAATACTACTCATTTTTTTAAAAATACGTAATGTAACTCTACAATCCAAATACAAAAAATATTACACATTTCCACTCTTTGAATCAATAAAAGATGACTGCCCTACATTTATGGCCTTGCAACATTACCCTTGCATACTTAAAAATGCAGTCATCATAAAAAGTGCTGCTTAAAGGTAGCTTTTTTAATGCAATGTGAATTTTAAAGGAACATGTAGCCTATAAGAAATGGTGTTTTCACGAAAAATTTATTCTCTGCCTCTCAGGAAAGCAGCAGCATTTCAGTATTAGATTCCTTCTGATTGGATTTTCAGATTGCTTCAGATATACAGACCCTGCAATAATTTTGGAAAATGGCCTTCCTAACCTTAGGATGAACATAAAACATAATTCACACTTAATCAAGTGTCATATGATTGTCACCAAATCTGAATCAATTTTTAAGACCTACTAAGCAGTCAGGTAATTGTAATACAGTGCAGCATCCATTTCATCTATACACCTTGAATCCTTTAATACAATATTCCAGAAGATTCCACATGCCATCACAATCAAGCCAGGAGAACTTGAAAGGGGGATGTAGAGGCCAGTGGGAGAAACAATCATACATCTTCCTTTTGCTTTTTTTCTCCCTTCACTTTTTAATTAAATGATAAATCTCAATACGAATTCATTAGAAGGTTGATAGCTCAATTAAGCACTATGCTAGTAAACGCTCTAGGGCAACACTTCACTATCAGTTAACAGAGTTCAGGTGTAACCTGAGCAAAAAAATGGAGGCCACAAGATCTACTCTGCCAACCTTTGGGGAGAAAAACTGAAATGAAAAGTGTGAGGTGGGGGTGGGGAGGTGAGGGTCCAATATCTACAGACTATTAAAATTAAATGATAAAAAGGTCAGAATGGTTTTGCCTATAGCAATAAATTCTTTGGATTTATATAATGCAGCAAACCCTCTTGCTTCATTTTAATTTGATTTTACTAATACATCTAACACAGCAATTTTTTTTAAAGGAAAAGAAAGTTAACTTAAAAATTAAAAAACACAGGGCTGGGGTCGTGGTTCAAGGGTAGAGCACTTGCCTAGTGCATGTGAGGCACTGGGTTTGATCCTCAGCACCACATTGAAACAAATGAATAAAATAAAGGTATCGTGTCCATCTACAAAAAAAAAAAACACTTATTGGAAGAAATTTCCCTTTGAAAATGAACAGAAACTAGGGAAATAGCAGATGAACAAATGACCTTGGAAGAGGAATACAAAGGGCTATATTATAAACCAAGAGTGACTTTTTTGTTGTTATTGTTTGGTACTAGGGATTGTACCCAGGGGTACTCTGCCACTGAGCCACATCCCCAGTTCTTTATTTTATTTTTTATTTGAGACAGAGTCCTGCTGTTGTTTCAGGCCTTGCCACATTGCTGAGGCTGACCGTGAACTTTAGATCTTCCTGTCTCAGCCTCAGACCTGGTACTTGAAATCTGTAGTGGTAATATTCCTGCTCATTAAATAAATGTAACTTTTTTCATTTATACAACAAAAACTAAGTGTCTACCATGAATCAGTCCTGTGTGCTGGGGCTCTGAAGAGAGAGAGTTCAGAGTTTCCCAAAGAGGCCTTTCTTCCCCTGCATATTTAAAACCACAAAGTCCTCCCCTGCGCTACTTGCTCCTTATGCATGCAAAACACCTGGTAAACTGTTCAGAAACCTGGACCTTCATCCCAAAAGAGTCTGACTGGCCCAGTTGGGGCCAGGACCTGTCCTCGGAGGTGAGATCCTATTGTACAACCAAAGTTGAGACCCACTGCCTGTACCCCTTTCCATGTTGCTCTTTTTCACAGTATCTTAACACTGTGATTTGTGCGGTCTCACCTCCAGCCACTAGACTGTAGGTGTCTTCAGGGCAGAAGAAATGTCTCTTTTATTCACTGTTGAGTCCCAAGTACCTGCGTACAGTAGGAACTCAATAAGTATCCATTGATAAAATTAAGAGTGTGTGTGTGTACACACACACATGAATCTTCACCTCAGGGCCTATACAATCCATTGGGAAGAAAAAAAATAGTTAAACCAATGGGAATTCACAGCTGGGGTAATTACTAAATATTCTAAGGGAAAGCAAAGATCCAGAGAATTTGGCCTGGCCTGAGGCTTCGAGGAGAAGTGACTCTGGTTGAAATAACATGGAGCTGGGAGGCAGTTCTCCAGAAAGAGGGAAGAGGGTGTATGGGAAATGGATAAAGAGGAGGAACACAGCTCTGTCATAGGGATGGAAATTGGGGGGCAGGGGTGAGAGGCTGGATCAGCACACCTTGCCAACATGTAACTGTGAGAAACCTATGAAGGTACGTTCAAGTCAGATGGTGGTAGGATCATGTTTTATATCTGTGATACCACAGAGGATCTCCACCAATCAGTCAGGGTGCTAGAATGCACATAGAAAGTGTGAAATCCACTCGCCTTCACGCATCATCTCCCATCTTGGGCCCATCTAGGAGTACAGAAAAAGTAAGCCAGTGACAAGCTCCATCTCCTCATGGGCACCTCCCTTTTCCAAACCCCATATGCCTATGTTACACCTTGGGCAGGTAGGCCAACCTTGGCTTAGGGCCACACTTTTCACTAAAGCCCAGGGCCCAAGGGCATCTGGGCACTAGTTAATCAAGATGAGCTAACACTACAGACCCACATCACAATATCATGTCCCGAGTCTATATTACAGGTAATGTCACAAAAAAAAACAGAAATCAGAGTTAGCCCAACACACCAGAAACCCAATACTAACACAAAGGAAATCCTGTCTCTCCAGAGCCCTAGAGAATGTACCACAGTTGGTAGAAATGTTTACTCTTAAAGGGAATCAAAATATTACCCATATGGTTACAAAAGTTATCAAGTGGATTGTTTTTCTACTTTCTTAAAGAACAGTAAACACATGATGCTCAAGGTCAACCCTAAACCCGGCAGTAGTTCATCAGATATTTATAGACGCGCCACTGGGTGACAGGCAAGGCAGTAGGTGCTGGGACATAGCAGCCCACTCGTTCCTGAGGAATGGGGAGAACACTCCTGGATATTGGGCCAGTGATTCTGAAATCATCATGCTTCTTTACTTTTGGGCTTAACATTCTGTAACTTCCTGGTCCACTTCCTTGTATTTTGGTTGACAGCTGACCTTTCTTCCCAGATTCATCTACAAGAATCACTTTCTCATCTGTAAATTTACTGCTTCTAACCTGTTGCAGGCTGGGAAACCAGATTGCTAAACTGGTTAGAACCATCTCTCTAAAGTAAGATTAAATAAATTCTAAGAGAGAAACCCAAATGATACTCCAAAACTCAACCACGCTGTTATTTGTGAGTGCATGATCTTGTTGACATCAATGCCAGCTATTCAAACGGTAAGGTGCTGTGGTTAAGAACACAGGTTTGGAAGTAGGACTACTCTGTTTATATCCTAACTCTGTTATAACTCTTAAAGAGTTTATATTACAACTCTTAAATGGGTCACTTTGAGAGACTCTCAGTTTCAACTTCTATAAAATTTAGATAAAATGGATATCTTACTGCAAGGTGGACATAAAGATTAAAGAAGATACTGTCCATTACCCAGCATATAGTACACCCTCAATAAATATTAGCTGCTGTTGCTATCACCATCCACAACTGGGCTCAAATACTTAAGTGCCAACAGGATATGGCTTCTACAGTGCCTGCCACAGCCAACTTCCCCTAACCACAGTCCCCGGTTCCAGGAAGCAACTCTAGGTTTTTCTTTGCAAAAAGTTGTCCACCTAATAAATCAAGGGTAGTAAGGTGACAGGCAGTCCTTTCACTGATCAGGTCCCCAGCACACTGAAGACATGACCTAATATAAACTGCTCTCCCAGAAGGAGCAATGATCACTGGAAAAGTTAGACTGATTTTCTCCAAGGTCTGGATTAGAAAGTTCAGGAAAGAACTGGCCAGTGGTTGGCAGACACACATATAGGCAGTGATGTTGGGCAGAGCAGGCACAACATAGCCTGTCCCAGGTATTATGCTGAGTCCTGAGAACTTAGCAATTTCAGTTCAGTTTCTGTTCCACATCCCCTTATAATAAATCCTGTGACTTAAGATGGGCTGGGTTTTTTATTTTGTTTTGTTTTTCTCTCATTGCAACCTAAGGGCCTGCTGAGCCAGCTGAGGGAGGCTACCAGTAGCTGAGATCCATTCATACAAGTTGTCCCTCCAAATGTCACCCTCAACTGGTAAGGGGTACAAGTTAACTGCAAAAGGGATCATCTGCATTCTTAGAGCAGTTGACCAGGGAACACGGAGGTAAAGAAGTGCCTGGTTCTCCTCCTCCTCCTTCCTCCAGCCCTTGCCACCTGCAAGCTCCAGCTCAAAGACCTACGTAGGTCTTTCCACAGCCCACAAAGCAACGGCTGAACTTCCAAGGGCACCTACCACCACTGCCTGAGATTTAAGTTTCAAGGAAAAGATGAATACAGTTCCTACTTAAAAAGAATCAAGTTATGAAACTTAAGTGAACCACTATGGTCATTAGAAAAGGACAGGAAGGGGTTTAATAATAACAACACCCTATAGAGCACATTAGCGTTTACGAGGCACATTCACATACACGCCACCTCTTTTGATCCTCTTAATGACCCTGGGGGTGGGGGGGAGCAGTATCGTGGTCTCCATTTCCAGATGTGGAAACTGAGGCCAAGAGGTTAAGAACCTAGACCAGGACTCTGGGAGTCACTTACTTTCCTGGTCCAGGGTCACAGTTTCTTCCTTTTAAAAGTATTCAGAGAGGACAAACACATACACAAAAAGAGGATGTGTATTCCTGTGAACCTCTCCATACTATTAAAGGCCATAATTATGCTGAAAGCGCAGGGTGGGGGGGTGCTGAAAATAACTAGGTGCGAACTGTTGTTTCACTTTGTTTTCTGCTTCATTCTTTCACTTAGAATCTGACCCGGAGGCCCAGAGGCATCGATGGGACCAGCACAACACAAATTCACCTCCACGAACCATGGATTCACCAATCAGAGAAAAGAGGAATGTAGCCTTGACTCACTGACACAAATAGCTAGAAGAAAGACACCTACCCAGGCCTGCAGACTCTGAAACCCCAAGAAACGGAGCATGGTGCTTGGAGAGAGAAGTGGGCAGGCCTGCCTGCTCAGAAAGAGATGCAGGGAGGTTTCTGGCCAAAAACAAAACTTCAAAGGGAACAGTGCCCGGGGAGCTTCAAAGACCCCCTGCAGGACCAATTAACACCTACAAATGTTTATCTAAGCAGTCATTTAACGATGGCTACTTCCCTGAATGGGTGCTCAAGCTCACCTTAAAAACAGTGATTGCCTCAATGGGATTGGGATGGGGTGGAGGGACAAGGCAGGAAGTTCTTTGTTGTTTGGGGGGAAGGGACCTTAGTCAAGAAGAAAACACTCAACAGGGTGAAATTCATCACACTTATTTCTAGTGAAAAAAATGGACATAAGGGAAATCAATGTCTAAGAAAATATAAGTGGTTCAGAGGTCAAATATGGGGAAGCTCTGACTTAGAAAAAAATCACATCTTAAAAATCCTATTTTCAGGGCTGGGGCTGCAGCTCAGCAGTAGAGTGCAGGCACAGGAACCTGGATGCAATCCCCAATGCCGGAAGTAAAAAACAATTCTATTTTCAAAGACTATTTAATGGGACAGGTAAATGCTCTTGGAAAATATTAAGGGGGGAAAATTCCATGGTACATTTAAAGTCTGACTTCAACTTTAGAAAACCAATAAACAGAAGTGGTCAAGACAAGGTCAGGAGCTGGTGTGGAACACGGCAGGGGCCCCAGGTCCAAGGAACAGGCATCTGTACAAACAAGGAAATTAAGAAAACTACAATACACTATTTACTTCCTATTAGTTAAGTAATAATTAATATGTCTATACAAGGTACTTGGATATGAAGAGATAGAATGATATAAATATCCAGATGCATTTATTTGTTAGACTGACTCTAAAGTTTCACAATAATGGCCAGCTCTTATCATGGGATTAAAAATTAGAAAAAATTTAATTTCATCTCATGTCATCTGAACCTTGCCAATTTCCCCCAAAGGTGTGTACCACTTTTATAACTTTTTTTTATATACATACTTTTTTAGTTGTAGGTGGGCGCAATACCTTTATTTTTTATGTGGTATTGAGGATCGAACCCAGGGCCCACACATGCTAGGCAAGTGCACTACCACTGAGCCACAATCCCAGACCCCGCTTTTGTAACTTTTTAACCACTATTTCTCTCTTTTCTTTCCCCCTCCCTTTTCCTTCTTAGTGCTGGGGTTTGAACCCAAGGCCTAGCGAATGCTCTACCCGCACCAAGCAGCCCTGCTTTTCTTTCAGGAACTTAGGCCCCAGGTGCAGGTATCCTGTGTCCAGGAACAGAATCGTCCATTTTTCCTTGCCATTGGAGCACTTTCCACCTGGGGCAACAGTCACCCCAGTTCTCATCTCACAAGTTCACTTAGAATTACAAGGGGAAGCCCTGTAGGGGCTCTCAGCGAGGGCAAAGGTCATTCACGGAGATGGCTAGTGGCTTCCTCCCTTTCCTTAGAAGAGCCCTTGGAGAGAATTAAAAGCAGAATCCATGTAGAACAAGTTGCAATGTTCCTTGAATGGAGGCCACGAAGGAGTTCAGAGGTTAGTGTCAGAATTAGGGGCCACGGAAGCACATCTCCAACCCAAGTTCTTTCCTTGGGAAACATGTTTGCCAAGCAAAGCAATTGGTAAGAAAAAGGAAAAAAATAAAAAATAAAAAATGATCTGATACACAAATCTCTGACTTGTTAAAAATTCACATGTAAATAGAAAGTTTGATTCTTTAAAGTGGTAACATTTAGGGCTGGGGATATTGCTCAGTTTGTAGGGTGCTTGCCTATCACGCACAAAGCCCTGGGTTCAATCCCCAGCACCACAAAGAAAAAAAAAAATTATTAAAGTGGTAACATTTAGGACAAAGATCTAAGGTCCCTGGTTAGAAGCCATTCACTCACCATGTGACACTGAGCTCTTACTTTACCCTCTGGAGCCTACATTATGATCTGTAACATGAATACACACCCCAAACTACTGTTGAAAGACTTAAATGAAAGAAAATGGTAAATTCAAATAACAGACAATGAAACTTTCAGCTGACAGAGAGGACCTGTTTATTACAGGAACTTGGTGGAGGTGGAAGAGCTCCTACGTAAAAACAGTAAGTCATTACGTTCATGGAAACAGGTGCTTGTAGGGTCACATTTGTAGACTCAATCCAGCAACCGCCTCACCTTCCCTGGTTCATTCTGAATACCTCTGCGGAAAAGCGAACAGAATGAAGGAGCAGCGGACCTCAGTGAATACAGAACTGAGAGCCAGAAACTGGGGCCAGAGCCTAAATTCAGTCACTTAACAGCTGGGGAACCTTAGACAAACCACCTCACCACTGCTGGCCTCAGTTTACACCCTGGTAGATGGCCTCACAACAAGGCAGCTGGCAAGGTGGTTGTGAGCAAAGCAGCCAGCTCATCAACCACAATCTGTGATGTGACACTGACAAACTCATGGTCGCTACTGGCAGGGGTATCTGGCACTGTCTTCTGAGGAGAGAGATTCTTAGGCTCTGACCAAAAGAACAATATCCACTTTGTAGCATCTCCCCTTTTGCCAATTCTGTGCCTTCAAACTGCTTTCATTTTCACAGGGACTGAAAGTGGCCTCCAATTGGGAGGTTCTGCCCTGCCTTAGTTGCAAGTGTTTTCTGTAGGACAAAATCTGTAGGCCCCTAGCTCAGGTCACAGATCCTACTTGAACCCTCGTTTTTTGCCAGACTGGACTCAGTCAACATGCACATGTTCTAGAAGCGACCCAGCACACCACAACCTGGATGCAGGGTTTCCTCATGAATGAGGGTTTCAGGGGCTCTCCAGAAAGAAGCTTCGGGGAGAAGTGAAAAAGCCGGGAAATGAGAGAACTAGAAAGTCAGTGTCAGAAGACACACATGCCAACTTCATCATTTTGCACAGGACTGACTCTACCTTTATTCTTTTTTTTTTTTTTTTTTTTTAGTTGTCAATGGACCTTTATTTTATTTTATTTATTTATATGTGGTGCTGAGGATCAAACCCAGTGCCTCACACATGGTAGGCAAACACTTCACCACTGAGCCACAATCCCAGCCCTACCTTTTTTCTTAATCGGTGCTCATGTGCTCATGCAGTCTATTGTAGAAATGCTTTTGTGCTCTCATACAATTGTGGGGAGAAAAAGCACTAATATTTTACATTTGATACCTGTGAATTACAATTCTCATCTTTCATTTCAGGAGAGGAAAATATTTGGCTAGGGTTCACTGCTGGATCATGAACTTGCTCAAAGTGTCTGTGAACAGTTTGGGACAAAGTGCATTTAACATTATCACTTATTTTGTGCACATTTTCTTTTTGCTATAAAGGCATCTGAACACAACTTATTGTCGGGTCAATTCATAGTCCACTGCCTAAACCTCTTAGGGCCAAACTGAAAGGTTCAAAGAACTCCTGTCTAGGCTAAGCAGCTCCAGGGACCCCTCCACCTTAGTTAGCAATGAAGGAAAAAGGTAAGAAGACCCAGCGCAAGTGTGGTACATCTGAGGATGCCCTTAGCAGGGGTGCGTCAGCCCTTAAAAGTAGATGAAAATTTGTATATGTATGTGCTTGCTTTTTTTTTTTTTCTTCTCTTTTCGAAGCTTGTCCAAGTTCTTATTAGGTTTCCAAACAGTTCCAAGAGAAATTTCATAAGAAATACCCTCCAATACAGACCTCCTAGTGGCTGTGATTAGAAATGCAAAAATGCAGATTCAGGAGAAATCCAGGAGGCCTGCATTCTAGGGCTACTCCTGCCACTAACCAGATTTCTAATTGGTCCC
Organism: Sciurus vulgaris; assembly: GCF_902686455.1. NCBI lineage: Eukaryota > Metazoa > Chordata > Mammalia > Rodentia > Sciuridae > Sciurus > Sciurus vulgaris. Next base: position 190,777,897 of record NC_136461.1, read on the forward strand.
TTAAATATTCTGTTCAACAGCTGTGAAATGAGGTAGAAGTTGAATGACCACCTATCCTTAAGGATATAAGGACCATGGGATATAGCTTTAGCAATCACAGGAAAAGGAAGTTGTCAAAAAGTCCTGCACAGAATTTTCCTTATTCCCAGAAGTTGCTTAAAATAATTGCCACCACTTTCCTTGGTGGAGGTCAAAGATGGAAGCCACCTCACATTTCTTCTCTTTCTTCTATTTCAAATAGCCAAATCTGAAGTTTCGTAATATTCCCTTTGAAGGGATATGAACTACGAAGCTCATGCAAAATACAGTAATTCTGTAAGGATGCATAAGAAGCTCAAAGAATGTAAAATACAAAGAATTTCTCTAAGGCCTCATTACTAAAAATCTAATCACTGCAGCGACTTATTTTAGCTGGTGTCAACTACATCTGTTAAAATATGTAACTGATGAAAATTAATTATGGGTGTCATAAAAATGAATGTTTTAATATAATCCTGGAAGTCTGAGTCAAAAATGACAGGAGAAATTTACTTTTTTTCTGTATTATAAAAGTATTTTCATTGATTCCTTGTAAATCTTCTATACCTTTAGATAATGTCAATTTTCACAAAATGTCAATGAGACACACTGAACCAGTCAGTACCACATAATGCTGTATTTTACTATAAGCAACTGTTTTTTAGTGGATATATTTGTATATATTCTATAGTATCCTAACTTGGCCATGATACCATAAATTTTCAATTACAGATCCCTTAAGTTCACAGCAAACTAATATGTGGTTGCTGGTGGGAGTAAATTAAAATGCAGTCTTTTCATAGGCACTTGCTAATAAAGAGGAGAGACAGATGAAAAAAATCAATTGTTTTTTATAAGCCATTACCAAATGAATGCTTACAGCACCCTGAAGCTCCCTAAAATCCATTCCACAATGGATTTCAAGGTGAAAATCAAAAGTCACGTGAGTCTGGAAGCAGTTAAACTTACACAGTCCACCTCTATAGTTCTAATTTCATTATCCCCTCCTCTGTGAAGCCCTGGAAAGATCAGCAATAGACTCAAGGAGCTGTGCATCTCACACGTGTGAAACTAACTTTTAGAAAGCATCAGTATTTACAGCAGTTGCTCTTCCTCCAGAGCACAGCACATACTTGCCAGGAGAGGATGTCACACTCTTCAGAGTTCTTGCTTCATCTTCATGGGTTCCGAAGTCATAATAGAGCCAATAATATCTGTAAGCTTCATTTGTCAAGAATAAAAATTCTGACAACCCAACAAGGGTATGGAACTCCAGCTACGCCATGCTAGCAAATGCAAATGTTCTGCAGCAGTATCCTGTCCTACCAAGCAAGTTTAGGGTTGTAAGGTACCAGAAGGGGAACGTAAAGAAATCCCAGGGATAACCCCGCTTAAGAAAGCCATGCTTGGGAGAAATAGCAAACTTGCTTTCCTTCTAAATGTCATTTTTTCCAGGAGATCCAATCTGATGCTCCTGACCTCTGGTGGTCTTTAAACATAAATCAAAACAAGGGTGTAGGTGTCAGATTTCTTGGCCCAATCACAAAGAGGTCAGAAATTAGTTTAATTAGCAAAAATTAAAGCTGTAAGGAAACCAACCCCACCTCTAACCAGTGCCAATCTCTGGCAATCTAAAACTTCCACTCAGGAAAAAAAAAAAAATGAAAATTTAATATTTACTTTGGGAATAAGAGGGTAAGGAAGATGTAACACTTTTATTGGATTGTGGTTGTTTTTCAACTAAATATATAATTCAAGTTGTGTTGAGTGAAATCTCAGCCAGCTCTTTCAGAAGGAAGAACAACACAATCTTTCTATAAAATTTGATGAGATTGCTTTAGAAGACACAGAAAGGCTTCAGCTTAAGTTACTCCACCATACACACTAGACAAATTCCTGAAAACCTAGGAGCATTTCTTCTTACAAGCACCCACAGGAACAGGTCAATGTAAATGTCATATACACTGAGCAGTTCATTACTAACCATAGTTAAAATTTCTTCTGTGAGAAATTTTCCATTACAACTGCGCCCAACATTCACACATAACTGCCCCTGAGTAAAAGTAAAATAGATTCAGAATTGATCCTACTCTCGGGCTTCTCTTATGCTTAGAAAGCAAAAGGTGTTGGGGTTGAGGATCAGAATTTTGGGGCTTGCCACTTCCTGCTTCATTCTTTGTGACCAAGTACAGGAGGACTTTAATTTCCCTTCCAATCACTCCCACAGAGGCCTGAGTGTCTGAGGAAATCCACAGACAACAATCAAACCTTTCTTTTCAGGACAGCTTTCCCACCATGCCCCTTCCTGTTCCAGGCAGGTTTGTGAAGCATTTCCCCTATTCTGCATTTCGTGAAACAAATGCAAAATCTGCCAACCTCTGCCAGTTCCTCTTGTACTCAGCCAAGAGGTTCCCCTTCCTTCCCTGGGTAGCACAAGGCTGCTCTGGTTTTCAACTGGCGTAACGTGGAAATGCACTGTAGGAACTCACTAACTCTTTCGCAGCCAGAGTGAAGGGAGAGTCTATAGGTAGGAAGACCCCCATCTATTAGGAAACTGACACACCAAGCTCAGGTTAAAGCAGATTTGTGGATTCGAACTTTAGTCCCACAACCACTTTGTCTTTATTGTCACTGGGAAGGAAAAGGAAAGGTGAAAAGGGCTACAAAGTAACCAACTCAGTTACTTAGCAACTGGACAAAACTTGCCTCACTACAGAGGCTAAGGAGGCATCTCACATCCATTCAAAGAGTAACAGTCTACGATTTATATGCAAATAGATAAAGACAAAGGGGAAAAGGAAATCTAAATTAGCCAGGGGCATTTACAGCAGTGGGCCTGAGGCCCAGATTTTTTAAAGTTTCCCTTAGGAAGGAGACAGGGCATATACATGTGAATGAATGAATGAATGAATGTGAGGCCACTGGCCCTGACCGGCTTAGTTCTCTTCATAAAAGTCAACGCTGTGGAGGAAGGTGGAGACAGGCACACAAGTTTAGTAGATATAATTAAAACACTCTCCCAGCTAACATGAACTGAAGGCTTATGAAAAGATGAGAACTCAAGGCAGGAAAACTCCAGGAAGAACAGGTACGGTGATCATGAGTTTTGCAAACAAAGCATCAAAAAAAGATCTGCAGGAAAGATCTGCTGATTGTGGGTAGATCAGCCCCTTTCAGTGTCTCTAGATACCCTCGGAAACATACTTCCATGCCCTTAAGCTTAAGTGCAGTTTCCAAAAGAGATCAAAACCCATCCTTAAAGAAGAAACATTCCCCTGAAGGTTTTCTAGGCAAGAGGAAGACACTCATCCACTTGGCTCAAGAAAGTGCTCAGGAAGAAAGTGCTCAGGCTTTTCAGTTTACCTGACTTCTGGTCACACACTTGAACCAGGATGCTCAGTCCCAAGTTTCAAGCAAGAAGGAAAAGAACTGAGGGCTCCTCAGGCCCGCCCCCTCCCCCACCCTCACACCTGGGCGAGGTAAGCAGGGCCCAGGGCGACTCCCAGAGGCATCCAGCCCCGCCACTTACTTCTCATACTCGGTGTTGTCTCTGTCACAGCGAGCATCCTTGTGCTTTTGCCAGTCTTTGCCATGCTTGCAGGTGGTGAGGAGCAAGACGTCCTCCCCATTGTGGACGTGATATAAGGCATTCCTGGTGTCTGACCCTATCCCTGTCAGGTACCTCTTCCCCTTGAATACCAGCATGTACTTCCTGAGAGGAGGGATGGTGTTAAACTTCAAAAACCCCCTCTCCCCTCCTGTCCTGGGATGATCCTTAGAAAAGAGGGGAATGGAAACATCAAAGTTGGGTCGGAAGTTTTCAGTACTGATGCTGGCTTTGGCCAGCATTGCCTGGCCGATGTCAAACCCCACGTCCTCGGTGTAGTCAGGCCAAGTGCCGGAATATAAATTAAAAATTAAATGATTCCTACCATTGTTCCACAAGTGGAGACTCTGCACTTTGGATCTCAAATTGTGCACATACTGAGGTGACAACTGGTCTCTGTCTAAAGTATCCAGACTCAGGACAAAGAGGCACGCCTGGCTGGGGTCCGAGGTGTAGAACCTGGAGCCCTCGATGGCCGCTAGAATGTTTTGGTAACTTTCGGCGATTTTCTCCCCTTTTTGCTGCGGATATACGTAGACTTTGAAGCCGTTTTTCTTGCAAAGGGTGAAATCGAAGCAGGACTCCATACGACACTTCTTGCCTTTGTAGATGCTCGAGTTGGCATCTCGCTTCTGCCGGGGGGAAATGTGCACGCTGGAATCCTCGTTTTCCAATTGATCCCAAGGAAAGAAGGGGCGCAGAGCGTCCGGGAAGCGGGGCCAGAAATGATCCGGACTGGGCTGGTGCAAGCCATTCCGACCGCTCTGCTCTTCTCTCCGGCTGTGGCTCCTTGATGCCCTAAACTGCAAGCCTCCGAAATAAAACAAAAGGGCGAGACAAGAGCCAGCTGAGAGCAGGATGAAATAGCGTTTTTTGGCCTGCATGTGTCCTGCCTGGGTCAAGAGGATTGTAAATAAACACAAGAATCACCCAAGTTTCCCAATCAACACTTTCAGCTCCAGTCCGCCATCTTCCCGCCTGTAAAGACTTCAAACTCTCCGCTCCCACCTTCTCTGGATGCCTTTCCCCAAGCCGTGGACTGATCCAGCGCATGTGGGCGATTTCTTTAACTTTCTCCCCTTCGGTCTTTCATCTTTGGGTTGCACAATGCACGGGAGAGACGGGGGCTGAATATCTTGCACCCAGGGCGGGCGAGCAGCGGACTGTAATTTTCTTGCATGCAACAAGACGGAGGAAAAGAAAGAGAGGGGGGAAGAAAAAGCTCCCGATACCCAATCAATGGCAAGACGAAGTGATTGCCTTGCCTCTCGGATTCCTCTCGGCAGCGTGGAAAATGAGCCCCGGGAAAGCAACTTCAACTCATCCACACTCGCGTGCAGAGCACTCCGGTTCCAACAAGTCAGCCGATCCCGGGTTCAGCCGGCTAGTGCATCTTGCAGCTGGGGCGCCGTAACCTCACAAATCCCTGCATCTCTCTTTATTCCCTTCTGCAGCGGCTCCGAGACTCCGGCGGTGTTTACTCCTGCGCTCGCGGGGCCGGCCCCCGGGACGCGCGGCGGCCCGGCTGGCGGCGGCGGCGCTGGGCGGCGGCGGCGCGTCCTCCCCGCGGGCAGTGCCGGCCCCGAGCGGCGCTTCGCAGGCCCCCGCGCGATCGCTGCCGACCGCCGCGTTCGGTCGCCGAATGTTACCCGGTTCTGAATGTTACACTTACACATTCCATTCCCGACACGACAGCGCTGACCTCATCCATCCACGCAGCCCGCGCTGCCATTGGCCGAGCGTCACGTCCGGGGGGGGCGGTGCTTCCGCTGCGCCCATTCATAACCCCCGGCCGCCGGCAGAGGCGCCGGCGCGGCGCGGGGGCGCGGGGACCTCGGAGCGCCACGGCCGCCGAGGCTGGCGGGCTGGCCGGCGAGCAGAGCGGGACACAGCGCGGAGCGGCCCGGGGCCGCTGGTCTGGGAATCCGGCCTGGGTGGTGCCGGGAACCCGGGGCACCCGCGGGCCCGGGAAGCAAGGACCGGCCGGGCCCGCGCCGCGCAGCCGGCTGCTCGGGATGCCCTGGCGCTCCCGAGAATCCCGTCTCCTCGGGTGCCTGCCGGGAACGCCTCCCCGAGCCGGAGGCTGTGTGTGTGCGAGTTGCTGGGGAGGATGCTTGAAAATGGAGAAGTGGGGAGAACCCGAGGGAGGAGGGGTGGGGACTTCATGAAAAAAGACCGCGGATCAGAAGATTGCTATTGCCGCTCACTTTCGACCCTCCGAGGCCCAGTATCTTTATTTCCTATTAAGCATCTAGACAGTCTCCCTCCTTTCCCTCTATAGCCCATCCATTTTTCTTTCTTCACCACGGAGACACCCTAATCCCAAGAAGAAAGAGGAATTATCATACTCGGGAGAATTGTTACAATTCTTCATGCCTGCTTCTGTGCTAAGAGGAGACAACTAGTCTAAATTCTCATTATGTAGGTGTCCTTTCCTCCATTCCTGGACCCCCTCCATCTCTTTTATTCAATGACAGCGGGAGGGCGGGGGCGGGGATTCTATTGGCTGGAGAGAAACCGGTTAACTTAAGCTTGTCTCAGCCCTCAAAAGTGATGTTTATTCTCTCTTTGTGGTGGTGGTGATTTTTAAGATGTCATAAGGATGGATGCCTGTAGAACAACCAATTGTCCCGGTTGTAAAAGGGAACCTTGAAGCAGGAAATACCTTATTTAAAATTAGTACAGGACGGTGGGTCCTTCCTTCAGTTGACCTCTCACTCCGCAGCCCAGGCTACTGCCATCCCTGGTGAACTTCACTGGGTAACTCAAATAAAAGAGTCCCTCTAAAGATCCTTTAGGACTACAAGGAAGTATCTGTGGTCAAAGTCAGACTCCCTGGCCTCAGAGCCTGAAATCTGGTTTACCACTCTCTTCCCTCGCTGAAGTCTCAGGGCCTGGCCGAGCTGGACAGGCAGTTGCCTAGGGCAGCAAGCTGTTTAGTGATTGTTTATTATGGGAGTGACTGAGCTGGGAGCAGACACTTCCCCGCTTCCCTCAGGCTGCAGAAAACCCCAGCGGGGTGTGGACTAAGGGCACAGTTATAACAAGGCAGAGTAAAATGATAGAGTGGAAAGTTTTAGGCGTTTGTTGTTTTAAATTTGTTTTAACAAAGTGGGGAGGGCGAATGGGTGGGACATTACTGTACATTCCTGAAGCCTCTCCCTATGAAGATGAGGTAGCTTTTCCAGATTTGATCTGTACCCCCTGCACAACTTGGAGAGGCCTGGGACAAGAACAAGGATTCAGTCATCTTCCAAACATGATGACAACAATGCATATAAATGCAGTGATCAAAACCACATGTGACCTAGGGTCCCCCCAGCCAGGGTTGCTAAGAACAGTCCTTCAAGGCAGGGATCCTTCTGTTCAGATCAGGGTGCAAATGATCTCCACCCTGGAAAGGTGGAACTGTGTGCACTACAGTCCCTCTATATCCTACCAGTTGCCCTGCGTGACCTTAGGGTGAGGCTGGCTGCTCTTCTTGCTCTTTTGTGTCCTCTTCCTCTTTGGCAGGAGTTCCTTGTCTTTCTTGCCTAACTCTGGCCGCTTCCCTCATCCCACGCCCCATTGTTACCCTTACATTCCTTCGTGCTGTATATGGTGAGAAAAACTTTGGTACTGAAAATTAGAAAAGCTTAAATTAGGACCCCAGATCTCTCATTCATTCAAACCTTAAGTGGGTAGCTTGATCTCACTGAACCTGTTTCTCATTTGAAAATTCAAAATAATAATACTTGTCTTGCCGGCCTATCTCAATTTGTAAACTGTAAATTGTTCTCCATGTGTAGCATCATTAGCTCCAAGTCTACATTTCAAAGTCATCTGGAATCAAAAGTAGAACATTCAAGGGCTGGGGATGTGGCTCAGTGGCAAAACGCCTCTGGATTCAATTTCCAGTACCCGCGCCCCCCATCCCCCGCAAAAAAAGTAGAACATTCAAGAGCATCATCACTGCATCTCCCTTTGCTTTACTTTTAACTAGCCCTCTTCACTTGCTGAAATCTTTTTATTCTTATTTTATTTATATTTTGTCTGATTACTGTCTGTGTTTCTTCACTGTAAGGAGCGTGGTCTGTTTTACTCCTTAATCCCCAGTGCTTAGGGTAGGTAGTTCCTGGTACATAGCTGGAGTTGACCACTGATTTGTTTTGTTTATTTATTTATTTTTGGTTGTTGATGGACCTGTATTTTATTCATTGATTTATATGTGGTGCTGGGGATCGAACCCAGTGCCTCACACTTTCTAGGCAAGCGCTCCACCACTGAGCCACAACCCCAGCCTAACCACTGATTTAAATGAATAAATAGATGACCAAAATTTGAGTTCAAGGCTCTTGAACATGCTTGAAAAGATCGCCTACGTACAAACAACAAAAGCAAAAATAAACAAATGGACTACATCAAACTAAAGATCTTCTGCATGGCAAAAAAAAAAAAAAAAAAAAAAAAAAAATCACCAAGATGAAAAGGCGACTTCAAAGGAAAAAAAGAATTTGCAATTCATATAGCAAATAAGGGGTTAAATAATTAAAAATGAACAGAGTTTAAATATACCTTTTCCAAAGGAGACATACTAATGACTCCAATGCGTATATGAAAAGGTGCTCAGTATCACTGATCATCAGAGAACACAAAACCACAATGAGAGGCTACTGCATGCCCTTTAAAATGGCTAGTGTCAAAACAAGGTGACAATGCTGAGAGTGGAGAAGAGGGAATCCCTGTACCTTGTCAGCGGGACTGTAAGGTAATACAACCATTAAGGAAAACAGCATAGATGTTCCTTTAAAAATTAAGTAAAACTACCATCTGATCCAACAGTCCAACTTCTGAGTATATATCCAATGGCAATGAAATCACTGTGTTAAAGAGATATCTGCACTCCATACTCACTGGGTTATTCACAACATCCAAGATACAGACTCAAACAAAGTGTCTGCTTCACTGGTGAATGGATCAAATGTGCTTATATAAGATGGAATATCAGTGGGGTGTGATGGCACACGCCTATAATCCCAGTGGCTCAGGAAGTTGAGGGAAAAGGATGGGAAGTTTGAGACCAGCCTCAACAATTTAGTGAGAACCTCGTAGCTTAGGAAAGAGCCAATAAAAAGAAATAAAAAGGACTGGGGATGTAGCTCAGTGGTAAAGAGCCCCTGGGTTCAATCCCCAGAGTCAAAAAAGTAAAATAATAATAAGAAGGAACTCCTTCCATTTGAGACAACATGGCTGAACCTAGAGGACAACATGCTAAGATAATTAAAAGAGATGCAGAAAGACAAACACTGCATGATTGACTTATATGTGGAATCTGAAAAGGTCAAACCTGGCTATGGGGTATGAGTTAGTGATGGAGCCCCCGTCCAACATGCTTAAGGCCCTGGGTTTAATTCTCTGGCACTCATACAAAATAATAAATAATAAGATGAGAGTCAAACCAATAGAAGAGAGAGTAGAGTGGTGGTTGCCAGGGACTGAGGGTGAAATGGAAAGATGTTGGCCAAAAGGCGTGTTTCTGTTAAAAGATGATGAAGGTTTGGGGCTCTAACCAAGGCATGGCGGCTGCAGTTAACAGTGCTGTATTGTATGCAGATGTTCCTCCACTTTTGATTTTGGTTAGGCCCTAAATGCATTGTAAACTGAACACATCCTAAATTGAAAATGCATTTAACATACCTGCCCCACTGAGCATCATGACTTAGCAACACAGCGCCCTGTAGGATGTGGGTTGTTTGCCTCTGTGGTTCATCTCTGATGGCAGGGCTGGCCGCTGCTGCCTAGTGTCTCTAGATACCATCCTACTGCACATCTGTAGCCTGAGAGAATATCAGAATGCGAAATCCAAAGTATGGTTTCTGCTAAGTGTGTATCAATTTTGCACCACCACAGAGTCAAGAAATCATTATGTCAAGTCATCCTAAGTGGGAGGACCATTTGTATTTAGAACTTACTAAGAGAGTAGATCTGAAGTGTTTTCATCACATGCATGAAAAAAATAACTGAGGTAACAGGTGTATTAATTACATCAATTAGGGTATTCATTTCACAATGTAGGCATAAATCAAAGCATGTTATATGCCTTAAATGTATATGATTTTTAAATATTCCTCCATTTTTCAATTTTTTTAGTTATCAATGGATCTTTTATTTTATTTATTTATATGTGGTGCTGAGTATCGAACCCAGGGCCTCACATATGCCAGGCAAGTACTCTACCACCGAGCCACAACTCCAGCCCTAATGTATATGATTTTAATTTGTCAATTATGCTCCAAGAAAACTGGAGTATAAAAATAAAAAAAGAGGGTTGGGGAGATAGCTCAGTCAGTAGAGTGCTTGCCTTGCAAGCTGGGCTCGATCCCCAGCACCACCAAAAATAAAATAAAATAAAAATAAAAAAGAAAGACCTTGTAATAGTGCTTCAACACAAGACTAGGTCTTTCCTTTGAATGGAAATATTACTAAAGTTATCTTAACAGAACTCAAATTAGACCATTGTAAATCCTTCCACCAACATATGTCAATTCCCATAATTCCTCTGGTCAGAGCCCTCAAGGGATCCCTTTTTCTCTCAGGTGAAGAATGAAGGCCTTACAGTGATCTACCAGATATTTCTTTACTACCCCCTAACTCTTCTCAGCAGACCCTCTCACCTAGTTTCCTTGCTGTTTCTCAGATGTGCCAAACAGGTCTGTCTCAGGGCCTTTGCACACACTGTTTCTGCCAATCTTCTCCCAGTACTCACAAGGAACACATCCTCACTTCCTTCAAGTTTCTTCTCAGATACCATCTTACTATTGAGGTCTTCTTTGGCCACAATAAATAAAATAGCAACACCTCCCCTATTTTCCTATCTCCTCATCCTGCTTTACTTTCCCCTTTACATGAATTAGCCCCTGACATAATATACATACTGATTCGTTAACTTTATCTATTACATCTGGAATGTGAGCTCCATGGGGCAAGAATTTGCTTTTGTTGCTCACTGGTCTACCACCAGCAATACAATAGTGCTTGTCACTAAATAAATACTTGTTGAACTAATTACTTTGATGCCATTGTCTGTGGGACAAAGAAGAGATTATTCAATGCCAGAGTTCTGTTATAACACACATGGGTGTGCACAGCACACATGTACACAAAGCTAAGTATCTCAATCATTCAAGTTGTCCTGAATTTATTTTTTCCAGGAGTAATTCATCCTCAGGGTTGACTAAAGACCCAAGAAAAGCATGTCACACAAGAACTCCAAGGATGGGGGTTCTCTTCTTGACTCTGCCATCTATAACCTTAAGCAAGTCACTTTGCCTCCCTAAGCCTCAGTTTCTCATTGGTAAACTCAGGAGTCGCTATAACGCATATCATGCTTAGCCCCCTGGGTTACTGCAAGCATCAAATGAGAACAAATGGATAATGTACAAGAAAGCCCTTTGCAGTCCGCAATGCATGTGACAAGTGTAGGATCTGATCAGCTAATCGTCACCATCTTGGGTAAATAGGTGCACAACTAAATGAGATCACATTTGCAATTCAACAGCATTGAATACTTGGAGTTTCATCATCCTACACAACCTACACAACCATTTTCCAGATGCTTTATCAATTCTGGAATATCTTCGACTAGTATAAGTGAACAGGAAAAGATGGACTCTTATACATGGAAGGTATGTACATGGAAGACAGGAAAAGGAGACTTTTTTTTTAATTGTGTGCAGTACATTAGGCATAGATCCTTTTCAAGGGTCTATAATTAAATTGGCTATAGAAAAAAAATTGGCTTCAAAATATGAAACCAAACTACCAAACTAATAAATGTTTAAATGCTCTAAAATGTAACCAATCTTCATAAAATTTTGCACAATTTTTATTTGACAGGGGCACATTTTCATGTTTGGGTGATATGCAATGGTGTCTCTAACAGTAAACATTCCCACCTCTTAAAAAGACTTGGAAACTTCTGGGTGTAGCTGTAGAAGGTAGGAAAAGACCAGCACATTAAGGAATGTTGGGGCATCCTGGAGAAGTGAAGAGATTCTCAACTGGGAAACAGCAGGCCAGGTTCCTGAAATTAAAAATAACCGAAACAGGGACAAATCTCAAATGATCGACAATGCTTTTTATTAAGCAATGGAGGGTCACATTTTGGGGAGAGAAAATGGCAATGGGCTACAAGGGTCTGAGTTTTATGGGGTTCAGCAGGGCCAAGTCATGGGATGAGTTGGTTTGGCAGGCTCATTTAGGGTGGGACCAGGAGTGCAGGTAGGGAAATTCCTGGGGCCCATTGTACAGGGCCCAGACAGTTCAGTCAGGTGCCAGGTCCTTTTTTGTTCTCCCCATTTTTCCTTCCTGCCTTTCCTCAGGCTGAGGCCTGGGCTTCTAAATGACAAAAGCTTCAATCTACCACAGACATCTCCCTGCACCCGTGGGGCAGGAAGCCTGGTGGAAACAGCCACAGAGAGGGGAAACGTCCTGCGGCTTATTCTCCCATCCTTCAGTTCCAGTTCCTTCTCTACCAGGATCTTGGGGAAATCAGGAGTAGATTGTTCTGAATGCTCCACATGGAGGGTTTTGTCCAGAAAACACCAAGTGCAGCTTGCTGATGTCCTTCCGGCTCAGTCAAGGATGCCCTGTGTAGACCAACTGGGCTGAGCAGGAGAGAAGCTTGAGAGAACAGAAACCCCACCAAGAAGGGAAGGAGCACAGTGGAAGTAAGAAGCCCCACCAGGTTTCCCCGGGGCAGCCAGGCAGGACAGCTAGCCAAGGTCAAAGCAGGGAAATTTAACACCCATGTGTCAAATCCTGGACCAGGGCTTTACAGGCATTATCTTTTTGATCCTAGGAAGGTTCGCTAGGACACAGGCATTGTCCTTATCCACTGCAACAAGTGAGGAACCGGAAACTAGACCCAGCAATTCATTCACACATTATTTGGACAAATATTTATTGAGCAGCTACTCTGTACCAGGCATGGTGCCAGACCTGGGGCTATCTGTGTGTAGTCCTTCCTCATTGACAAAACACTCATTCACTTGATGAGGGTTTTGCTGGGGTGTCACCAGAACACTTGAAAGTAGAAAGAGACTATTTTCCACTGTTTTACAAGGGAGAAAATGAGGCCATAGCTCAGGGTTTCTAGGCCTGGGCACCGTTGCCATTTTGCTCCACATGATTTGCTGCTATAAGGGGCAGCCCTGTGCTTGTAGAGTGTTAGCCACCTTCCTGGCCTCTACCCTCCAGGTGACAATAGAACTCTTTGCTCCCACCTGCACACCCAGCTGTGACACCAAAAATTTCCCCAAACTTTGTCAAATACTCCTAGGAGGCAAAATCATCTCCAGTTGAGATACACTAACCTAGTTAATTGACTTGCCCAAGGTCAGATGATTTTCAAATTGTAAATTTAGAATTTGATTCCCATCTTCTAGCTCCACACTGAGACCTTGCCACAGACTGCAGGTTCCTTTACAGAACCTAATTTATCTTCCTTCTTCAAGGCAGACTAATTCAAAAACTCTCATAGACATTAAGAAAGTGTTATTAAGAATGTATGAGGTTAGGGTTAGGGTTAGGTTTAGGGTTAGGGATAAGGAGGGTGGTAAGAATGGAGGAAGAAAGGACTGTATAGAGGGAAAAGAGGGGTGGGAGGGGTGGAGGGGAAGGGAAAAAAATAACAATGAATCAAACAACATTGCCCTATGTAAATTTATGATTTTTAATTAAAAAAAAAAAGAACGTATGAGGGACAAAGCACTATTTCAGGTACTGGAGGTCAACTGTATAAAAGATAGGAGATATTTTCTGTTATTCAAATGGGAATATTAGATTTTAAAATAACAATGAATGAGCAAGATAACTTTGATAATTCTATGGAGAAATCAAAAAGATAATGGTATGGATGGGGATGAGGAAGAATAGGGAAGCTCATTTTAAATAGGATGGTCAGAAGAGGTCTCTCTGATGAGGTGGCATTTTAGTTGTTATATGACCAGCAAGGGAAGAGTCTTAAGAAGAGTGTACCAGGTCAAGGGTACAAGCCAGTGCAGCAGATCGTGAGGCAGAAACAGAATAGAAAGTGTTTCTCAAACTTCAGCAAATATCAGAACCACCTGATGGGCTGGGCAAAACACAGACTTCTGAGTCCTCACCCCAGAGTTTCTGAATCAGGAGGAATGTAAACCTGTAATTTGCATTTTTTTTATTTTTTATTTTTTGGTTCTGTGGATTGAATTCAGGGGTATTCAGCCACTGAGCCACACCCCCAGCCCTATTTTGTATTTTATTTAGAGACAGGGTCTCACTGAGTTGCTTAGTGCCTTGCTTTTGCTAAGGTTGGCTTTGAACTCCTCTTACCTCAGCCTCCCCTGGTAATATAGGTGTGTGCCACTGAGCCCAGCACTGTAATTTGCATTTCTAACAATTTCCCAGGCAAAGACCACAGACCCAGGGAGCGTACTAATTACTGAGTTAGAGCATCAGCAAAAAGGCGACTGCAGTTGGAGTATTAGTGACTGCAGGGACAAGGGGCAGGAGGTGAGGTCAGAGAAGCTGCAGGAAGCCTGTTGAGCACGCACCCTGGAAGGCTTGGAGGTTTTTAAGAAGTGGAGTGATGATCTGATTTCCACATTTAACAGCCCACTCTAGCTTCTGGGAGTCAGGGGTACATGTCTAGTACATGGGTTTGAAAGTCTTTACTCCTTACACTAAGGACAAGAGTATGTCAGGACAGTGGCAAGTCAGGACGAGAAGAGAAACGTCACATCCCGTTTTCTTGCTATAGAAACAGAGACAGAGTCTGCAAGTGCTAGTCACTGGACAAACAGCAAGTGATGGCTAACCGGGCAGGACAGCTTGCTTCAAGTTTTTCAAAACTGCACCTTGAAGCTGAGAATTCTGTGATCTTGGCCCTTGTGCTTGATGCACGGACTTGCCAGTCTAAGTCATATTTAGCTGTGTCTGTGGTGTGTTTAACAACTTGGAGTGGCTGCCATTTCCAGAGACAGGACAGCTTCTTGTTGGTGTGTGTTTTTTGAGGGATAAATGGTGACAAAGCAGTTGCCCTTCTCTGAGTTGGGATGTCATCCTGGGAGTCTCACCAAAGTTTTACTGACCCCTGGTGGAAGATACAGAAGTCCTTCCCTGCCTGCTTCTCTTGGTAGCTTCTGTTTTCTTCAAAGACTTGCATTCCTTTAAGAAGGTATATGCCATACAGCCCCTGCTTCCCAGGGCCTCACACAACAGGAGGAGCAACAGACTTGGGAAGAAATAATCACAATAAAACTGACTTGTGTTATAATTTGCAAGAGGAGGAAGTGGCTACACTTGTGTGGGTCCCTACTAACATCTGTAGATCCATTTATAGATGGAGTAAGTGACAGAAAAGGAGAAATGGAAAATGTCAAGTACTGAAGGTGATGACATCAGGACATCACCCACAAGCCAGCTCCACTGCTCCCATTGGATTTGAACTCTTTTCATTATGCAATGGTCTGTCAACACTGCCCGGACTTTTTCTTTCCATCTTTAACTTCTGCTGTCCAGTAGAATGAAGTTTATCTTATATTCCATCAACTGAAAACAATTTTGTATCGTCTAGCACTTCTATGCTATTATGGTCCAATAATTATGGGTGCTCACAACGACAACCAGGAGACCCTGGAAGATCTTTAAGTACCTGCCAGCTGACTCAAGTGAGGTTAAATCACGTCCAGTCCTACTTCAGTGAGTTAAGTACCTTTCAAGACTGTCCAAATCATTTATAGTTGATGATCCGTGTGTAGTGTGTGGGGTTGCCTGTTTTTTTTTTTTTTTTTTTTTTGCACACTGATAAGATGGACCACAGAACTAGTTAACCGAATGACCCTTGGATGTGCCAAGACTCACTCTTTGGTTTAATTTCTTCTCTTTCTCAGGATCCTGGATTCTTGAGGTCTTAAGAAGTCATTTTCGTGAAGCCTGAAGTCTTTCTAAATAGGTAAAAATGCACACATACTAGAAACGTCTGCATGGCTAGGGATTCTCCGTGGCCTAGGTAAAGCACCATGCTGAAGACTTGCCATCCAGACAAGCAAAGCCATTCCTCAAATTATAAATCCAACTTAACTTTCCATCTATCCGAGTAGAGCAACTCCCCAGCCACTCAGCCTGCCCGCTTGCCCCTCTGAACACCTGCAACGTTCATTTCCCAGAGACTCATCACATGGCAGAAGTTCAGGCAGCTCAGGAACTATTGGGCAAAAGGTATGAAAATGCCTAATAAATTCAATATACCTTGATACGATTATATGTAAATTTCAGCATAAGCCTTTATCTCGCTGAAAATCTGAATATTTAAATCTCACCAAAGTAGACTAAAAATATCCATCCTGGCTTCAAATAATCCCTGAGAAGGGAATTGCTCACAGAGGCAAAATTCACAGTTTTCCTAATTATTCTTTCCTACTGAGAATTTCAGCCTACCTAGCTGCTGGCCCAATAATTCCTCATGACGCAGAAAAATGCAGACTTCAGTCCTGTTTATGACTGGATAAGCCTGCTTCCTTTTTTGTTCTTTTTTGGCCTGTGGAGACCTGTTGCTAATGGGAACCCTCAATCAATGCCTGCTGCAGGCACAAGGCACGGGATGCTTTGTAAGCCGTCCCCTGCCCCCATTTCATGACCCTTTTCCGCCCGCCTCCAACAACTTCTCCATCTGAGCTCTGATCTGACCTGTCACCCGCTTGGCTTGTCTGATCTTGGAATTCCTTGCAACAGGAACTGCCAATTGCAGTAAATTACACACAGCCTTGACAAGGAGAATGCTAATCCTTTGAGTTTAGGAAGAGACCACACTCATCAATTGGAAGCAATGGGATACTTTATGGGGCCCTGACTACAAACGGCATAGGAGTCCTGGGTGGGGGAAGGGGCCCCATGAATAAGCAACCACTGGCCACAGCCCATTCTGTATCCATGGATAGCATCTTTTTTTTTTGGGTGCTGGGGATCAAACCCAGGGCCTTGTGCTTATAAGGCAAGCACTCTACCAACTGAGCTCTCTCCCCAGCCCCCGGATAGCATCTTTGAGAAACCTTTCTGGTAATTCTTTGGTCTGGCGTCACAGTGTCATATGGTCATTCAAGTGTACATACTTCTATTTGTGCAGCATATGTACCTAGTTGAGTCGCGTATCGTTGGAGGCAGGATGTATACGGATTAAACACAAAATCTTTGGAGTCTGAGCTCCTGAGTTTAATTATGGCTCTGCACCATACTTGACTGTGACTTTGGGCAAGTTACTTAAAGCTTCTAAACCTCAGTTTTCCCATATGCAACATTCCCCGCTAGAAAGAATGATGATTACTACTTCAGATGTTTACACATTAAAACACTTAACATCGTACCAGTACATAGGAAATACTTAGTGAATATTAAATATTGTGATGATTTCTCACGCCCCTATCCCTCTCCAATTGTCTAGCAAGTCCCTTAGTATGATTTGGTTTCACATTCTGTTTTTTTTTCAGCAGATATGTCTCCCAGAATTTAATTAATGTCCCAATGTCCTTCCTAGTTAAGACTGACATTTCAGAAAATCATACTGAAGTTTTGAAGTACTTTTATATATATATATATATATATAGATAGATAGATAGATAGATAGATAGATATAGATATAGATATATATCAGGATCATTCATCCATTTATCTATTCAGTAACAAATATTTATTGAATGCCTACTGTGTGTCATGGTGCAAAACAATATTACCCCATACTTTAACATTACATTAAAGTATACTTAGGGAGAAGATGATGAACAAGTAAACAAAGTAAGTCTAAATGCTAGTGCTGCTCAGGATGCTAAAAGTGCTCAGAAATGGAGGGACTACTAAAAACAGTAAGGAGCAGGGAAGAACCTTTCAAGAGAGAAGGAAGAGCAGATACCAACACCCTCAGGCTAAGGACCAGGCTGCATGAAAGAGAACCCAGAGGATGGAGTCTCTCATGAATGACACACCCAGGCCCTGGGTTCAAGCAACTCCCATCTGAGGAAGCTGTAGGTGACAGTAGGTTGACCTGTTATCCATATGAAGCTATTGAGACTCAGAAAAATGGAGGGGAGGTGCTGGGGGGATCAGCCCATACCCTCCATCCTTTTTCAACCTCTAAGTTGTCCATATGCCAAGCCTTTCCTGAATGCCTTCGTCTAGGACAGAACTGATATCTTCTGGGCTCTACTCTGTGCAGCAGTCTTAGCATCTTTTTCCCTTTAGTATGCTTATTCTTTTATATGTCTGGCTCCCTGTAGGAAAATAGTGCCAGGAGAGGTGGACTATGTCCTATGCATCTTTGTAACACCAGCCTCTAGCTCCATGCCCACCCTTGGTTGGTACTCCATACATGTTTGTCGAATGAATGAATCATCACTGAATTTATTGTGCTGGCTGTCGCCAGGCAATAGACTAAGTGCTTCAGCTATATTAATCTAATTCATCCTCTTTATAATCCTAAAAGTATGGGCTATTATTAGTGACATTTTACAGAAGGAATTAAGGCTCAGAGAGGTAAGAAATGCACTCAAGCCTCAATAGCTGGGAAGTAGTTGAGCTAGGATTTGAACTCAGGCAATTTTGGCTCCAAAGCCCTTGTTCTTGACTTAGTCACACAAGTGCTTCTCAAACTACTTGCACAAGAATAACCTGGAGAACATGTTAAATACACATTCCAGGTTCCCACTTGCATAGTTTGTAGTTGTATTAGTCATCTAATGGTGCATAATAAATTAATCCAAAATTAGAGACTTGAAATAACAAACACTTGCTTATTTCAGGATCCCGGTAGGTCAGGCCCTGCTTAACTAGGTTCTCTGGCTCAGTCTTTCAGAGGCTCCACTCTGGATTCCCAGGAGCTATGGTCAGCTCAGGGCTTGGCTAGGGAGGAACCAATGGTATGTTGGCTGTTGGCAGACCTCACGTCCTCACTGGCCCTCAGCAGCAAACATCAGTTCCTTGTCACCTGGGCATCCTCAAAAGGCTATTCACAGCATAGGAGCTGGCTACCCTCATGCAAGGGAGTGAGCACGACCAAGACTGCATGCACCAAGTCTTTATGTAACTTCACCTCAAAAGTGACATCCTATCACATTTGCCTAGTCTTAGACTGCCTACCGCAAATACTCAAGAATCAGTATTTGTGACAAGCTCCCAAGTGGCACTGACACTGACAGAGAGGACCACCCCCCACATGGCACCGATCCACTGTAATGCCTAAGCCAACGAATCAATGAATGAGCCAGCAAACTGAAGAACAGTATCATTAATTGGATCACAGGTTACGCTGGCTGTCCTCTGCCACTTGCACCTCCCAGGTTCCTGTCAGAAACTGTGAAGGAGAGAGAACATAGGAAACCAGGACTCCACCACGACACTCCTTGGAATCCTATGGGCCCACCCAAAGGAGCTACATTCTGTCTTCTGCTTCCTACAGGTTCCACCTCAGGTGTTCCACAACCTTTTCTCGGAACAGCCAAAACCTTGCCTCATAGGTCACAGACTTAGAGTAGAGAGGAATGATTTTGAGAGATTCTTTTTCCCCCTTGCTGCTCTTCAGAAGACGCAGCAAGAGGAATGGATATTAACTCCACCGAGGTCTGTAAGAGACTGACCAAGTTAAAGCAAGTTTGTCCTTCCTGTCTAAATAAACAGGACAGTGCAATGACCTGGGAGCAACTCCTCCCAACTGGCTTCCTACCTCGGGCTGGGTTTGACCCCCCACTGTCTGATGGGACAGCGCTTTCCCTGGCAGTCTTTCCCAGGGGAGGGGCGGGGGGAGGAGGAATGTTTGCTGGAGCTGAGCAGCTGTTCAGGGTGTGGGGAGACCAAGAACATTACTAAATATAAGTTCTTATTGTACGTTGGTGTGTCAGGAATGATTCTATCTCCTTCTTCTCAACTTATGTTTTTAAAACACACACACACACACACATGCTCCTCATACAACCACGATGGACCTCTGAACTCCTCGCCCCTAAATGAAGAATCCAGTTACAGCCAAATTTATTTTTTTCCCCACACCCTTAAAATAAATGCCCCTTTGTCACATTCTGACATCTTCTAGGACCTTCTACATGCCCCACTATACACGTGCTTAGGTGTCTGAGTCTCTTGATATGCCAGTCTTTCTCAGGGTGGTTCTCAGGGTATCTTGAGTAAGATGGCCAGGGAAGGGTTTCTTTATAGTTCAGCCACATTATCACTGTTAGTCTTTCTGTCTAAACCATAAATTGATTTCCAGAAATCTCCAAATATATTACATGAGTGTGTATATAGCACATGTGTGTGCTTGTATATGTACAAGTGCATGATCCTAAATCAGATCATGAGTGTTATGCTGAAAGGGATGTTCCCAGCAGGAAGTTGGCTTACTGATTTGAATGTGGCTTTGAAATTCTTCCCTTCATTGGAAAGACAGTGGCTGTGTACCACTGGGTCTCTTAATCTGAGGTTGGAAATTG
Source organism: Sciurus vulgaris (assembly GCF_902686455.1). NCBI lineage: Eukaryota > Metazoa > Chordata > Mammalia > Rodentia > Sciuridae > Sciurus > Sciurus vulgaris. The sequence goes on from NC_136461.1 coordinate 190,798,012, forward strand.
ATTTTCAAATTTATAAGCCCCAACTCCTAAATATTCTCTTAGCCACCAATTTGGAATTGACCTGCCTCCCCAGCTGTCACCTTCCTTCCCTTCAAGTCCATCCTGGCTTCCTCTCTTGTCCCATCTACGTGCCACAAATGGTATGCATAAATTTCCTCTTAGTAAATGGCTAAATGAATAAAGCCATATCCTTAAGAAAAGCTAATTAAAATAAAATAGAGCACATATATTGTCTAAACCAAGTCCTCCTTTAAAACAAGTTGTCTTAGGGGCTAGGGATGCAGCTCAGTTGGTAGAGGCTTGCCTAGCATGTACAAGGCCCTGGGTTCAGTCTCCAGTGCCATCAAAAAAAAAAAAAAGAAAGAAAGAAAGAAAGAAAGAAAGAAAGAAAGTTGGCTTATTGAATCCTGACTAAAAATGGGTTATTTTGGTGAAGATTACTAATATTGTAGAGAAATTCATTTTGCAAAAAACAGTTTTTTAAATTAAAAATATATTGAAAAAAGAAATCTGTTTTGCTTGGAGTGGAACCACCATTTGACCCACTTATCCTGTTCTTTGGTATATACCTAAAGGACTTAAAATCAGCATACTACAGCGACACAACCACATCAATGTTTATAACAGCTCAATTCACCATTGCTAAGCTGTGGGACCAACCTAGGTGCCCTTCACCAGATGAATGAATAAAGAAAATGTGGTACATACACATTGGAATATTACTCACTTATCTGTAAAGAAGAATGAAATTATGGCATTTGCTGGTAAATGGATGGAACTGGAGAATATCATGATAAGCAAAATAAGCCAATTCCAAAGAACCAAAGGCTGAATGCTCTCTCTGATCTGCAGATGCTAACACACATAAGTAGGGGTGGGGAGTAGGAAATAGGATAGAAGTTCATTGGATTAGACAAAGGGGAATGAAGGGAAGGCAGCGGGGGTAGGGATAGGAAAGACAGTAGAATAGTAGAATGAACCAAACATTACTTTCCTATGCTTATATATGAATACAAGACTGGCATAACTCCACATTGTGTACAACCACAAGAATAGGAAGTTATACTCCATGTATGTATAATGTGTCAAAATGCATTCTACTATCATGTATACATACAAAGAACAAATAAAAATGTCAAACAAATTTAAAAAAAAAGAAAAGAAGGGGTGGGAGGGGTGGGGGGAAGGAAAAAAATAACAGAATGAATCAAACAACATTACCCTATGCAAATTTATGATTACACAAATGGTATGCCTTTACGCCATGTACAAATAGAGAAACAACATGTATCCCATTTGTTTACAACAAAAAAAAAAAAAGAAAAGAAAAAAGAAAAGAAATCTGTTTTGAATGGAAGGCTTCAAATGTGAAGTGGGTCACACCCTCTGGTGTGCCCCATGTGCCTCGCCCATGCCTTGGCAGTAATGCTGTTCATCTCTTCTTCAATTGTTGATTGAAGTGATGTAATAATATATACTACACATTTTACATTTCCTTGTTCTGCACTTGGGTCCTCTTAGAAACATTTTTCCCCACTTTGGATTCAACCTAGGGGTGTGTAACCACTGAGCTATATTCCCAGTCCTTTTTATTTTTAATTTTTTTACTTTGAGACAGGTTCTTATTAAATTGCTTAGGACCTTGCTAAATTGCCAAGGCTGGCCTTGAGCTTGTGATCTTCCTGCCTCAGCCACCCAAGCCATTGGGATTAGGGGTGGGACATGCTTAAAATTTTCTTTTAAAAATTATATGTAACACCACAACATAATAGAAATCTTAGAAGGAACATTAACTTTCTGAGGACCCAGGAGATTTAGCATAGTCCCCAATACACTATAAGTGCCCGTTAAATATGTAGCAAATGAATTAAAGAGTGAATGAATCCCTCTAATAACCATGTAATACAATGTGATGTAAGTTGAATTTGGGTGGGGGAAAGTTCAGGAAAGGAAATTTTTAAGTTGAAAGCTTGGAAGCAAACATTACCTGAAAATTAATCAGCCTGATAAATCATCTTTGAAATATACAGGCCAAAAGGAAAATGGACATTTCATTACAACACATTCACTCTCATTTGTATTTCAGTGTTGCTTGTAATCAGTAAAGGGAGGCACACATTTAGAATTGCTATATTATTTCTGTGAGCCCATTTGCCTTATTCTCAATAGGTTTACTACTGACTGGAACTAATTTTCAAAACTAAATCCTTCACCTGTGTATGCAATTTATTTGGCTCGAGGAGAGGTCATTAGCTTTCCCAGGGTGATGTCCCTGCAGTAACAAAGCAGCCCCATGACCAAGAAACCAAGACCAAGTCCTGCATTGCAGCATCTCCTAATGCAGTCTGGCCTGGCCTCCTGAGGAGGCAGGGTTTGGAGGCTGGCTGCCAAAGCCCAAGGCTGTCTGTGTGTGCATCTCCTCTGCTTCATGGCCAATGTCATCAATAAAGTGTCCCCTACTGTAGATCTCTTAAAATAAAGGTTTCTCTTGGAGACACGAACAGATGAAACTTACTACAAAATTATACTGTCAAAGAAAACCATTTTTACCCTTTTCTTTGGAATCTATTGTCTTCTTCCAATAACTCAGAAAATCCAAGTGATTAGCAGCATTGATACCACCTGTGAGCAACAGAGAAAAGGTCATCTTCTCCCTCTTTCTCCTCCAGCTGCAGGGATGCGTCCAGCCAAGCATAGTGTGAATAAAACATCATTAGTGGAAGGCATCTATGTTTCCTTAGAGTTCTTGTCTTCCTGCAGAGATGACTTTCAGTGTCTGCAGGCAAACATGAAATGATGCATTTGTTAGTTTCTAATTTGATGACTTAAATGGTTATAAAGGGCAAACTTTAAAAAACAGATTAACAAAATATGACAAAGGAAAATTACATTTTTCCTTTCTCTGGCTTACAAAGCATTTTTCAACTAAAAGTGGCTTAACTGGCGGTCTTGAGACAGGCATTGGTTGCTGTGTCAGGTTCCCACCATTATTAAGAATCTGGGGTTTTGATGATTTCTGTTTTCCAATTCTATCGTGTCTGTCTGTGAGGTCTGCACTAGTGTCCCACCTCCAAGCATCTTGTTCTTAAATAAACTTAAACAAAAACAGAAAGAAAAGGAAGCCACAGAGACTTCCCTTTGTGCTGTGCTCTTTCTTATCAAAGAAGAAAATTGTCCTCCGACCCTCACCCCACTGAGTTCTCCTTACACTTCATTGACCAGAAGTTATCACATGGCTCACAATCTCCAGCAAATGAGAATACAATGGTCATGATTGGCTTAGGCTAAAAGTACTCTACCACAGCTGAGTCTGCTTCTCTGTGTGTTGCTGCTCAAGACCCAAACACAATTTGGATTGTGTTAGCGGAAAGAAGGCACCAGTGGCCCCAGACAGCTGCTTCTGCACTGATCTAAGTGTTCATGACAATTAAGCTCTTAAATACTGGTTGACAACAAACCAACAGCAAATTTGGATGACATTCATATCATTGTCTCCCTGGGGCATCATAACACAGAAGGAGGTGGCATTTGGAGGGATCATTTGGGTATGGACATGCTTAAGGTCTCTTGATGGATCTTAGTCTGGTGTCAGTTGCTAGTTCCAGGTCCACAGGGTATCTAGCTTTTTAAGTATAGACCATGGTGTCTGTCTTTTTATATTTAAACTAAGACAAAGGTAATTTTTCGAAAGCAATTTTAATATTATTCATATAATTTCCTGCCTTCCCCTAGAAAAAGCTGTTTTGGTCAGGGTAATTCAGAGTCTGGGACAAGTTTAAATATACACCTGTCAATATCTTTAGCGATCACATTATCTATACCAGTATCTTCTTCCCCAACTCATCTTCTTTCTAATTGTATGGGTTGTTTCCAAAATAAAGTCTGTAGTAAGAAATCAGGAAGAGGCAAATTTCCAAATGGCTTAGGAGTAGTATAAAGAACACACAAAATTCTACAATTAATGTTGATTGGGCTGCTTCCTCAGACTGACACCTTCTACCTTGCAAAGGCATCATCACGCGAAGAAAATAACCTAACAAAAGTAAAAGCACTCTGTGCGGTAGTGAGCTTTCAATACATGTTGTTTATCCTGGTGATAAGAGAAATGACATTTGTTCAGAAAAAAAATTTTTTTTACAAGTTAAACAGTACTATAGAAAATTCAGAAAACATAGATAAGCAAAAAAAATAAATAAATAAAAATGACCTATATCCATTATCAAGTGATAACCAAAGTTAATATTTCCACATATATTTCCATCATTTCTTCCATTCATATTTGTACATTTTAAAATAAAAGTGAGCTCACATTGAACAATATTACTTTGTAATTGAAATTTTCTCCCTACAGTATATTTTATACATTATTCCAGAATGATATAGACGGTTCTGCTGCATGGTCTTTTGTGTTCATATCATTGTTCCACATTTTATTCAAGCAATTTTCCTGTTGGACATTTGTGTAATGGAACTATTTCTACATTAAAGGAACTCCGTGGTTCAGACTTTTGCAATCATTTCTGGTAAGTGCTCCCTACTTACAGCAGTCTGCCTGGTTCTAGCGACCAGGGAGCACAATCTGAGAGCACTCTCAATTTCTTCTCAGCCCTTCTTCCTTAGTGTGACTATTGTGGTTAGTTCCATATCATATTACTCCACCCTCAACTCAAGTTGCCAGAGCAGTCCCCACAACGGCTCTACAGTAACTGTGGACACATGTTGCAGGGCAACCTGGCAAATGTGACGTGATTAGCACTGTTCATGGGAAGCTTCTAGAACAGCTACTTCTAGAATCCTGCATGAAGTTCCTGGGCCCTAGATTATAAATGATTAGTTAAAAGCCACAGCAACACTTGGCTCATTCAACATCTCCTAGGAGCTATTTGCTGGAACACCTGGAATTCCTCAGGGCGATTCATATGTCCTCTCTCGTCCCAAACAAGCACTGGAACCCAATGTAATCTTTAATTCAGGAGCCTGAGTAGACTGGATATACTTGAATATATTTTCATTTCGAAACTGTTGGTATCTGCTTGGTTGGTTTCAGACTATGACTACCTACCAGGTAAACAAATATGTATCGTGTATTCGGGGGGCGAGAGAGGATACTCGTGGTGTGTAGTGTATCATATCATCGTACTTAATATGAGCCATATGGTTTTAACTGCATAATTTCTACATTGACAAAATTGGCATTTTCACTGTTTACTTATTCCATTCTCTTTAATGTTTGTATTTCTCTTTCTTAAAACTTCTAATGGATAATAAAATATGACAATATAAGTTGAGCACCTAGCTCAGAAGAGAAGGTGCTTAATAAATGACATTTCCCTTTTTTCTGATGCTTTTATAGAGCATTATGGCTAATAAAGCATTTTGATGTCCATCATTCATTTGGGCTTCTTAACCCTGAAAGGGAAGCAACACATTTTTATATTCATTTATATATATATAAGTATTTAAATCTAGCTGTGTCAGTCCTACTTTCTTATTTACACCATAAATTCTTTTAGGAAAATACCTTCCTTATACTTCTTTTTACCAATAACTCAACGTGTCAATAATGGATACATGGTGACAGTGAGAAATGATTTTTCTATTGAAGTCCACCTTAAAAGAGGATAGTGGTTGTTTTCTGCTTCCAGTAGTTCTGCAGCTGATAGAATAAGACAAAGTACCCTTTCTAATGTGAATTTATGGAATGATTGTCTGCCCATAAAAAATTATTCTCCAGCTTGGAGCAATTAAAGTGGTCTCTCTCCTCTCCAAATTAATGTAATTAATACTATAGTCTTGGTTGTTTATCATGTCTTGATAATATCACAAGGGAATGAAAATATTGGCTCTTTTATCCCCTTAAATAGCTGAGATGAAACTGTTCGAGCTCTAATGTTACAACAGCTGTTTCTCATGTCCCCAAATATAATTGGTTGGTACTGAGGTTACTAAATTGTAAGAAATTGTCTTTGGTTTTATGCTCGCCTACTTTTGGTGGAAGGAGAGATGGGAAATGTTAGCTTTCTCTTGTAATGAAAAGGCAAAATCTTCCCCAGTGACATGGCAGCTCCTGGGCCTCGTCTGTATAATTTTCTTCCACAACCCACTGTCTCTGCATTTGCTGGCTAACACGCCTGGGAAAGCAGGACCATTCTAGCCTCCCTCCTAATTAGCTCTCAGCCCAATGCAGCTGCCTGAGATGTGTCCGGGCTTTCCCAGGAGGTGCTCTTTCTGGAAGTCACTGTAAAGTGGTCTGGTCTCCAACGACAAATTCAATAGGGAATTTGCGATCATAATTATCCCAAATAATTTGGAGGACCCAAGATTCTTTTATCTGAATGTCTTCATTGCTGCAGGCTGTTGTTCTTACAGTGTCTTCCTTGGTCCACATCAGCAGCATCACCTAGCAACTGCTTAGATAGGCAGATCTTCAGGCCCACTCTCGTCCTATCCAGACAGAAATGTCAGGGGGAGGGTCCAGCAATCTGTGTTTTAATGAGCTCTCCAGGTGACAATAATGCACACCAAACTTTGAGAACCACTAGCTCAGGGTACAACCTGGCTTGTGGAGTGCCATGTTCTTTAGTCCATTATCAGCTCATCTACTTTTAACCTTCATTTGTCTCCCTACAAATAGAACAAAGTACACACTCACCTTCACACCAGACTCCTCAGAACAAACTCACTCCTTTATCCACTGTCAGTGCCTCTCCTCATTCTTTCTGGGGTTGTAGGGCAGTGCCTCCTAATTTTTAAATCATAGGGAGGTCTCGTTAAAATGCAGAGTCTGGTTTAGCATGGCCAGAGCAGGACTCGAAATTCTGCATTTCTAACAAGCTTGCAGCTTCTGCTGCTGGTCTAGAGACCACATAGCAGTGACCAGAGGAGCGGCAAGTACACTGGAGAAAACAAAAAAGAATTATAAAGGACTTCCTGGTTAATGGGGAGAAAATGAGAGACCCACGCAGTGACTATTATAAGAGTCTGTCAGGTTGGGCTTTAAGAAGCACCTTGGAAAAGGATCTTTCCACTGCAGAAATGCTCTTTCTGTCTGCTTTCCTGCTCCTTGGGGTTCTTCCCTCCAACCTCCTCCCATGTAACCCCTCCATCCTTCCTTTCTCCCCACTCCCCCACTCTGTTCCCCACACTGTCTGCCTCTCTGGTCTTTTCATTCTGAAGCCCTAGCTTTGGTGATGCTTACATCAATTCTTATGAGCTGAGAAGCTGAAGCCAGTGCCAAACTTTGGATGCAGGTCTCAAGGGAAAATCATAAGGTAGAATTGAAGGAGAAGTCCTAACCTCACCTCCTCCTAAGAAATTTTTCCAGTTGCATATATAACCATTGAAATGCTCATTGCTGACTTCTGATTTACCTGGTGCTCCCCATCCAGTGGGCTAATTTCTCCAGCCTTTGGACTCCCCTCTTTAGATAGGAAGAAGTCAAATGCGTGTTGAATTCTTCTGGTGGCTTTCAGACTGGCAAGTTTCCTTTAACCTTTGAAAATTACTTCAAAGTTTCCCTTTGCAGAAAGCTGGCAGCATGCATGGCTGATAGCTTTGCTCCCGGACCTGCTTCCCCTAGCCCAGCTGCACAGGTGCACATTGGGGGAGGGAGAGTCCCTTTGATGTCTGCTGTGAAATAATGGCACAAGGAGATTATAGGAGACATGGAAATAAAGCAAAAGGGTGACCAATTAGCAGCGAAGAAAACCCAAAATCTCCTGTATTAGAAAGTCCTAGGTAGTTTCTTTCTGACTCCTCCTTCTCCCCATTTCGTTGCCAATAGAGGTTCTTTATCCAGCAGGATGTGCACACCCCCATCTCCCAGTAGTGTTCAGAATCGCCCTAGAGTCATTGAGTTATTTGGTTTGGAGGAGAATTATCAACTTAAATTGAATATTACTCATTTTGCTTCTGGATGGTGTTCTTGTGCTCTGTGGGTTAGACCGTGCATCCAACAAATATTCAGAATACCCTTGAATACTAGGAAAAGATATTGGTCAAATTATATTGTTATATTTTGTTCATACACAGATATGTAACAACAAATTCTACCATTACGTACAACTATAATGCACCAATAAAAAAGTGAAAAAAATTAAAAATAAGAATAAGCAGAAGAAAACTTTTTTGTTACTCATAAGAGATAACTTTCATTTTCTTTATCCTTTCTTTTTGTGTGGCCAAGACTAGGGGAAAATTAAATAGCAACATTAGACAGGATGAATTAGCAAAAACAGGTGTGGGATAGAGATCAGTTTGGAATGAAAGAATCAGGGAGGAGGAGAAGAGGGAGGTGAAACCTGATTTTTGTCTCAAAGGATAAGACAGGAAGCAGCATGGAATAGAGATAAGAACAGGGTCTCAGCATCTGCATCCTGACTCTACCCTCACTGTGTGGGCGACTTTGACATGGTGTATAGAGATGCTGCATAAATCAGGCAATAAGAGCAGGAAATCGAAACCATGGTAGCTATTTGGCATGGGATGCACATTTGTATAACCTGAAGTTCATATGTTGAATTCTCACCTCCAAGGTGGTGATAATAGGAGTGGCACCTTTGGAAGCAAAGCTCTCATAAATAGGATTAATGCCACTATAAAAGTAGTCCTTGTCCCTTTTACCATGTCCAGACAGTTCTGGAGGGTGCTGCTCATGAATCAGAAAGTAGGCCCTCATCAGACACTGAATCTGGGGGCTCCTTGACCTAGGACTGTCTAGCCTTCAGAACTGTGAGAAATGAAATTTCTGTGGTTAATAACTTACTGAGTTTAGAGGGTTTTGTTATAGCAACTTGAACAGATTTAGACAGTATTTCAGCCAGGCATGGTGGAGCAGGCCTATAATTTCAGCAATTCAGGAGACTGAGACAGGAGGACTGCAAGTTTGATGCAGCCTCAGCAATTTAGTAAGGTCCTAAGCAACTTTAGTGAAACCCTGTCTCAAAAATTTTTTTGAAAAAGGACTGGAGATGTGACTAAGTGAGTTAAGCATCTCTGGGTTCGATCCCTGGTACCAAAAAACAAAACAAAACAAACAAAAAATATTTCAAGCATAATAGGGTTTCAAATAGGGAAATAAAGGGTTACACAATAATAGGTAGGGTAGTCTGAATAGGAGACACAAATCCACCGAAAGGCCTTACGTGCTCTCTTGCACCTCTGATCAGGAAACTGCAGGAAACCACATTCACCAGCACAGCTGTCCCATAGCCCCAAGCCTGGTTCCCAAACCTGCATGACAAAGTTCCCATTTGAAGAGCGTGTGCATCACACAACAGCAACACTGAAGAAGGATATCCCTCTTCGCTTCCAATCTCTTAAAAGCAGGATGCAGTGACAGACCCTATATTTGCACCCAAATTCACAGCAAGGGAGCCTGGGAAATGTAATATTTAGCTTCTTGGTCCACGTGATAGAAGGCAAAGTGGAACAAGAGGTAGTGAAAGTGGATGTTAACGATATCTAGTACAAGTATCAGGAGCAGTGGAGAAAATGAAGAAAGTTTGTACTGGAGGAGCAATCCACGTTAGGTGAAGTCAGCCCAGAGATTAGTGGCAAGGTTTTGGCAGACATTGAAACGATCTTTCCTCGAGGCTGGAGGGAAACCCAGTGACTCTCAGAATCTCAGAAGAAAACTGTGAAGAAGGAAACTTGACTGCAGGGTTTTCCCACTCACTGGGTGAAAAGGAACAATAGCTTCCATTCTGTCGGACTGGAGAGTGAAGAGGCTAATCACAGCTTGCTCACACCCTGAGGCTGGGCCCCACATCTTCCTCTTGCTCACCTTCCAAAAGGCTGAGGCCCATTTTTCCATTAGCTTTCATTCCGATCCTATCAGCTGGGACCTTCTCCTTCCCACTCAATCCCCCAGGGTGATAAGCTCATTTTCCAGCAGCTCCGGAGTCACGGCTGCTTATGGAGACCTTGCCAATCCAAACAAATCCAGCTGGGAGGCGCTGGCTTCCTTCCCTCTGTCCTCCTCCCTGCTAAAACCACAGGGACTTTTGAACCTCAGGACCAGCAGACATGAGCTGAAGCAAGGGAGGAAAGTCTGCCTCCCTAGGGAGGGGTACAGAGCTGTTAGAAAGGTCCCAGTCTCATTTTTGCAGAATACTTTGACACTCTTGAAAATGGCACCACTGAAGCATAATAATAATAATCAAAGTGGAAGAGAGGACAGTCCACGATACTGTAAAACTGGAACGCAGTCTCTCTTTTCCACGTGTAGTTACCGTCCACAAAATCAGGCAGTTTGTCTGTCTTATGTATTTTTATATTTCCCTGTACCAAGAACATCTTCCAGAATGTACTATGCAAGGACTCCTGTTAAGGGGGTGGGCACACTGTGGCAGGAAAGTTGGCATTCAACAAGTATTTCGTTTGCTCCCTTTATTTTCTGACTTCCTTTGCACTTTGGTTGGGTTGCATGGTTGGTTCTGGCTGATAGGCTGTGAGTGGAATTGACATGTGTCACTTCTAAGCCCGCACTGATGAAAGTCCTGAGCTTTCTCCCCTTTCCCTTTCTTCCGTGATGCAACTTTGGAATTCATGTCTTAATCCACAGTGCAGACTGGTCCTGGTTTTCTCAGTCATTAGGAGTCTCTTCCTGCTACATGTCTTGCATTGGATTTCACATGAGTGAGAAATAAAATTTCACTGGGCTAAGTCACCTAGATTTGGGGGTATATCTGTTATTGCCACACAGCCTAGACAATCCTGACTAATAAATATTGAGTTACTCACTTATTAATTCGCAGACACTTACTGAGTACTCCAGAGTGTTAGTCATGGGGCAAGAATATTTAGGAACTAATGAAGACACAAGAAGTTACAGAAATAAATTCTAAAAGATTATTAAGTTCGAGGAACATTATCAACGCTTTCCTGACTCAGGTATTTTAAAGTCTTGGTATTTTTGTAGCTCTTTGTATATACTCTTATAATTTAAGACTGTCAAATATGCTTACAGAAGACACAAAAATAAAGAGAATAGCTTCTTCCATGTATATGTGCCTTACATTTGCATGATCTCATTAGAGTCTTCTTAATAATCCTGCAAAAGATGAGAATAACTGCTCTCATTTTACCATGGTGGAAAATGAAGGTTGGTCAGGGGCGGGTCATGTTGCTGACAAATGACAGAACCTTGCCTCAAAAACAAGTTCTACTTTCTTGAAGCCAGTGCCCCATCCATCAACCTGCTTGCTAAGAGGCAGTCTGATGTTTGAATTTCCATAATATAAACAAATATATAGAAACCAAGATGTATGTTAAGGAGCTAGAAATAAGGAAGCCCACAGAACTCTGGTGAACAGTTTTGAATAAAGAATGTGACTATTAGTTCTGACTCAGTGATTAACAGAAATTCCGTAGTTCTTAAATGGAGCACCTTCAAACTTAACTTACATTCGCTGTGCCATTGGATTCCATGACAATTATTAGGTTGTGAGCAAAAGAAGAAAAATCAGATTTGGATTTTCAGTTCCAGAGACCCTCAAGTCCAGGGGGAATAATAAAGGAGGGCTAAGAAGAATCAGGGTGATGACGTCATCCTGGTCATTCCCTGTTGTGGTTTCTAGAAAATTTTAGATGGTTGTTAATGGCATGTGTTTTAGGAATTACGGCTCCAGGCAATTTTAACATGAAATTATACCTTCTTAGATTCAGCAGCTGATAGTCAAACACATCTTGTAGTCGCAACTAAAAGATTCTCACCATATATCTGGAAGTTTTGGAGACACCTAAAGACACTGGCACTGGATTAGGAAAGTTTTTCCATGTCAGCCTCAGCAGGAGGCCGTGAACCTTCCACTGCCAAAATTAACAAATGTTAGAAGCAGACTCTGATTACTCAACAGTGTATAAGCCATGAACTGAAATGACATTAACCTTTTAAGAATCCATTTCAGCATTAATTTTGCATCCAAATACTACTTTCGTCTCTGCAAAAAGAGTCTATTTCTGGAAGTTTCTTTATATCCCCTCTAGAGGGTCCCTCTTGCCTTTGGTCATCTCACATCTTTTAATCCTTCGAGCCCTAACTTGTCCTTCTTCTGGAAACCTTTCCCTGCCATTGGAACTCACTTCGGACCATACCCTTTAGCCATTCCGTTCATATCTATTAGCACTTGCTTTATTGCACAACGTGTGCTGAGATGGGAACACAATGGTGAGGTGGATGGCTTAGATCCCTGGCCTGACTTCCAGTCTAGCAGACCAGAGTACTTGCTTCCTGTCTGTGATTCTGCGGGCCCTACCGATAGACTGCTGAGAGGAGCACCTAGCATTATCAGCACAGGTAGGATCTTTGATGACAGGGGCCATTCAAGTGTCATCCATTTGGGAGAACTGCAGTGCCAGGTGAAGAAGTAGGTTCCTTGATGAATATCTGCTGGTGTATATAAGTGACTAATAGTTTCCTGTGTCACAGAGCTCAAGGGAAGTGGGGAGAGAGGGATGAGTGAGAGAAGAGGAGATATGTTTAGACTTGGTCTGTGTAGAGCACAGACCCAGAGACCTGTTAGAATAATGAATAATAATAATGAATAGACCACAGGCACCAGCTCGGGCCTGTTTATTGCCAAACTCACTATGGAAATCTGATGGCAAACCTCTTCTGGTTAAATAACTCAGCTCATACTACTTGTTTAAGCTTAACAATAGTACTTGACACCATGAAATTTGTAACATTAAAAAAGAGATTCTGAAAATATGACTTTAAGGTTTGTTTTTGGGGGAGGGTATAGTCAGAGTTGTGATTACCTATACACTTATTGGAACTTGTTCAGGCTGTGCAAAACCAATAGACACACAGCACTCAGAGGGTGCATCCTCTTCCTTTTAGGTAATGGGTTTTGTGAACTCCCTATTTATAGAACTGGTTATGTAGGAACCCAAGTCAATTTACATACCTGTTTTGGAATAAATGTAAAAGGTATTTTTTATTGAATCATGATTATTTTTAAAGGCAGAGGAGAACTTTGGGGTTAAACCCTCCCAAGTCCTCATTTCATACATGAGGAAACTGAGCTATTAATAACCAAATGACTCAATGTTGGCACAACCAATTGGTATCAGAATCTGGATTAAAAGCTTAAACTCACTATGTTCATCTGTGCACGTTGTACCACATCACAGTGCAAAAAAAAATCTTAAGAAGAAGAGTCCAGAATATGAGATGATATTCTAAAGTGCCCAAAAATACAGGAGGTAGGAATACCTGAGAAGAAGTGAAATCTTTGCAGTCATTTCCCAGATCCCCTGGCCTGAGTTCGAGCACCTCGTTTATTTAGTCCCTTGCATTGGCGTCTTGTGAGAACAAATGATCACAAACTTGCTGGCTTGAAAAAACAGCAATGCACTCTTTCACAGTTCTGGAGACCAGAAATCCAACACCGAGGTTCAGCAGGGCTGTGCGCCCCCTGTTGGCTCTAGGGCAGGATCCTTCCTCCCTTCCTCCAGCTTTCGGTGGCTGTAGACATTCCCTGGCTTGTGGCTGAAGCGCTCCAGCTGCTGCCTCTCTGGTCACATTGCCTCTTCCCCTTCCGTGTGTCTCTCCTGTAAGTGTCTGGTGATAGTGTGTCTTCTTCTCTCAAGATCCTTAATCATGCTGGGCATGGTGGTGCATGCCTGTAATCCCAGTGGTTTAGGAGGCTGAGGAAGGAGGATCACAGGTTCAGAGTCAGCCTCAGCAATTTAGTGAGGCCCTAAGCAACTTAGCGAGACCCTGACTCAAAATAAAATATAAAAAGGGTTGGGGAAGGGGCTGTGGAGATAGCTCAGTTGGTAGAGTGCTTGCCTTGTAAGCATCAAGGCCCTGGGTTTGATCCCCAGCACCCCAAAAAAAAAAGGGTTGGGGATGTGGCTCAGTGATTAAGTACCCCTAGGATCAACCCCCGGTACAAAAACAACAACAACAAAAAAAACAAACCTCAATCACATCTATAAAGAACCTTTTTCCAAATAGATCATCTTCTCAGGCACCAGGGGTCTGATATGAATAATTTTGGGGAATCATTTTTTGATAATCACACTGCTCTATTTCTGTTACTGCAGAAATTAATGATTTGGGTAGTTATTTGTAATTATCCTCACCTGTGATGTGAGGATCCACGGAGAGCAAAGCCTTGTCTGTTTAACTCACTGCTGCTTCCAAAGCCCCTGGCACAGTGCCTGGGACCAAGTAGATATTTAGTACATATTTGTTAAGTTAATAAAATGATCTCTTAGTAATAAATATTAATATATTAATTTATTGTTTTAATTAACTGATAAAAATGTGATGGAAGGGAGGGAAAAAAGAAGACAGGGAAGAGAAGAGGGGGGAAGGAGGGAGGAGAAGAGGAAGATGAGGGGAGGGAAAGAGAGACAAAGAAAGGGAAAGGGAAGAAAGGAAACATTATAGCCAATAATCGCTACAGATTTTTAGGAGACTGGGTTAAAAGTGAAAAAGACTAAGATGAGTTTTTGAAGCTGAAGGTCACTATTACTGAGCAACGAAGCTTGTATGTCTCAAAATTCATGTGCCTTCCAACACCCTCACTGGATTCTGGAGGTGAAGTCGGAGCCGGGTGTTGGGATTCAGAGAACTGTGTGGTGCCCTGGAGGAGTACAGTCTAGAGGGGAGTCAGCCAGCTAGGTGCTTCATGCAGACGGTGGTGTGGCAAGTGTCAAAGGAACAGGGCCGAGATACTGAGACTTTTAATGCCTTTGGATGTTATTTTATAAAGCAGCATTTAGATGTGATTTTTTTCAGGCACAAGCAGCAATATTTAAAACTTGCTATTTTGATGGTAAATAACAATTTTATAGCTATTATGTAATTTCAAGTGCAAATATCTACTGTAACTCATGTTCAACTACCTTAGCCCGTGGGATTATCCTAAGGGGAAAATTACATATTTGGCATAAATCCAACCATTGAAAAATATTCATTTGAAAATGCACAATGATATCATTCCTGCAGCACATTTCATAAGCGAATCGAAGTTTTCAATTCAGAATGCTCTCGAATGTTGACCAGCACCTGTGAATTATGTAAGACCAAGACATCATTCAATGTGGATCACCATCTTGAGCATTCATTCATTTATTCATTCCTCCATTCATTCGATGGTGATTTAGTGAGACCCTATTGTATGTTATTCTGGGAGCTGGAGATAGAATTTGGGTAAGAATGTGGTCCCTGCCTTTAAACAGCTCACCCTCTGTCTGTGTCAGGTTCTTTGGGAGGCAGACACAGTGACAAAGTTAGAAGAGCAAGAGACGTGTTAGAGAGAAAGCCCAGGAATGTGGAAGTGTGAGAAAGCAGGAGTAGGCAGGAGAATGTTTCAGACCACGAAGCAGACATGGCATCTGTGAAAGGAAAGAGGAAGGAGGCAGGATCCGGGAAGAGAGAGCCTCAGACCATGAGGCAGAGCGGATGCAGAATCAGCCAATCCAAAGGTTTCTTACTGAGGGAGTCTGGAGTTGGGACCCCGGTTCCACGGTTACACTCACTCATTGGCTGGGGCGGCCTGAAAAGATCGTGGCCTCAGCTTTCCAGCTGAAGCAGATCCTGAAGGTGTTAGCAGCTGGAAGCTGTCAGCTAGCTGCACTCCTTGCAGCTAAATAGCAAGTTCTTTCTTGAAGGGAGATCAAAGTGACGCAACCCCATGGCTGCCACATAGTGTGATCAGGAAGAAGGCAAATAAACAGACAATTTAAATCCAGTAAGGGTAATGACAAGGTGCCAGGGAGCTTAAGGATGGAGCACCAAACTCAGACTTGGAGACAGGGAATCTTCTATGAAGACATAGTGCTTAGGGGATGACTGGAGGAGGTAGGGATAGATAGAGAGGGTTCAAGGCAGGGGAACATGTACAAAGCCTCATGGGAGAGAAAGCATGGCCCATGTGGGGGAATGGCAATGCCTATGGTATGATTTTAGTATCACATTACAAGGAGGTAATAGCAAGATGAAGCTGGAGAAGCAAATGAGGGGTAAAAAATGAAGGACTCCGTGCACCATGCTAAGTAACCACACACAGAGAGGTCTGTGACTGTAACACAAAAATACTAACAATTTTTTTTCCCATTAGATTTTTTGGAGGATCACGAAGACCCCATATTCCAAGAGTCTGGGTTTGTAACATGGGTGGTCCTTGGGGAACACAGCTGTGTTACCAGTGTGGAAGAATGTCATTCACTGACACCTGTTGATCTTTTATCCAATATTTTTATCCAAATAAAATCCATCCCCCAATAAGAGAGAAACCAAGACTGATGGCTTTGGTTGGAGGCACAGGAAGCACAGAGCCATGGAATTGTCACAGCATTAGGCCACAGCATCTGAAAAAGAATCTGGAGAACTACATTGGGTTCCCAGTATCAGAAAAGGAGGGGAAAGAGCCACACATGGGTTCTGTCTGCTTATAATTTAGAAAGCAATGTTTAAAATACGAGCCCTGGGATTTTACTTCCATTATCTCATTCTGAGAAAATAATCGTAAATTTCAAGTTTAAAAATCATTGCTGATGGCAGTAATGATGACTAGCATCTAATTGGTGCTCCCTGTTTCTGTGCTAAGTGCTTCACACTTGATTTTATGTAAAGCTCACAACAACCATATTGTACCTACAAGGCAGGAACTATTAATCATGCCCATTTTCCTTTGAGAAAATTAAAACTAAAAAAAGTTAAATAACATATCTGAGGTCACATGGATAATGTGCATAAACAAAGCATTGTTTTAAAAAACTATAAATGATCTAAAGGGAAAATATTGCACAAAATTTGACTGTATATAAAATAACATGTTGTTATTAGAAAAATGTTTTCAAACTGTCATTAACAACCTTCACAAATATTTATGGTATTATTTTTAGTGAAAAAGTGGAATGCAAAATAGAACATATGATATGATGCTTTTTAAAATAGAGATCATTGAAGTATAATTCACATATCATAAAATTTGCCCATTTTTTTTTATTTTATTGTAAACAAATGGGATACATGTTGCCTCTCTGTTTGTACATGGCGCAAAGGCATACCATTTGTGTAATCATAAATCCGCATACAGTAATGTTGTTTGATTCATTCTGTTATTTTTTCCCTTCCCCCCACCCCTCCCACCCCTCTTTACCCTCTATACAAAAATTTGCCCATTTTAAGTGTACAAGTCAATGATTTTTTTGGAAAATTTACAGAGTACAACAATTACAACAACCCAGCTTTAGACTACTTCCATCCTCTGGCAATCCACCATGCTATTTGCATTAATTGCTATTCCTACCCCAGCCACAGACAATACTAATACTTACTTTCTTGACCAATTTGTCTTTCTAGACATTTCATATAGACACAAACATATAATGTGATCATTTGCATCTGTCTTTGTTTTACTTAATATACTGTTTCTAGATTTATTCTTGTTATAACATATTTATTGTTTGTTATTTTTATCTACTGAGTAGTATTCCCTAGTGTTGTCATACCACATTTTATTAATCATTTCATCAGTGGATGGCCATTTGGATTGTTTCTACATTTCAACAATATGAATAATACTCCCATGCATGCAAGTCTTTTTATAGTTTTATTTTTATGTTTTTCTTGAATAGGGATTAAGAGTAGAATCTCTGGGTCACTTAATGTACATTTAACTTTTGAGAAAGTGCAAAACATATTTCCAATGTGGCTGTACTATTTTACATTCTCACCAGGTAATTTGTGAGAATTCCAGTCTATCTATATCCTTACCACACTAGTAATGGTGTGCAATTATTTGCAGGCATTTTAGTAGATGTGAAGTGATATCTTGTGATTTTAATTTGTATTTATCTAAAAACTAATGATGTGTGTGTGTGTGTGTGTGTGTGTGTGTGTTTTACTGGAAATTGAACCCGGGGGCACTCTACCATTGAGTCACATCCCAGTCTTTTTTATTTTTTATTTTGAAACAGGGTCTCACTAAACTACCTGGGCCAGCTTTACACTTGTGATTCTCCTGCTTCAGCCTCCTAAGTTGCTGAGTTGTGTGCCACCACACTGACTTCGAACATAAGCTCATTTGTCACCTCTGTTACTTCAAATGTTTTGCTTTTTAAATTGGGTTGTTTTGTTTTCTTATAATTGAATTTTGAATATTCTTATGGATACTAGTCTTTTATCAGATATGTGATTTCCAAATATATTTATTAGTATTTGACTTGAGTTTTCTTTTAAAGAGTCTTCCAAATAGCAGAAGTTCTTAGTCTCTATGAAAAAAAAGGAACAATTTTTTCTTCTGTAGATTGTGCTTTTGGTGCCTTATTTAGGAAATCTCTGATTAACCCATGGTTACAAAGATTCTTTCCTCTTTTCCTTTACAAGATTTTTTTTTTTTTTCAGTGCTGGGGATTTGAACCCAGGGCCTTGTGCTTGACAGGCAAGAACTCTAAGAACTGAGCTATCCCCAGTTCCCCTTTAGAAGTTTTAAAGTTTTAAGCTTTGCACTTATGTCCATGATCCACTTTTATTATTTTATTTTTTTATATAATGGGAAGTATGGATTAAGTTATTTATTTGCATATAGATAGTCAATTGTTCCAGCACTGCTTGTTAAAAAGACCATTATTCTCAACTGAATCACCTATGTACCTTTTTACAAAATCAATCAACTATATATGTATGGGCCTATTTCTGGGCTTTCTATTCTATATCACTGATCTATTTGCTCATCTTGCCACTAGTACTACATTGTCTTAATTGATTTATTCCAGGGATTCTCAATTGAAGCAATTTTTCCCTCCCACCACCCACAGGAGGGAACATTTGATAAAGCCTGTAAACAATTTTCAAAGTTAGTACTGGAGAAGTGAGAAGAGGGCAGGGATGCTCTTAAGTACCCCTCTACACACAGGATAGCCTCACAGTGAAGAATTCGTAGCTTCGAATGTCAAAAGTGTCACTATTAGAGAACTATGTTTGAATATATAGAAGTACATACATATGTACCACAGACACATCATTATTAGTATTAGTTTAAATAATTGATTATCTTTAAAAGACACTTAAATAAGAAGAGAGTTTATACTTGCCCATTCTAGGGTTCTTCTTTCCTTTGTATAGATTCAGATATCCATATGGTGTCCTTTTCCTTCTAGTTGAAATTCAAGTCTGTTGCTGATGAATTCTTTCAGCTCTCTGTTAAATCTGAAAAAGTCTTTATTTTATCTTCATTTTTGAAAAGTATTTTTGTGGGGTCAAAATTTTCTAGTGTGATAGATTTTTTCCTCCATTGCTTCCTAGCTCACATTGTTTCTGGTGAGAAATCTGCTGTCATTCTTAATTTTGCTCATCTGTACATATGCCTTTTGTCACTAGCTGCTTTAAAAAGTGTTCTTTTTTATTACCAGTTTTAGTAAAATTTATTATAATGTATCTTAGTGTATTTTTCTTTATGTTCCTTGTACCTGGGATGTATTGAGCTTCATGAATGTGTAAATTTATGCTTTTCAAACATTTTGGAAAATATTTAACCATTTGTTCTTTTTATGTTAACCAATTTATTAATAAGTTGTTTCTTCACTCATAAAATAATGCATTTTTGACTTTGAAATCATGATATAAAATAAAAAGGTAAATAGCTGAAAATTATCAGTTAAAAGCAGATAGAAGTAACTCATGCTGTACCATCAGCAATTGCTACATGCTTTGGGCTATAACTGGAACATCAATCATGCAAGAACTGAAGGTGCATTGCTAACTCAACATGTAGTTTACCCCTAAAAACTGCTTAGTTTCCAAAGGTCATTTGTCCAACATATTTGGCAAAAAC
Source organism: Sciurus vulgaris (assembly GCF_902686455.1). Taxonomy (NCBI): domain Eukaryota; kingdom Metazoa; phylum Chordata; class Mammalia; order Rodentia; family Sciuridae; genus Sciurus; species Sciurus vulgaris. Next base: position 190,817,811 of record NC_136461.1, read on the forward strand.
TCACTTTTTCTTTTGCTTTCCTTTTTAACCTTTAAGTGTGAGAGCAGTAGGCAATAATGCTTTGATGCTAATCTTTCTAGTTTGTAGGATGGCGTTGTTTTAACCTGCATATTTTTGACCTTTTAAAAAGAAAACTGCCCAAATCAACTGCAACTAAAAGTCATTTCTATTTTTAGACTGTTAGTGGCTATAGGCCAAGCTTCATATAGGACATTTTTTGAAGATTTCTATGACTGCATCCCTAACAAGCTCAAAAAACATCAATGACCATAGCTTCTGCAAAGTCTCATTTTTCTTGTTGATTTCTATGACTGCCACAAGATCCTCTCTATACATCCTGCAGAATTTCTTTTTTTTTTTTTTTCCTTTATTGTCTCTAGCTTTTCATTACAAAAGTCTCTTGTGGTATAATTTTGTGGAGCACATTTGTGTTTTCTCCTACGAGTCTTTTGCTTTCATTAATTTCTTTGTTGAGAGTACCAGGTTTTCCCCCATTGGTTTCTAATAGATACTGAACTTACTTTTTCCTGCCATCACCCAGAATTGAAATTAGACAGTCCTAGAGTCACTCAGAAGATGCTACATGTGCTAGGATTGCACTTTCTCAAATGTCTTTTTAGTCTTTTCCCTTTAAGACCTCCAGTACATTTATATTTGATGGAGACGTTGTACTACAGTTAACAATACTCTTTTCATTTTTTAAGTCTTTTTTTTTCTTTGTTTCATTTGGTTAATTTATATTGTTATATCCTCAGGTTTCCTAATTTTTCTGAAATATCTAATCTGCTTTATTTCTGTCCAGCTAATTTTTCATGTTCAACATTTTAGTTTTCCCCTAAGATATACGTGTGTGTGTGTGTGTGTGTGTGTGTGTGTGTACATATACACACACACATACATATAAAGGTATATCGATTCCATATATCTATTTCATATATTTGATCTTTCCTTCAGCTTTTTAAGTATGTGACATTCAGTTTTAATAACTAGTTTAAAGTCCTGTGTTCAATTCTTGGCAGAGTAACCCATGGATTTGATGTCAACTTCTGTTCCCTACTCTAACTTTCTCTGTGTGTACTCTGGGTCAATCATTTAACCTCTCTGTGACTACTTTCCCTAACCATAAAATAAGGGAGGTAGATGGGATTGGTGACTTTCACCTGTGTTCGGTGGAGCACTGGGGTTGCATGAAGAAGTCTCAAACACAATTGGGAAAACTACTTACTTTCCTTAGGAGCCCAACTTTTAGAAGGGGTTCAGTGGCTCAAGCTGCTCTTCAAAATGAGCTTCAGAATAAATCTTCTTTGATAGAACAAGAAGAGGTACAAAAAGTGAGTGGGCTCCAGGAACAGAATATCTGGTTTTGAATTCTTGATCTATCATCAACTGATGGTGTAAGGTCAGGAAAATCTCTTCACCTAAGCTTTGGTTTTCTCAACTGTAAGGCAGATTATAAAATTATGATGAGGACAGATGAGACAGTAGCCTGTAGTGACATCATCAGAGCTCTATCCTGATCCTCTGCAATACTGTTCAGCATTTTTCTGTATTCCCTTCCTGGCTTCCTTGTACTTCCAAAGGTCAGTGTCTGAACATCTTTCCAAATGACTAACATCCGGCTTCTAGAGTTGCTTTGCCAGGGCACAAAGAGAACCAGAGTTAAGGCTACCATAAGACTTCACCCAAAACTGCACCCTGGTTCAGCTTTCACCCTCTTTCTATCCTGCTTTCTCCTCTCCCTTATGTATTTGTCCTGGGATTTTTCACATTAATTCCTTATTTGAGTCTTTTTGTAGAGATCCTAATGTAAAATATGAAAGTAGTACAGTACCTGGAACATTGTTAGTACTCAAGAAAAGTCAGCCATTATCGTTACTCTTGTTTTATTACTGTCGTTAATTTTTCCTCAACCCAGTTTTTGGGAGTGACTTTTACAGAAATGAGAAATCATGTCACTTTGTAGCACTTATGGTAGCATTTAACTAGTTGAAGACTGTATTTGAAAAGTTTTACAGGAATGGTGGGTGTTCATTGTAATTCCATTATGTGACTCTCTTTAATTTTTGAAAGTAAAGATCTAGATTATGTAGATCATGGTCTAGCAGAAGAGATGAAATGATAACAAGCAAACATTAACAAATTGGAGTGATCATGGAGATCAAATACAGATTCAGATTTTGAAGTACCCCCAAATCAATGCCAAAAAGATACACAATGGGGAGAGGCAGGAGAAGTTGGGAGATCTGAAGGGAGCACAGAGCCTCTGTAAAACGAAGAGGAAGCCACCCTAACCCCGAGATGTCTGACTGGGCACTTCTCAAGAATCTAAGAATAAAGAGATGTACATGGAACCAGTTCAGATGTAAAGACCATGTCAAATTTTGGTCTTTACAACTTAGAAGAAATCTAACAAAGTAGAAAAGGGTTCAGAAAAGAGCAGGGAGATGGTCAAATAATTGGCAGATAGAACCTCTGGGGAAAGGTTAAATGAGTTTGCATTGTTTGCCTGGAGAAAGAAAGGCCAAAGGTCTGCTTAATACTTGTCTTCAAGAATTTCAAGTTGGGGATCTGACAAGATAGTCTACGTTCCCAGAAAACAAAATGAGATACCCCTTTAACTCCGTTCCCCACCAAAGTTAAGGATTTAAGATTGAGGATTGCAATAAGAAATTGAGATTCAACATAACAAGAATTTCCTGATCTATGAGTAATTAAGATTTGAAAAAGTCCACTGCTAGCAGAGACATTTCTGCTCCTAGTATTTTATGAAGCATAAGCACAATGGCATTCTTATCAGAAGTAGATTTTGTAAAATGGCAGCCAAAAACCTAAAAAGAGTCACATATTAATGTCAATAGATTTGACTTCGGTTACTGCCTGCTTCAACTGCCATTCAGAGTCACATTTTTAAATTGTTGTCTTCTTAGTCATCCATGACACCAGAATCCATTTTGATAAAATTATACAAGCATGGAATATACCTTATTCTAATTAGCACCCCATTCTTGTGGGTAGGCACCATGGTGGGATTCACTTAGGTAGTTTAATATATGAACATACATTAAATTATGTTAGATTTATTCTACTGTCTTTCCTATTCCCATCCCCCCTTCCTTTCATTCCCTGTTGTCTAATCTATTGAACTTCTCTTCTTTATCTCTCCCCTTTTATTGTGGTTTAGCTTCCACATATCAGTGATAACATTTAACCTTTGTTTTTTTGGGATTGAATTATTTTAATTAGCCTGGTAGTCTTCAGATCCATCCATTTATGGGCAATTGCTGTAAAGTCATTCTTCTTTTACGGCTGAGTAATATTCCATGTGTATATATGCCACATTTTCTTTATCTATTCATCTGTTGATGGGCATTTAGGTTGGGTCCATAACTTAGCAGTAGTGAATTGTGCTGCTATAAACCTTGCTATGGCTGTGTCGCTGTACTATGCTGGATGGCAACTATTCAGAATATAAGTAACAACAAATGTTGAGGATGTGGAAAAAGGGAATGCCGTACATTGTTGGTGGAACTGCAAATTGGTGCAACCACTCTGGAAAGCAGTATGGAGATACTTTTAAAAAAACTAGGAATGGAAACACCATTTGACCCAGAGCAGCATTTGACAAGCTATGGGTTATGACAAACTCTCCTGACCCTAGGCTGGCTGAAAAGAGTGTGGAAGGAAACCCAGAGTATCGTCGCTCACAGTGTATTTTTCACATGCTGACGGTATCAGTTAGCTTTCCCTCCTTCACCAAACACACCAAATCTCAGTGGCATAAAACCCTTTTTTCCTCATGTAGACGTGGATGGCTTGGTTTCAAGCTGCACCTGCTGGTTGGTGCTCCTTCCTGAGTCTTTGTTGTAGGACTGGTGTGGGTAACAGGGAAGCACCTGCCGTGGGGAAGTCATTCCTAGCAGTGATGACAAAGGGCAGAAGATCAAGCCCCACTGATAGTGCAGTTGGTCTCTTTTTGCAGAGAGAGAAAAGAAAGGTCAGCTTACACAGGTAGCTGTTCAAATGGCTGGGCATTAAGGTACTGGCTGCTTCTGGATTGGTCTATGCTCCAGATGCATTCTTGCAGGGATGGCCTTTGCTTGATTCCCCTTGTAGGCCACCCAACTGAACTTGACCCTTGATGGACACTGCTTTAGAAGGGGTTAACCAGAGGGTTATCCCAGAGTCAAGGATTCCTCTGGGATAGAGTGGCATCTCTACTTTTCTCCTTCCTCCACGTTCCCCCAAAGAAAAAGTGCATCCACCACCTATATCTTTAATCCAAACTAATAGTTTTACAACCTATCCAGTCATTCAATTTAGAAGTGTGAACTTCACCCTTGATTCCTGTTTTCTTCATCCTCTCATCCAATTTGTTTTAAATCTCTTTAATCTACTTCCGGAATGGCTTTCTTTTCCATTTTCTCTGCTCTGGTCACCACTGAGCTTCTCCTTGTCTTTTATTTGCGTTACTGCAGCGCCCTAGCCAGTCTGCCTGCCATTGCACCTCACCTTTCTCTAGGTCATCTGCAGCACTGAAGCCAATTTCCTCTGGAAAAAGCAAGTGAGATCATGTCAAAACCTGTTTTAAGTAAAAAATCAAAGGATACATATATAGAAAGACAGGTATGTAGAGTGAAGCATGTGTGTGTAATGCCAAAATCTTTACCACAGCCTTCCAGGACTTCTAAAATCTTCCTCCTCATCTCAATGTGCCTGTACTCCAGTACTCCTAATGAAGACTTCAGACAAGCAAAAGGAAATCTAGTCGAGCAGAGGAAGGAGAAGGGGAGAGTGGAGGGAAAAGGGGGATCATGAACCAAAATTGATTTCCATGCATGCATGAGTTTGTCGGGATGAACCCAACTACTGTGTATAACCATAAAACTCTAATAATAATAATAATAATACTGAAAACTAAGGAATTCAGAATAAAGTAACAAAAAAAGACTTCAAACCTGAACTTTGCATTCAAGTACAGTTACCAAGATCTTTAGTCATTAAATGTGCCATTAGCTTCAGTAAAGTCTCCTATTTGCTCCTGCTGTTCCCTATGCTTGGAATGTCCACCCATATTGACTCTCCCAGACCAAAAATTTCTAATCATTGTCATCCAACATTTTTCGCTGTCTCACAATGAATCATTCTCTCCTCTGTGTTCCCAAGGCACTTCGTTTATACTTTTATCACAGACCTCACATAAACATGCAAGTATTTATTACTCACAGAACCCTCAGGAAGAAACCAAAGCAGTAACAACTTCTTCACAGGAAGGAGACTTTTCAGAAAGCATTTAATCTAGAAGTTATTCTTTTGTGAGGTCCAGTGTATTCTATAGAACCCCTCATATCATAACATTTTAGGATAGATGAAGATTGTATATAAGTGTAACAGATAACCATGCAGAACAGGCACTGGAAGAGAGTGAGCTTGCTATGGGCCAGCACTGCATACAGTAGTGCAATAGCAAATCAGGAACAGTAAGAGGTGGGGTTACAGTGCAATATCCAATAGAGACTTAAAAACTGAACTTTGAGAGTAATGACAGAAAAAGAGTATGACAATTGTTTGTAAACAATATGTCAGCCTTGGGGTAAAAAGTAAGGCAAGCAGCCTAGTAAGGGACCAGTTCTTGACACCAAAGACCTGAGCCGACAGACATGGGACTAGAAATGAGCTGCAAAGAACTAGACCACACCAAGATAATGACATCCTCTTGGGCAACACTTTTAGCAAGGCTGCTCACACTATAATTACACTGTACGTAGCTCTGCATATTAGTTATGGCCTAGTTATTAAACTTTAAACTATATACACATGTGTAATGAATGAGCATGTATTTATTTATTTGTTTCTATTTAATATATCTAATCTAGTTTAAGTTGTGGGTTCAGTAGGCCAGTTAATTCTTTTCATTGTTTTTAAGTTCTGGGTATCAAACAACAGGGGGAACCCAACTCTAAATTAAAACAATGATGCAGTGCTCAGGACCCACAGGCCAGATACACCGTTAAGAATGCAGTGTGTTGGGCCACATCTACTTGTTCATAATATGGAATCCCAAAGTTTTTTATTGTTCTATTCAGTTGTCACAGTCCTAAAACCACAGAACATGTTGTGTTCACTATAAAACCTAGTTCAGTGCCAGTTATACAATAGCTGCCCAATAAGTGCTCACTGAGCTAAATTCACGACTGCCAGAAGGTTCTCATGGATGCACCCTGGGCTGGATGTGCTCCAAGCAAGGGGAAGGTCAGGTGCTCCTTGGCCAAGAGCCTCAGGGTATTCCTTTCTTGCCACACCAAGTCGAATGGACCACAGGATGAGGAGGTGCCTGTGGCAGAGATTGGGTGCTTTTTTCACAATATACCTCAGCACATCTCTAGTCCATTCAGCTTCTGAGAGGACGAATAATTAAAAGGAGACAGTATGTTTCCGAATCAGTAGTGACCATACACAGGGTTGAATAAGGTGAAGCAGGCTGGAATTTCTATACTGGTTTTAGATTTTTTCCCCCATCTTATTCTTAATCCACCTAGTGCAGTGAAATTGTTACAGTCATAGAAGTAAAGCCAAGCATTTCAATCCGGCATCAACTTCTTTTTTTTTTTTTCTGTATCATAAAGCACACCTTTCTTTCAAAATGTGTAGCATTAATACCTGATTTATTTTTAGCTGTATGTCATGAATATTTTCAAAGTCACTATCCTGTTTTAGTGGAAGGCGAAGGAAACTATAAAATGGCATCAAACTTGCATGGAATTTTCTGTGGAATCCACTGTATCCATTATTCCAGCTCGGGCAGAATTGCACTGCCTGAGTGACTGTAAAAAAGGACCCATTGACAGCAACCCCTTTCATTTCAGTGGCACTTTACATGGTGACAATAATAACATATAATCACTCAAGCCGATGCAGAACAAAGCATCTGTGGTATAAGATAACATCGGATTGTATCAGTGTGAAAATTTGGTCTAATATCATTGCTTGGATCCAAATGGTCTTTCGACCCACTTGCTTTAAGATGGTAATGCCATTTTCTGTGGGTGGAAGGTCAGACTTGAGATTGCCTTTTGTATTTCAGAGGCTGGTTGGAGAAACACTGGAAATCCAGTCTCCACGTGGGCCAGAGCACTGAACGTTTTGAAAGGACTGTATGTACTGATCTAAGAAAACTTTTGTGCACAGTATTTTTAAATGACTGAAAGGAAATTAAGAACAAGCACTGCCATATTTACCAGTTCCTACGTTTTCTGAGCTATCCAGATTTTGAGTGTGTAATTCAAATTAAAAATCCTCAAATGGGACCTATTGTGTACAAAGGCCCTGGGCTAGACATAGTAACAATAAAACAGTTTCTATACAGAAGAGTGGAAGCATGTATACAAAATACTATGAAATATGGCAAAATGTTGGGGAAGAGGCAAAAAATGATTTGCTGCAAGGCTGAGGAGAGTGACAGAATGCCCAAATGGAAGGAAGGAGAAAGGATCGGACAGCCATTGGTCATCCACTCTTTGTTATCCATATCTGACATGAATAAATGAATGAACGAACAATGTGGTTTTCTTTTCAGATAAATTATGAGGGGTTGGTATGATTTTTGGCCTATGGAAACTGGGAGAGGAGGGGATTCCAGACGGAAGAATAAATATAGACAATGACACAGCAACAGGAAAACCCACAGCAGCGCTGGGGAAAATAACCAATGGTTTTGTTAGACTTGAAGACATTTGCATAAAGCAGGAGTCACTAAGTACACCGAAGTCATGCTTTTCCAGGACTGTAAAGTCAAGAGGAGAAACATTTAATTCAAAGGTGCCCATTACAATTGGGATAGGATATTACTTGAATAGGATTCAGGAAGATGAGTGTGATCTTACAGGGAAGTACATGGAGTTGGGCCCGGAGACCTGGGCTTCACTATGAGCTTCGCCAGTTAGAAACTGACCCTGTGTATGTTACTTAATCTCTCTGAGCACCAGATTCTTCATCAGTAAAATGAAGACAAGAAGCCTATCATGGCAGGCATGGTGGTGTATGCCTGTGTATGGCTCCCAGAGGTTTCGGGAGGCTGAGTAGGAGAATCGAGAGTTCAAAGCCAGCCTCAGCAACAGTGAGGTGTTAAGCAACTCAGTGAGACCCTGTCTCTAAATAAATACAAAATAGGGGCTGGGGATGTGGCTCAGTGGTTGAGTGCCCCTGAGTTCAATCCTCGGTACAAAAAAAAAAAAGAAGCCCACCATGAATATATAAATTCATGGACATGAAGAACACTAATTCCAGGATAATGGTTACCAAAAGGGAACAGGCCTGGAGAAGAGGGTCCAAGGAAACCTCAGCTGTTGCCAAAGCCGAGGTGGCAAGGGCAAGCATTGTGGATTCTAGGCATGGAGAACATTTATATTGCTTTCAACTTTTCTGAATGAAATATTTAATAAATGTTTAAAAAGTCCAACTAGCAGCCATGGTTGCTGGACATACTGTTTATTAAGTGTGTGATTCAAGCCCCAGGAAACAGCAGGTTTTCGTTACTAAAAGTGACTTCATAGTTGTTTTTACAATGTTGTAATAAAGATACTAGATAGAAAATATAGGATGAAAGAGAAATGACAGAACGCAGTTGCAGGCCTTCCACTCCCAGCCGAGGAGTAACAGCAACTGAATATGCTTTTCTACTTTTATAACCTAAAAAAATGAGTGAAATACGTGCAGCAAAGTTTTTCAAGTTATAGGACATCAGACAAAGAATGGCAATGTTCCCAGAGATATGGGAAAAAAGGAGGTGAGTTCTGGGATTGCCCCAGGTCTTTCCAGGTGTTGGGGCAGGAAAGGAACTCAAGGGGATTCTGGAGATCTCTCTGGGCTGAGTAGACACAGGTGAGAGTCCAAGGAGGCCAAGCTCCCAAGTGAATAGTTAGCTGGAGAAAATACTAGAGAAGAGAGAGCACCACAGAGAATGGACTCTGGGGATCTGTAGAGGATCCCCCTTGAGTGTGCAGCTGAGTAATGATCAGCACATGTGTGTAAAGAAATGGCTCCAGGCCAGGAAGAGAACCGTCCAAAAGAATTAGAGGAGACAGCCCTAAGAGCTCATGCAGGACCAGGAAGTTTGCCTGCTCACACCAAGCAAGAACAGAAAATGTCATAATTCATGAGGCATCAGATAGAGTCCTCAGAGGGCTTTATTTCACTAGTGGGGAAAACTTAATTGCAGACTAAGTGCTCCTTTGGCTCTGCCTAACAAAACTTTATAGCAAGACCCGTAAGAATCAAAACTATTTTCACTTTCCAAGTTACTGTATTCCAGAACAAATCTCAAAAATATTTACAGGAATATAAAAACATATAGCACACGATGAAATCAAACTCCCAATATTTAGGAATTAATCTGACAAAGGATGTACACTGACAATGCCTGTACACTGGAAACTGTAAAACATTGTTGAAGTTCATTTTGGCAAACTCGAACAAATGGAGAAATGTACTGTATTCATAGATCTGAAGACTCAATATTTTTAATATATAAATTTTATCCAAATTGATCTGTAGAGTCAATGCAGTGCCAGTCAAAACCCACAATATTTGTTTGGAAATACAATAGACCTATTCTAGTGAAAACAATTTTCAAAATGAAAAAAAGTGCATTGCCTGATTTTAAGACTTATTATGAAGTTACTGTAATAACAATATAATGAGCCAGGTGTGGTGGTTCATGCCTGTACACCTGTACACCAGGTACTCAGGAAGCTGAGACTAGAGGATTCCAAATTTGAGGCCAGCCTGGGCAACAGAGAGAGACCCCGTCTCAAACCAAACCAACAAACCAACATAATTGATATCGAGGTAGACAAATAAATCATTGGTACAAAACAGAGTCCAGAAACAAAAGACAGACCCACACGTGTGTATAATCAACTGACTCTCAGCAGAGCAGAGAATTTCATAAATCATACTAGAAAACTTGCAATATGCAGAAAGAAAGAAAGAGGAATTTTGATTGAGCTATATACACAAAAATTGACCGTAAATGGATCGTAGATCTAAATGTGAAATCTTTAATTATATGACTTCTGAAAGGAAAAGTAGGAAAAAATCTTTATAACCTTAGGCAAAAATTTCATATATATAATACCAATAGCAGAATCTATAGAGGAAAAAATGGATTTCATCAATATTATGAATTTCTCTTCAAAAGACACCATGAAGAGATTGAAAAGACAAATCATAGCCTGGGAGAAAAATATTCATAGATCGTGTATCTGCAAAGGGCTCATGTCTGGTTGTATAAAGAACCCTCAAAACTCAACAATAATAATAATTTATTAATTATTATAATGTACTATTATTGTTATTAATATACTTAATAAATGAGTTGAAATTTTCAGCGATTGATTTAAGTGGTTATTTTACCCCAAAACACAAAGAGCCAATAAACACAAGAAAACTCAATGTCATTCTAAAAACTGCAAGATATGCTTCTGTGATAGAAAGAAGCCAGCCACTGGCTTCCTGGACTGGGGAGAGCAAAGATAGCTGGGAAGGGGAAGCTCAAGTACCTGTAAGGGTCATGGCTGTATTCACTATCTGTGTGTTTCACAGGTGTGGACATGTGCCAAATTTTATCAGATTCATACTTCAGGTGCAATTTGGGCTATATGTAAATTACATCTTGCTAAGACATTGACAGAATTATGAGACAATGCACTCTTACTGGCAGGAAGGAAAGAAAGAAATCAAAGAAGACTCTAAGAAAATGTCAAGGTTTCAACTTTGAATGATTAATGAATATGGTGGCTTTAGAAAAGAGAGGAGAGAGGAGAAAAAAGAAGGGTTCAGAAAACTGATGAATTCATTTTGGGACATATGCATTTGAGATCCTAATGGAATGTTCAAGTGAAGATGCTCCAAAAACACATGGAAACTAGGTCCAGACTTTGAAGAGGCACGGGCTGCAGATAAAGATGGTAGAGACCCCTTAATAAAGTGATGATTGAATTCCTTCAAATGGATGAGATTGTGAAGGGGGGATGGAAGCATATGGAGCTCTAAGGAATTTCTGCAACTAAACGGTCAGAGAATGAGAAAAGAGTAGAAGTGATAAAGAAGAAATGATGGGTAAGCTATGAAATGCAGTTTTGAGAGATGTCACAAATTCAAGGCTGGAGAGAGTTTAAATGGTCTCTAGCATTGAATGCAGTATTAAAGGTCAGGAAGATGAGGACTGTGAAAAAAGTTGAAGGTTATTAGAAATCTGACCAAAATCAAGAGCAAACCAATAGAAACACAGCTTTGGCAGGCTATCAGAGGCTGAAACCTGATTTTGAAGTGTTAAATAGTAAATGGATTGAAATAAAGAGGGATATATAACTTGCTACATATTATTTTAAGAATGTCATGGACAGGCAGTTTGTAGAGATCAGGATTTTCCATTAGAATTCGGGTGGTGTGGGCATGTGTTTAGGCAGAGAGGAGAAAGGCATCAGGGGAGAGTATAGACCAAAGAGCGGTCATCACCCAGTGGATCTCACAGTGGGCAATGCATAGGAACCACCTGGGGGCTAGTTTTGAAGAAATACTGATACCTTGGTGCATCGATCACAATTTCTGATTGGAGCAAAATCTGGGAGGGCTTTAATCTTCTTAAAATAGGGAGAAGGAACATGGTAAGAGCCAGAGCATTGGGAGGAAAGGGCTTCCCTCCCAACGCTACCCAGGTGCCTGGGCACTGGAAGCAAACTAGTTTTTCTTCATTTGAGAGGAAGAAGAGGAGGAAAAGCAAAATGAGCGTCCGAGGGAGGATGAGGGGGAGGAAGAACTCCTTCCTCCAGGTTTTGGTATTTGTTGTGGTCAGGAGACACTTTCTCTGACTTTCACTCTCTCAGCTTACACTTATTATTTGGGGTCAAGTTCAATGGTAGACGTGTAAGGCCTTTGAAGAAAGAGGAAATGTAATTTTGAAGTATCTACTTCTGTCTTCTCTGGGTTTTGAAGGTCATGCCAGCCGGTTTCTGGTTCAGCTGTAACAAAGATAGAGCCAACACGAAGGCCACCCACACCACCGTCAAGGGTCGTCCCACGCAATAAATCTGTGTAGCTCAGCACTGGTACCTTGTCTCCAGTCTGAAGAGGGTCACACCATCTTGTCTTTTCTTAAAGACCTCAGGTACTGCGTTCTTTTATCTGGTTTCAGATAATTTTCAAGCTCTTCCAACTACAAGCTGTAATTTATTTTTCTTTTAGCAGGTGACTAACTCCCTTGCAGAAATACAGAGTGGCAGATGGAAGGAGTTGGTCACTGATGGAGACGACCAAGGGATCAAGTCTCCAGTCTGGCTCTCACATGCCATGGGAAAGTTTTTCACTTTTCTGAGCCCAGTTCTAGTTTTTTTTTTTTTTTTTTTTTTTTATCTATAAAATAGAAGTGGTGTCTATTTTTGCATTGTGCATGAAAATCAGACTCTCTGTCCCTCTCTCTCTCTCTATGGAATGCAGTAGGAGAACAACCCCTTTTCTTACTCTGTGCTCACTCTCAATACTTCACATCTGGGCTTCCCTCCACGTCTAACGTACATCAGTTCTCCACAGATGTGAACTGGGTCTTACAATTTAACTTGATCCTGCCACTATGTATCTGGAGATAACATCAGATCCCACAGATGAAGGACTCAGACCATAAGACTGCTCTCACTTCAGGTGCTGATCCCAAGTCCCAAACTGTGGGATGGACATCCAAAGCTCCTGCGATCCTTTTCCTGGTTAGATCATTTGCTAAAATGGTTTGAGAACTTATGGAAACACTTATGTTTTCCTATTTAATGTAAAGGATATAACTCAGGAATAGCCAGATGGAAGATAGGCACAGAGCAAGGCGTGGGGGAGGGGTGTGGAACTTCATGCCCTCTGATCCACATGATTAGCAGTCTGGAAGTTCTCCAAACTCTGAACCATGTGATTCAGGGACCACCTAGTTCAGGGATTTTTATGACGGTTTCATCACATACGCATGATGGATTATTAACTCAATGTCTAGCTCCTATCCTCTTCCCAGAGGATGAGGAATGGGGCTGAAAGTTCCAATCTTCTAATAATAGTTTGCTCTTTCTGGTGACCAGCCCCTACCAAGAGTCACCTCATTAGGACAACAGACATTCCTATTTCTCAGGAAATTCCAAAGGATAAGGTGCTCCAGAATTAAATATTAGAACAAAAGATACTCCTGGCAGTCCTACTGTTCAAGACATTATAATGGGTTTAGGAGCTCTGTGCTAGGAAATGGGGGCAAAGACCAAAATATAAATTTTAAATTTATTTTTTTGATTTAAATATAAATCACAATGTCATTTTATATATATATATATATGCATATATATATAAATAATAGTTGGAGACTATAACAGATCTATTAACAGATGAGGTGAAGCACAGTGGCGTAGTGGCTACGAAGTAAATGCTGCCTGTTATTAGTGTCCTCTCTCATGGTTTTAAATTTACTTATTCTATCTTGTAAACCAGGGGACTTCAAAATGTGCTCCACAGCATTGACATCAAATGAGAATGCATCAGAAATAGAAATTCTCCTGCCCAGACCTAATGGGTAAGAAACCACTGTGGGGCCCAGTGACTTGTTCTGCAGGATGTTGCACCCTGAAGTCTGAGCACCGTGTTCTCCATTTCCAAAATGGCTGACTACTGAGTGGCAACTTCTTCCTGGGCTGGGTACTTCTCAGCTGGGTTTTCAGTATCTGAGAGTTCTCACTTCATGGAACCAGCAACAGGTGTACCGTAGAGTATACAGTACACCCCACAATTCTTCATCATTCAGCTAGCATTGATGGAATGCTTGTTTTATGCCTGGCACTGGTTTTACTTAATGATTTTTAGGGCCTCATATTCTCTGATTATTCCCCACCCGTATTTCCAAACTCATCCCTCTGCTTCCTTAAGGCAGAGACACGGGGTCTTACACAGCATTTGCATATGCCATTGTGCCACATATATGATTGCCACTTGCCATTTAATTGACGAGTACTGCTAGAATTTTCTTCTTTTTCAGAAATAGGAAACTTCTGGACTTCGAATCAATATTTTTCTTCTCACTTTTATGCTTTGAAACATGATAATAAGTGACATGATTGAATCCAGTTTTTTTCAACCTTTTATCTTTTCCTCCCACCTCCTCAACCCCGGGTTCCTATTTGTCTTTGGATTTGCCCTTGAAATATGTCTGCTTTGTGTGGCATTTGGCTTCTGGGTTCGTATGTTGGGTTTCTTGACTTCATCCGATTTCAGTTCCGTGCAATAAATAATAGCCATTTTAGATAGAGTTTTAGCTATGAATAGCTTCTCTCCTCATAACTTCATCTTATATTTATTGCCCAAAATGATAGATTGAAAGTCATCACCTAGCAACTGGCACATTTTTCTCTTGTGGTCTGGTTACTTGTAATGATTGACTATTGCTATCGCTTCACTTGCTCGTCCTGGTCAAAAATGGATATAAGGGGCCTATAAATAGAGGTCCATTTACATACCCTCAAGATTATCAGTGCAACTTACTGAAATGAGTTCGTCTGTGCAAAATACTTTGTCTATCAATTTATTTCTCACATCTTGAAAAGGGGTAGCCGATTCAAGCCTATCTCGGTTTTAGACTTATGGAACCTTTATTAGTTCTGTTATCTCAAACCTCAGATCTCCTGTTGGAGACTGGCTTTTGTGGTTCAGTAAGGAATGCAACTAAAAACTTAAAGCAAGAAAGAACACAAAGATTTTTATATTGCTTCATGTTCATTTCTCTTATATTGCTCTGTCACAAAAAATTAATGCTTTGTACTTTAAAAGAGCCTTTCATCCAAAAACCTCAAAGAACTTATAAATAAGTAAGTATGATTATCCACATTTACAGGTTGGGAATGATGCACAAAGCTGTTAAAAGTGCATTGTGCATTATTGCCAAACTCAGGAAGAAATTCATTTAATTAAATGCATATAAAATTAGTGGATTTGTGTATACTGACTTTGTATATGCATACTAGGTTTTCCAGGCCTCAACAGACCATGGATATTAACAAAGGTACAATAATGGCAAACTAAAATTTGCAAGACCTCAGCTCCTTGCAAAGACCCCTGTGGGTATCTGGGTGTCACCAGGAGGCATCTCCCCTGTACTGAGGAACTGTGCATGCCTGCTGGGCCTCTCCACTTCACTGAGCATTAGTTTCCAATCAGGTGCTGGAATGTACTTTTTCCTCATTGCTTTGACAGACCCCTCACAAAGTTAATCATGCCCACTAGGTGTCTGGGTTGCACAGTGCCCAGTGACCTGTAGTGATGTGGGAGAGCCTGCCCTCTTTCCTTGCCTTATCTGTTTTTAGAAGACAGTCTGAGGCAAAGCATAGTGAGCTCCAGGGTTTTGCAAGTGGTTTTCTTTTCAAGGGAAAGTTTATCACCTCTTACCTTCCACCAAGGAGCTGGGCTCACAAATGCGGCTTGATGAGCTAGAATCTCAGACTCAGAACTGAGCATCTTCTGTGTGCTGTACACCAAGCTCTGCCACTCCAGATCCATCACTGTATGGGCTCTGGAGGGCTGAGCCGTGAGCAAGAGAAGGGCAGCTCTTATTCTCCAGGACCTGGCCTCATACCAGCTGCTAGGCTTTGGCATTTTCCTGTTGAAACATGACACTTTCAGAGAACCTCAACATCAGATAAGCCACTCTGTTACAGGATGGGTCAAGACAAGAGTCAGACTACTCTGTAGTTAAGGTGGAACACACACAAAAATAAGAGCATTGTCTGAACCACAAAAATGGCCAACCACTTTAGCTAGAAGAGCGGCATGTGTCAGGAAAGGGAGGTAATTCTATGACTGGGTATTTTAATAAATCTTATCTAAAATGAGGGACCCATGAAGTTAGGTTAAAGCTGTAACTGATAGAGAAGTTGCTTTAGTCGCCCCTCCCTTTTTTATAAGTGCTGGGAATCGAATCTAGAGTGTCTTGCATCTTAGGCAAGGTCTCTACCACTGAGCTGTACTCCCAGCTTCTAGTCCCCCTTCCCCACAACATCCAATTCAGGGAAAAGACTTTTCCTTCATCCAGTACTCTGCAAAATACCCACCATGAGCCCAAATGCCAGACATGAGTCCTTTCTACATCACTTACTGAGACTCCTTAGAGGTCTCTATGATATTGCTATAATGCATAATAAACTCCAGGTATCCAAGTACAGATGTATCCTTGGAAGTCTGTGGTTGGAGGACATTGGCACCCAAGTGGACAGAAGAGTTGACTCCCTTCCCTTCTGACATTTTGTTGGGTGTGGCCAATGCAAGAAATAGCAGATAATGGAGTGTAAGAAGAGAATGAGGTCAGGGTACTTATTGCCCATCTTCCTCTGGCTACCTGTATCCTCTCTTTCCACATTCCAGTAACTACACAGGCTCCCGTGTGTGATTAGCTTGGAAACACCACACCAACCTTTGTTGACTTCCTGAGATTCTGATCACTCCTTTGCATATCATCTCTTTGTTAAGAGCTCAATTTACCTAGTCTGAGAGTGTTGTTGGTTTACTGTGGGGTCAGCAAGGATCAAAGCTTTCTTGCTGGATTCTCTTCATACTCTGAACCTTTCCTCTTAGGTTGTATTCTTTTTTTTATTGTAAACAAATGGGATACATGCTGTTTCTCTGTTTGTACGTGGCGTAAAGGCATACCATTTGTGTAATCATAAATTTACATAGGGTAATGTTGTTTGATTCATTCTGTTATTTTTTCCTTCCCCCCACCCCCCCACCCCTCTTTTCCCTCTATACAGTCCTTCCTTCCTCCATTCTTGCCCCCCTCCCTAACCCTAACTCTAACCCTAACACTAACCCTTCCCTCCCCCCATTATGTGTCATCATCCACTTATTAGTGATATCATTCGTCCTTTGGTTTTTTGAGATTGGCTTATCTCACTTAGCATGACATTCTCCAATTTCATCCATTTGCCTGCAAATGCCGTAATTTTATCATTCTTTATGGCTGAGTAATATTCCACCGTGTATATATATATATATATATATATATATATATATATATACACACCACAGTTTCTTTATCCATTCATCAATTGAAGGACATCTAGGTTGGTTCCACAGAGTGGCTATTGTGAATTGAGCAGCTATGAACATTGATGTGGCTGTATGTCTGTAGTATGCTGATTTTAAGTCCTTTGGGTATAGGCCAAGGAGTGGGATAGCTGGGTCAAATGGAGGGTCCATTCCAAGTTTTCTAAGGAATCTCCACACTGCTTTCCAGAGTGGCTGCACTAATTTGCAGCCTCACCAGCAATGTATGAGTGTACCTTTCTCCCCACATCCTCGCCAACACCTGTTGTTGCTCGTATTCTTGATAATCGCCATTCTAATTGGGGTGAGATGGAATCTTAGGGTAGTTTTGATTCGCATTTCTCTTATTACTAGAGATGTTGAACATTTTTCCATATGTTTGTTTATTGCTTGTAGATCTTCTTCTGTGAAGTGTCTGTTCATTTCCTTAGCCCATTTGTTGATTGGATTATTTGCATTCTTGGTGTAGAGTTTTTTGAGTTCTTTATAGATTCTGGAGATTTGTGCTCTATCTGAAGTATGATTGGCAAAGATTTTCTCCCACTCTGTAGGCTCTCTCTTCACATTACTGATAGTTTCCTTTGCTGAGAGAAAGCTATTTAGTTTGAATCTGTCCCAGTTATTGATTCTTGCTTTTATTTCTTGTGCTATGGGAGTCCTGTTGAGGAAGTCTGGTCCTAAGACGACATGTTGAAGATCTGGACCTACTTTTTCTTCTATAATCTGCAGGGTTTCTGGTCTGATTCTGAGGTCCTTAATCCATTTTGAGTTTAGTTTTGTGCATGGTGAGAGATATAGGTTTAGTTTCATTCTGTTGCATATGGATTTCCAATTCTCCCAGCACCATTTGTTGAAGAGGCTATCTTTTCTCCATTGCATATTTTTGGCCCCTTTGTCTAGTATGAGAAAGTTGTATTTATTTGGGTTTGTGTCCGTGTCCTCTATTCTGTACCATTGATCTACTTTTCTATTTTGGTACCAATACCATGCCGTTTTTGTTACTATTGCTTTGTAATAGAGTTGAAGATCAGGTATTGCGATACCCCCTGTTTCACTCTTCCTGCTAAGGATTGCTTTAGCTATTCTGGGTTTCTTATTCTTCCAGATGAATTTCATAATTGCTTGCTCTATTTCTGTCAGGTACGTCATTTAATTGGAATTGCATTGAATCTGGATAGCACTTTAGGTAGTATGGCCATTTTGACAATATTAATTCTTCCTATCCAAGAACATGGGAGATCTTTCCATCTTCTAAGGTTTTCTTCAATTTCTTTCTTTAGTGTTCTATAGTTCTCATTGTAGAGGACTTTCACCTCTTTTGTGAGATTGATTCCCAAGTATTTTATTTTTTTTTTGAGGCTATTGTGAATGGGGTAGTTTTCCTAATTATTCTTTCCAAAGATTCATCACTTATGTATAAAACTGCATTAGATTTATGTGCATTGATCTTATATCCTGCTACTTTACTGAATTCACTTATGAGTTCTAAAAATTTTCTGGTGGAATTTCCTGGTTCCTCTAAGTATATAATCATATCATCAGCAAATAGGGATAGTTTGAGTTCTTCTTTTTCTTAGATTGTATTTTTACAATGCACTTTTTTTTTTTTTTTTTTTTTTTTTTTTTTTTTTTTTTTTTTGGTACTGGGGATTGAACTCAGGGGCACTTGACCACTGAGCCACATCCCCAGCCCTATTTTGTATTTTATTTAGAGACAGGGTCTCACTGAGCTGCTCAGCCCCTCGCTTCTGCTGAGGCTGGCTTTGAACTCTTGATCCTCCTGCCTCAGCCTCCCAAGATGCTAGGATCACAGGCCTGCACCACTGCACCCAGTTACAATGCACTTTTTAGGCCTTTGGCTGGCCTGCTTCATGGTTTGCTAGACACATCCCAGATAGGGTAGAATGGTTCTTTGGCAAGTTATCCTTTTGCTGTCATATCTAATTTGATTAATAGATTTAGAAAAGATCTTTAGAAATTATTAAATTTCAAAATCAACTGGTAGGTCTTACTGTTCCTTCTTTGTGAAGTGAGAAACGTGCTATTGCACACCTGTTGTGGAAATCAAGTCCCAGAGGAGAAAAAATTAGAATCATGAAGATGTACATATAAAAGCAATCAGTTTTCACTATAAAGAAGGTACAAAGGATATTAATCAAACGCATCCATGGTGTTAACCCTGAATTACCCAAGAGATCACCCTTAATTAACACATTTAAAGATATTTAGCATTGTAACACACTTTTCTCTCCTTCAAAACCAATCATGGACTGATTATAAAGTCTGGGGAACATGGTAGACAAAATTCCTCTCCTGGAAGCTACTCTACCAAAAACAAAAACAACAGCACCTGGTCCAGTGTTTGAAGTTTTCGCTCACTATTTGTTCTCCTGATGATTTGTTTAGCTTGTTTTATCAAAAATGATACTTTCTTTTTAAATAGGTAATTTGTGAAAAGATTTCTTGTGGAAAAAAGGTGTGTCAAAATTATATGTTGGGGTTACATTTCTCTCATTTTGTTCCTGTGGGAGTACATTTTCACCTTTATAAGTCAATATGAAAATAGGATGTGCGTAAAGGAAGTTGTTTCATAGTTGTGCTTTAGGATCACGTACAGTCCCTCAGTCAGCCACTCCAGTACAGTTGGCAGAAGATGGGTTTCGTCAGGGAGATGTAAGGATAGTTTTGGAGGCTTTAAAAAGAGGCAATACAAATGGTTTCTGAGACATTTTAATTGCAATTAAAAAATAAAAAAGGCAACAGGGAGGGGAAGGGAACGAAGAAATCCCTTGCTTCCAATGTGAGCAGGGTCTTGACTGCAAAGCTACCTGGGAATTCTTCTCTGGGGATAATTATCTTCTGAGGAAAGTTGTTTCCCTCCCTACTGGTTAAGTGTTTGCATGTACAAGTTTATTATTTTAAATAAACACATATATTAAGGAGATGGAAAATTTTGTATGAATTTAACAATTAGATACTGAGCCTTGAAGGAGATTTCAGGTTTGTGGCCATGATCTCAAACCCCAAGGGAACACTGAGACTTTTATATCTGCTCTTAGGCAATATCTATAAGTCGCACTCATTATACAGAGGCTGAGCAGCTCATCCAGGACTTGGGAATGCGTGAGCATCTCCCTGGTTGGGTGGACATGGTACTTAACCTCGATAAGCCTCAGTCTCTTCATCTGGGAAAACAACTGTACACTGAACTCAAACAGGTCTTGTGGAGATTAAATGCCACCCATAGTAAAGACCTCTGCACAATCCCAGGCCTACTTCCTGTTAGCTGTTACTATTTGCATGCTTATTGCACATATATTAATTTAATAATTTTATTTGAAAACTAATATCATATAAAATGTGGAGGGTACAAGTTCTCCAAAGCTAAACATATAGTAAGTATTTGGCCAGCAGTTCCTCTCAGTAGATGCCCAAGAGAAGAACATTTATCCCCCAAAATTGGAGATGAATGTTTATAGCACTGTTATTCGTAACAGTCAAAATAGAAATGACCTAAATGTCTATCAACTTATGGATGGATAAACAGAATGTTGACCCATGCAATGGAATATTATGTGGGAATAGAAAAGGAACACTGTATTGACATATGTTACCAAACAGGTGAACCTTGAAAACAATGCGCTATGTGAGAGCATTCAGAAAACATCACATACCATGTGATTTCATTCCTACAAAATGTTCAGGATAGGCATAGCTATGAAACCAGGAAGCAGATCAGTAGTTGTCAGGGGCTGCAAGGAGGGAGATCTGGAGGGAATAGGGAGTAGCTGCTAATAGGTAAAGGGTTTCTTTTTCAGGTCATAGAAATGTTTTAACTTTAGATCGAAGTGGTGGTTGTTTAACCCTGTAAATATATTTAAAAACATTGAATTGTACATGTAAAATGGATGAATTGTATAGTATATTTACTATATTTCAATAAAACTGTTTAAAAAAGAAAGAAAAAAGCCAAGATGGGTCTTGAATGTGGGACTTTATAGTCAGTTTCCTAAGTATAGGTTTTAAAAATATATATACTCGATCGTTCCATTAGCCTAAGACTACATTTACAGTAGTCAAAGTTGGCATGCCTGTTAGAGTAAATTGGAAGACACTGGAAAATATGAGTGGGAAGGTAATTACCTGAGTTGAACCGTGGCCCAGAGGCATTCTACGCTAACTGGAAGGAACGATGGGAATTTTTTAAAAGAACAGCTTCTTTGAGGCATAATTGATATACAAAATATTTGCAGGTAATGTATAAAATTTGATGGGTTTGAGTATACATACATCCACAAAATCACTTTCACAATCATAGTGATAAATATATTCATCACCTCCAAAAATCTCCTCCTATCCCTGGTCCCCAATTTTTGTGGTAAGAACACTTAACTAAGGTCTAGTCTCTTAACATTGCAGTGTACAATCTAGTTGTGTTAACTATAGGCACTGTGTTGGATAGGAGATCTTGAGAACTTATTCATGTTGTGTGACAGAAATTTCACACCCACTGAACAACCCATTACTCCTCCCTCCACCCTGGTAACCACCATTCCACTCTCAGCATCTACAAGTTGGACTATTTTCTATGTCTCATGTAACAGGGATAATGCCGAATTTGTCTTCCTGTGACTGACTAATTGCATTCCACATAACCGGCCAGATCCTGGGTATCAGACTTTGTGCCCCTCATGTAAGACAAGAAGCTGCTTTCCCAGCCCCTCCCTCCTATCAGGCATGTGCCACAGTACTGACTCAGTTGAGTGCCATCTCCCGAGTGAATGACACTATTCCTTACAATCTTGAAGTTTCTTTTCCATCTTTTGCTTTCTGTCCAGGTATTGACCGAGGCAGAGTTCTATTTCTATGTACTCATGAAGTGTTAGGTTTTGTCAGACTGTCATGTTATAGCTCTGAGGCCTCCTGATATAATGGGTCAACTGTCTTCATGGGGTGGAAGTGCAGGAGGCCAAGCTGGTGGATTACGGAGCTGAAGCGCTTGCCTTACAGGACCTGAAGGCTTAACTTACAACCAGTACCCCTTAAACCTCTATCTTATTGACAGAGTCAGTGGTTGACATTGTGCATTAGGAGGCTCTGTCTTTTAGACATTTAATCTCTGCTACCTTTTATGTGATCACCTATTTTTGGATGTGCTTTTGACATATATATTAAATATATACATATACATGTTAAAAACTCAGCAATTAAAATACTGCCTGTTATTGTAAATAATAATTTTAGATGGTTTGATGTATAGTGAAAGGATTAGCTGTATAGTGATTCAGAATCATTTTGAGGCAGAAAAGTGGGGTTCGATCTTGACTCTGCCAGTTAAAAGTAGTGAACTATGGGCAAGTCATATAAGCCCTTCCTGTGCTATGGCCCCCTCCTCTGTCCACAGGCTGATAATTTTATCTATCGTGCAGTACTGATCTGAGGGTGCACTGGGGAAATAGTTGCTGAAGTGCTTTTGTAAAGGGAGAAGGGCTTTCTCGGTCATCTTTGTTGTATTGGGACCTGTTAATACCCTTGCTGAGGCTAAGGCTCCCTGCTTTTGTGACTCCACAGGGCTAGGTGTAGAAACTCAGCTCAGATTTGCTGATTTGTTGGCTGTTTGGGGGACCTTTTGGTTGTTGAGGGGTTGGTTATATGCAAGTCACCTTTTCTCTGACTCATCCTGAAGAAGTCCAGGGCAAGCCATGGATCAGGAGTCTCCGGGTGGGTCATTTGTTCACCCATTCATTCATTTAACAGCCATTAACTGAGTGCTACTTGGGTCTAGATACTGGGGATGAAGTGGCTGACTAGACTGATAGGCGCTCCCCTCCCAGCAGATTATAGTTCAGAGGAGAAGATCCAATGGTCAATGAAATAAATATAAAATTTCAGAGAGTATTTGGTGCTTTCAGATAATATAGCAAGATAAAATGTGGGGGTGGAGACTTTTTCCTTTTTTTAAATATTTTCTTTTGAACCATTTCAAGTCTACAGAAAAAACTGATGTAATAGTATGCTATCACACTCATTTCCTCATCACCTAAATCCACCAGCTATGAGCATTCCGCCATATTTGCTTTCTTCCCCTTTTATGTGTGTGTGGGTTTATGCACGTTTGTATACATGTGCAGGTTTTTATTGTCAAGCCATTTAGAGTAACTTACAGGCATCATGAAATTTTATTCCTAAATAGTCCAGTAAATCTTTCTTCACCCATCTAACCACAACACCATTGCAACCCTCAAAACACCTAGTAAGGCACAATAACAGTATTCAGTATGGAGTGGAATGAAAATTTTCCTCAGTGATCCCACAAATGTCCTTCATAGTTCTTTTTGATATTGATGTGTGTGTGTGCGTGTGTGTGTGTGTGTGTGTGAGAGAGAGAGAGAGAGAGAGAGAGAGAGAGAGAGAGGTTATTTGCATGATGAAAAAGGTTTTTCTACAGATGTGGCACTTGAGAAAATACCAGCATGTTCAGAAAGAAACAGTTATGTGATGGTCTGGTTCCCGAGCCTTCTCTGCATGGAGAGCAGCAAGGCCCCCAGGTGGGTGTGAATGGGTGTGTTTGAGAACTCTTGAAATTTGTTCTGAGCAAGAGGGACAGCACTGGGCAGAGGTAACATGAAGGTGGTGGCAGGTGATGTAGAGCCACCTGGAGGCTGCTGGTAGGGAGTTGATCTTAAATTAGGTCTAACGGCGCAGAAGCCATGGGAGGATTGAAACTTGGAAGGGATGGGACCTGACTTATGGTTAAAAAGATAATTCTCTCTGCTATGTGGTGGCTAAATTGAGTGGGGTAAGAGAGGGAACAGGAAGAG
The DNA here is from genome assembly GCF_902686455.1 of Sciurus vulgaris. NCBI lineage: Eukaryota > Metazoa > Chordata > Mammalia > Rodentia > Sciuridae > Sciurus > Sciurus vulgaris. Next base: position 190,841,741 of record NC_136461.1, read on the forward strand.
CTTTTCCGAAGCCTAAGTGGCAGACACTCATGCAGGTTTATCTGCTCTCATCTGTTGTCACAGCAAAACATTCAACTATGTTCCTAGTATGAATTGAAACCTTCATAAATTTGAAAGCTTGAAGTTTTGAATATCAAGGTACGTTTGGTCAATGTATATATATTTTCTTATGTTTTTAAAATCAATTTTGTAAAGATAAATAACAAGTGAAGCAATAAACGTTTTGAGACTAAAGAAGTGTATGCTCATAAGTTAATACAGTTAAGATCTAAGCTGAAGTTATTAATACTGTCAAAAGTGGTAAATCTTTTAAGCTGAGTGATTCTGTGTTCAACTGACAAGAAGAACATTTAAAACTGTATGCCCACTTATGGAAATATGTAGTGAGAGACATCTAAAGAATTGAGGGGTAGTTAGGAATTATGTGTTGAGTTTCAGCTCTTTGGGAGCAAAATACTTTCCAAAAAAATACATAATGGCTTATTGGGTGAATTTTCAAGCATCAGAATTTTTTACACATTTCTCATATTCAATTAGTCAGGTAATTAATGCTAACCGCTTCAGCAGACGAATTCTGAAATCTCAATGGCTTCCATAATAAAATGATATCTCTTGCTCATGTGAAGTCTTCTGTCGATGGGACACCGCATCATCTGGCGTGTGTGGGCTTCACAGTCGTCTTGGGTACTCAGAAGAGAAGGTTGGAAGGAGGCACTTTGGGTGTGCATTGCTTCTACTCAGGGGCTGGGAGGGTATTGTCACATCTGATCAGAGCCTGTGGACCCCAGCCAGTTCCATGGCTGCCAATCAGGTAGTAACTGGGATATTTGGAGTGTCAGTGGTTTCTCCATAGATATTACATATGAAAATTGGAGATCTCAATAATAAATATTTCAAGGATGCTTGATGTGGTTGGCGATGGTGTTAAAAGTAATGTTTGGAGTAGGAGAAGAGAAGGGGTTGAAAGCTAATTCTCCTTTTAGAATTATCTTTTATAAAGCTTCCTTTCCTCTTTCCTCTTGGCCTAAGGTTTTCTCCTGTACCTTTAAAGACAAGTCATTCCTAATGGAGGGCCCAGGTGAAAGAGGCCTAATGCCAACCAATCACTCAGACCAAATTCTGGTTTAGGCCAGAAGAGGCAAAAAGAAGGTGTCTGTGGTTTATCATATGGCTCACGCAAATGAAGGACTAGGTAGGAGTTCAGGATCAAAATTGTGGGTTTCAATAAATGTGGATTTATCTGGATTATTTCTCATGCCGTCAAATATTGGCAATGGCAAAGGGCCATGAAGCAGCATTTAGGGTCTGTACTGGCACCACCTACCTGGTGTCTATAATCATAACTTACTATTGTCACCAAAGAAGGGAATTCAAATCATGTGAAGAGCTAAACAGAAACGATGTTCAGCTTCAAAGTACAATTGCTTTGGAGATTTAGCCCAGTACCTGGTGGCCAGGTGGACTCAGCTCTGGGCAGTCCTGCAAAATGGGCAGTGACTGTGGGTCTCCAGGTCAGCTCCCTTCTCTGTGGCTCCTAAGGGGATGGCAGGGTATGGAAACAAACCTTTGGATGGTTTCAGCTAGCTTTGTAAACTTGGTGTGCTGAGAACCTATTCTCCTTCCTTCTGGAATCCACTGAGAAGTCAGAGCCCCTGTGTCTTTCCCACTCATGGCTGCCAAGTGGGGATGCTGATCAGAAACTTCGCATTCACATTGACTTCTGTAGCCCTGGAGGAATATGTGACTGAGGTTCAACAGGCAAGACCCAAGGTTTGGAATTGTATAGATCTAAATGCAACCCAGTGCAACCCTGCCCTTGCAACCCTACCCTGTGCCCAGTCCTAGCCATCTTCCAGCTGGACAGAGCCATGTGACTCATTGTGTCTGGGGAGCCACAGCTGAAGTGTTTCAGTTTTCTCTCTTATACTGCTTTATGGGTGGAAACCCAAGTTTTCCAGATGCCATAACTTTTAGAACTTTCCCTGTCAGTCTGGGTACCCTTGTATAGTAGGGAGGAGAGACCCTCCCCACTCCGCACTGCTGAAAGGTGGGCATGTAATGGAAGCAAGAACTAATATTTTGCTATGGTAAGTCATTAAAATTCCAGGTTTGACTTTTGGTTACAGCAGCACAAGCTAACCTATTCTGACTAATGCTGAATGTATAATCACATCTTGGCTCTCTCACTTGCTATTATGTTCTCCCTTTTCTCATCTGTAAAGTGAAAATAAGAATGCCCATTGCAAGCACTGGCTGATATTTATGGCTGCCCTGCATGCTCTCACATCCATATTCCATAATATTCTTGTGCTGTCAATATGGGACCCACTTTTCCTCCAGAGGCCAGTCAATTTTAGAGGGTCACATCCTCATGGACACCCTAGCTGGGCTAAGGGATGGGTTCGCAACATCCCCCCAAAGCCAGGCATAATCCTCTTTCAGGATTGGCCTGAATGCTGTGACAGGGTCTCTTTTGGGTAAACCTGGGACTGTGACTTACTCTCCTTCTCACTCACTGAAGAAAGCAGCACCTGAGGATATTTAGAGACAGAGAGAACCATAGGGCCCATCTAACCTTGCACTTCTACTATATCATTCGATAAACCCCTCTCTCTTTCTCTGCTTACAGTAGTTTGAGTTGGGCTGTAGTCACTTGCAAACAAGAGTCATGATCAATGCCCCCACCTGGTAGAGTTATTATAAGGACTAAATAAAACAAAGTATTAAAGTGCCTATCACATTACAGATGCTCCAAACATGGTTGCTATCATGGCTGAGTTTGGTTGCTAGGGGGCTGCAGTCACAAGCACAGTGTCTTGTTTATTCCTTATTCTCAATCCTTAGGTAACCTGAAGATTTGATGAGCTCATAAACTGAGACCACATTATTTTGGCCCCCACAGATTTTTTTACACCTGGCTTCACGCAGTTGCTCTGCCCTTTGCTGTCTCAGAAGAAGCAGCTTCTGTCTTCTCATAAGAAGCAGCTATTTGAAAACCTTTACTGTAGATGCTCCAGGGACATCTCCACTAATTCACTCAGGAGCCCACCTAGAAAGACATACTAAGACAGTTTTCTCAGACTTATGTGGGAAGGAAAACTTGACTTTCCTGGTAGTGATACTTTCCCAATCTTTTTACCTCTCATCCTAGAAAATGGAACTTATTCCTCAGGGGTCAGAGGTGTGGCTCTGAGCACGGGAGGTACAATTTCTATTGCTTTATGTTAAAAGTTCATGTGAGTTTTGTATTCCTCTCTGCTATACATTCATGTTTATTTTTATGGACATTGTAAATCCTGTGTCAAATCACTTTGATGGCCTCCAAGATTGACATGAAATTTATGGGTTCTCTTTAATAATGATGGCCAGAGTATAGCCCCAAACCTACATCCTTGTCTTACTCTTCTAATTGCTCTACATTTTCTCTGATCCTGATTTTAGTTTATTTTTAGCTTCCTGCTTTATGGTGTATTTTCTTATGAATTGTCTCAAGTACTTTGTGGAAATAAATGGGTTATGAATAAGTAAAAGCGCTCCTATAAACATAAAAAAAAGAACTGACAAGCTTTAAATTGTACTGTTTGAGGGCACACGATAGATACCTGGTTTCCTACTAACAGCCATTTACCCCCAGCATTAGTTGAACTGAACAACACACTGAACAAAAAAGGTGTTTAAAATGTTAATAAAAATGGCACAACATTCTCCTTATGCACAGAAAATCAAAAGTCCTCCTTTGAACAGAATACATTAATATCAATTTTGGAGAACAGAGGTTGGAATCATCATTTGAAAGAATAGATCTAATTTGTTTCCTTTTTACCAAAGGCAATAAGAAAAATATTTTTGTTAATAGAAGTGCCCATTATATATTCAACTTCACACATTGGAACTGAAGTTATGCAATAGTCATATCTTTACTATGAACGTCCAGTTCCTCATTAGCTGTCTTTTGGACACCCTTAGAGGCACGAAAGTGCTCAAACATTGAGAATGATTGCTAAAAATTTAATGCCTGTTTACTTACCTGGCCCCTTTCCTGGCCAACATTCTCCATGAGTCCCATACCTTGTCTGAACAATTTCCTGTTGTATCCCCAGGGTATCCCATGGGAGGTCCCCAATGGCTACTTGAGGAATGAATCATGACTACCTCCCGCCTCCTGGGAAAGGAGCTTTGCTCTGTGTTGAAGGCCAAGTCATTGCTGGCTACATTTCTTCTCCTATCATCTCTTCTTTGCCAATTAAATCTATGTTGTTACTTAAGGCAAGAATTTAAAAAATGGAACAGGTTCAGAAGGCTCTTAAACCCATTGAAAACATATGCCAAGATTTGTGAGTCGGGTACATTTTTCAAATAGAGCATCTACAGCCTTCAGCAGTGTTTCAAAAGTACTTTGCACAGCGTGCACTTGGATAGGAGGAAAAACAAGTATTCTATAGCATAGCAGGGTAACACTATGGTTGACAACAATTAATTGTATATTTCAAAATAGTTAGTAGAGTGGGTTTTGAATGTTTCCAACGGAAGGAAATGATAAACATTTGAGGTGATGGATATGCCAATTATCCTGATCTGATTATTATACATTGAATACTTGTATTGAAATGCCACATTGTACCCCATGAATATGTACAATTTTTATGTCAATTAAAAAGAAATAAAGAAAAATCAAAAATACCACGTGATTTTGAAGAGGTCAAGGAGCATTTATACTGGCACAATGTCTTATGCATTGTATGTGCTCAATAAATGGGTACGTCCATCCATGGTTGAGATTTTGAGTTTTCTAGTTGAACATAGCTGGGTTAACTTTGTGAACTGGCCTAAGGTCTATGTCTCTTTAATTTCTTTTTCTGTGATGGGAGTAATAATATGTAACAGAATGTTGTTGGGATTAAATTTGGTGATGTAAGGAATGCTTAACCCATTGTAAACACTCTGTTAATATAGCTCTTTTTTGTTAGAATAAATTAAATCGTACATCAGAGACTTTTTATATACTCATCAGGACTCTTTCTCGTTTGGTTAATTTTCATTTTTCAAATGATACAAGGTGTATAAAAATCTTTAAAAAGTATTCTATTTCCTTGTAGCTTCAACATTCAATGATTTTGGAAAATAATGAGAAAAGACACAAAGGGAAAACAAAGGTAGGGAGGAATCTGTTTTGTCCCGGGTCAGAGAGAATGTCACGTGACTGAAGGAGAATTAGGTCTTGTCTGAAACTCTCCCTGCCTCTCCCTCCTTCCCTCCCACCTTGGCCTCCTTCACTGTGCCTGAGCATGAGCACATGCGTGAACACATCTTCAGAAACATCATCTCCCAAAAGGTAGCTGGAAATCTTTCTATACACTTTAAAACATATATAGCTCTGGCTAGGTGCAGTGGTGCACACCTGGAATCCCAGCTACTCAGGAGGCAGGAGGATTGCAGGTCTAAGGCCAGCCTGGGCAATTTAGGACAACCCTCTCTTAAATTAAAAAATAAAAAGGTCTGACGATGTAGCTCAGCGGTAGAGCATTTGCCTAGTGTGTGCAAGGCCCTGAGTTCAATCCCTAGTACAATGGGGGGGGGGGATACATATGTATTTCTGAATTGTAATTCCCCTAATTTAATTTTTGAATAGGATGCTACCAAAGGAAGACTACCAAACTATCAAGTTTGATACCATTTGTTCTTCTTTTTTTCTTTCCAAGTTCTTTGAAAGACTTCCATTTTTCTTGGTTTTATTGTATCCAAGAATAATTTTTAAAGAATTTTGGCTTAATCAATAAAAATCAACACCTGCTCATGTTGATGAAGCTACCAACTGTGGTCCTCTCTTGTAGGATTGCTCAGATTGTGGTCCAAGTTCTTGTTTTCTTTAGAAAAACTGCCTGCATAACACTTGTGAGACAAAAATACGTAAAGAAAAAAATATTCTTCAGTCTTAAGAAGGAAAGTAAATTACAGTGTACTAGAAGCTTCTGGGTTTCTAAATGTGTCCCTGCATATCTTTAAAAGCAAAAAGAATTGGACTCCAAGTTGTGTGCTGCAAAGGAATGATGGGGTCAGCCATTCAAACCCTGAATATTCCAGAAGAGAAAGTTCAAATCTAGAGGGATGAGACCCTGGGCCTAGGTTAGACCGCTGTTTGTCCCTCTCCCATTCCTGACTGGTGACAGAACTTGGATGTGAAACTTTCAAAGGATGAACTGGTAGCAGCTGATGAGTAATTATTTTTGTTAATAGAAACTGGCAAGTTTGTTTTTAGCCCACTTTTTGGCCCCCAGGTCTCTGTCTCCTGCTCAGAAGCCCATCTTTTGCACCACTTTTTCCTGAGGGGGTTTAGACTTGCCTGATTGTGAGGACATTGCCATTGAACCAGTGATTGACTTAAAACAGTATTTTCCAAAAATGTTTGCTTCCTGGGCTGTTAATTGGTATTCTCTGGTGGAAAGTAGTTGACTAAATATTTGAAAATGCTGCAACTGAACAAATTTGTAGGATTGCTTCCTGCAAGACTTCTCAGAGCCTTTAATATATACCAGAGTGCAACTTGAATCTCTGGAAGAGAGAAAGCACATATATCATGGTTTCAGAGTTCACTTGGCTATGCACATTCTTGTAGCTCTCCACAATCCCAACATCTGAGAATGAACAGGGCTTAGATTATTATCCATCCAGAGGTACTTAAATTTTAATAAGGGATATTTGAAGAAATTGTCACACTGTTAATTTCTCTATCTTAGAATGGAAGACCTTTAAGGTTAGGAAAGATGCCATTCACCTCTGAATCACCAACAGCCCATGCCATGCCGAGTTCCTGCCACATAGGACAAACAGCATAAGATCCATCTGTGTTTGTTCAATGAGTAAACAAAAAGATTTCACGCGGCCTAAGGCTACTTTCCACTGGTGGAATTCAAGCTGTCAATGGTAACCACATTAATCCATTGCTCTTCACTATAGATCATTGATTCCATAGTTCTGGGGCAAGAATGATTTAGAAAAATCAAGAAAAATTGATAAAGAAAATTATTAAGAAAAATATTGTATTACTATCATCTTTTTTCTCTCTTGCTGACAGAAATAAAGCTCAATGTTTACAAGCTTGGTTTGTATGCTTTGGGAGGCAAAATCAAGGCAACAGGTAGAGAAAAGCAGAGCTCAAGAAATGAAAATGGGAGAGCATTGTGGAAAAAGAAATGAGATATAGAAGGTATCTTCTAAAGAGAAGAATGGAAGCGGAAGACGTGGCTGTCTTTGGGTTGAGGATGATAGGGTGGCACAGGTGGGAAGAAGAATTTTTTAAGATCTTCACCCTGTAACACATATGTGCACCCACACCCACCCATTCTGCTTTGACAGCTTCAAGAAGGACAAAGTAAACTCCCCTCTTGGACATCCCTGCAGGGACTGGGCCACTGGGGGCCTAAGAATATCTGGGTCATGCAACCAAAAGGAGAGATGAGCAGGAAATAGAGCTCTGACAAGTTTCCATCTTATGAGAAAGGGGACACAGGGGACATCCTTATGGGTGAAACAGCTGTAGTGAACTCTCACCTCCACTCCCACCTTATAGAGCCCCAGTCTACACAGCAACAGAAGCATGCTTTTATTAAAGCTCTTCTGAAGTTAATTTTTCAGTGTTTATACACTATTCATGAAAGGTAATGGAAAGCTATTTTACAATGTACATACATCTATATACCTTAATAATAGATATACAAGAAAGAGAAAGTATTAACAGCTCTAATGATTTCATAATCGCCGTGTGAAACCTCCTCAATCAGGGACATCTCTTGGCAAAATGGATTAACAGGAAACTGGGAAGCCTTGTAGGATTTCTCTAGCACTAAATGTCTGGCTCTGCAGTCTCATGGAAGGATTTTCTAAGATTCTGAATATTCTTAGGTCAATAAATTATTTTGGTGGCCTCCACTGAACTCAAAAACCTCACTGCCTTGATCCAAATATAGCTCCCATGTTCACCCAGAAAAGCACGAGTCTCCCAAGCACTGGCTGGCAGGGGGGCTTCTTTTTTGTATTGGTAAAGTGGTATTTAGGGGATCTGCCTGCTTCAGGCTTTGGGAAAACCTGCTACCTAAAGCTTTCATCTATCTAGAGAACACAGTTGACTTTAGTCTAATCAAGCAGGAGACTGGTAGGCAGAAGCAAAATGAGCGGGGCAGGACTTGGCACCAAGTTGAACTCAGTTCACCTGTCCTTTGTGGAGCAGCGATGATGTGCCAAGAGAAGGGGGTACAAATACAAATGAGCGCCCTACCCTGAAAGAAAGGAGGAGAGGGGAAATGGGTTAGAAGAAAGAGATTAAGATGGGAGAGAAGGGGGAGAGGAGAGGAGAGGAGAGGAAGGGAGGGGAGGGAAGGAGAGGAGAAAAAGGACAGAGAGAAAGGAGAGAGAGGGAGCAGAGAGGGAGCAGAGAGGGAGCAGAGAGGGAGCAGAGAGAGAGGAGAGAGAGAGGAAAGAAGAGAGAGGAGAGAGAGAGGAAAAAAGAGAGAGAGAGAGGGAGGAGAAAGAGGGAGCAGAGAGAGAGAAGAGAGAGAGAACAGCAGAGAAAGTCATCAAGAAAACTGCATACTCAGTTAAAGGGGGAGGACTAATGTAGGCAGAGGAAGAACTGGAGAGAAAGAGACAGGAGAAGGAAAGGTCAGGGATGATTCCAGAAAGGCCACGATGAAGACAAGGTTGCATGTGGGCACTGTGGTTTCAACTTCTTCTAAAGAGGCTACCAAACAAGGTTGTCCTGTTTTCCATGTCCTTAATCTGAATGCAGAGAAAGTGGAAGACACTTGCGCTATTGGAGTTACAAGGTCCACGGGGAGTTTAGAGGGTTTATACAGCGAGTCAGTGAGCTCACCTAGGTTATCACAGGTTTGCTTTGGGAAACAAAAACAAGACAAACACTAGATCACTAGATTCATGGTAAATGTGTAATTAAAAAGGTAACGGGTCTCTCTTACAGAATTTGTAAGTGCTCTTTCTTTTCTGGGGAAGGTGCATTTCACTGCACTGGGTAAGTCATCAGGCTGAGTGGAGTCCTGGGGTCCATAGGCGCTCATTCTCATGTCTCTGAAAAAAGAACGAGGAACATGGGAGTTTTGAGCAGGTCAAATGATCTGTTGTTCACATTTGGTGCATCCTAGTATTCAGGGGATTTCTTTTTTAAATTTAAGAAAAAAAAATTGGCATCTGTCAAATACGTGGATGATTGTGGAGAGTATGCAGATGTTTGCTGAGTTACCAGCAATGCCAAATCCTTCTGGGAGCGCTGGTTACTAATCCCAGCTCTCCTGGCAGGTGGTATTTGAAGGTCAGTATCTCTGTTGGTAGAAGACAGACAGCTTACACTTGGTCATCACCTGAGAGATGCAGACAGGAGATGCCAGAAAATACCACAATCAGGCTATTGTAAGCACTTAAGACTCCTGGGGGTGAGAACAAATTGGTGGGCTAAGATCTGCTGTCTCGTCTCTCTCTGGTGTGTTACCACGCCTAGGAATGAAGAGAACTGGGACTTTTGTCCAGCTGTACTCAACAAGAAAGCGATCAACAGTAAGAGTCATCACACTGGTGGGATTCTGTGTGCTGGAGGGAGGCCACCAATTCATTTCACATATATTATTTCTCCAGGAAACATAGCATAATTGAGGACAATTTTCCACCATGAATTGCATCATTAGCTAACACAGGGAAAGTGAAATGCTGTTAACTTTTCTTTTTCTTCTGCAAAGCTGATGAGCTGAAGAAAATAGAAATGAAAAGTTTAATATAATTTTTTTTTTTTTGCAGGATGTATGTTGAAAATCAGAATCAAAACACTTTTACACGGTAATAGAAATCCCACATTTTAATACATTGCCATGCACATAAGGAGTCAAGTAATGCTGAATACAAAATAGTCAAATATACAAAATGATAAAGCAGATTTTCAAGCCTGATAGAGATCATGCTCACGGATACAAGGGGGCAGAAATCTGTACAGTTTCATTTTTATCAATTTAAAAAGAATCATGCCCCCCGTTCTTCTTAAGGAAAACCCAAAACCGAAGGAAATATTATAAGAAAATAGAAAGAAGACCCAAAGGGAATTGGCAAGTTGATAGCTGCTTAAGATATGGAAATCAGTGGTTCAAAATTGTGGTGCACAATAATTCTTTATGTTTAGAGGAAAAAAGGTTCTAAACATCTTAGGCCCTGGGAACCCAGGGAACAAATGTGAACATCCAACAGAGAAGGCACTCTTGTTTGGCCGATAACTTGGTTGTGTCCTAAGTCGAGGCACGAGAGTCTTCCTGGGGTGCATAGAGAAAAGCAGTACAGTGTGGGCAACAAATAAAGGAAATATTTATGTAATTAACTGCTCTTGGGAGACCAACAGAACTCAGACTATTCATTTAACTGCTCACTTAAGGAAGCTATAAAAATGTCTACCATCTACACAGGTTTCTGTGTATGAAATGTGCTTTTCAGCCATGTTGGTTAGTGTTTGAAAAGAATGAACCAGTTTTTTTTTTTTTTTTTTTTTTTTTTTTAATTAGGTTTCCCGCTCAGAACCGGTAAGGAATGCATTGGTCTTATATTTAATTCACATTGTGATTTTTTTCCTCCCTCTTTGTCTCCTCAAACAAATACTAATTTGCAATATGCAGTTGCTCCTCATGGAGGAAGCTTCTCTCTGCATCCTGGTCAATGTCACATCTCCTAAGGTCCTGTCCCTGGGTCACGAGCCTGGCTCTGAGCCTGTGGGAGGTGGAGAAGTGGAGATGAATGGATGCCTTGGCATCAGCTCTGCAGACCCGGCTCAGATCCTGGAAAAAGCATGTGTGTGTATGCAAAATGGAGATTGTTACTTCTGCATCAGTCTTTCTTTTTCCTTTCTAAATCCCAGAAATAATGGCTTTAAGGAGAAAATCTCGTGTGAGGAAAGATATCGTTAAATAAAACCCCTAACCCATCTTGCTATGGATTGCTAGGTGGGACAGCTTCTCCCATCAGCTCCATCTAATCTCCAAAGAACCTGGTCTGCGGAGCAGGGACAGAGCATCCCAGACAAGTGGAGGCTCAGGGAGACTGGGCAATTTCCCTTAGTCCAGTGTTCTTGAATTCGGGACATTTTATTCTCCTTTATCAGAGTAGTGCCAATCTCTACAACGTCCTAAGAATAACTCAAGTATATAAACCACAACAGATCAATATTTTCTTTTCTCAGGTGCTTTTGACTGCTAATATGTAATTTTGTTACAATATTGATCTTTTCTAAAATTTTGTGTAAAGCTATTTAATTTAGTGCCTAATGACATTAAATAGTTGGATTAACTGGCACTACAGTAGTGGGATTGAGTGATATCAGAGTTTCGATGGAATTAGTTTCCAAACATTTGTGCTGGCTTGGTTTTTCAGGAGCTCAGTTACTTCTGCCCAATCATGACTGGAGCTCCCAGTGCAGTAAAGAGCCTGGTATTATTCAGCTCTTTGCAATGTGAGTCTCTTTCACTAGCCAAAACCTCAGTCTCCTCAAACATGGCCTTGTAAGGACAGTATTTCCCTGTTGGTGGAGGGGAGATGGTGGAGGAGAAACTATGCAGAGTAGAGAGCCTTACGGTTGCCTAGTGGGAGTTTAAGCAAGTGGAATTCCCTCCTGTCCCCACTGGGGGCCCACACCCACTGCAGAGGCTATTGCTTCTGCTTGCTGGTGATCAGAGGTGGGAGAGGGATAAGAAGGAAAAAGACAGGCTGAGGCTGTAGCTCAGTGGTAGAGCACTGCCTGGCTTATGTAGGGCCCGAGGTTCTATTCCAAGGAGGAAAAAAAAAGAAGAGAAAAGAGAAAGATAAAAGTACCAGCATTGAAACATGGTTGAAACCTGGACAACCTCCCGTCCCACATTTCCTTCAGTTTCCACCTGCATCCGGGGCCTTTTCAATGTGCAAAAGAGCTGGGTGTGCACATCAAAACCTCTGTAGCTGGTATATGTGGAAACACTTCTAAACATGCATTGTCTAGGATCTAGGCATGGGAATTGCCAAAGCTGCCAGCCTGAATTCACAGGCCGCTCTCAACGCAAACAGACTAAATGTAGTTAATTGTGGTTTAAAAAAAAAATACTGAAAATAGATACAAAGAACTAGAACTGATTTAGGGATCCTAGAATCAAGGACCTTGGTAGTGTCCAAATTCTAAATTTTATTTTTGCAATTGTGTTTGAGCTTAAAAGGTGTTTTTTTATGGCATTTGTGCTATTTTAGAAGATGGGCTAACCTCTGAGCAGATGGCAGAAGAGCATTCTCAGTTTGTGGAAGGACAGGAGCAACCTCTGTTGCAGCAGGCATTTAATGGCAAGCAAAATTTTCTTCAAAGTTATTTTCCAAATGAGTTTCCCCACCCCAAGTGAAATAATGATCTAATGAGTCTCCTGTTTTAGACCCCCCCCCCCCCCAAAGTGTTTCAATATATTTCCACAGAATTTGAGAGGGGTGGAGGTGATTAAAGGCAATCCCACAAAACAGATCTGTGAACTCTGGGACATCAACTCAACCTGGCATTCTACATTTGGTAGCTCTGTGTGTGCTGATGTGGCCAAACCATTAAAAACTAACTGTTAATTTCTTAATCCAACTGGATTTTAAAAGCCTGTGAACAGTGCATCAGATAACCAGCAATGTCTTCAAAGTTGTAATCATTTTGGGTATGAGTATCTCCAAGGTTAGATTAATTAATAGTCTTTTTGTAGTTCACGGTAGGTAGGGCTGTTTCCGGTACTGCACGATAGGCAGAAGTCCTGGATTTCAGAGTCTAAGTCTCCTGGGCATGTCTGAGGGTTGGGAAGCAACCATGAATAAACAACCAAGCGAAACTCCCAAATCATTGGCATCACAATATGCAGATTTTGTGTGATTAGGAACAATGTCTAAACAGCAACAACACTTTGTGATGTCACCCACCCAACTGCAATTCAACACAAGTCCTAGGGTGATGGATTATATTAAGGGCAGGCTGTTTGTGCCTTTTAGTGCTGGATGTAATTAGGAGAGGGAGGCTCTGATCTCAGAATGCTTGGGGTGCTTCAAGATTTTTAAATAGCCTTATGTGGCAAACGAAACTTCAGTTTTGCAAAACCTTTTACACCCATTTTCTGCTGTTCTGTGGAAGCTATTTCTCAGTCATTTTGCTGCTGGGGAAGAGAGAACTGGCTCATGGCTGATGACACTTTTCTTTTGCTTTGGTTGCTGATAAATTTTACCCTAAAAGTTTTAGATTTTAGAAACAGTGCCTGTCTGTTCCCACTTCCCTGCCCAGGATTTCACTTATGGAACAAAGAAATGGCCAGAAGACACCAGTATTGCCACTGTCCCTTCAGCTACCTTCTCAGATGAGAAGCATCTATATTGTTGTTCTTTTTATTAAGGTGTGGCAGAAACCGCCTGTGCTCTTGACCAGCACAGCTTTCAAATTAATGTTCCCTGCCACCTGAATATTGAAAGTCACCAGAGCAAGAATAATGGAAACATAGCTCTCTTTTACCTTGAAGTTGCTGGGAATCATGAGCATTGGTAAACCAGAATTCACAGAACAGTTCTCTGGCTCCAGGATTAGATACGGATTCAAGGAGAGGAAGGGCAGGACCTGTCTGTCTTTGAAATAGAGTCCCCAGCTGTGCCCCAGTAGGAACATCTCCTGGCCTGTCCCCTTCCTGATCCCAGGCTTAGTTTTGATGATCAGGGCTGACCAGTCCCCTCCTGGAGATGAGAACCCTACTGCTGTTTGGGCAGACAGTGGTCACCAAGGTCAAGCCTAAGCAGGAATTATTAGTCAGGACTGGGCAAAAAAAAGATGAGGACTATGTTATAGAATGCTTGAAATCTACCCACAGCACTGTGTTAAAAGAAAGAGATGAAAAGGAAAAAATAAAAAAATAAAAAAACAAAACACACACACATGCATAGGAAACAAAGCCAAGGGAGAGGTGAACAGAAAGAGTCTTTGGGGAATTAAAAAATTTCTGTCACTTCCAAAGATTAGATTTTTAAGGGTCTATGGCAGCTTTAAGTCTAGTTGTCAAGTAGCAAAATTGCTCTAAAGAATTGGGAGGAAAATATCTCAAAGAAGGAGGGATTGGTAACATGAAAGCACTCAGGGGGTCTGGAAACTTTAACTTCTCTGAGACTTTACTGTTACCACCCCAAATCAGTTATGTGACATTTGCAGACAAAGAAAGCATTTGCAAGTAGAGAGGGTGGTGGGGGCTTCAGAAGTTTTTATCCTTAGTTCATATTCTCATGGAAGGTTGGTCTTCCTTTTTACCTGGAATATTAAAAATGGTGCATTTCCCTCAGAATGAAGGACAGTGAGTCTCTCTATTTGGGCAACTGCAAAGTGACTCTGCGGGAAAAGTCTTTAGGGAATAATGGAATTCATATATGTCTTTACTTTCTGGAGGTAGAAGTCAAATCTGCGGGGACACACCTCTCGGAGCCTGTGCAAGGACTGGAAGTGAGGCCATTCCCCATAAAGAAAGCTGATAGGCCCCTTGTCCCCAAGGCATGTCTCAAGCTACTGAAGTGATCTGCTCTTACCGGAGCAGAACCGCCAATGCTCTGCATATTTAAATTCTGTTCTGGAGCTGGGACAAGCTAATCCCCTTGGCACCCTGGAGAGTCTGATAATTATTCATTTCTGTTCATTCCCAAGACTGCCTTCCCTGCACAAGTGTGGGTGTGAGCCTTTTAATAAAAGGTACACCACAGGTTTAAGTAAAAGAAAAAGTTAAGCATCAACAGTTTACAGCCCTTAGACATCAAAATATTTATCCCTTAGCTCCCCATCTCTTGCTTCCTAGTTAACAAACTCACTGCATAACCATTTCTGTATTTCTAGGAGGCAAAATTACACACACACACACACACACACACACACACACACACACACACACACCTTGGGAAGAAGGTACAGGTCAGCAGGAAGCAGCATGGGACATCACAGAGGATCACCATGGAAGCCAGAGGTTGTGAATGAAGTCACTTCTCCATTTTGCTGGTTTAGCTTATGACTGCTCAGATTTTATTCCACCATGTCTCCAAAGCTATGCCCCCAAAATGATTTCAAACAGAGGTGGACAGTTTGGAAAACAGTAGTTGTCATACGCAAGTAAGTGGTGTGTGCCAGGCATTAAGGTATGTTAGACACCATTTGCAACCGAGTTCTTTAATGGTCATTTTTACATTTGCCTTCTCCCAACTCCACCTTCACCTATTATTTTTCAGTAATTTTCTAGCACTCCTTTAACTAAAAAAAAAAAAAAAAAAAAAAAAAGCAAGCTAAGAAATTCTACTTCTTTAACATGTTCAGAATATTAAAGCTAAGGTAACAAGGTACCACCACCATTTAGTGAACATCTGCACCATAAAGCATGTCCAATTTTCCAAGGGTAAAGTAGTAGTCTCAGGATGTCCCTGGCTGGACCAGTTCATTCCCAGCTACAATATCTCAGCACCTGGCAGTAGTAGTTCTTTAGGATTCATCACATCCAATTCACTGTTATAGAATTGGAGCTTTAGAGAATCCAGTATAGTGATAAATGGCTGTGTCTATATAAAGGAAGGATGGGGACACAGGTGACCAGTGTGGATATCAAGGAAAGTAACCTGAAAGCTGCTTTGGGAAGCTCTAAACAGCTCAGTCTGGAAGGGCTGGCTGTACAGGAAGTTTTCGTGTATGTGCTCTGGTGCTGCCCACTCCCTCAGGCAAGGGACCTGCCTGCTGCCACGTTCATCTTCCTGGGTTAATCTAGCAGAGAGTGAATGCTGTCTGAATTCAGTTTTCAAATTGGAAGAACGGAGAGGTGACAGTATTTGGGAGAAGGAGGTACTCTTTTATGAGGGCAGGGGAGTCTGCCTGGCACGCTGCAGTTGTCCCAGCACAAAGCTGGGCACATGGTAGATAATCAAATGCTTGCTGAATTAAGGAAGGACTGGAAGGACAGGGAAGTCTTGTGGGAACTAAGCCTCAAGAGATGGAAAATGGAGATGGGATGTTACGTCCTGAGGCATTGGCAGTCAGGGTCTGACTCCTAATTCTGAATTTGTAGAGAATTATGGTTTGCTGTGAGCCCTCTGGTCTGGTGCTGACGTGTCAAAGGGTCAGATCTCAGTGGTGACTGGAACTTCTCTAAGTTCCCTCTTGGAAGCCCCTTCTCTGGCTTTCCAATCTGACAGGCTTGTGCTCCAAATCACATTTGGCTCTCTCTTCCCTTGCTGAAACCCCGAGAGGAGACAGACAGTAAGTACGCAAGGAACCCCCAAATGCCTGCTCATTTATGCTGGAAGGGGTCCAGATGCTATCACAACTATTTTAAAGAGAAGTCCCTGAAGCCTTTTGGCCTCAGGCTGGGGTAGTAGGCACACAAGAACATATTCTGCTGAGTTTTTCATTCAGCTAACTGTATCCAGGGAAAAATGAGCTAAAATAAAATGTAGGGCCAGTCAATATCAAAGACAAGCAGTCACTGAGTAGACAGGTTTCCTAAGAACTGTGCTTTGTTATTAGAGAGTGAAAAAAAATTAGTCATGAATAAAATCCCAGAAAGGATTAAAAGGGACTAGAAGGTTCTCTGCTGAGGGAGGAACCTAGCATGGGACTGAACCTTTCCTTCTTTAGGCACAAAGGGGTCACTTGATACTGTTTCTCTTCAGAGAACTGTGATTGAACTTGACTTAGAATTTTTTCCACTGTTTAAGTGGGACCACACAGGAAAATTGCATGCTGCTGCCCTTAGCATCTATCCACCATGGTCTTTGATTAAAAAGAAGGCCATCCTCCTTCTCTATAGAATGAGAGAATATGTACATTGGCCAAAGAGAAGCCTCCTGTACTTGAGTATTTGTAGGTACATGTGTTAAGTTGTGCCTTGGTATAAGGAACCAACAGCTCCAATGTCCCAATCCCCTGGGCAAACTTCTACTTCCCTTTGGTGTTACAAGTAACCCAGTTATTCAGTAAAGTGTCAAGAGGTTAGGTCTAACAGTATTGTGGCCATATTTACACCAATCTACCACAAATGACTAGGGATATGCTAGTAGTAGAGCTTATCTTGGACAGTCTGAGCCAGAAATAAGACAAGATTTATAAAAGAAAAAACAAAATACTTGTTTTCCTACATGTACCAAACGTGCTAATTCATCTCAGTGTAGTGTTCTTATATAAAGTGCTTCAGAGTTGGACAGAATACCTTTGGACATCAGAACTAACATAACCGAGACACGTTTACATTCCTATCAGGGCATAATATTGTGAACACTTCCACTGAGACTGCAGAACTGCTGTAATTTTTTCTAAAACATCATGCCATCTGCACACATAATAAAATAATCCAGTATTTGCCATGCTAAAACAGGACTGGTAGTGATGGGCACAGACAGTGCCCCAAAGGGAACTTGAGTTATGCACAGTGATGAAAACTGGAAGCAGTCTTCCAGCTAAGGGTCTGCCAATGACCACTTGGAACAAATTGGCACTGTATATTATGCACCTCATTTTAAAATCCACAGCAAACTAAGATTTTTTTTTTTCCCCAAAGCTTATAATCTTGACTGAGTGGGTGTTTTTTCATTTAATCCGGTTAATCTGTCAATGCTCCAAGGATCTCTTCTGGCAGGGCCATGAGTTAGTCTTTCTGTGGGGAGCAGGCAGGCCATGTTCATACCAACTGGCAGGACAGCAGCTTGGAAGGCTAACCGTGTTTATGGAGAACCCTCGGCTGAGGCTGCAAGAAGAAAAAGGAGGAAACATGGTAAGTTACTTCCTTTATGCCCCCAGATACTGGCATGTAGCAATTATCTCATTCAAACAAACCCTAACACCCTTAGGTCCAAGAGAAAGCTGTAGCTGGGATGGTGGTTACTCAACTCCAGGACGGATTTGTGGTGGCTTGTGTTCTTGGAATGTCCTTTCACCATTTGGCAGGGCATGGAAGACACCCATCTCAAAGGCAGGCCAGGCTGCCCGGAAGGGATGGTAAAACCAGATCTCTGGAACTGGCATCCACCTCTGTGACGGGGACGTGGGTTGGGAAACCATTTCACATTTGTGGGGTTTATGCATGAACTTGACCTGGAGCAAGATCGACTGGGAAGGGTGTGAGGATTTTTTGGGAGTGGAGGGATGGTTTCATGCACCAGGAAGATCTTCTGGGATGAAACCTAGAAGAAAATACTGGAAGTAGTATGACTGGAACTCCTGAGTTTGTTGAAAAGTCAGACTGGTTGAGCAGGTTAGGGACTAGGAAGAGAAAGTCATTAAAACTGACGAGAGACTGAACTATTTGAATTGCAACTCTGTTTGGCCTTGGGAATGCTGGTACAGATATATTTTCCTGATTTTAAGTTTCTAATTTTCCTATTATTATCCTGTTGTTCCTATTATTATCCTGTTTTTCCTTTTATATCTGGTTACTTCCTATAGTTTGTTCCCTATGCCCAGATCCGTGATAATTCATTATTATGTGAATACAACTATTTCGCTCAGAAAATATTAGTCTCATTTATTACACAAAACTATTGGACGATGAGAGAGAAGGACAGTAAGAGTTGTCGATGCAAAAGAAGAAAAAACCTACCTAGGTTTCAAATCTAACTGGTTCTACAAGAGAGAATATATATTTGTAAGTAATTGATAAAAACTTGCTATTTTTGAGAAAATGCAAATTAAAAGGTATTATATAAGCATATTAAATATAAAATAAAACCACACACTTCCGATAAGGTTGTAATGTAAGTGGAATACTAATATATTGCTGATGGCATTGTAAATTGGAAAAATACTGTCAATTTATTTAAAAACTATTAAAAACTTACATTTCCCAATCCAGCGATCCCAAAGGAAATAATTTTATGAAAGAGGATATATTTACAAATATGCAAACTAGAGTTTATTTATAACAGAGGAAAAACTGGAAACAACCAGAATCCTATTGTTGAAAATTTAGGTTAAGTTAATAAGATTGGATGATTACGTGGCCATTAACGTAACTCTAATTCTGATGATTATGGAGCAACTTGATAAACAGTCATGATAAACTGTAATAGACACTGACACACGCAGAGGAAGAACTGTGAGTGAAAATGGTGCAGGTGCTAGGATTTTTATTGTTCCCATGATATTTTGCAAAATAATCACAAATATTCGGCTCACAGGAGTGCAGACTTGACCCGTGTGTATTGACTGCCTAAAGCATTATGATTATTTTCATTCACTAATACTATCTAAAAATTAAATACTTTACAACTATTCTAAGAGACAATACTCTAGCATTATTGAAGGGGAGGCAGAGACCAACACGGGTAAAACCCTTTGGTCCAGGTCAACCCACAAGGGACCAGTGGAGCTTGGAAGGACAGCAGAGATTTTTAGGAAACAGACACAGGACATTATTCTTGAGACTTTTGCTAAAGTCAGATTTGCAAAATATATGACTTTGGTTGTAAATATTAGAAAGGGAATAATGATAATAAAGAGGCAGTCCTACTGGATTACTATACTTTAGATTCTTGCCAGGAACTGATAACTAGGTTTATCATCCAAATAACCATGTGTTTTTGTTTTTTGGTACTGGAGATTAAACCCAGGACCTCATACAGGCCAGCCAAGTGCATCATCACATTCCCAGCCCTTTTTTACTTTTTGTTTTGGGACAAGGTCTTGCAAGGTTGCTTAGGGCCTCACTGAACTGCTAAGGCTGGCTTTGAACTTGTGATCCTCCTGCCTTAGCCTCCCAAAATGTTGGGATTACAGGTGTGTGCCACCATGTGCAACCTACAGACCTTTGTAGAAATGTTTTGAGGAAGAGTCTTGCTATGGCATGATCCCCTTTGCCATCTTTCCATGGCATTAGTGGTTCCCCATTGCTCTTTAATGTTTCTGCAGCCAGCACTCTAGAGTGGGTCACCATGTTGCATGGGCTGAATGTGGAAAAAAGAGGGTCCCACTTACATCCTCAACATGAGTCACTTGTTGGGTTCCATCCCGGTGTGCTTCAGTCATCCCAGGCTCCTTCCAGCTCCTTGTATATACTGGATTCTTCCTGGCATTTGCTCAGCTTTTCTTTCCCTCTAGGATGACTTTCGTGTATACCTTCTGACCACAGTGAATCCCAATCCCTCCATCTTTGTAGACCCCCTCAAGGGTCACTTATGAAGTCTTCTCTCCCTCTAGATACAGCTAGCGACTCCCTCTGTGAGTTAGCATAGTTTCCTGACTTTTATTACCGAATACTGTATTTTAATGCATCTATCACTCCCCTTCCACTTTTTTTTTTTTTGAGAGGCTGGAGATCGAAACCAGGGCCAAGCACCCTTAGCACTGAGCTACATCCCAGCCCACCTCCTCAATTTTTTAAAGGCAGTCCAGTGAATTATTGTGTCTTCCTAATGCAACATACAGTGTCATGTATACAGAAAGTGCTTAATAAATACTTGTGAAAGTAAGAAAGAATAACGTTAGAGAAAAATCTTTGTGTTCATTTGTTGAACTCATTTTGCATTCTTGAAATCAATCATCATTTCTGCCTGGGTTTGGGATGAGTAGGGAAGCTTTAGAATCCTGTGGTTAGGGGCATGGGCTCGGACAGAGCTCAGTTCACATCCCAGGTGCACCACATACCAGCTAGGTCATGCTGAAAACATGAATTTCTCCAAACCACGATTTCTTCACCTTTAAATAGCAAGCAGAATCCCTGCCTGGTTGGGTTGCTGTGATGATAAAATGGGCTCAGATGATAAAAATGCCCAAAGGCCACGTCTTTGCCCTCCCTGTCTGCCTGCAGAGGTCATGGTCACCACACTGGCTTTCACTCTCCCACTCACCAGAGCGGCACGGCACCGACGTTCAGAGCCAGTTCCAATAAGGAGATGGGGAAGCACTGCAAGGGCAGGGAGGGGCTGCCTGGAGGCGAGGCGGCCGGGAGCGGGCTCAGGAACAGATCTGGACTAGCTCTCAGTTTCCCTGCTTCTCACTGCAGCAGCCGGGGCGGAAGGGCTTGGTGGGGCGGAAGGGCTTGGTGAGGTGGAAGAAGAAAAGGGGTGGTATTCCAGCAGCCCCACATTCACTGTCTGAGGGAGGGAGCAAGACTTCAGCTCTTAAAAGGGCGGTTCAGTGTCTTTATTCAGAAGGAAGGGGACTTGTCTTCTACTTGAAAGTGTCCTTTGCAGAACTCAGGTTTGAGGTCTTTGGGGTGGGTCTGAACTGCACTGGGAGGTGGGGCGATGTGCATCAGGCGTGAGATCCACAACTGCCCAGCACCACAGCTCATGAACAGAACTTGAGTTGACTGAGCAGCAACCCTATGCCAACTAAGGTGTCACAGGCAGCCCCCCACAGAATCCTCGCCATCAGCTCTGACGCCTGGATCATATTACCCGCTAACACAACTGGAGAAAACAAGGGCAGGTTCCTAAGTGTGTCACCTCTGTACTGCTAGCCCCCACAGTGCTGAGACTAGCACCCACATCTGGTCTCACCACTAGGCTCTCCTGACTCTATGAAAAGGCATGAGTGTGAGGAAAATGCAGGAGAGAAATCAGGGAACTGCTGGGTGAGAGTTCTCATTAACCATCAAAGAGCTCTGACCTAGAGAAAGTTACTCCCTTTCTATTTTAATGGTTTAAAATCTTCCTGTGTCTGGAGCAGGGGTTCCCACCTGGGTGCAATTCTGTGCCCCCTGGGACAACTGGCAATGTCTGGAGACATTTCTGCTGGTTATATTGGTGGGGGGAATACCCCTGGCATCTAGTGGGTAAAAGTCGGGGACACAGCTAAACACCCTAGAATGCCCAGGAGAGCCCCCATAGCAGAGAACGACCCAGCTCACAATGTCAACAGTGCTGAGGTTGGTTTAGAAGAGGTCCTTGTTTATTTTCTATTCCTGGTTGTGAGCCAAACACATCCCTCCCAAAATAGGCCAAGATAAAAACCAACCTAAGTGGGCCTCTTATATGTACAGGAAATAAGGCTAATTTCAAACCTCATTCCTCTCCTCTATCCATCATTTTCTCATTTTATTTGATTTCATATTCAGTGTAATCAAAGCCTCTAATACTAAATCACTTCTAACTTTTAGAACCCTCACAGGCATACCGTCATATGACTCAAGATTGGATGATTTAGACAGGTATGCTCAATTAATTAATTAGTATGTATAGAAGAAGTTAGGAGATTAAAAAAAAGGACAAAGGATGATTTATGTGGCAATAAAACTAAACTCTGCTACCAGCCCTTTTGGTGGGAGAAGTCTTATGTCTTTTGGCTGGCACTGGTTCCATTTCTGCTGTTTTTTTGACCCACAAGAGGTTGAGGGGATATTTGTTCCCTAAGAGTATGATAAAGTAATCAACTGTACCCTCTGGCTACATGGAGATGATGGTCAGAATCTGAACATGAGCAAAGAGTAATAATAGCTGGGTCAAATGGTGGTTCCATTCCAAGCTTTCTGAGGAATCTCCACACTGCTTTCCAGAGTGGCTGCACTAATTTGCAACCCCACCAGCAATGTATGAGTGTACCTTTCTCCCCACATCCTCGCCAATACCTATTGTTGCTTGTGTTCTTGATAATCGCCATTCTAATTGGGCTGAGATGGAATCTTAGGGTAGTTTTGATTTGCATTTCTTTTATTACTAGAGATGCTGAACATTTTTCCATATATCTGTTGATTGCTATCCCACTCCTTGGCCTATACCCAAAGAACTTAAAATCAGCATACTACAGAGAGACAGCCACATCAATGTTCATAGCTGCTCAATTCACCATAGACAGATTGTGGAACCAACCTAGATGTCCTTCAATTGATGAATGGATAAAGAAACTGTGGTATATATATACAATGGAATATTATTCCGCCATAAAGAATGATAAAATTATGGCATTTGCAGGCAAATGGATGAAATTGGAGAATATCATGCTAAATGAGATAAGCCAATCTCAAAAAACCAAAGGACGAATGATCTCGCTGATAAGAGAATGATGACACATAATGGGGGGTGGGAGGGGTTAGTGTTAGGGTTAGAGTTAGGGTAAGGGAGGGGTCAAGTATGGAGGAAGGAAGGACTGTATAGAGGGAAAAGGGGTGGGAGAGGTGGGAGGAAGGGAAAAAATAACAGAACGGGTCAAACAACATTGCCCTATGTAAATTTATGATTACACAAATGGTATGCCTTTTCGCCATGTACAAACAGAGAAACAACATGTATCCCATTTGTTTACAATAAAAATAAATAAATAAATAAAAATGTGAAAAAAAAAAGAGTAATAATAGAACAGATAATACCTACAAACTAGCCAGTAACCTCTTACAGTTCCCTGTCACCTGGAAACCATAATGAGTCTATCATGGTTAGTTTTATGTATTGGCTTGATTGGACCACAGGATGTCCAGATATTTGGTTAAACATTAACCTGGGTGTGTCTGTGAAGGTGTTTGTGGGTGAGATGAATGTTTGAATTGGCAGACTGAGAAAAGCAGAGGGCCTTCCCTAATGTGGGTAGGCCTGTCCAACCCACAGAAGGCTTGAATAGAACAGACTGATAAGGGGTAATTTACTCTTGTGTTTCTTTGAGCTGAGACTTTGGTCTATATCTGCCTTTTGACTCAGACACAGACTGGAATTATACCATTGGCTCTCCTGGGTCTCTAGTTTGCATATCTTGGGATTGCTTGTCATCCATAATTATGTGAGCCAATTTCTTATAACAAATCTCTGTTTTTCTCATATCTATCTTTTCATCTGACCATCCATCCATCCATCCATCATTCCATTCTGTGTCTATGGGGAACTCTGAGTAACACCAAGTCTATAGACAATAACCTCAATACTAAGCACTATCATTAACCAAGTACTTACCATGTGCCTAGCATCTTGCTAAGAACCTGTGTCCATTTTGTGGCAACCAAAGCAAATAGTACCATGACCCCCACTTCCAGGTGAAGAAAGTCAAACTTGGAGAGATAAATGACCTGAGACAGGCTGTATAATCTTTAAATCAGGCTATAATCCTTGATCTGCTTAAAAATGTCAGGGGCTTATTGATTCCAAAGTATTAAGTAGGAAATGTAAGGCCTTCAAGCCCCTGGGAACATTTTCAGACAATTCTTAATATGTAGATGGGCTAAGAGGGCCTTGGCCCCCATCTATTACTCTCTCAGCCCTCAACTTTACTGTTTTATTTAGAACGTGATTAGCTCCTGATGTGGCAAGAGAAGAGCTTCTGCTGCCTGGTTTTACACTGACCCCAGGGGCCAGGGGGAGTGGGGAATTCTCTATGGGGAGTTTTGGAGGGTTCAGGTGACCCTGTCCACACCTATGCATACTGAATGAGAAAGAATGCATTTGTGAGCAAGGTGTCCCTCCCCTTTCCCTCGGTCCTGGGGGTGGGGTGGGGACAAGGACACTGTGTTTGTCTTCTTACTGTACAATAAGTAGAACTCTCTCCATGTTAAAGATGGGAATGCTAGTTACCCTGGCTTGAGCAGTACCAATCATATCACGTATCAAATTGAACTATATATATATATATATCTACATTATTATATGTTATAAAAATCACAGTTTGATTATGGAAGCCCCACCCCCAACAAAAAATAATTCTCTCAGAAATCAGTTCTGGTTCCTATGGCTAATTGAGCCTCTACATTCGACGTTTTTTTTTTTTTTTTTTTTTTTTTTTTTTTTTTTTTTTGCGGTGCTGGGGATTGAACTCAGGGCCTTAGTGCTAGGGAGGTGAGCACTCTACCAACTGAGCTATATCCCCAGCCCAGATTCTATGGTTTAAAAATGCTGACATTTTGACTGGAAGTTCCCCAACTTGCCTGTATCACAGTCACCTGGGGGGACTCCTTCAAATTTTTATCCTTTCTACCTCTGTTCATTTCCATCAATTCAGAACAGCCAGGGAGAGGATTGGAAAACTCTATGTTTAACAAGAGGCTCGGTAATTCTCATGAAGCTAGCCTGCCTGGCAATAGTCCATGGAAACACCTACGTCTTTCCCCTGGTACGTAAATAGTAGTTATTTGTCCTTTGGACAGAGAAAAGTGGCATAGACTGTGGGAAAACTTGGTTTATAGCCTTGCTCTTTTCATATAATAAAATATCAAGAATCTTGGATATGATATAGCACAGTCACTTTCTTGCAAAAACTGGTTTTAAAGTGGGACAGACGGATGAGGCTTTGAGACCTGGCAAACCATTCAACCAATCCAAAGTCCCAGGGAATCAGGCATGTTCCATCATCCCAATACTGTTAATTTTCTGCAAGTTTTCTCATGTTTCTGTCAAACAACACATATATTTTTTCTGAGTAAAATGTCCTGCACTGTTTGGGGATGTAGGCCTTGAAGACTTTCAAATTTATGTCATTATACTGTACTAGAATCTGTATCAAACTGTATTAGACTGTCTGATAATGTATCTGTCCTTGACTAGTGCTTTGCAAACTTCAGTGTTTACAACTTCCCCAGAGGGTTTGGTAATACACTTCTCTGGGTCCCCAGTGGGGAGGATGTGATTCAGTATGTCTAGGGTAGGCCTGCAAATGTGAATGTGTAATAATGTTGCAGGGGAGACTGCTGCTGCAGGTCTGAGTACCTTCCTGAAGCACCAGTGTTCTGACCCTCGAGTTCCTTCAGGCAAACAGTATGTCTTATTTTTCTCTTTCTGTGGTGTGGGGTAGAGTGTCTGCATTGTCAAAGGTGCTCTTGAAATGTTTGGTGAGTGGGTTAATAAAAGAATGAATGTAGCAAAAATCTACGTGAGTGATGTTATCAGTTCCTTTAGGTCTGGGGAGAACTGACTCGGGGGTTGGGCATAACACTCTTCCCTGATGAGAACTGATTTAGGAATGTCAGTGTCTGCAGATATCAGAACTCCATAAGATCTCCATGATCATTGGGGATATTTATTAACTTCAGTCGCTGGAATGATTTCCCCAAGAAGACAGAAAAACCTCACCCTGTTTTATGACCCTCTTGATCTAGAAGCCTGCTGCCCACAGTGGACCATCACCTTGCACCCCATGAACAGGAGATGATGCATTCCTGGGAGAAAGATTCTTTGGGTCAGTTGCTCTCAGCAGGGATGTGTTTGTATAGTCAATTAGTCAGAGGAAACCCTGGTGGTTCCATCTTCTACACCACACAAGGGCAAGTGTTTCAAGTCATTACATCCTGACAGCCACTATAAATGCTCACAGAACTTTCCAGAAGAAAACTGTCCACTGGTGCGAACAACAATGAATTTCAAAAGACAGCATGAAAATATACCTAGAAGTTTAACCCAAGTTGCCATTGCAATTCCCCTCCCTCTCCACAATGTCATATACTCCAAGGGATTGTTCTCTAATTTCCCTTATGACTCTGTACCTCAGCTGGCTCACTCCTAGAGCATGCTGCATGTTTATCACCAGCATGAGGAAGTTTCTTTCCTTCCTTCCTTTATTTTTTTTAATTACATCTATTTTCCTTTGTCTTTTGCTTTACTCAGTCTTATTTAATCTCAAGGGCTTCGGTTGGCCAATCCAACAGTTTCCTAATTGGAAAAATGATCTGTAAGATTTACTTCTTTAGAAAAGGTGTATCAAGACAATTCTCCAGTTTCCAAGAGAAAGAGGAAGGCATTTCTCAAAGGTAGTCTAAGAGATACAGATTACAAGTGGTCCTCCTTTTGTATGCCAAGTCTCAAGGGGACAGGAGACTTTTTATGAAACAATGCTATGTAAGCTAAAAAATATCAATAAATAGGACTGATAACAAATTAGGAAATTTGGCATACAGACTCATAGAGCAGAAGGGTATCTTAGAACCCTTAGATGGGCGCTTCTCGAATTTTAATGTGCATATGAATCACACCTGGACATGTTGTTCATCCCATAGTACAAACAAGTCCTCAGGTGAAACCAGTGCTGCTGGTCCATGGACCACACTTTGGGTGGCAAGGCTAGAGAGTTCCTTGATAGATCAAGGAACACCAGCACTGTCCGGTGGAACTTTGTGCAATGATGGAATGCTCAACACATATTCTAATATGGTAGCCATTACTCATATGTGGCTACTAAGCACTTAAAATGTGGCGAGTGCATGGAGGAAAGTACTTTTAAATTTTAGTTAATTTTAATTCATTTAAATTTAAATGGCCACATGTGCCTCATGTCTACCATATTTGACAGTGCCACACTGTAGAGTAGAAAGCTGAGATTCCGAGAGAATTAGTAAAAAGATTTCAGGAAGAAGAAACTGAAACAAGGAGAATCTCCAAATCTCCTCATTTATACTGTAAATGTATTCTTATTCCTAACCTCCCCTTTCCTGTTTTACACTGGGAGGGCTCAAGACTTCCCCTCTGTTTTCTATCATGCTCTCTGAATCATTCGATGTACAAAACAGTAATTAGGAAAAAAAACTTGGTTAAACGTTCTGAAATGCAGACGATTATCTTGTTTACATAAACTTCTTTGAGTTGGCATAACCAAGCAAGAAACCTTATGAGAAACAGTTCCTTTGTTATGAGTCCTTTCACCTTGGGGTCTGTCTAGCAGGATCCAGAATACAGGCTCTAAGGTCACGTCACTGTCACTGTGGGTTCTGGTTCTTTGGCACCAGGGACAAATGCAAATGGTTCAGCCATACCAGAACAGTTTAAAAGAAAAAAGGGCTCAGTTCAAGTTGAGTTCCCCCAAATAAGGAGGTGCTGAGGGTGGGGAATGGGTAGGGCTTGGATCTGTCTAAACTGGAGCCATCAGCTCTTAGCAGGTTATAGTCTGTACTGCAGTTAACGAGATCTGGAGATGTTCCCCGGACTGGTAAGTACTAATTTCCATTGAGGAAAAAGTTATGAGGCTTGGATGTCTTAATGAGAACAGACAATTTCTCTGTGTGGGCTGAGCTACAAAGCATGTTGCTATGAAACTGTGTGGATCGGGCTCTTTCTTTTGTGTACACAGTTTTCCCTTAAAGAATCCACTTGGCATGAGGCACAAACCTGCTTGGGGACTCTTATGATTAATTGCTTGAACTGGCTGGTGGCCATCAGCAGGATCTTGCAATTTACCCGTTTCTATACAGAATTATGAAGCCAAAGGTTTAATGGGATTTCAGGTAATAGAGCCCAGATGTCCAAGACTACGATGTTTGAAATTACACCGTTTGCAAGGCTGAGGAGCTTAAACCTTGCTGAGTAGATTTCCCTGTTCCCATCTTTACGTAACCTTGGACCCATCAAATGCAAAGACCCACACCGTGACATACCATAATCACAGAGAAGTCATTCACATGCATACACCTGTGGCCAACAGCCCAGAGATTCTCAGGCATCCTCCCTTTGAGACCTGGCTCTTGGGATCACCTTTCAGCCAGGAATATGGTAATTAACTACCCCACTCTCCTCCTGCTTCTATGGAGCACTTAACTTCCAAATTGCTTTCACTCATATAATTGCATTTTATTCTGTCAGGGTCCAAAAGAAATGGACTGGGCCAGGTATTATTATCTCCATTTTGTTGAGGAAACCAAGGTCCACTGAAGAGAAGGGACAATAATAGCTAACATTTGTGGAACCCTTATGTGCAAGTGCTGCTCCGATGGGGTTTACGTGCATTGTTTCCTTGAAGCCTGGTAACAGTTCTGAGGTTGTTATGATTACCTGCTCCACTTTGAAACGGGAAGACCAGAGTACAGAGAGGTTGGGTGACACCACTTGTAACTTGGACTCTTAGTTACTATGCACCGCTGCCTCCCTGAGGAAGTGTCATTGGCATTTCAGACAAGGCCGGGAGCCTGTTGTGAATGTAGCATTCTCTGTACATCGTTTACAGGAAGGAAAAGTTCTAGGCACATCTTTCTTTTTTTATTATTAATTAATTAATTTACTTTTAGTTATACAAGACAGTAGAATGTATTTTGACATATTGTGCATTCATGGAGTTACACTGGTCGTGTCTTCACATATGAACATAGGAAGGTTATATCTGACTTGTTCTACTGTCTTTCCCATTCCCATCCCCCTTCCCTTGCCCCCACCCCCCCCCCCACAATCTGCTGAACCTACTGCCCTCCCCCACCTATTGTGAGTCGGCATCTGCACATCAGTGAGAACATTCAGCTGCTGGTTTTGGGGATTGGCTTATTTCACTTGGCATGATAGTCTCCAGTTCCAACTATTTACCAGCAAATGCCATAATTTCATTCTTCTTTTTGGTTGAGTAATATTCCATTGTGTATATGTACCACATTTTCTTTATCCGTTCATCTGTTGAAGGGCACCTAGGTTGGTTCCACAGCTTAGTTATTGTGAATTGAGTTGCTGTAAACATTAATGTGGCCCCAGGCACAAATTTTTAATGAAACTCCCTATGCCCTTGTTCCCTACTCTCCTCCAGAGAAGTGTAGCCTCCTAAGTACTCTGATGAGAGGAGGGGAGTTCCGCTTAATGGCATTCCATATGAAAAGAGTCTTGGCCTAATAATCCAGGCCCTTTATGATCACATCTCAGCATCTCCTCCAACCTATCCACAAGGCATTTGACTATAGTAGTTGGTCATATTTGCCCAGGAGGGCCCTACTTTTATTGACACAGTCTCTGCTTCCTACCCATCCTCCTGCGCAAATTCCACCCTCCTACAAGGGCCAGCTGATAGGTGGCTTACTGCCAGAAGTTGCCACACACTCTTGCAAGGCTTCTCTCTCCCTGTTGTAAGCTTCCATATGGTTTTGTTGAATGAGCGAATGAATGGAATAGACCTCATTTCCATTTTTTCATGGTGCTGGGGATCAAACCCAGGGCCTCACGTATGCTAGGCTAAGTGATCGATCACTGAGCTACACTCCCAGCTCAACATCATTTCCTGATCACCATCCCAGGCACTATGGGAAATGTTGGGGATATAACCTGAATAACTAATAACCCTTGCCCTTGCCTTCAGGCAGCTCCCAGTCTACTGAGATACACAGAGAAAAGCCCCCACTGCCTGATGACCTGCATGTTGTTATAGACGCACAAGATTCTGGCAGAGCAGAGGGTGCAGGATTGCTCATCGCTGTTTGCATATAAGGCTGGGAATTCTGCCCGAGTCTTATCCCCTCGTCTAGGAAGGAAAGTTCATGGGGGGAAGGGACTGCATCTTTGTACAGCCCTCAAGCACTCCACGTAGTCTCCTAAACTTAGAAAAGTGACGACTAGTGAATATGGGGTCCCCTGCTTTCTGGCAGAGGCTGCCCAGGGGCCTTCTTCCTTCCATTGTCTGCAGTGGGAATGAAGAAGAGGGAGGCAGGCCCTGGCAGCTGCCCACGTTGGCCCCATCTGGCACTGGCCTAAGAGCTCGAGGGAGAAGCTCTCGGCATGTTCTCAGGACCAGTGGGCAGCAGTGGCCAAGACCATGGCTCTCTTTTGCAAGGTGTCAAGAAATGCTTAATGTACTGCCTTAAAATAAAAATCCAGGTTTCAAAATGTATAAATACATTCTACTGTCACGTACAACTAATTAGAACAAATTAAAAAATTGTGAATTGAGCTGCTATAAACATTGATGTGGCTGTGTTACTGTAGTTTGCTGATTTTAAGTCCCTTGGGTATAAACCGAGGAGTAGGATAACTGAATCAAAAAGTGGGTCCATTCCAAGTTTTCTGAGGATTCTCCACACTGCTTTCCAGAGTGGCTGCACCAATTTGCAACTCAACCAGCAAAGTAAAAGTGTGTCTTTTTCCCCACATCCACGCCAACATCTATTATTGTTTGTGTTCTTGATAATAGTCATTCTAATTGAGTAAGATGAAATCTTAGAGTTATTTTAATTTGCATTTCTCTAATTACTAGAGATGTTGAACACTTTTTCATATATTTATTAGTTGCCTGTGTGTCTTCTTCTGTAAAGTGTCTGTCCAGTTCCTTGGCCCTTTTATTGATTGGGTTCTTTGTATTTTTGGTGTAAAGTTTTGTAAGTTCTTTATAAATTTCAGAGACTAGTGCTCTATCTGAAGTGTGTGTGGAAAAGATTTTCTCCTACAACCTAGATGCCCTTCAACAGATGAACAGATAAACTGTGGTATATACACAATGGAATATTATTCAGCCATAAAGAATAATAATATTATGGCATTTGCAGATAAGTGGATGGAATTGGGGAATATCATGCTAAGTGAAATAAGCCAATTCCAAAAAAACCAAAGGCTGAATGTTTTCCCTGATAAGTGGATAATGATATGCAATGGGGTTGGGGGAGTGGGGGGTGAGAGAAGAATGGAGGAACTTTAGATTATGTAGAGGGAAATGAGAGGGAGGGGGTATGAAAAATGGTGGAATGAGACAGACATTATTACCCTATGTACATGTATGATTACAGAAATGGTATGAATCTACATCGTGCAAAACCATAGAAACAAAATGATGTACCCCATTTGTGTATAATGAATCAAAATGCAATCTGTACAAATAAAAAAATAATTAAATTTAAAAAATTAACAAAAATAAAATAAAAGTCCAGGAAAATCTCCCCCAACCTGTCCCTGTTCTCAAGGGTTGGAAAATACTTCTTATTTTTCCTATTTAAGAAAAGTGACTGATTATTTAGTGTCATGTGCCCCCTTATAAAACACTGCACAAATGAGCTTTTCAATTAGCGACCTTTAGAATTTGCTTTTGGGGACTACAGCAGTATTTCATTTGTGTTTCTCAAGTCTGTAGGATATTGGAGGGGGAGGCTGTTATTGCAAAACATTCATATTTTTCCAGAACCAGTCTGGGTTGCCCTACATTGTTAAAGAATCAGTGTGGAATAATTAAAATAACAGGTTCTTCCCCTGGCTAATTTTGAGATTGGTTAAATTATTTAAACTCTCTGAGCCATCTGAGGGACAGCTTCCTCACCTTCAGGAGGTGAGAATTTGTGTGTGTTTTGCATAGTTTTTGTGAAAACTGCCATATTCACAAAATGCAAGGTGCATTTTAAAAAAAATACCACTAAGAAAGAACAATAGCAAAAATTACTGCCAGTTAAACTACCATGCTATGTTTTGATAGTCCTGCACAAGGTAAAATATTTACTTTCTGTTGCTTTGAGGTTTCTTTCATTTGCTCTGGAGAGGTTGCTAGGTTTAGCAATTTCTCTGTTTCAGCTACCAACTTCATGTGCGACAGGCAGTTCTTGGGCATGTATCTTAGTAATAAAATGTGACATACCTTCATTTCCTTGTGATATCTTTCTGTCTGAGTGCAAAGCTCAGATTTCTGCTTTGCAAAAACACGTAAGATTGTGGTTATACCTCTAGTGTCAAAATCCACCTCACTGCTGGTGCTGTTTCCATGTCTTTTGGCTTAAAGACACATTTTCATTTCAATGCCAAATTATAGTGTAATATTTCTGAAGCTATTATAAATAGCAATTAAACTTGACTGAAGTGATAAAAATATGAGTAACTGCAGCCAAATTCATGTGTGCAAGGCTGCCATATGACCTATAGTGATTATAAGCCTTCCTAGATTGTAAAATGTACAATTCAGTAATGTCGAAATGTGAAAAAATGCATCTCGGAGGCAATGAGAAATGGTAATTGAAAAAGCATATATCATGGATCTTGCACCTAATAGATGCACAACAAATTTCAAATCTCTTGCCTTTGAGTAATGAATGAGAATATGATGAAGTTCAAAAGAATGTACAGGGACTGGACATCATCTTTTGGAAAAGCACTAAAACACTGGGATTAAATCTGATTCTTGTTGGATAACACCTATATTTTAGGAACTATTGGACTATGAGTAGTCTCTAACCTTTGTCATAGGCAAATTCTTTATCACAGGCTCTCTCCCTTCCTCCCATTGGGAGGTGGGATCTCTCTCCCCAACTCCCTAGAATCTGGGCCACACCTGTGAAGTCATGATCAATAGAATATGGTCAGCAATGGTTTTCCACCAGTTGTGGGGTTAATCTTTGGGAGGACTGGAAAATTATTTCTTCCTTCTTTGAACCAGTGGTCCTGCTGCAAATGAGCTAAATAGCTACATGAAGAGGCCATGTTAGGAGAATTGAAGCTCTAAATGATAGCATATGTGATAAAAAATGAGAGGTCCTCACCAAGACTAATCCAAGCTGTAAAATTATGCCCAAAGAATAATTATGCTTGTTTTGAGACCCTAAAATATGGGGTAGCTTATTACATAACAATAGATCATCAAATTTCACTACTTTGTTAACTTTCACAGATGCTCTGAGCAAGACTTATTCTAGAATCCCAAGAAGCAGAACCTGAAATCTGCTGTGTCCTGAACTAAAGCCCTTTCATAATTATTCTACACAGCAGAGCTTGTTAGGGGCTAAGCAAAGTTATCCTTAGCTCTCTAGTGACTATACGATGAGGGCAGCTGAGATTCAATGCTGGTGGATTGAGAAAAGAAATAGAGAAGAGTCAACACTCAAGAGGGAAAAAGTTTCAGCCCCTCTCTCTCCTCTTCCACACACACTGTCTTGTACATTACTTGGAAATGGAGAGCAGAGTTCACCAATTAGATGTGACTCTACTTGTGAGACTCTCAAGCATTTTTAGGTTTCTCATGGTGACCACAGGGAATAATAATATAGTGGCCACAAGAATTGCCAGGATTCATTCATCTTAGTCACAGTTTATCCAGAATGGAATCCTAAAAAGGTACAGAATACCTTGTTGACAGAATAAAACACAGGGACTGGAATCTGCCATGTCCTGATGGGAAGACTCCTCATGGAGACATAGTCTCGAAGATGACAACGTTACCTGTCACTTAAGACAGCTACCGAGTATATGTCATGGTGTTGTTCACCGTGGATGTCAGGAGGCCGAGATCTCCTATTTCAACACATAGCAGCCTGAGAGTGAAGGTTTTGGTTTCTGCAGCATGTTAGAGTAGATGGTGACAGTGTGTGTCCTTGGTAGTCAGTGATGCCTGCAGAGGCAATACTGTCAAGCTTTTCATCCTTGGTGAAATGTTCAGCTAAGGAAGCTTAGGAGACAGACCTTCTTTGTCTCAGAGAAACATTTAATAAGGGTGCCTTTTAATGAGAGTGCAGTAGGATGCTATCTACTATGGGTGTGGATATCAAGAACAGGGTGTTCAATTTCATTTGGAAATCAGGAGGTGGGAAAAGTAGTTTAAGTTCATTTAGTGTTGAATTTAATACAAATAGCTGTTATTTATTTTTGCTTTAAAGCTACCACACTCATAAAATTATAATTCTTTCCTAGTGACCTGCTTGTTTCTTAAAGAAATCAGTAGTGTAGGACATAGCACATGGTCATTAGGGATAAGTGTACTGGAACAATGACTAAAGGTGAAGATGAAGTCAGATAGGACCAGTCCTCAGAGGAGAGGTTATAGAAGGAGAGCAGACTCTGTTACAGTCATTATATAGTTGGAGAATTTACTCAAAAGATTTTCCAAAATCTGAATAAGAATGATCAAGCTCATTGGATACAGTGGCACATACCTGTAATCCTAGTGGCTTGGGAAGCTGAGGCAGGAGGATCGTAAGTTTGAGGGCAGTCTTAGCAAGTTAGTGAGGTCTAAACAACTTAGCAAGACCCTATCTCAAAATAAAAAATAAAGTGCTTGCGTTGTGGCTCAGTGGTTTAGTGCTCCTGGGTTTAATCTCCATACCATACCCCCAAATCATCAAGCTACAAGAATACAAGTTTCTACATACAAAGAACATCTTCCTTATAAACCACGTTGATGTGAAATACCTCTATTTCAAAAGTTAGGTTCTGGCAATTGCAATAATCTAAAACAGATATTGACCAATGATAGCCCCTGTAGGACAAATCTGATCCTCTTTGTTTTTGGAAATAAAGTTTTGTTGGAACACAGCCACATCCATTTGTTTACATACTGTTTGTGGCTACTTTCAAATTACAACAGAAGAGTTGTCACAGAGATAGTATGACTTACAGTCCTCCCCCAAATTGACTATCTGGTTCTTTACCAAAAAAACTTGCTGACCTCTGATAAAATAAATCAACACTGAAATAAATCTAGTGCTGAAATAAATCTACGTGTTAGTGAGAAATCTTTGAGAAGTTTAGGTATTTCCAGGAAAACAGCTGTCACTGTGTGCTTTCCACTCTGCAGCGGAAGCAACGAGTCTTTCATCTCCCCTAAGAACAAGCTCTGTGAAGTGGGGTAGCAGGATAGAAGCAGGAAGAACTACAGAGAGTGTCAATTAGTAGTAGTTGGTAGAGGGATGAAGACACAGGAAAAAGTACTAAATTGCAACATTCTGGGTCCATTTAGTGCAAGAGTGCATGTACCATGGCAGAATAAATAACTGATAGATTTTAAAAAATCATTTAGGGTCTTAAAAGGGTAAGTTTCAGCAGCATGGAAGACTCCAAAGTTTGTTCTCAACATTTCTTGACAGAGTATTATCAATGTATAAATATAGTGTGAGACTTGAGGACATTTCCAACAGGGCTTTG
The DNA here is from genome assembly GCF_902686455.1 of Sciurus vulgaris. Classification (NCBI taxonomy): domain Eukaryota; kingdom Metazoa; phylum Chordata; class Mammalia; order Rodentia; family Sciuridae; genus Sciurus; species Sciurus vulgaris. The sequence continues at coordinate 190,877,228 of NC_136461.1, forward strand.
TGTATCTAACATGCACGCTCTAACATTCCTTCACTATATCCGCTCTCCACATTAGTTTTTCCTTGCTAGTCCCTGGTGTCAACATCCATTTCTTAGACCCTTGCAGTTGTTTTCACCTACTCTCTAATGCTCTCCTTTCTCCTATGATCTACTCAAGACAATTTTCACCAGATCATATCCCTAGAAATCTACCTGTCTCATTCATCAGCTCATGCCCAAAGAACATCTCCATGAGCAAGAGATTGTGCTAGGTTTTGAGGGGGATCCAGAACTGCCTGAGGGAGTTTTTGCTCACCAACTGCTAAAAATAGTTGGGAGGAAAGACAATGTATTGATAGAGACATAATTAACAGTTTAAGATATAAGCTGATACAGAACAAAAGGTTTATCAAATGTCATGAGAGGGAACACTGTGGAAGAGACTGGGCTGAAAGAGGCTGGGACTTGAACCAGGCCTTTAAAGAAAGGAGAAAGGTTTATTCCAGAAAGTTAGTGATGCTCATCTGCATCCAGAAGCCTCTAGTATTCCTACATTCTTTAGGAGATAAACTCAAAATTACCATGTTATAGCTGAGGCTCTCTATACTCACCACCCACCTATCTGCAACCTTCCACCTTCCACCATGCCCTTTGCAAGTAAGTTGTCCCTGATTCTTCTTGGTGCTTTTTGGGCATTGTGATCTTACTGCACATGACCAGCATGAAGTTTGTACCAGATACAGCTCAGACCACATTCTGAAAGTTGATCTGTACTCAATAAAACAAGTGCACTGATTACAGGCTTCCATCATAAATTACCATCAGAGCCTAAACAGTTATTATCAAGTTATTTATTTAATGCATTGTGGATTAGTAAGAAATACTTTATAGTCTAGTACCAATGTTCAGCCTACACTTTATTATTTTTTTAATTTAAATTTTTAAATTTTTATTTATCTCTGAGGTATGGTCTTGCTATGTCAGCCTCACATTCCTGGGTTCAAGAGATCCTCCTGCCATCGCCTCCTGAGCAATTGGGGTTACAGGTACACATCACCATGCCTGTTTCTAAATTTTTATTTTTATTTTTTGGGTACTGGGGATTGAACTCAGGGGCACTCAACCACTGAGCCACATCCTCAGCCCTATTTTGTATTTTGTTTAGAGGCAGGGTCTCACTGAGTGGCTTAGTGCCTTACTTTTTGCAGAGGTTGGCTTGGAACTTGTGATCCTCCTGCCTCAGCCTCCCAAGCTGCTGGGATTATAGGCATGTGCCACTGGGCCCAGCTAAATTATTTTAACTCACAAATAAGTATATATATTTATGGGGTAATATGTGTGTGTATATATATATATGTGTATGTATATATATATGTATACATACACGTACAATGGGAATAATCAAATCAAGCTAGTTAACATATGCATCACCTCACACACTTGCCATATTTCTGTGATGATAACTTTTAAAACTCACTCTTTCAGTGATTTGAAACATATGATATCTCATTATTAACCAAGCCACCATTCTGTACTGTAGTTCTCAAAAACTATTTCTCCTGTTCAACTTTGTTTCCATTGACCAACACCCCACCCCACCACGTCCTGGTAAACACCACTCTATCTGCTTTAATCAATGGGTTTGACATTTTTGGTCTACATATATAAATGAGATGTGCTATTTGCTTTTCCGTGCCCAGCTTACTTCACTGAGCACAACGTCCTCCAGTTCCACTTGTGTTGTAACAAATATTCAGAGTTCCTTCTTTCTAAAGGCTGACTAGTAGTCCTCTGTTTACACATACCCCGTGTTTTATCCATTGGTCCACTGACGGACACGTAGGTTGAATCCCTAGCTCATCAGTCCACCCTTTAAATAGTGCTAATCTACCTTCATCTCTTCTCATGAATCCTAACACATACACTGTCCATATACTGAAAACTGGTGGCATAGGCTAAACCTGAATAATCATGAATGCTTAGAAATTGGGAGACTTAGGGCTGGGAAGATAGCTCAGTTGGCAAAGTGCTTCCTTGCAAGCACAAGGCCATGGGTTCGATTCCCAGCACCACAGGGGAAAAAAAAAAAAAAAAGGAAATTGGGAGACTTACACTTCTCTGAAAAATTGGCAGTTGTGGCCTTGCTGCTTCACATTCTTAAATGGCAATACCGGCCTGGAGCCAAGCAAAGTTGCCCCTGCCCCTTTAGATGCAGCATGAAGCCTCTGGCTCCCCACAGCCCGCACAGTGCTTTCTACTCTTCTCAGTCCAGCTCACCTCACTTATTCTGGTGTTCGTCTGAATCCTGTAGGCATTTATGTTGGCCACACTAGGCTCTGATGTGCATTTTGCCACTTTCATTACATGATTATATACTCTAATTGCTTGCTGTGTGTTTGTCTTATGCTGGCACATAGATGTGAATTCCTGGAGGGGAGAGACTATGCCCTCTATTTCTTCATCTCTCAGGAGACGGCATAGTGCTATCACAATAAGCAAGTGCTTGATAAATACTTTTAAAATAACTAAATGTGCAAATGGTCTATTCCATCTAGGTTGTACACCTAAAGCACAAATTCTAAATCAAATATGCAGGGTGATTTTGTTAACACCATGGGTAAATTAAAGACAGCTGCAAATTTTCTGACATCTTTTCCTGGTAAGAGGTGGAGGTCCCCCTCAACTCCCCCACATTTAAATGCAGGCTGGTCTCTGGCTGCTTTGACCATGGAGAATGGTGGAGTGACTGGCAGTTTTATTTGGTCTGTTGAGAAGTCCTGCTGGAGAGACCATGTGGAGGAGCCAGAGAATATATGGAGAATATATGGAGAGCCCCACCAAGTCACATCTTCTAGCCATCGCTGCCAAGGCAAAGGAATGTGTCATCCAGTCTCGGAAGAGCCCTGTTAGCAGCTCAAAGTCACATAGTAGCCTCATGCAGTGCAGGTGAAAAGCTGCTCAGCTGAATCTTGCCCCGAATCTCCAAATTGTGAGATCTAATAAAATGGGCAGTAATGGATAAACAGAATTTCTCTGTGAGTTTCTACTGTGAACCTCAATGGTATCCTTATTAATCTTTTTAAAGTTACGGCATATGTTGGACATGATAATGCTTGCCAGGCATTCTAAGTAAATGGTTGAGGCTTTTCAGGTCTGGAGAAACCAAACTGGGAATTCTGTGTCCCAGATGAGAGACTCAGTATCTCCTGGCACACACACCAGCGAGAGCGAGCACTTTGGTTATTTACAATCCATTGTCACGTCCTTCAGGGATGGAAATGGGGAACAGTATCTTTTTCTCTTCAGCAATTCTGCTGGGTTATTAACTTTTTATTTTACATTTTATAAAGATATTTATCCATTATTTTGATCTACATAAATAATCTGGCCATGATTCTGTTTTTTATGGCTTCTTTGACTATTAGGTAGTAGAATATAAAATTTGATAGTCTGTAAGAAAAGTTTCAATTGCTAGACTCTAGGAATCTCTTAGGCCCCTAAAAAGTGTCCTTTTTTTGGAGGGGGGAGTACCAGGAATTGAATTCAGGGGCACTTGACCACTGAGCTACACCCTTATCCCTATTTGTATTTTATTTAGAGATAGGGTCTCACTGAGTTGCTTAGGGCCTTGCTTTTGCTGAGAATTGAACACTCAAGTCTCCTGCCTCAGCCTCCTGCGAGACTGGGATTATAGGCGTGCACCACCATGCCCAGCCCAAAGTGTACATTTTTAATAACAGCCTACCTCCTCCCCAAGAGTGTTTTAAGTTAATCACTACATTTTTCTTCCACTATTCTTATCATGTTGTAAAATCAGATTTCTAAAGAACTATTCTCATGTGTTTTTCAATTTCCTGTTGCAAACCTTGGGAGCCAACAATTGGTACCAGTAATGATTGAAGCTACTTTTACAGAGAAGTGCAATCTAGGCTCGTCCAAGACTGGAAAGGCAGTGGACAGAGTTGACAGTTGCTTCATTAATTCTTGATGCTTTATTCCCATTAAAAACAAAAACAAAAGATGAAACAATCAGCTCACAGACTTCCCAAAGAACAGCTTTTCTATATTTTGATATGGCCATTTTGTAATCATTTAGCCAGTAATGACGCACACGTGTTGAATCTGTCCTTGTTCCAACTGCCTCAAAGGTTTAAGCGGGAGGGGAGGGGGCATACTGTGCATAAAGAAGACCCGAGGGACTGTGAAGATATGAAGACCTCTAGAATGATTTGCACATGATGTTTGAAAAATAAAAAATAAAAAAAACAGGAGCAAGAAGTTCTTGAAGTTAAATTGGGGTGAAGGGAGTGCCTAAGAGAAACGAAAGTCTCATGATGAAAGGAAATAAAGGATTCAAATATTTCTGTCTTCTCCATTATGTATTTACTGTCCAGTGCTATGCAATAGATTCAAGCCTATATTCATGAAAAGGACTTCTATCCACGAGTGGTTCACTGTCCGAGGGGTGGAGTGGTAGGAAGAGGAAGCGACTAACTGTTTTACAGTGGGAGAAGAGCTATGTTAGTGGTGTGGAAAATGTGCTGGAAACGTGGGTGATGATTAACTACCTCCATGGAGTGGGAGGGGTCATTCAAATGGAGCCTGGAACAGAGTAGGACATTTCCTGTATAGCTAGAGGAACAGTGTTTCTTGGCTTAAGCCAACATGTGGAAGAATGGAGGAGCAGAGCTGCTCCTGGCCTGGCAAGAAGAAGAAGAAGAAAAACCCATCAGATATGGCTTAGTCATAGGATGAGTTAATTGAGTGAGGGGCGGAGAGAGATGCGGTCGGGGCAGCTTGCAACCTAATCTAGCATTTGGAGCCGGATCATGAAGAGACATGCACGCCAGACTGATGGGTTTGGATTTTACCATGTAGGCATTGGGCATTTTGGAGTGTTTCGAAACCAGAGGGTGCGGCAGAATCATAGTTATGGCTTAAAATATCACCATTCTGCTATTGTGGGGAAGGCGAGCATGTGGCGTGTCTTTGCAGCAACTGGTACAGTGGCCCTTTTACATTTGTTGGAGTGATTATTAGATTTCTTCATAAATTCCAGAGCCCCATGCAAATAAGGTCCATGGTTTGCTTTTGCCTAGAATAGTCTCCCCAGCTCCAGGAACAGGAGAAGAGTTTCAATGACGATTTGGTGAATGAATCAAAATTATCGAATAGTACTGTGGGCCAGGCAAGAGATGCTGAAGGCCTGATCGGGGTGGTACCTATGTCAGCAGGTTAAGAGGCAAGAGCTCTGGCATTTCAAAATTGAAGTCCTGGGCTAACTCTAAGAAGAGTGTCAGGAGAAAGCACGGAGGTTCAAGGGGTCCTCAGATTTCCAGGTGGGTGACTAGGGAAAGGGAAGCTACTAAATAAGCAGTGAAAACAGAAGATGGAAGAATGGATGCTTTTGATATGGGAAGATGGTAATTTAGTTTTGGAGATGTCTTTGAGGTGCCTTGGGACATCCAGGTGAAGCTGTCATGTGGGCAGGAGGCAGAACATCATAGTGGCAGGAACCAACAGGACAGAGGACCTGTGATTTAGGCTTTGTCATCTACCATCCATTTGACCTAGATGTACCGTGAACTTTTAAGTCAGGTTTCCAATGTATAAAATGGAGATGATAAGGATTTCTGCCATGACTAATTAATATACTTTATAATAAGAAAATAGCTTAAAAACTGGGTCAGTGTCACATGCCTATAATCCAAGTGGCTCAGGAGCCTGAGGCAGAAGGATCACAAGTTTGAGGCCAACCTCAGCAATGTAACAAGGCCCTAAGCAACTTAGTGAGACTGTCTAAAAATAAAAAATAAAAAATGCTGGGGATATGGAACAGTGATTAAGCACCTCTAGATTCAATCTCCTGTAAACAAAATAAAAACAACAACAACAAAAAGACCTCCCCAAAAACCTTTATAATAATCTAAATTAAAAAATATGAGATGGGGCATTGTGGAGCATGCCTATAATCTCAGTGGCTTGGGAGGCTGAGGCAGGACAATTTAGAGTTCAAAGCCAGCCTCAGCAAAAGTGAGATGCTAAGCAACTCAGTGAGACCCTGTCTTTAAATAAAATACAAAATAGGGCTGGAGATGTGGCTCAGTGGTCAAGTGCCCCTGAGTTCACCCCAAATACACACATACACACACACACACACAAATATGAGAAAGTGCTTTTAAAAGTTAACAGAACTTTATGAGGAGTCATGGTTATTATTACGGTCACTCATGAAAGCATGGTACTAGTCACGTCAATCAAGGTCATTGGTTCAATGCACAGGGCCACCTACTCCATTAAAACTACACACACAAGTCCCTGGTTTTGGTCAGCAGCCTTGTGAACGAGTGTGACAGCAGGGTAGTATAGGCTCATCAACATAAGTAGAAAAATCTCTCCACCCATGTCTTCTACTAAGAGTAACACTATTCCAGAATGAAGAGAGATTAACATGAGGATTAGGATGTTCTGCTGATAGGGATGAAAGAATAAGGCGCAAATCAATGTGTTCTCTTGACAGTCTCTGCAGTCATTCTTCTTTCCAGATGGACATACATGGATTCTTTAACACTCTCTTCCTTCCAAAGTTGTCACTTTGTTCTTCAGTCATCATTCAAACTTCACACCTATGTACCAGGCACACGGATCCAATACCTGGTTGAGTGTAGTGCTCAGCCACCCCTTGCTACTTCCTATACCATCTGGGTTTCCTCTCGAAGGCACTAGTTCACTGAGAAGCCAGGAGCTGAAAACACCTCAGTGAGATGACATCTGGTCCCCTCTAAGGTTCTGTAAGAGCCTGGTGGACAGGAACTAAGAAAGGTTCTCGATTCAGATGATTGATTTCAAAATTCCTAAAACCAAGCACCACAGCAACCCAGCCGTGATGAGCAGGTGGACTTGTTCAAGACAGCCTTCTGGTGGAGACTGACTCCTGGCCCCTAAAGGAGCCACAGGCAAGGATTCCTTGAGGAACAGAAAAGTCAAGTTTCTGAGAACAATCAATAGGCTATATCTTTGCCCGTCTCAAGTCCTTTGATGTGATATAAAAGCAATAATGTGCCTGGGAATGAACTCATAAACAGTTATTTGCTTTATAGCATAATAAAAGTGTGGCAAGATTGAGTTGGGATTTAGGCAAAGAATTGGGCTGATGATAAGGAGATCTGGTTTTTCTTACCAACACATTCGTGGTGTCATCTTCTGTAAATCACCAAGTGGCTCTTGACCTCAGTTTTTCCACCAGTGAGACACAGATAGAGTGACAAATTACCTAAGTCAAGCAGGTAACGGTAACCCCTGCCATACAGTGAAGGCTTAGTAAGTAAGTGCCTGGCCCTGTTCTTGAATGTGGGATACACCAATGAACAGAACAGAGTTCTTATGTTCATGAAACATATGCCATGAGAGGAGACCATTGTAAATAAGTAAATTATGATACCCAGAATAACTGTTTTGTTTGCTGGAATTTGCCAGGAGCTATGTTAAAAGAAAACACACAGAGCAGAGAATGGGGATGTAGAGGCAGGCTGGGGACACTTGTGGCAGGCTCTGGAGAGGCCTGGGTTGTAACCTGGCTAGTGACTGCTCTCATTCATGTTTGTGTCACAAGGCAATTGTGATGATTCAAGGAAGGACCGAGAAAGCCCTGGGAACTCAAAGGTACTACATTATCCTTCTTTTCTAACTTCAACTACTATAAGTCCAACATCACCCATTTCATATCAGATGGTGTGCTTCCAGAGGTGGCTGACTGTGGGAACAACAGTGACAACGGTGATGCTTGCTGAGTCCAGGGTGCCTCTAAAATGCACAGAGGACAGACATTTGCAGCCTACCCTTTTAGTCCCAGAAGAAAAAAAAAAAAAAAAACCCAAATAAAAGGGATTTATAAATTTTAAAACAAAGCTTTTTAATTTTATACTAACAAGCCTCCAGAGGCTGGCTCTTTGGAGAATGAGACACCTGAATGATCATCAGAAAAGGCAAAATTGCCTCCTCTGGGTATTCATGCTAACAGGTTTGACTTTTTCTTTTTCATGCCAGGAACAGAGTGCTTGTGGCAGAGGTGTGAATTTCAGTACATCACTTGCAAAACTGCTGACCTCTGTGGGAAACATTCAAGTCCTTTGATGTAACTTATTGTTGAGCAAACAGTATTTCTGGCACTAAAAACATTTGGGGCTTATATCTGTTTCCATCAATCTTTATCCAATGACATTATCATTGCTCACCTATTACAGATATTTCTCAAGTGAGAATTCATGGAAGGGCAGAAGGTTGCACAGAGTATTTATTGAAATGACCAAAAGATTTTGTTTCATCCTTCTCCTTGTCCTATGCTTATGGAGGTCATAAAATCACTCATGGGAGAAGATTTTTTTCTATTAGAAAATAAAGTGGTTTTTCTAGTCTTCTTCCTTTATTAATTAAATCACATCTTGAGACCAAAAAACTATGCCCTCCCGCCCGCCTTCATTCATTCATTCATTCATTCATTCATTCATTCATTCATTCATTCATTCACTATAGGCTTTATGCACCAGGTGCTGTTCTAGGTAGGCACAGGGGCAAAAAGTAAGAACTCACAGCTCCAGAGAGAGCATTCCACCCAAGAACATGGAGCTGGGTTGTCTGGAATCTCAAAGAAGGTTACTCCATTAAGTTTACAGAGAACATGACCTTGCTTCCCAAGTGCTGCTGGGGAAGTTCTGCTGCCTGAACTTTTGGAGGCTGCTGGCTCCCAGAGAGGATCCAGGAGTGATCTGGGAGGGAGTGGGCTTTTTGCCATGCTGGGGGCAGCAGGATCATTAAGTTCACTAAGTGCTTACAGGGGAATAGGGTTAATGGGCTAGAACCTTTCTGGAGCTTAGTGTTCAGGAGTTCCACCAAGTCCCTAAAAGAGCATGTTAAGCGATTTATGGAAGTTTATTTTAACTCAGCAAAACTTTATGAAGGGCTTCACGAGGAACCAGTTAGACCCCGATGCGCAAAGGTGAGGCTGAAACAGTCCCATCTTCAAGGAATTTATAGTCCAATTCACACAGAGGACAGGTCAAGTGCAGCTACTCAGTGTGACCTTGAACTTGCTGAAACAGTGAAGCAGCCCTGCAAGGACAGATGATGGACCCCTCTCAGAGAAAGAAGCAACTTGCCTAGGCAAACCATGAATTACGGCTAGTGTGGTCCCAGAATGGCTTCAATCACCTTTCAGGCTTGACTGGAACTGAGTCTCCAGAAACAGCAGACTCAGTCAAACTTTCTAGGTCACAGAGCTTCATGTGTATGTAGTAGGGGGGAAAAAAAAGGAGCCCATATGTATTGAGCACTAACTGTGCCTGGCACTGTCTGAAATGTGGGCACATGCTATGTATTTTATGTTGGTTATCTTATTTAATTCTTCTGAACCATGTATATAGAAATTACCATTGGTACACCCATTTAACACACAAGGAAGTTGAAGAATGAGGAGGCCACGTTACTAGCAATGATTTTGACCTTCAGTCACTCACATAACCAGCATCTGAATTCTGTCTTCTCTGGAGATTTTGCTATTCCTACTACTCTGCAGCCTGGGATGAGCTAGTTCCCTTAGGCATACTGAAGCTTCATACCAAATACATATTTCAGCAATGGAAATCAGAATATGGATAAGAAATGATGGTGAAAGATCTAAAAGACTTAGAAGGATTGTTTTTATCATAAAGTTAAGAAAATCCTTTCCTGACAACAGAATGTCCTCTCACATATCTCTTGACCTTAAAGGAGCTCACCTCTCCTTTACCATCTGTCTGTTCATCCATCCATCCATCCATCCAAAAAATATTTTGTAGGATCTATCACATGCTCTGTATTGTGTAAGAAGCTGGGGATACAAAGATAAGCACACACACCACCCTGCCCTCAAGAAAGTCATCTTATAAGAGGAAAGGGAGACCATGAGGAAAGAGGACAGGGGGAGGGAGGAGGGAAGGGAAAGGAAGGTGCCAGTGAAACTGACCAAATTGTGTTATGTGCATGTACAAATATGTCACAGCAAATCTCACTATCATGTAGGATTATAGAATACACATAAAAAGTAAAGAGGAGGGGAAGAAAATCAAGAAAATCATCATAGGGAGGAGGTGTTATCAAGAAGACTATCTTTCAGTAAGCTCTGTGGGATGAGCGAGTAAGGAACAAGTTCCAAGGGTTCACAGAGGGAGAAGATAGGAGGTCAGCTTTGGGGAGTCAAGAACCATCACAGGAAGGATGACATGTGAGCCAGGGATGAGGGCTGTGGAGAGGGACATGGGGGCTTTGGTGTGTGTAGATGCCTCATTGGGATTGGTGAGAGGGTGAGCAGGACCCTCCATAAACTGCTGGCAGCATTAGTAGCAGAGGACACTGGGCTAGGGATCAGAAGTCATGAGTTTTCTCGTGGGTTTGGCACAATGAGGGTGTGACACCGGGATTGTCACTCTGCCATTCCAAGATCCTCTCTCCTCATCCACTAGAGAAGAATATGGACGTATGATTGACCTGTCACTCACAGGATGTGGCTGAACATGGGACGGAGTTGAAGAACATTTAAATACAGAACATTACGATTATAATCCCCTCCATCCACCATAAAAGGACAGCCTCAACCTAAAGGGAAAGTGACCCACGACTAAGAGACAAGACTAGGAAGAATGAATCTCCTGTACCATGTCCAGAATGATTAAATCTCTGACTTATTTATGCCTTCCCCGGAGTCTGCACTGTATGTCATCATTCACTAGTGTCCATGTTGCTTTCTTCTCCCTCGTTTCCAACTCCACAATGGACTTTTAGACCCGCCCTTCCCAATTCCCCAGGGACCACTTTCATCATTTTTGCTCCTATGGTGTTGACCTGGATGACAAAAGGCTGGAAATCCACAACCAACTCCACAAACTTCACAAGTTAATTGGCATTGGGGTCTGAGTCTCAAGTAAGCCTGTCAGGATGAAAAGCATGTAGAAAATGAAGCCCCCACACCCCCTCTCTGGTTTCTCTCTTCATTACAGACATTTGCATGTAGAGCTCCCCTATGGGAAGAAATTCCCTGAATGAGAAATTGCACACAGCTGCCCTACCATGACCAGTAATGACTGCCATCTCAAGTTCAGAGCTGAAGCCCAATTACCTACCTTCACTGCATCAGATGTTTCAACTCATACTAGAACTATTGCTTTCTGAACAAACCAGAAGGTATGCCAACCAGAATTTCTAGGGACACCACTGGGGACAATGCAGTTTCTTAAGTTTCCCTGGTGGTTCTGATGTATGCAGTCAAGTTTGAGCATTTCTGTATCACATGTTTTGTATGAACTACAGGGACATGAAAGGTAAGTGAAAGAAAGAATTGAGGACAGAGGACTCTAGGTAGAGAAAACAGCAAGTGCAAAGATCCTGAGGTAGAAACATACTTGAGTAAAGAAAGGAAAGAGGGTGCATGTGCTTGCAGCACAGCACAGTGGGAAGGTAGGACAGTGGCTGAGATAAAGGCAGAGGAGAGGCAGCAGCCATGATGAATGGGCTTGCTGGGCATGATAAGAATTTAGAATTTCTTCCAAGTGAAACTGGAAGCCACTAGAGGCCTGGGGTTGAAGCAGGAAGGTGATGAGGTCAAGGAGCACAGTTAGAAAGCAGATACTGCAGTCATCCAAGATGGGAGCACAGTGCTCAGAACCACAAGTGATTCTTTCCTTCTCCAAGTTGTTACAGAAAGTAAATGAGATAATGTAAATGCACTTAGGACAATTCCTGGCACAGAGTGGATGTTAAAATATTTGAATCCCCCGTTCCTACCTTTGTATTATAGTAGGGAACCAGATTTCAGTTCAAAGGAAGAAAGAAATTTCTAGAAGTCCAGCAGGTGCTTCTCTGGAAGTGAAGGGGAATGGGAAGATCACCTGGCAAGTATAATATAAATATGGTGATATTTGGGTCACCTCCCCTCTCAATAATTCATTTATCAACCCACATCATGGAGCATAAACTTCAGGGTGGGTACTGTGCCAGATACTGTCAATCAACTAGTGAACAAGAGAAATGGCGAAGGCCATTGAGATTTTTATCTACCTCTCTCAACACTGGTAGTCTGCAGTTATTTATTTGAATTTTCTGGGAGAAGGTGATCTGTATCACAATTTGGTGTATGTTAAGGTGATATAAATATATATGTGTGTATATATATGTACACTTAGGGCATGTGTATTGGTATATGTGTATGTGTGCTTATATATACAGGCAAACACACACATACATAGGCACATGCACACATGTACACACACATACTCCTGCACATAAGCCCTAAGTTTTTTATGCATGGGTTCATTTATTTAGCACCCATTTGATTGGTTACTGTGTGTTAGGAACTGGAATTCAAAAAAGGGTGGCCAACATCTACCAACATTTATACCCTCCTTTCTACATACCTTTTACTAGCAGTGGCTGCCTAGCTTAGAGTACATGTCCCAGCATCCCTTGCAATCAGGTGCAGCCACGAGACTGTGTTCTCACCATGAGGGTATCGACAGCAGTGATGTACACACTTCTAGACCTGGTCCACAAAGGCCTCTTACAAGGCCCTCCTTCACACTCTGCTTTTGACTGAATTGAATGGAGAGAACCACTGGAGAGGTGCTGAAAGCACTTATTAGTGGTGGCAGAACCTCTGTCGGCCGAGCTTGTTGAATGATGGTGTCGGTGAGGGTGTGCCTGTTTAACTGTTCACTTGCCTACTACTGTTATCCATGCCAGAAATAAAAGTGTAGTGTCCTGAGCTTTATAGATTTTTTGGGTCTGCTTTAGCAGAATATATCCTGATATATGAGGAGGCCTTGATCTGGGTCTCAGCTTGCAGCTGCACCAGGGAAACAATTTAATGATAATCAAGGTTGTGAGAAGAGAAGCTCAAGCTCCCGCAGAAGCATGAACCATCCTGAGGGATCCCGGGAATTGCCCAGGTTGAAGCCTGGAGGGTGAACGGGAGTTCCTCAAGAGGGGAGAGAGGAAGGGTCTTCCCATGAGAGGATCAGCAGGAGCAGAGCCTGAGGCACAAGAGGGCACAGGGTGCTTGGGGAAGTGGAGCATGTTCAGCGGGGCTGCAGAGGGCAGAGGCAAGGCGGAGGGAGGAGGGGAGGAGAAAGGATGCTGCTGGATGGAGCAGCAGAGGAGCGTCTCATGTCCCTGTTAGATTATCAAGCGGAGAGCCTCCAGTTTTATCAGGGTAACGCCTTTCCAGATGGACGTCCAGCTCTGCATAGCTCCTTTCTTACTCCTGCTTTGAGGGAAGGTCCAGTGTGGTGTGTGTGTGTGTGTGTGTGTGTGTGTGTGTGTGTGTGTGTGTGTGTGTGTTGGGTGTGACCGAGCGAGGCAAAGAGAAAAGGGAGGAAGAAGGCTGATTCAGATCCAGTCACCCTTGACATGAGCCATATCAGAAAGCTAACAGAGGGTGTGGGCTCTCGGGGTGTCACCAGCCTATGCTGGATGAAGGCCATGGCACTGGAGGATTTGTGCTATGGGTTCATCAGCTTTGGCAGGTTTAACAGAAATGAAGGGTATCAGCCCAATTCCTTTTTAAACAGACCATATTGAAACCCTGCCAGGAAGAATCTGAGCAATACTCTGCAAACTTTAATAAGAGCTCAGAGCAACCGATCAGAGCATTTGGCTTTGCAGTACATTATTGCTTAGCTGGACCCAGGTAGCAGCAGAGAGGAATGAATCTATTTTTTTTCCATTCCCAGAGAATAATATTTTTCTTTCTCCCCAACTGAGAGGAATTTGGTAAAGTCTAAAATGTATTTGTCTTGTTCCTTATTTCAACTTCTTTATAAATCACCCATAGGGTTTGGGTACCCACTGGCAAGGCAGTTGGCTTGCTGCCAGAAATATCTTCTCCCAATGGGAACTGTAACTTTCTTTGGTTGAGACCTTACTTTGTAGCTTTGATGTCCCACATGCCAGACACTGACTATGAGAATTAGGTACAAGGTTTTGGGATGTGCCAAGCAGTGGGAGCATTCCCTAAATTATTTCCCCTTGGGATAAGGGAGGTTGATAAATTCCTGGACCCATGTAATAGGAAGAAGAAGGAGATGGTTTTGAAACCTGAAATACTTAGGGTCAAATCCCAGACCATTCACCTACGAACTGGGTGACTGTGAAGAAATGGCTTAAGTAATCTGAGCCTTCTTCCTCTCACCTGCAAAGAGAGGACATTCTTGGGCTCCCAGGTAGATTAGTGAGATAAACTGTCCGGGGCTTGGGACAGTACCTGGGTTTTAGAAGACTGACATCCAATGGCATTCCCCTTCCCTCCCCTAGAGGCCCAGAGAAGAAGACTGTAAAGCCCTGGATGGCAGCACCAAGAACGATTTCCAGGTGAGCATCTGCCCAGCTCCACCCAGGGGGAAGGTCCGCAGAACACTTTGTCACCCTGGCAAAACAAGCAGCTCCGCGGGCCACGTGGGTTGGGAAATGGTAAAGTGTATCTCATGGGGACAGAGGCCTCTGAAGAGTCCACTGGGCGATGCCGCCTCACTCGAAGAGGAGACTTCACATTCAGAGGCCACTGGCTAGTCACTAGTAAAACAGGTTCTCATGGCAGGGTTGCTCAAATCTGGCTCTCTTTCAGGACTAGTAAAGTGCTTTGACTTCACTTTGGGAATAATGTTATAGAAAGATGGACTCAGATCTTTTTACCTTAAGAGAATTGTTTTCAAAAAAAAAAAAAAATCAAAACAAACAAACAGTAAGAACAATAAAAATGGAAGTGGGAAGACAGGGAAGGTGATAGGAATGGATTACTGCCCTCTAGGCCCCTCCAGGTAGGGCTGATGGTGACATTTTTTTTTGGCGAGGAATTTGTACCTGAAAGAACACTATGCTCTTTCCCATTCTTCAGGTTCTGTTGAGATCTCATCCCCTAAAAAGGCTTCCCTGGCTGTTCTTCTCCCTAAAGAGGGCAGTGTCTACCACCTCACTTGATATTTATCATCATCTGAACGTTACACTTATCGATTTGGTTTTGTGTCCCTGACTTGTCTGCCCCCATGGAATGACACTGCGATGGTGGGTACTGTGTCTCTCCCACCGTGGTCTCTCTGGTGCTAGTGCCTGAAAGAGCACTGAAGACCTATTTATTGAATAAAGCAATACATAAAATAAGAATATGTATTTGGTGATTATTTTTTGTAGCTTATAAAAAATAAGTAAATACAAAATCTATTGCTACAAAATGAGTCATTAAAAGTGGAGAATATCTCAGCAGACATAGCCACTTGTGATTTCTAAATATTTTTAGATGCAGAATTGATTTCCATCTATTTTTTTCTACATAAGTATCATCAGAAAGTTCACTATCTGGCTGATGAATTCCCAGGTATGTTTAGGTAAATATGCTTCCACTTTAGAATTTCATCCCACTTCTTGGTAATCAGAAGGCATTATACAAAAAAGCTGTCAATTCTATCATCCTTTATCTAAAAATCATCTTGATTGTGTCAGATGTAGAAACCTCAAATTTGAGGTCGGTACGATGTCACTCTCAGTCCATTAAGTAAAAAGACATATATATTATAAGCCCTTTGAATAGACTTGATTGCCATAAATCTATTTTTTCAACATATATACTGGTGTCAGCAAGGTTTAAATGTTGTGATAAAGGAAGAATCACATTTCATCAGGTAATCAAATGTGGTTCTTACTACAAAGGGAAAGAGATCTTAGCTGTGGGAATTGATAGAGCTTTTTAAGATACTTCACAGAGCAGAGTAAAATCCACTTTGTTCTCAGCTGTTGGGGCCGTACCTGAAGAGTGAATGGGAAAACAGAGAAGCAAAGACAGCCCTGACTGGCCATTAGTGTCATGACAGTCACTGGGGAAACAGGCAAATAAACATCTGGAACTGACAACTCATTTGGGATTTCCTTCATTCCTCACAAGGTGTTACATGTTGAGTTTTCTGTCTATTTCTCCCTTAGTGCTCTGCCAAAAATAAAATAAATAAATAAATAAATAAATAAAACCTTGGAAGATAATATAATAGCAGCTGCAAACTACTGGGGCAGGTATTCTCAGTCACAGACTAAGCGATACACTATGAACTAATCTCTTTAAGCTGCCATAACTGGGTCAGTAATGGTTACCTGCCTGCTACGGCTGTTGGGAGATTAAATGAGCTAATGGTACAATGCCAAGCACTTAGTAAGTCCCTAATGAATGTTCGCAGGTATGAATAGCTCTATCTAGTGATTACTTTATCCCCTTAACCGATTCCTCCGCAAATCCCACACCGTAGCAATATTTGTTTTATTAAAATAATGAAGCAGAAAAGCCCCACTGAGTAGAAACATCTCATTTGCAAGCGAATCTGCGAAGACTACGGCCGTCAGCAGCCATGTGCCTTCATGGTGTTAAAGCAATTATACCCTGCATTATTAAACTCTGTGGTACCCAGTTCAACTCACTAAATAATAAGAATTAAATACAGTCCCAACAGCAGCACTTTCCCCTATCTGTGAAAGAGTGGCACTCAATAGTGAAGCTCTTCAGCTAAATTACCAAGTGCAAGGCCTAAATTTAGGATGAGGCTGTTCTGAAACAGTTGATTACTGGATCTAAGATTATAGGTGTTCTTGTGAACTGTTGAAACTGATGAAATAAATATCAAATGGTGGATTATTACAGACACAATAATGGGAAAACCTTGCCTGGGCTGGCTGAAAGGGTTCTGCATGGCTATAAGGTAAGATTATTCAAAAGCAATTGCAACCTGTGCGTACAGTAGACACCACAGATGTATCCATTTTCTGTGTGAAATCTGAGATAAAGACTGAGTAGAACAGTTCATCAAATTTGGCCCTTAATTTTATTATCAAATTTGGCCCTTAATTTTATTATCAAATTTGGCCCTTAAGATGAAAAGACACGCGTTAGGAGATTGGAACCTTCTCCCAAGCCTCACCTGGATGAGAAACAAAAACAAAACCAGAAATTCACAGCACAGAGACCTCTCAGGAGATCAGTCAGGAGATGCTGCAATACAATCAGAAGTTTGCCTTCTGGTTCCTAAGGAGTTTCTCAGGAGATCACAGAGAAGATGTGGCACAAGATGGCACCTGTGGCTCTGCCACTGAGGAACTGGGCATTTTTAATCTTTTTCTTGACCTCCCTCAGCCTTGGTTTCCCCATCTGTAAGTTGAAGATGGTGGTAGTGATCCCTTCGCTGGGCTAGTGTGAGGCTTGGGTGAAGTGGTCACATGAATTATTCAATTCAATGCTCACCATGACCTTTCATAAATGGTAGCCATGGTCCATGGTTGCATTCTGCCTCTGGAATTAACAAACTTCGTGTACTTGGGCAAATTTCTTACCCTCTAGGTTCCCTTGCCTCTTCATGGGGGCAAAACATGACTGATGGTTGTACCTACCTTACCCAATTGTTGGGAGAAATGAATGAGTTCCTCTTGAGACCTACGCTTAGCCTTCTGTGTTTTAACTGCTGTTTCTGTTCTAACATGATCATTGTAAAAACAAATCAGAGCCCTGGGGAGGTCAGGGAAGGGGAGTAACCCTTCCTGGGTTGTGGTCCTAATAGCTATATCTTGTCCAATGGGTGATGTGATGGGTACCTCGGATGTGCTCCTCTCTACAGCTGTCCTGTCCGGAAACACTGTCCACAGTTGTGCTCAGAAGAGCCACCTGAACTCATTATAATGTCTCTCATTATGCCAGGCCCTAGAGGACAGGAAGCAGAAGGAAGAAGGCTGGAAAGGCATTTGATCAGGGACTTTATTGGGACTTGATGCCATTGCCCAATAAGGTGTTTTTTAAACCACTCAAATATATTAATTAAAAGCAAACATTTTAAAAAAGCAAAATACAGATAACTATGTCTTGGCATTTTTTCTTCTGTCTGTCTATATCTTCCTGTAGTTTCTTCTCCCTTCTCTTCTTCTGTTGCAATACATTGGAAGCTTCAAAGAATGGAGGTAGACAGGAACTTTCTCAAACTTTATTAGGTCTCAGTACCACCTTCTCCACCAAAGCTCACCTTGGCCAAAATTTGAGCTGTCCACATTAGTGATTTGGTAATTTGTCAAAAAAAAAAAATCAGAGAACAAAGAAGTAAAGCACATGAACTCACTAACGAACTACAAATTAACTCAAGATCCAGCTCTAGATACTACAGTAGGTTACTGTTAAATAGGGAAAAGGTCATAATATCTCATTCACAGGACCACCGAGAGGGTTGCATGACATTGTGTCTGACATCTCAGCAGTGCGTAGCACACTGTAAAGATCATACATGCTAACCCATGCTGTTGGTTTCACGCTTTAGCACTCCAGTATCAGAAAAGCTAGAGACCTAATGAATCAACACTAACCTCTTTTTGTGTGGTAAAATATACAAAAATTTGACCATCTTAACCACTAAGTACATTTACATTGTTGGGCAACCATCATTTCCTCTTATTTTGTGGGAAGGACCCCTGACATTGACTTCTCAGATAAGTCCTAGAACCTCTGTCCTCAACCCAGTCGGAGTTCCCTAGGCTATGGAAGGCTCTCTTCTCTCATGCTGATTCAAATGTTGAAAAAAGTTGTAAAGTTGGGGACGTTAAATGTATCATTCATTGAGTCAATGCATTCATTCCATAAATATTTATTGGATGTGTACCGTGGAAGGGGCATGTGCATGAAATGTGGCAAAGAGAATCTCAGTTATTTCTCACTACAGCTTCATTAGTAGTATTTCTTTCACTTTAGAAATGAGGCTGCGGAGGTCCAGAAGAGGCTTGGTAACTTACCAAAGCCACATAGTAAAGAGCAGAGATGGAAATATTTATCAGAGGATTATGACTCCCAGAGATCTCTGGGTGAACCTAGTGGCAGGGCTTAATGTTCCTATTAATAGCGATACAATTGTTTTTCCCTCAAGGCATGACGACATTACACCATTATGGTTGTTACCATGAGAGAGGAAGCAGATTCTCCTGTGAACCAAAGGCACCTGAAGTGGAATGACGTCTCATGGTCACAGACTAAGAAAGAGCTGAATTATCACAACCTGGTGTTCTTATGCTTTGGAATGAGGATGCTAATGATGGTGCTGACAACTATAAAGCTGATAACTGTCAGCCATGGGGTGCCTACTATGTGCCAAGTTCTACATTAGATACATTCATATCTGTAATACCTTCTGGGCATCTTGCTGTGTTAGATACTGGGGATACAGTAGTAAATAAGAGTGACATATGAGGTTTCTGTCATATGGAACTTAAAATATAATGAGTAATAAGGATAATAAGTAAATAATTGCATCCCTTGATCCTTATAGTATCCATGTGAGGTTAGAGGGATGATGATAACAAAACTACCAGGTTTGATAGATCTCTGAACCTCAGTGAGTACCAGTTTCCTCACTGCAGATATGACCATGGATGGGTTTGTCTTACACCAAGACTTTTCTGCCATACTTTGCTCTCTGAGGCTCAGTTCTGGTTCCGTTTTTGCCTGAGATCACTTGTTATCTGTGGATCTCAACATATAAGGCTGGAATATCAAAGGGTCTGGGTGTTCTCTTTCCAGGAACCACCAAGTCTTTATAAGCAACAATGTCCCCCTCCTCAAACAGCATAAAAGGAAGCAGAGATTCTCAGCCAGACCACAGGCCATGAGTTGCTTCATGGAAGCTGTGTGTCAGACTAGGTTTCCTTATCTTCTTTACTCTGTAGAGTCCTGAATAAGAGGTGACCTTCTTAAGGACTGAGCTTTCCCAACATTTAGAGTTAAATAGGAGAATCCTGGTTATTCTTTTGTAGGAGACAGGGATATTTTCATATCTCTGAATATCCTATGTATGATGGTGATAAATTTGTCCTACTACTACTACTAATATTCAAAATCTGTGTAGCTCATTATTATCTTATAGGCTGACTAAGTTAATTTTTATAAAAACCCCGTAGGATATTTTTATTTACAGATGAAATTCAGGCAGCCATGTGGAGAGGCCTATGTAATGAGCAGCTAAAGCCTCCTGCCACCAGCATGCCTGATTTTGAAAGCAGAACGTTCAGCTTTGGTAAAGGATTCAGATGACGGCAGCCCTGCCTGACCCCTTAACTGCAACTTCAAAAGGACTGCCAGAAACACCAAGTTAAATCACACTTAATTTGTGAACCTCAGAAACCATGAGAGATGATAGTATTCATTGTTTTAAGTGGCTTACCTTTGGGGTGATTTGTTACACAGCAATGGCTAACTCATACAAAATCTGAGAATACAGAAATTAATCTTTGGAGTCACAGAGTTCTGTATTTGCATTTCCATTTTGCTAGCTACCGGCTTTATAACCTTGGGCAACTCATTCCACCTCTCTAAACCTCAATTTCCTCATCTTCAAAATGGAGATCATAATAGTATTTATGTCCTAGGTTTTTTTTTTTAACCAGAATAAATGAAATAGTGCTTGTTAAACACAATGCTTGGCACACAGTATGCAGTTAGAAAATGGAAGCTATAATTATTATTGTTATTATAATCTTTTGAGCTCATTTTGCAAATATTTGAAGTACTGATTCTTCTTAAAGTACTAACTATAGTCTTACTCAATTGGATTATGCAAAAGGATTTTTTTTTTTTTACAAGGCAGACTTGCTCAGTCAGTGAACACAGATTTCGCTTATTACCTGTGGTGCTGAAGGACATGCCAAGATTAAAAAGCCCTAACCAACCAGCAGTTGACTGATCTTTTTTTCTCCTTGTCCACAAGATGCTGATGAAGAGCATTTTGTAATGTAATTAAGATTACACTGAAGAATGAATCTTCTATTACCCCTCATTCAATCACCTTTTCCTTCACCAGCGGGAGCCAAGAGCTCAGCTTCACCTTCCCCTACAAACAACCACCTGACCCCCCAACTCGTTAGTCCCATCCCTGGAATGGTATTCATTGATTTTAGGGGCCAGAGTCCAATATCTCTCTAGCATCTGTCTTTTATGGTCTGCCCTGAGGTCAACATTAACTACATGCTCATTTTCTGGGAGGGCATTTTTAGATGTGAGGGTGATTAGAATCTTCTTCCTACTCCTCATTCTTCATACTCAAGTTTCTGTTCTGGGCCCGTGTCCATTCTATCTCAGAAATCTGAGGGCAGGTTCATAGGATGGCTCACCTCGACAACCAGGAAGTACCTGCACTCACACATTCAGAGCAGGGCTCAGGAAGGAAACCTACTTCTTACTACAGGATTCTGGGAGATGACTGACACCTTACCTCTCTGCTCCACTGCCTTTACGAGAAGACCAGTGGGCTTACTGCATTGACCAGTGTGATATGTCAATGTGACAATCTTATTAGGTGACATGTTAGTCAGTTTTCCGTCTCCTATGAAATACCTGAAGTAATGAATTTGTAAAGAGAACAGGTTTATTTTGGATCACAGTTATAGAGATTCTAGGCCCAAATTGAGAGGACCTATTCCTTTGGGCCTCTAGTTGGGGTGCCAGATGAAAGTGGTGGGGGAGCCTGTAGTACAGTAAATGGCTAACCTCATGGCTAGAAAGCAATAAAGGACAGAGGAAGAGGCCCTGATCCTATTTTGCCTTTCTGGGGAAATCTTTAATACACCTTTAATACTTTTTGGGAACATTCAGTGTTTGACTATAGTAGGTGGCAGATAACTTTCTCATGGAGAAGTTTAAAATGACTGTATTTGCAAGAAACAATCTTGATTCTTGATAAGCTCCATGGAGATGCTGATGGACTTGGGGACAAAAAACTTGACTATTGATCCTGGCTTGCCAGCTGATCAGTTGAGTGAACTTGGGTGGGACATTATATCTCAGAGACACACCAGTTTCCTCCATAAAATGGGGAGAATAATACTTGCTTCTCTATTTTTCATAGAGATCAAATGGGATGGTATTAACAAAATCACTTGAAAATAATAATTTAAATACATCCAATTAATGTAAACATTTCAGTTATAACAGAAGAGGGTCTACAATAAATAAGAAAAGGTTTAACTAATGCTCCTCCCTACCATATAACACAAAGCAATGACTTTTGAAGGATAGTTTCTGTAAGTGTAAATAAAACTGTATGGACAAAAGAAAAATTGGGAATTTATGTTTGGTAAAAGACACTAAAGAAAGTAAATGTAATACATTGAAAGTAGATTGTCAAAGTGGAAGCAATTTTGAAAATCTTAAAGTAGATATTTTCTCAAACTTATAAGAAAGGCAAATAAGAAAAAAAAAAATAAATAGAAGGCATGAAACTGCCCTCCACCCCCTCAAAATCTAAGAGTTAGAACAGGCTAGATTCAGGACAAGGGAATCAAATTGGCTAAGAAGTATATTAACTTATGCCCCAACTCCATGAGTATCAGAAAATACAAATTAAAATAACCAGGTACCACTTTGCATGTATCAGATTGGCCAAAATTCAGAATCCAGATAATGCCATGCACTCTGGAAGGAGTAGACAATGGCTCACCGACCTGGGCTGCATCTGGCAGTACCTGGTAAAATTGAGCACAAAGTTCCTTTATGATCCAGGAATCACTAACTTTGGTCTAGAGCAGATAAATTCTTCCCAGTTATTTTTATGAGGTAACATGAGTGCATCTGACCAGGGTAGAGTAGTAGCTAAGCAAAATGTAATGGAACACTCATTGTCTAGAACCATAGACTAGAGTACACAGGGCAATACAAAGAGATTCAAAACAGTGGTGAATAGAGAAAAATCTATAAAGTTCATAGCACAATATCATCTGCATGGATTAAACACATCCCACTGAAAACAATAGTATTTAATGATGTATCAATGTATCAGTACATTCGCATTGTTGCATGAGGTGGTTGATAAGGGAAGTGAAATTTAAGAGAAAAAAAAAAAAGGAAAAAAGAAAAAGGAGACAATTATCCACAAGAGTTTCTTGAAAGAGGTGAAGAAATTGTGTATCCTGAATCAAATGGTATGGTTGACTCAACCCTGTGTACCTGAGGTGCATGAAAAAACTGCATGCATAGTATGATGTTGTTTTTGTTGAAATCACATATGCAGGTGCACAATACACTTGAAAGATCAAAAGAATCAGCAATAAAATATTAACAGAGGTTATTTTTGGGTACTGGCATGGAGTATGACTCTTATTTTCTTCACTTGTGTATATTCTAGATTTTCTACAATGAACAAGCATTTCTTTTATAGAAAGGAAAATAACTTCACTTAAAAGTTAAGTATCTTCACTAAAGATATGTATCATATTTTCCCATCTTCATAATCTGCATACATGCCCATGATATAGACTTTCAGGACTTGTGTCCTAAAAGAATGACTCAAGTCTTCTGATTCTTCTCATGAAAATGGACATCTGAAAACTTCAAAGAGGTGGGTTTTTTGCATTTGCATTTACCCAATTCTGCAGGGAGAAAAATGGCACATTGGAACAAGGATTTTTTTAAAATTGTTGTTATTGTTGGCTCCTTAAAGAAGCTCAAGAGTGCATGGATAAATGGCACCGTCTTTAGGTCCCATCAGGTCTTTTCTCCCATGCTCGAAATCCACAGGCCAGGAGCACATTAACTATCTCTCCTTCCATTTGGGTGCCAAATAAAGCCATTAGTTGTTTCTTCTCCTTCTTCTATCCTCATCATCACTACTACTACTACTACTACTACTACTACTACAATTACTATTACTACTCTTACTACTTGAATTGAACCCAGGGCCTTGCACATGTGAGGCAAGCACTTCACCACTGAGCTATATCTGCAGCCCTGGCTTTGTTTTTTCAATCATTGGGCTTTCAGAACATTTGAACTCCTTTCTATGTGCTGTTCTCTCCTATAAATTTTTGCAAGAAAAAAAAACCATTTACATTTGCATCTGAAATGAATGTTATTAATAATGACTATTAATAATTGAGATTAAGAATTCCTCTGAGGGAGGAACTATCTTTGTTTGATAAAAATTTTTGATGAGATCTATGGGGACTAGTAGTCAGATCTGTGAACATGAATGACAAAATGCCGTGAATGTGGTAATAGGAGAAATTTCGTTTTGTGTCCAAAAGGAAAGTGGAGCAAAGCTATAGGAAAGGGGAGGGAAGAGAATATATAGAGAGGAACCAAGCGGGGACATAAAGGTGTAAAGAAATAACTGAAGTGTCTAAGTTCTACAAACAACCTCTTCCCTGTTGCACATTTTCAGTAGGTTTATTTTTGGAAACAGGATATGAGGTTGACTTTTATATCATGGAGGCAGCATGCATGGAAGCACAAGTCCAGAATTGGAGGGAGCCTGAGGATATTTAAGGTTCTTTAGAATCCACAGCAATCCTGACTTTCATATCCATCCTATAGGTCTCCAGAGTGACCACAGCTGGCAAGTTGTTTATTTTCCCTCATCACCAGGCAAACAATGAGGACATGCCAAAGTAGGCAGATAACTGCCTTTTTGGGGAACTGGACAAGGTATGGAAAGATTGCTAAGAAGCCTCAAATTCCTAAACAACTTTCAGAAAAGTTTCTCCACTGACACTGAGCTGCTTCAACAGCTTGGAGCACTTGAAGACTGGATTAAGGAACGAACACTAGGCACACCAATAATTTACCAGGGATATTGCCAGGAGAGGAGGGGAGTGGCATCCAGGCACATCACACGGCTCAGTTTATTTACTCATTGTTATCCTAGGTGGTGGATTCCATTATCCCTATTTCACAGAGGAGGGAGCTGAGCTCAGAGGGACTCCCATCACTTGCCTGAGATTTCATAGAGTTAAGAAGTGGTGGTACCAGGATTTGACCCAGACATCTTTGCGAACTGTAGTCTCTTTCTACTCTGTTATTCTCTTTCTTTTGTATGAACAATCAAAAGATATATAGCAGCTGCCTTCAGGGAATATTTAATAAAAAAGGACTGACTGGCAAACTGATCTCTTTTGATGTTTCCATCACTTCTGGTGATATGTTCTTACATTTATCACAGAATCTTCCAGTTATAAGGGAAGCCTTGGGGGGTCTTTAAACACACAACTCTTTCTGGGATGAGGTGAGGAGGCGTGGGTGAGGTTTATGATGAATTTTGATTGTGAAAGTTAACCTAATATAAAGGAAATGGGAACCCACTTTAGGCAGAAGGATTCAGGTGTAGTAGGAGGAGAAGTACCTGCCAAGTGGGACCTTGGAGTTGAAGAGGAGAAGTGAGAAAGGCAATAGATGTATTTTTCAGTTCTAGGCAGGTTCCATTCCCTTCAGCCAAGAGATTATGCATTGATCATGTCCTATGCAGGTATCAAACACTGTGCTCCATGCTGGGAATCCACAGATGAATATGGTAGGGACCACTGGAACATATAGTAGATATTATTGGTGGCCAACAAAGTACCTGTTATTCTCTCCCCATCCTACAAAGACCTGAAATTTCCAGTCACAGATCTCAGCCAATCTTCACACCATTGTCTTTTGTATCAGTGATTGGTCTAGGAATGGGTACCAGTCTTTTGTGATCCAATCAGAAAGCTCAGTTCTGCTGGTAAGCAGAAGAGAAATCCCCCCCCCCCCATTTTTTTTTTCATGAGAATATCAGTGAGCAAGTTTGTGCTAAGAGCTATGCAATCATTTTTATACCATGAAGGGATAATATGAGTTAGCCTAGAAGACAGGTCAAGACCAACAGAGAAAAAAGGAAGCCCCCCAAATCTATTGAATCTTTAGACTAAACTATACATGAAATCAGCATATCTTTTTTTAGTTCATGTGCAACAATATGTTACACTTTGAGTTGGATTTTTTATAACATTCAGTAAAAACATTATGGCCATTTCAAGGAAATTTTAAAAAGACCATCCTGATATTATATGGTGAATGCTATAATATGAACAGCCTGTTATGAGACTTTATAAAAGTGGCTCAGACCCTAACTCTAGGTTGCAGGGAAGGCTTTCTAAGGAAGTGATGATTTAGTTGAGCTCTGAAGAATGAACTTGAATCAGGTGAGAAAGGAATTTCAGGTAGTGGGGAAGCATAGTACAGGACACAAAGGTAGAAACTATATAATAATTGTGGGAAACAAAAGGGTCTGGTGTTACCAGGTTTTTCAGTACAATGCTTGGCCTGCTGGCTGGTAACATATTGGAGAAGAGCTTGGGTTTCCCTCACTAGATGAAAAGGCAGTGAATGGTGTCTAGATTTGCATATGGCTGCCTAAGGAGGACACAATGAAAGGATGCAAAGCTCCAAGCAGGCAGCTCCATTAGCAGGGGGTCGTTATTTCACACTATGCCAAATGATGCTAGGCACTCACAAAGAATGGAGGAGAGGGTAGGCACAGTCTCTGCCCTCAATGAGGCTACTGCTGACTGGAACTGTTGTAGAAGATCAGATGAGAGGTGATGTGATAGTCTGGATCTTGAATGTTCCCCAAAAGCTCATGTGTTAAAGACTTGGTCCCCAGTCACCGTCACTATTGGGAAGTGGTGGAACATTTAGGAGGTATGGCTAGTGGGAGGTCGTTAGGTCATTGGGGAAAAGCCCTCAAAAGACATATTAGGACCCCAATCCCTATGAGGTGCTATGAGGTGAGCAGCTTTGTACCACCACACATGGCCTGCCATGATGTGCTCAGCACTACAGGCAATGGGGTTGAGCACACTCTCACTGAAACCTCTGAAACTATGAACAGAAGAAGATACCTTTCCTCCTTACAAGTTGATAATCTCAGGTATTTACTGATAGCTGACTAACTGATAGAAGAGGCAGGATGGGACAGTGTTAGAGGTGAACTAGTAGGGGCATTTCAACAGTGGAAGATGTGAAATTTCTATATATCAAGAACTGTGCTTTCTTACCCTAACATAGCCTAATTCCAAATGGTGAATTGCTTTCCTATACTAAGTACTACTACAGGTTGAGTATTCATTATCTGAAATTCTTGGGACCAGAAGCATTTTGGACTTTAATTTTTTTTTCACATTTTGTAATATTTGCATATATAAAATGCAGTATCTCGGGGGTGGGACCCAAGTCTAAACATGGATTTTATTTATAGTTTATATACCTTTTACCATGGCCTCAAGATAATTTTATATAATATCTTGAGTATACTGCATTTTCAATCATGACTTGTCTGAAGTCAGGTGTGAAATTTTCCACTTGTGTTATGTTGGTGCTCGAAACACTTTGAATGTTGGAACATTTTAGATTTGGGGACTCCTGTACTCCTTTTTTGCTCACAAAATAGGGATCACGTGGTGTGATTTCCACAGCAAGTATTTCTTTTTTATTTTGCATTACACATAGAATTCTATTCTTACTCTTGGCTACTTGTGTGTTAATATTGGCTCTGACTGTAGAGAGATAAGAGGACTGTTAGGGACGAGTTGGTGGCTACAAGGAGGATGATGTTAGTAGAATGTCAAGATCATCTGGATTGGTTGTTGATGTGTGCCGTGGGCACTGGTGGGACCTGATGTCAATCATGGCTGTATATTAACTCACCTGGCCTTAGCTTGCTGCTTGTTTTGGTCATTATCTGATAAAGTGACTAGTGATCAGTTAGCTTCATTTTTTTATACATCAGAAGACACAGACCCTCTTCAGGAACATAAGTGCAACAAATGGAAGCCAATTAAAGTATGCTCAATGTTAACTGACAAAAATCCCCAGAAAGCTTTCCTATTAAAACACTCTTTTAACTTGTTAACATATACTTCTCCTTAAAATACTCATCTCTCTAAAACAGATCCAGTTTAAGATAAATACAGCTATGAGCACCTCTTTATTCATGAGAATCTGTTCATGCTCAAGGGCCATCAGCTGAATGGATCGGCTGCTATTGTCAAAATACTACTAGAACTAACAATTATTTCATTTTTGGAGATAAAAGGTATTATACATAGGCATATATTATATGATAATTTTCTTAGCTGCAGTTCCTGTTCTCATGAAGTCATTTCAGACACCCTATAAAATAGTATTTTAGAAAGTAAGAAAGGTAAGTCTAATGGCAAAGTAGCTTCTCACTAACAAAAGATATGCAGTGATTCCAGGACTTGTGGGTATATTCTGGGAGAAAGCAGACCCTCCTTGCGTTTGCTTTAAGCAGCAGGCACAGACTGTTAAAATGATCTTGGATGCAATGTCAACTTAAAGATTATTTTTCAGCCATAGCATGAACTTCGGGAGGCATGGGGATGTCCCAGGGGTAGGTGGTAAGTAAGTTCCAGTGTGCTATTGGCCACCTGACTAATTGGTGATCATGAGTAGGAGTGACCTCTGAGTGAGAGTCCACATGCAGGTGTTGGTGTGGTGGGCTGGACACGGGGCTGGAGGAGAAGCTGAGCGGATCTCCACCAGGGCTTCATCTTAGGCTAAGTT
Organism: Sciurus vulgaris; assembly: GCF_902686455.1. Classification (NCBI taxonomy): domain Eukaryota; kingdom Metazoa; phylum Chordata; class Mammalia; order Rodentia; family Sciuridae; genus Sciurus; species Sciurus vulgaris. The sequence continues at coordinate 190,905,609 of NC_136461.1, forward strand.
TCTGACCTTTGGGGCAGGAGGCTTAGCCAGTCAGGCTAGGAGTTTTCCTGATTGTGCTGGGAGAGTGGTCTACATGGGCAGGCAGAGTGAGGCAGGGAATGTCAACATGCCCTTTAAGTACCTGATGCCTGGTATGTGCAGAAGGTTGGCGGGGCAGCATGGAGGTGGCATATCCAGTGTTTGAATCCTGGCTCAGCCAATAGCGACTTCCCACTTAGGCCAATTGTTTCAAATCTCTGAGCCTATCTTAATATGCTAAGCGGGAAAAATAAGAATCCCACAGAATAATGAAATAGGATATTTTACATAAGTTTCTGCAACAGTGTTTGGTGTGCAGTGAGCACTTAATAATTGCAATCGACTTCAACTTGTTCAGTGTAGTGAAGACTCCAACTACCCCATGGTTTGAAGAATAAAATGTTGGGTAGGCCAAAAGTTGAGATAGAAAGTTAGCTAATAAACTGCTTTCCCTCTTGTGAACACACACAGACCTGGGGTAAGACCTAGGGAGTCAAAGGCAGAGTGTGTGCCCCACAGACCTCAGATATTTCCTAGATGTTTATTTGTGCCTTTAGGAATCCAAGTACTTTTCACCCAGTCCTCATGACCCAGTCACTGTGACTGCCACTTAAAATCACAAAAACAAAGACCCTCAAAGGCAAAGGAACTTGGCCAAGGTTGCAGGGCTCAATCACCAGGCAATGCTACAACAGCAGCAGTTACAGATAGGTGCAAAGGGACTGAGAGCGAGACACTCCATAGTGGAGGGTGAGGGACAGAAAGCTGGAAATGCTTCGTGGGGGAAGTGTGCTGTGATTATTTCTAAAAACCCTTGAGTCTGGTCTTAAAATCATACCTTATTCAGGTGCATATTGTCATAGCAGTTAAGGAAGTTGGGCAGCTAAGCTTCAGTCCCCAAAAGACAGAGTAGCACCAGGTGCCTCAGATGATATAGCAGGGTCCCTGCTGCCACAACCAGGGCATCAAAACCAGCCCTGCTTTGGTTATAAATAAGGCGATTATCTGGCTTGAAATGAGGTGGCAAAGGTAATCTCGCCCCTGAAGGTTTCTTGTCTGTCTATTGCTCACTGGACCTTTTTACATCTCCACCTTTGCTGTGTGCACTGAAAGCCTTTTGCTTTCTGGCTGTTTGTGCTTTAGAAGTTCTATCCCCAACTACTTCTTTCTCGGAATGGAAATTTAATCTTCAAAACTGTTCTGCACTGCTGGCCCCAGAATTAAAAGCAAGCACCTTCAATGGGGAAATTAAATTTATTTGATATACCTGCACATGTATAAAATTGGATCCAGCGTCTGTTTGGTTTGCAGGTTCGCACAGAATGCTTTTAGCTATATTCTGCACCTAATATCTAGCTCACAGCTGAGAGGGGGCCAACCTCAAAGACCTTGTCTCGTATGATCCCATGCAAGGTGATCATTAGCCAAGAGCAGCATCATTTTCTGCAAGAGCTCCCCACGTTCTTGGCGTCATTGACAGCAGAAGAGTCTTCCTTGGGGAACTCAATATTCAGTTGGCTGAATTTTCATTTAAAAAAAAAGAGGAAAGGAAAGAAGAGATACCTAGGGGGAAAGATACTTCAATTATAAATATCTATATTTCATTTTACATTCTCCTCTCAGAAGCTTCCTAGTTGGGCTCTCCCTGGTGCCACAGAGGGCAGAACCTACAGTTTGCATTGGCAGGTACTTTGGCTTTAAAAAGAGGCTAAATGAAAAAGATTTGTCTTTCTAGAATCTTTTCTGTGTTCTGCAATTTAGCTGCTATGGGAACTGTAGTTGTGTTTCCTTCCTTCACTGTGTGTGAGGCAGCTTTTGCTAGTCCTTGGAGGACCAGGATGGGACAGTGATGCTTGTGTAGAGGGTCTGATCTGGCCTGATTGCTTCTGGTAATAAATGAGGCCTTGCTCCATGGTCCAGAAAGGCTGAGTGACTTGGTCTAGGTCCCACAGCTTGTTACAGGCAGAGCGGGAGCACTGTGTCACCTTCTCCTGCCTGGGTGGTGCCTCTCTACCTTGATAAGTGCTCATTTGTGCTTCCGTCACTTAGTACCTCCTAGCTGTCTGCTTTGGCTTCTTCTTCTTGCTCTCTTTTCTTCTCTTGTCTCTTGCTTTTCTTGCTTCTTTCTTCCTCTCTTCCTCCTTTCTTGCCTTCATTCTCTTTTCCTCCCCCTTTTCTTTTTTTCTACTTTCCTGATCCTCCCAAATTTCTCCCTCTCCTGCCCCTCTTCCTATCATTTACCAAATATCGGTTGACTGAATATTATGGGCAGTGAGTGTACTAGGCACTGGGGACTCACTGGTGGCCCGAGCTGTCTCCATCCTGCCTGCAAAGAGCTGGATTCTGAGCAAAGCTTTCTGATGGATAAGGCAAAGTCTCTCCTTTTCTCCTCTGTGGGATCCTGGCTGCTCTGGGCATTTCTGTGAAGTGTAGTGATGGGGTGAGAAGAGCACAGTAGTGCTGCCAAGAAGTGAGAAGGATCCTGTGCAGAGAGAATCGAGCTGTGCAGGGGTACACCAGAGTGTGGTGTGACGGGCACACCTGGCGGCCCATTATGGAGGTAAAAGGATGTCCAGGACAATGTGGCTGCCTTGATGAGATGGGACATTGCTCGGATATGTCCTTCTGAACCAGCTGGAGCCAGCTGGAGATTATACACATACAAACACACTTAATTTCTGTGCCTGGCAGAATTAGTTTGGGTGTGGCTGGTATTTCAATGAGAAGCCTGTAAAAGACTTTATGGAGGAACAATTTCAGGCAAATCCATGTTTTTAAGTTCTGGATTACAGAACTCTGTTTTCTCTGTGCTAAAATGGGAATAGTGACAATGCATATTCGGCACTATTTCTGTGTGTAATTATCTATGGTACATTATCTTAAACTACAATGTCATGTCCTATTATTTTTAAATAAAATGGTCCCCTTTGTTTTTATGAGGACATTCTATAAACTTCTTGCATCTCAGGGCCTAGTAAGTGGCCTTGTAAACACTATGTCACCAGTATGCCTTTGCTATCAATTCTGGTGGTGACAAGGGTTTTAGAAAGCTTAGTTCCCGGTGTTGCTGATGCTCAGGTGGGGGCATGCGTAGTGGTGTTTAGCATGTGTTCAGTTAGATGAATGGATAAATGTGTCCACCTATCCCCCAATCAAGGCCAGGCCCCAGGAAAGGAAGACAATTTGACCCATGGATCTAACACTAAAAGGCAACAGAGAGGTGATTTATGTAACATTAACATCTACTTATTCTTAATTCCAAAATATTTATCAAGTAAACGCTATGTGCCAGGAAGAAAATGCCCAGCATGGGAAATAGAACCTTGGGCTTGCTGTTTATCCTTTTTGTTAGAATGTTATCGTACTTCAATCTTCTTTGGAAGGATACATTTTATTCAAGAAAATTGTCTCCAGTGCTTTTTAGACACAGGTGAAGCTTAAATGACAATGATAATAATGCTTAAACCAGGGTCTCCGCAAGTAAAGCAGATTTCATCCATGCGAAAACTGGCACATCTGCCGTGGACATAGAAGATGTAGAAGAGGGTGGGGTGAATGGGGACCATTAAACAGTTATTTAAGAATATGAGTTTAGGGGCTGGGGAGATAGCTCAGTTGGTAGAGTGCTTGCCTTGCAAGCAGAAGGCCCTGGGTTCGATCCCCAGCACCCAAAAAAAAAAAAAAAAAAAAAAAAAAGAATATGAGTTTAAAAAAAATCATTGAAGAGTCAATTCCCTCTGTGTCAATTATTAGGTTGTGGGGAATTTTCCACCTGGGGGCTTTCTAGCCAGGGGTGACAGGAGGGTGAAGAACAGTTGCAGAAATGGTACTGATGAAACACTTCATCTTCCCAATAGCCCTTATCCCCTTATCAGTGTTGCAACCTCCTTGCTGGAAAGAGGAAGGTTCTAGAGATTATGATTCATGCCACATGGAGACACAGTGAGCTATGTTAGAAGTGGTCATAAGCAATACCTCCAGTGTCATCATCCATCTTGCCACACCAGGCTCTCTGGAGACAGTAATTAATAACACATATCTAAATTGTTTCCATTCCTGGGTCCCTGGCCTCACTCTTTCCTCCCATACAAACCTTTCCCCCACATTTCATCCCATGACAAACGAGTCATGAGTGTTCTTCCACTCCCTCCATGACACGCCACACGATGGGTTTTTCAAACATGCTAGTGCCCACTGCATGGCTGTGCTGTCCTTGAACTTTCCACCGCACAGTCTGGGACTTGTCCCTACTCAGTCCCAGGGGCCTGGGTTCTTCCATCTTTCTAGACTCCTCCCCTGCTGAGATCAGCCCTTTTTTCCTCTCCCACATTGATTCCAGAGGCTGAGAGCAACTCTGTTGTCAGTCCTCCACCCTCTACAGTGGGGATGTCTCCTGCTCCAGGGTCCCACAGATCGGGTATTTCTCTTCTTTTTTGGCTCATTCTTATTGTAGAAAAAAATTAATAAAGATGGAAAAAAAAGTTACCCTAAATTCTACCTTCTGGAAATAGCTACTGTCAATATTTTAAGATCTACTCTTCTGGCATTTCTGGGTGTGGTAGATGTAGGATAAATAAATAAATAATAAATATTTAGACACATGTACTCATATGTTTGCTTATTACATAAGGAGGCATATTCTTTTATCTAGTGTAAACATGTGCTAGGCCTACAAGTTACAAATGGGTTAAGTTTCAACAGCTCCTTTTCACATTTGCTGTGAGAACAATCTCCTCAATGAAATGGTGCTACTCCTGGTATTTGATTTCCCAAGCTAGACATCGAAATTTATTTTAACCTATGAAGTATAAGAATCATTTTATCTAGGATAAAATGAACAAAACGGAATCAGAAAAATCTGTTTTTCAATTTTAGTTTCTGCGGGTCCCAAATAAAGTCCATGTAAAGGTCAGATTTTAGTTCAAAGTTAAGACTAATTGGAATGAAGCTCACATTTCTCAATATTTAAAATAAACAATTCATCCCTCAAAGGCTTGTAAAAAACATTCTCTTAAATTGAATATATGTAAATGACTCACACCTCACAGTACTCAATAAATAATTACAGTGGGTGGCAGACCTTCACTCGGTACTTCTGCTTAGGCTACATTTTAACATGTGCTTCTCTGAGACACGGAACTCTTGGTTCCACGTGTCTTTAGCATTCCTTGGACTCAAGAAGGTTGTACGAATCCAAGCAAGAATGCAGATGTACTGCTCCCATTTTTGCTAAGCTGCCTCATTCCTCATTCCTTATGAGGTTGCTGTCCTCAGCACTGTCTGGACACCACTCATCTCAGACCTCCCTGCCGAAGACTCAAACTCCTGACACAAGATTTCAAGGCACGGCCCCCAAACCTGTGTCATCATCCCCTTTGAAAAGGTGTTCGGAACCAATGACAGATGCTCTTTGTTACCACGTCTCCTCCAGGCTCCAACATCACTCCAGTGGAACTCCTGCTTTGTTTGGAGGACATGAAATTCCAGGGGAGTGGTATCTTTCACCTCTCCAGCCACTCATGATTCAATCAAATACCTTCTGCTAGGAAAGTGGTTAAGAGTCACTATAGTTAAAAGAACTATCCAACATCTCTAGCAAGTAGAGAAATGCAAATCAAAACTACAGTGAGATTCCATCTCACTCCAGTCAGAATGGCAATCATCAAGAATATAAGCAACAATAAATGGTATTGAGAATGTGGGGAAAAAGGTACACTCATACACTGCTGTGGGACTGCAAATTGGTGCAACCATTATGGAAAGCAGTGTGGAGATTCCTAAGAAAATTTGGAATGGAATCACCGTTTGACTCAGTCATCCCACTCCTAGTTTTATACCCAAAGGACTTAAAATCAGCATACTACCAGGATGTAGCCACATAAATGCTTATAACAGCTCAATTCACAATAACTAAACTATGGAACCAACCTAGGTGTCCTTCAACAGATGAATGGATAAAGATACTGGTATATATACACAATGGAGTATTATTCAGCCTTAAAGAAGAATGAAATTATGGCATTTGCCAGTAAATAGATGGAACTGGAGAATATTATGCTAAGCGAAATAAGCCAATCCCAAAGAACCAAAGGCCGAATGTTTTCTCTGATATGTGGACACTAATTCACAATAAGGGACAGGGGGAGAACAGAGGTATTCTGGACTAGACAGAGGGAAGGGAAGGGAGGGGAGGGGGCATGGGGGTAGGAATGATAATAGAATGAATTCGACATTATTACCCTATGCACATATATGACTACAAGACTGTGTAACTCTACATTATATACAACCAGACAAATGAGAAGTTACACTCCATTTATGTATGATGTGACAAAATGTGTTCTACTGTCATGTATAACTAATTAGAACAAATAAAAAAAATTTAAAAAAAAGAACCATTAACCCAGTCTAATTACCTAGTGATCTACCTGAAGTTTTGAAAGTCTGGAACCCCAAGGATAATTAAGAGATCTTTTTCAACTAACGCTGCCTGTTTGGAAATGCAAGTAGATGAGTACTGTGTTCTAAGAATATTTTTATCTGTCAATGACTATTTCCTTGCATTTAGTGAAGTCAAATTGTCTTGATTTCATCAAGGGTATGCCTCATTGAAATGACCCTATGAAATCTCCTATGGACAAAATCTTGTCCATTCAATTCACAGATCATCCTGGACTCTGGGCCTAGGCCTGAGGGTGATCTGCCTTTGAGATGGTCTCAGGTTTCCTATTCCCAGGTTGAACCTGGTCAGTCTTAGCCTCCTTTCTCAAGATCCTGGGTGACTAGACTCCCCTGATCGAGAAGCCTGTTACCAACGGGGACTATTAAAACCAGTTATGACCTTGAAAAATTGCAGCAAGTCAAATGCCGTTCTTTTCCCAGTGTTCACAGTTATATTGAATGCTGATCCCTTTTTTATTATGTACAGAGCCATTTTTAAATGAAATGCTTTCCCATGACCTTGCTCACCATTCAGATAAGTGTTCCACTGCAGGTTGCTTTATTCTGGTGTGAGGGATTATTCCTTGTAAAGGCAGACAGAAATAACCTGACAACACGGACAGCGAGCTGTTAGAGATACCAGAGGTTCTATCCACTGGAGTCAGGCAGAACTGAGCGTTTTCACCTTTCTCCCTATCCATTGAAAAACACAAGCGTTTGCAAGGGAGGAAATAAAAGGAGGTGAATTTGTCCCAGGAGCTGGAATGTACTGGACCATTTCCAATCTGTGAACTTGAAAGAGAGCTGCAGCAGAACAGGAAATGGGTTGAAGTTCGTCATTTCATTTCCCCCCTCTGGGACTATTACAGTTCTCCCTTTATCTGTGACATGAAAGATTGGTCTGTGCTTTCATTACAAACCACTTTCCTCATCTGGATTTTTGAAGTCCTTATCTTTGACTTGCCACACCTTACGTGAGATTTTTCTTTTTTCATGCCAGCAGTTGGGAAGTTAGGTTATATTTTTGCATTCATTCATGTGTTACCTTCCATGAATTTATTTTTGAGTGCCCGTTATGTGCCTGGTACCATGCTGCTATGGTAAGTGTGAATACACTGAACTTATTTAAATTAAAATGTCAAAGAATATCTTATTGGTTTATATTATGCTGGGCTTTGTGCAACTTCGTATACCATAGAAATGATAATATGATCCCCCTCCCCCTTATAATTTCTAAATAGAAGCAGGAGCGAGGAGGGTGGTGAGAAAAACTAAGTACACCCTGAAATGTTTGTACATGATTGGCAGGAATATCAGAAATATTATCAGGTGTTCCATCTCTCTTATTTCATCCTAAATCAAGGAAATGGGAAGGCTGATGTGGCAAATGTTGCAAAGTCATGTCCACAAAGTCATGTCCACAGTGACTGTGATGACATCACATGGGATGTCCCCTGAGAGAAGAAGCACTGAGAACTGAGGAATATGAAGACCTCTTTGTGGCTCGAGAAAACCCAGTCCATAGGCACACCCAGGCCCAGACTCAGGGACTGTGGATTTTCATTTAAGATTCATTCTATGAAACCTGGCTAACCACTGGTTAAATTCTTAGCAGATTAGAAGTAGCAGAGTTAACCTGAATACTTCAGGAAAATGACAGCTGTCAGCCACACAGGCAGAGCGAAGGAAAAATAAAAACCGTGAAACACTGACACACAGGTCTGCAAAGATAAAGCTGACGAAGGGATGCAGGCCATCCTAACATGGCTTCATGATTAATGGCTTAATGCTATGATTGCTATAACTAGTTTCCCGGCATAACAAACCAGGAGCCTATGAGGTAGTGAGGGTGGAAGCCAAGTCCCCATGTTAGGGAGCTGAGAGATGGAAGGCTAAATGATGCTTCCGGTGATAAACAGAGGTCTTATGAGTCCCGACTCCCCACCTTGTTCTTGCTCCCCAGAAACACTGTTATTGAGATCTACTTACTTCTAGAACAAAAAGGAAGAATCAAAATGGTACCAGTTGCTAACGCATATCGAGTTTAATTTTAATAAAAAGAAGACATAGGTTCAGGTACAGACGTTCTTTTCCTTACTCCTTCATTCATTCTCCAAATAGCTCCTGAGCAACTAACCCGTGCCAACCACTATTCTAGGTGCTGATGTACATGGTGAGCAAAGCAGATGTCTCCTCTCAGGCAGCTTGTGCGTCATGAGCATCCTATACTTGGTTATAAACATGCTGTGGTTATTCTGGATAAAATTCTCCAATGATCAAAACAAAACCTCACAAAATTCCAAGCCCAGGGCCTGGGCTGCCTGTATGGTACACTCTAGTTACACTGATGACTGTGTGACTCATGTGCTTGCCTTTTCTTCCACCCCATCCCCTCCTCCTTCTCCCATAACTCAAAAACTTGTACTTAGTCTTTGAGATCCAGAATAAATGCTCCCAAATAATAGAGCGAGTAGTTTTATTGTCTGGGCTCTTAGGTTGTTTTGTAGACATCGGTACGGTGTTAGTTACAGGAGTATTAGAACTGAACAGCTGGCGTGTCAGTCTTCTCTCACTAGACCATCTTAAGGGAGATGGTGGTTGTGCTGGAATCTTCCCTTTGCCCTTTCTAATTCCATTTTCCACCTTCTGTACCCTGCTCTGTGCCCTAATCAGCCCACCTTTCCTGTGGCTCCCAGTGGGGTTCTATCAATGGGAAGTGCCACCAGGGGTTCTAGAGAGCAGAGAAGTGGCATTCATCCTACTTGGCCACCTGCCAGGCAGGTCACCGGGAATTGTCAGCATGTCTCAGAGGTGGTCCTCTTCATGCTGGTCTCTCTCTAGGTTGCTTGGCCAACCCTTTTCCCTTGCTCATTTAGGCCAAAAGGTGGTTATAGCTTCTCCTTGTTAATGATCCCTTGGGTACTGCTCCATCTTTTATGACATTACCTACCCAGTCCAGACATTAGCAATGAGCCCCTTTCTAGAACTCGCCTCAAATAACAGAATTTAATTGCCCTTTTTCCTTTTGTAATAGTTTTACTCATTTTAGTATTCTAGTGTCTAACAAAATCCTGGCTCAAAGAAGAGGCTCTATAAATGTTTGTTAAAAGTGTAAATGAATGAATACAGATGTTTCGATCAAATTTTAATCAGTCTTAGAGTTTTTTGCTTGTCAAAAAAGCTGCTTTCATCAAAGACTTCAATTTCCTCAGAAGTTGTAAATTATTTTTTGAACTTCACTAGAGACAGTACCACTTATTAGCATTACTGTTCTTTGTCATTTTCAACTTTACAGAAAACAGAAATAAGGTGCTGTCTGGACTTTCCCCTAGAGCATCCAACAGTTCTTCTTTTGAATTCTTCATCACTAACCTCAAACACAAAACAAAATCAAAGCATGAAACTTCTGTCCTAACCAAGCCTGGGTCAGAAAACTTCCACCTCTGAGGATGCACATAATGACAGTTGGGTAGACAAGAAAGAGAAAAAATACATTCAGCTAGACTCTCATATTTCAGCAAAAGTTTCCTCCCAAAGTGAAGATGACACATTAAATGAACGTCAGTCTCAAGGACCTTCTTTGGGAGCTTCACCGGTGGCTGTGTTGTCTAAGTTAGCAAATGCCTGCTGTTAATGTGAAAATTGGTTTCAACTTAATTTGGCAACCAAGAAAACACATTATTATTTTTTGGGGTAGCTATTACTGTCCACAGTTAACACTTTCCCATGCTGCCTGTGACGGCATTAACAGTAATGATGGCTACTGACCATTTGTAATTTTTTTTGCAATAGGTAGCAGGTCCTACACTAGAACCTTTTCCAAGTTTATCTTTGCAACCAGACTATAAGGTAGTTATCAGTTCTGTCATTTCAGAGGGCAAAGCTGAACCTGGTGAGGACTAGTTGCAGAGGACTTGAACCCAAGTACGCCAATTCCGAAGTCGCAGATTAGAACTGCCCTTCCTTTAGTCACCCCTCATATCAGAGGGAGGCGTGGATACAGAGGGACTTCTGAATTTTTCATCCACTGTATACTGGTTCCTTCCTGTGCAGAAGTGAGACCTCACTGCTTTGTCCTGAGAGGGGGCGTGGGATGATGCCACAGGAGAAGGTAAAAAGAAAACAAATAAAAAAAAAAGCACGTTCACAGTTTTTTTTGAAGGTTCAGGAGTTTCTACCTGGTAACAAAACACCATTTACATTTCTGCTAAGAGTCTCAGAAACTTTCCCAGTAAGGGACAGAAAGCTCCAGATTCCTGAGAACTTGATTGTCTCTTTAAATGTTATCCTGCACCTAATATATTACACAGAAACTACAATCCAGAACAGATGGAAGAGCATAAAGCAGACGCAGAGCTGAAGTCTAAATAGAGATGAACAATTCTTCAGTTAACAATAAGAAAATGAGATGGCAGCACAGACAACTTGGGAAGGCAGCAGTCTGCAAGGGAGGAAAGTCACGGGGAGATGCAGGCGCCACTAGAAATGAGCGACACACAGAGACGACTTCATGGCACTTGGAATGACATTCCTGTGTGTCTTCCTGGGGTGCCAAACAGGCTCATGTGGAATACTCAGGAGGAAAGCTGGAGAAACTCTGAAGACGTTAAGACCAAGGAGGTAAAACAGTTGGAAACATACTTTGAGAGTCTGAACTTTGAGAGTACAGCTTGGCTCTTAGGAGTATTTCCATACCAGGAGGAAGCACTCAAATAATTTTAGCCAGATCAGTCACAGAGGAGATGTTGTTTCTCCTGACAGGTTTTCCTTATATGCATTAATTCAACTTTTATAATGTAAAAATTTTTGCTCTCTGGGTATTTTCAAACATACAAAAGTAGGGGGAATATTCCCATGAACCCATGTCCCCTGCCACCCAGTGTCACCAACCATCCACATCTGCTACCTTTGTTTCATCATTTATTTCGTCTCTGCTTGTTTTTCTCGATATTTTAACTTAGTCTTGATAAAATGTCCTGTTTTAGTTTCTCTGCTTGTAAAATGTGCCTACTTCTTATAGCTATTAGTTGGAAGAAAAGTTGTATTCAGTGCTAGACTCTGCAAAGGGAAGTATATAATAAAATTGATTACAATTCTTTTTTTGTGCGTGGTACTGGGGATTAAACTTGGGGTCTCACACAGGCTAGCCAAGCACTCTACCACTGAACTATATCCATAGCCCTCCTATTTTTTGAGACAGGATCTTACCAAGTTGCCTAGGCTGATCTTGAACCTGTGATCCTTCTGCCTCAGCCTTCCAAACAGTTGAGATTACAGATGTGCACCACTTTACCTAGCTGATCATGAATCTTATGTGTGGACACACAAAAACAATAACAGAGCTTATGGACAGATGAGATTTCACTGTCAAACGTAGGGGCAAAAAAACCTGGCAATTTTTGGATCTGGCATTGTTTTAAGAATCAGCTATTAAGAGATGGAAACTCTTCTGACACACATTTTACTGAACATTGATAAAAAAAAAAAATACTGTTCAGAAGCACAGACTTCTAAAAAAGTCTGCTAGTGAGTCAATCCCCATGTCCACAGGTTAGCTTTTTATCAGTACTCTTCCCACCAAGAGATGGAAGAAACCCACAAATACCCAAAAGACATTGCTGCTGACTTCTTTTTTTTTTTTTTTTGCTAACTTATATCTCTGTCATTTCTGTATTTGTTTTTATTGCTTTATAAAAAGTTACATAACAAGCAAAAATTTCATGCCTATTTCTGTAGTAATTTTTTTATTCATTAGAACATTTTGAATTTTACATTGCTGAGTGCTAGATTTTGTTGTCTTTAAGACTTGGTTTTTATCAGACACTCAAATTAATTGCAGAGAAGCAAGTCTCCTTTTGAGACTTGTTTTTAAACTTAAGGGTGACTCTAGCGTAGCTCTTCTCTTTAAGGCTAGTTCATACTTACCAGAGGGTATGATCCCGCTGGGGCCTCTGCAGGATGCCCCCAGGTGTTCAATAAGGTCTTTCCATGGCTGGTCGGAACTCAGACTTTACCTAGACCTATGAGAGCTTTGGGGACTGTTCAACCTACAGCTCCCCTGTAAATATATATTTTTAAAATTTTTTTCTCATTCTTTTTTTTATTAAAAATCATAAATTTACATAGGCAATGTTGTTTGATTCAGTCTGTTATTTTTTTTCCTTCCCCCCACCCCTCCCACCCCTCTTTGCCCTCTATACAGAAAAAAGTCTCCAGCAAGCACAGAGCAAAGCATATGTGAAAATACAATTTGAAGAATGTTGTATGTAAAACTGCACATTCGCAGGAGATGCTGCATAACTGCCCTTGCTACAATACAGGCAGCACCAGAGACGAGGAGAGGAGAGGAAGTCAGTGGCCCTGCCTGAAGGCAGCAGAGGAGATGCAGCAGCGGCTCTCCCAGTAAATGCACACACAGCTCTCAGAACGCTCCTACCAAGTGTAATGCTCCTAAGCCAGGAGGAGACAGTATTAATCATGTAATCTGAGACTCCCTTTACTTTGGGAAGCTGTAGCCATATTCCATTGTCATTGAAATAGTGCTACATTCTGTTGCTTCTAAACATAAGTTTCAGTTATTTCCAGTCTCAAATCCAACTTTCTTATGCTGTTTCTTAAGAACACCTGCAAAAATCTACACAATCCTCAAGCACTTCCTGGCTTCTGTTCTCCCAGCAACTTAGTGTCCTTCTCAGCTATATAATATAAGCTCAGATGCATCCTCCTTGGCCTCTTCTCCTTTGCAAGTTCCACTAATGGATATTCTCAAATCCTGGACTTCTGACCATCACTTACAAAAAGCATGTTCTCACGTTCCACTTTAATAACATAAATAATCACATATTGGAATAGTCTTTTTGTTTTTAAGGCCAAAAAGGGAATACGAAATTATTTTCATAGAAAACATTCTGCAAGCCTTGGTGACCTGCCATCAAGTCATCAAGATACTCAGAAATGGTTGTTTCCCTAAAACTGGTTGGAATAACCACTAACGTGAAAAATAATACTGCTGCCAAATACATAAGTGAAGTGGGTGAAGGTGGAAGGCCAGGGGCAGAGGGAAAACAAAGCAGATGTGGCACAAAGAGAATTGGAGTCTCCAAGTGTGACTTGGATATCTGTATTATTTTCCGCATGCTCGCAGAGGCAGGGGACAACAGAGTGTACTGCTGCGACCTGTTGGCAAATCATGGAGAAGGAATGACAATGAACTATTGTGGAGGAAGTGGAGCAAGCTGAGGACTTGAGTTGAGACATGATCATCCTCTGTAGAAAGGCCACCAATGAGGGAAGTTTCATTCAGTAAGTTTCTTCCCAGGCCCTCCTCTCTTGCTCCTCACAGGGCTCCTGAGAACTCTGTTCATCCTGCAAAGGGTAGGGCTCAGGGAATGCTGCCCAGTCACCTCCAAGTTCCCTGAGGAGATGGAACTGCACTGTGTGAGGCGTTTCCATAATGAGGACATCCCGAATCCAGTTATCCTGTCTCTATCATCACTATTAAGCTTGCTGGGCATTCCCAACTCTCCTTAGGACTAGCACATCTTCACAACATCTACAAATGGCTAATTGATTAGGACTTGACCAGACAGCTCCAGGTGGCTAATTGGTAAGGCAATATCTCAAAGAGGATTCGTCTTTAATTATGGACATTTGACATCTTTATGTAGGTTTTATGAGATATTTAATATATTTCCACTAGATATCCATTGAAGCCATATGGCACCTTTGAACATGTAGAACAAATTGGACGTAATGAAGCATTATTTATTTATTTATTTTAGCATGGCAAGGCATTCTGTGGAGAGCACTTTTTACCAGTTGAGGCTGGAAATTTAGGAGTTTGGGTAGTAGAGGAGATATTCTTTATGTATTACTGCAGACTGAACAGAGGTGGATACAAGGACAGGCCAAGCCCAAAGAACAAAGAGGAAAGAAATTCAGGATCAATCCTTATTCCAAGAGGAGTATCAAGGACATAAAATAGTGCATTCTCTGAATGTCCTTGTTTTTACCCAATAAATCAGTTCAAAATAGTTTTCCTCTCTTTAATTCCAGTCAGTCACTGGATTCAACAGGATTTAGAAAATGATGTGGACTAGATCCATAACAGGCTCAAGGACACTTAGGTGGCTCATGAATGGGCATCAGAGACCCTGTGACTCGCCTAAGGCATATGTAAAATCTGTATATTAGATTTTTTTTTTTTGAAGTTAGGTTCTGTAGCTTTCCCTAGAATAAAAATGTCATACCTGAAAAAGAAAAGTTAAGAACTATAGAGTTCCATATCCAAGACTGTAAGATCCTTCAGTGTAAGACACGAGGGTGCCTGGCTCTCAGTTCACACCTGTGAGAATGGCAGTTCTCAGAGAGACAAGAGATAAGTGATGATAGGCATACAGAGGAAAAGGAACCCTCGCACACTGCTGGTGAGAATGTGAGGAAAACTGTATGCAGATGCTGTAAAAATTAAAACTAAAACTACCTAACGATTTAGCAATCCCACTTCTGGGCAGATACCTAAAGGATATGGAATCAGTACATGGGAAACACATCTGCCCTCCTGTGTTCATTATAGCGTTATTCACGGTAGTCAAGATATGGAATCAATCTATGTCTGTTCATCGGTGGGTGAGTGAATAAAGAAAATGTGGTACATGTGTTTAATGGACTATTATTTGACCTTAAAATGAAGGAGATTCTGTCATTTGTGGCAACATGGATGAACCTGGAAGCTATTAGGTGAAATAATCCAGGCACAGAAAGAAAAATACAGCATGATTTTTCTTATTTACGTGTGGACTCTAAAGGAGTCATGCTCATAGAAGCAGAGCAAAAAGTTGCAGAGACTGAAGTATACATGAGTTGGGGACATACTGGTAAAAGGATATAAGATTTCAGTTAGGAGTAATAAGTTAAAAAGATCTATTGTCTCATGGTAACCATAGTTAACCATAATACATTGTATGCCTGGAAACTGCTAAGCGAGTAGATTTTTAACCCATTAAGTCTCAAGTTTTCAGTTCTGAGAATATTTAAACAAAATGGACAGAGGTGCATTAAAATAGGCTGGAACTAATAATATAGTGCTTAGATATTACTATGTTAATGGATTTTATTATTTTATAATATAATATTGCTATTATACAATTACATATTATATACATTTTTAAGTTTATATAGGTGTTCCACATCTGGGATGATGGGACAAAATGGGTTAAATGCTCTCGCTACAAAAAATAAATTGATTTATGAGGTAATGCATACATGTATTTTGGCTTTTCATTCTAAAATGTATACAAATATCAAAACATCATGTTGCATATCATAAATATAATTTGTATTTGTAAATTTAAAACAAAAAAGTCAAAAATCACAGAGTTCCATGTTCAAGACTATAAGAAGTCATACAATTAAGACACTGAGGTGAGCAACTGACTTCCTCCTCCACCCTTGCCTTTTAAAGTAGAAGGATAATCCCATTCGTTCTGAAGAAGGCAGGTAAGTAGATTGCATAGGCACCAATAAATTTTTTGAGGCCTCATAATGCTATGATTTTTCAGAAGATACTCTTTTTTATTCTCTGCAAGATCAAACACTGTCTCAAAGAAATGCACCCCAAAGTGGAGCATAAACAAAAGCAGTTAACATGAAATGCTCTGAGAAAGTAGTGCCATCTGGTTCCTATCATTTGTAAGCTGGGGTACATCATTTTGGCAGCTCAAGGGTGAAGGCATTGCTTCAGTAGCAGGTGGACAGAGTGGGTTTGAGAAAAACAATGGAAACATGGAAACAGGGAGAAGAAAATTTATGGTTTCCTTCTTACCTCTGACTAAGACAATTTATTTGTCTTTTCAGCACATATTTCCATCTTATTTTATTAACTAGTTTGAAAATCTTTATTGCATTATACAATTCGCAAGGATTTCCACTTGATTATGATTTTATCTATCGATCTATCTGTCTATCTATCTATCTATCTATCTATCTATCTATCTATCTATCTATCTATCTATCTATCTATCTTCAAATATACAGGCCTACAATAAAGAGTCAAAATGTTCTACACAGTTGTTTGCTATAAAGGAAGTGCTACAGTAGCCCTCTTCCTCTCTTTAGCTTGATTATCTGATTGTTTTGCCACTTTCTTCCATATATCTGAAAGACATGTTTTTAAAAAAGTTCACTTTTCACTATGGAAGCCAAGTCCAGACTTCTCCTTACTCCTTCCACTTCTCCTACATGTTCTCCTTCCTACTCCCTTTCAGCTCAACATGGTTATTTTCACTTATTCAATATTCAGTGTAGGGAGTAAACTACCTTCTCAATTCCTTTCCTGCATAGAGTATGGTTTCCCTGGGAGATGATGACCTGTGTCTTTTTGTTTGTTTGGTTTTTCTAAATACTTCTCACTCACTCAGCCCCAAACTCTTGACCAGCTCCCAGTTCCCTCTCAAGACCTTCCATTTTTCAGCCGCTCTGTCGCTTTCCCCCTCCTGGAGGTTCTTGGGGTGCCCCATTCCCAGAAACCCTCACTTTCACTCTGTTCAAGATAAAGTTTCAGCCATGGGCCAGGGTGAGGCCATAGCAGTCTCCTGAATATAGAGTGGAAGAGGGGACTCAGGGATTGAATTGTTTGTCAGACTTTCTGGTAATCTTTATTTTAGCTCCGCTATCACTCTCTAGGGCCTCTGCTAATGTATTTTTTTCATGGGCTCATCTCCTTTCAATTCCCAAAATTTAAAAAATTTTATACTGTCCTCATTCCTTTGGTTTTCCATGTGCTGATGGACTTATACCTTCCGCATTTTTCTTTGCTCTTGTTTCTCTGGGGCTTCTCAGTAGGGAACAAAGGTAGAAGGGTGTATTCAATCTGCTTTTGCTGTTTTGAGAGTGCTTTAGAAATCAATATTACAGAAACCTACGCAAATATTTTAAGCAGGCATTTTATCAACAGCTATTTATAAGACAATAACCAACATATGCTCATCTGTAACTTATAGGTGGAGAAAATGAGACCCATTGTGCCTCAAGTAAGTCATTTGCCAGACTGACACAGATATCGAATACCTAGTGCCTCAGCCCCTTTGCACTTAACCTTCCTCATTTTAGGCTTCTGTAGAGCATTACCTTCTTGGTAGTCTATAGCTGTTTTCAAGTTCCAAATACCTGAGAATTGCCTCAGTCAATCAATACCTTTTGTCATGCTCTATTACAACTGATCAATATGGACAAGGATGCAATGAGGTGGAAGCAAGATGTTTTATTCAATCAAGTTTTTGGTCTCTTTTATTGATCCCAGTGCTTTAGTTGTGTTTATAAAACTTCTATATTCCTCTCATCTGTTTTATTCTAGCTAGCAAGAAGTGTTTGCATAAAAATACCTGCACATCCTTTTCTTCATAGTTTCAGACTGATTCCATCAGTACAAACAGACCTGGGTCCTAGACTCCTGTCTGTCCTGTTTGTGTAACCTTGGGTGAATCACCATCCCTAATAGGTCTCTTTTCTCTGTGCAATGGAAGTTGTTAAGGCTCACAAAGTATATTCCATAGGTCAGTTTTGGTCAGCAGACATATTCAGTGTGGCTACCACAACAAAGAAAAAAAACTGGGGTGGGTAATGTGATTGCTTTTAGTGGTGGGGGAGGAGAAATACTCTTTAGTTTTCTGCAGTAATAGCTGCCTCTTATAAACTCACAAATTCCTTTACACTCTCTGCCACTTCACAAATTATTATTATAGGCCGCTTCACAAATTCCTATAAACTCTCCTCCCCCAAAGTGTATTTGAATTTTTTCTTAGCATCATGACTAGATGTTCTCTCAAATCCTCTTTAGCACTAACTTCCCTTGAGTTTGCAGACCCTGCAAACGACATTAGCCAAGACTGTCAGAATCTTGGGAGTGGAAGAGGTAGACTGTGTAATCATCCAAAGGCAGAAGGAAAATGTCATAAAATAAAGTGCCCTCCCCTCTCTCCTTCTATATGTTTGTGTATTTTTCTTTGATCAGGGCCTAAGAACAAGTTGACTCTTCTTTCTATATATTTCCATTTCCTGAATAGACATTAGTGCTGGCAATATCATTACCACCTCCTTTCCTTTCTCCTATCTCACTTGATATGTTTGTCATATTTACATTGTGACTCCTCCAAGGTTTGATGGTACTAAGTTTTTATCTGTCTCTTCTATGTGTTTCTTTAGATTATAATTTTTGCACTGCAAACATAGCACACTGAATGGAAACATTCCTCATTTTTATTCGGGTTTTTATTTGGGGGGTTAGGGAGCCACAGAACACAGGGTATGCTGTTAGTACTTTCCAGGGATTGGTCATTAAAGAGGACATTCATGACAATTGTAAGCTACTCTTTTCTAACACTCTCTTGTGCATATCCTTGACCATTTCCTAGACTCACCTTTGATTTCACTATCCAAAAGACAACACTGACGTAGATTCTGAATCACAGCATGAAGAAAATGAACACAGAACAAACAGCATAAAAAAGAGATAAGATAAATTATTTGTAACATAAGAAGGCCAAAGGGGTGTTGCATCAGTTGAATGTGGTGACTGATAAGTGAAGGTCAAAGGGGTTTCAAGTTTAAACCAAGTGGAGCAAGGGTGAGCTATCATCTCTCTTCTTATTAGATGGGAAGCCACTATTCATTGCTGGAATTCATGGGACTCCCTGAACGCAAGGAAAGAGTGTGAAGGAAAGAGGCAATGGAACATCTTTTGGAGGTCATCTGTGTAGTAGCAGCTTTCATAGAAAGTCACCACATGGAATTCTTTGTTAGGAAAAGGGTCTCTGATGACTGACTGGACAAAGTAGGTGGTCAGCAAAATGGTGTGAGGGATGAAGAAAATATAGCTCAGAGTTAAGCAGACCAGGAAGTGGAACCCTACAGGATGGACCTGTGATGAGCTCTGAGATACCAGGTGATGACCACTGGGAATCAGGTTGTTAATACATAGCCTTAAGTGAATGGGATGCATTGATCATTGAACATTAAACATTAAACATTAGGGAACACCCAGGCAATTTCCCTTCCTGGGAAATTGGAGAACCTGCCTCAATGACTGTGTTCTATGGAAACAGGACTGAGCAGCACAGAAATAGGTACAGTCCTGAAGTAAGGGCAGCTGTCTTCAGGTCATAATAAAAGAGACACAAACAAGGTCTGGATCCATGATATTAGGAGTGGCTCCAATGCATTCAAGATCTGCTTTGTGCTAGTATGCTACAGAAACTAGTTTACTTTTCAACTCTAAACAACAATTAGCATTAATTTGGTGCCTACTAATTTCCAGGCTCATATTATTTTGTTTGATTTTGACCTCCCTGGCATGAGGCAGGTATTACATGTGGCGTGTACCTGTAATCCCAGTGGCTGGGAAGGTTGAGGCAGGAGGACCATGAGTTCGAAACCAGTCTCAGCAATGGCAAGGCACTAAGCAACTCAGTGAGACCCTGTCTCTAAGTAAAATAAAATTAGTAGGGCTGGGGATGTGGCTCAGTGGTTGAGTTCCCTTGAGTTCAATCCCCAGTACCAGAGAGAGAGAGAGAGAGAGAGAGAGAGAGAGAGAGAGAGAGAGAGAGAGAGAGAGAGAGAGAGAGAGAAATAGGAAAATAAAAATAAATAGGAGAATTTGATCACAGACTGCATAAACACAAAAGGAAGACAGTTAAATGATTACTCTCTGCAATTTCTTGCACAAGACGTTGGCAATTTTCTAAATGAAGCCTTTGATGGGGAAACAGAATAGTACATCAAGGATGAATGTGTATCCTGTCCACATTTATGATGACTTTTGGTTTTGTTTGTTACACTGTGAAATATCATACAGATAATACAAAATGTAGGCTAAATGACAAAAGAAATTGTTAGGCCTGTGTATCTATTACTAGATTAAGATTATTAATTATATGAGCCTTTTCCTGACTCCATCCCCTGTATTCCCCTTAGATGTAATTGAGTTTTTGATTGTATTAATCACTTTTTTTTTACAGTTTACATATGTAATTCAAACTACACATTAAAATGTTCCTGCTTATGAAGTTTACATAAATTATAAAACAGCTGCCTATGTACTCTTTGATTAGCTTTTTTGCTCAATACTATTTATCCATGTGGACAGTCAATACATAGGGTCCACTTGTTTTCTTGCTGAATAGAAGGCCATTAAATAAAAATAACACAATTGATTCACCCATTCTAAATCAAAAGATAATTGGGTAATTTCCAGTTTTCTGCTATGAACATTTTTGTGCATATCTCCCAGTATACAAATTATTCTCTAGTCTTTTTCTCTATGCTAGAACCTTCTAAGTTATGTTCAGTAAATGTGGTGATAGCAAGTATCCTTATTTTGTTCCTAAATTTAAAGGGAATTTTAACAACTTGTCATTATTGTTTATGATGGTCGCCATATGTTTTTTATAGACTGATCAGATTAAGAGAATTTTTATCATGAATAGTTATAGAATTTTATTGAATGATTTTTAGTATCTGTTGAGTCAACAAATGGTTTTCTTCTTTAATAAGCTGATAGGATGAATGACATTAGGTTTTAAATAATGAACTAAACTTATTTCCAGGGATAAGCTCGAATTTATGATCTCTTATTTGAAAAAGTCCAGTTGGTTTGATAATGTTCTATTTCCTTGTTAATGTTGTACATATTTGAATGGCATATAATTTTAATTTCTTATATTGACCATGTTCAATTTTGATCCAAGGTTAATGTTGTTCTTGTATGTGTTCCACTATTTTTTTTTTTTTTTTTTTTTTTTTTTTTGCGGTGCTGGGGATCGAACTCAGGGCCTTGTGCTTGAGGGGCAAGCACTCTACCAACTGAGCTATCTCCCCAGCCCTGTTGTTCTTGTAGAATACAATTGGGAATATTCTCTTTTTCTATTATCTAAAATAGCTTGTATGAGGCTGGGGATATAGCTCAGTTGGTAAAGTGCTGGTCTCGCAAGCACAAGGCCCTGGGTTCAATCCCTAGCACCTCCCCCACCAAAATGTTGAGCTTGTATATTTTGGAGATGAATATTTGGAAAAACACATCAAACCTTCTGGTCTAGTGTCTCCCAGTGGGGAAAAATTAATTACTGATTTCATTTCTTTCATGAACATTCAGATTTTTTTCTCAAATTAGTTTTGCCAATTTATACATTTTTAGATTGTCCATTTTGCTGAAAATTTTGAATTTGTTTGCAGATTTCATAAAATTGCCTTCTTATCTGATAACCTTTCATGTACATGTAATTATAGACTTCTTTATGTTATTTGTGCACCTTTCTTTTTTTTGGTCATCAGATTAATCATTTTTTATTCATTGTTAATTTCAAAGAATCCACTTTCAGTATTGGTTAGCCTGTATTTTTTCTCTATCTTTTTAGTTTTTGCTATCTTAATTCTCCCATTACTTGTGGGTTTGTTCTGCTGTTTTCTAAAAATTTCAATTTATGACTAACTCATTACACTTTTTTTCTTCTAACATAAGTATTCAAGTCTATAAATGTGTTACTTTAGCTTTACTTATTTTGTTAAGTAGTGCTTACATTATCATTTAATTTCCATGATTTCTATTATGATTTATTCTTTGACCCATGCATTATTTAAAAGTGGATTTTTATGTTTCCATATTTATGCATTTAGGTTACCTTTTTATAATTGATTTGTTTACAGTCTGTGTGATGAAATGGATTCTTTAAAATCAGTTGAGACTTGCTTCATGCTCTAGAACATGATTATCTTGTACACAGTTTCTGTGCTTCCTTCAAAGGAAAAACCACTCTCGACCTGTGGGAACAGTATCCTGTATATACCTTGAGGCCAAGTTATTGTGTCCTTCCAGTTTTCTGTGTTCTACCAAAACCACAGAAAAAATATCCTATATCATGTGGAATTGCACATTTCTCTTTGCAGTTCTGTTAATTTGCCTTTACTATTTGAAGATATGCTGTTCAGCACACAGAAGTTTAACCTTACTATAGTTCCCTGAAAACTGCTAGCTTTTAAGAAAACACAGTATACCTCTTTATTTTTAGAATATTACAGTTTGCTTTTAATTCTATATTGTTTGACATTATCATAGTAAAGAAAGTTATTGCTTACTTGCCTGAAATATGAAATTTCTAACCTTTATTTTCAACTATTCTGTGTTGCTCATAAACAATACAGAGGAAGATTTTGTCAGATTGTGTGTTAATCTAGTTAGAAAATTTTTGTCTTTTAATGGAAGAGGATAATGTAGTTGTATTGATTTTGTTGACTGAAACACCTTGGTTTGTTTTTACTATTTTATTTGGTGGTGTCTGTTCTACATTTTCAGCTTTTCTCTATTTTGTCTATTAACATCTTCCTTTTTTTTTTTGTTTTGTTTTTTTTTTTTTGAAACCAGGATTGAACACACAGGGGCACTTGACCACTGAGTCACATCCCCAGTCCTCTTATATTTTGAGACAAGGTCTTACTGAGTTGCTTAGGGCTTCTCTGAGCTGCTTAGGGCCTCACTAACTAATTTGCTGAGGCTGGCTTTGAACTCATGATTCTCCTGTCCTCAGCCTCCCAAGTTGCTGGGATTATAGGCATGTGCCACCATGCTCAGCTCTTTCTTGACTTCTTGTTTTAAAAAAATCTATTTTTTTCTCTCTAGTTTCTCCTCTACAAACTTCACAATTATAGACCACAAGGACTGTCCATTATCTGGAGTTGTGAAAAGCAAGTGTTCTCTGTGTGTTTTTCCCTAATTCATCTACTGCAAATGTCTCCCTTTGGATTCCTGTTTTTCTGCTTTTGTGGAGGGGTGGGAAGGATGCATGAGACAACCTAACATCCTGCTCAGAATCCAAGTGGTGAATCCTGCCCATCTCTCTTCCACACAGTGCATAGCTCTTAAACTAGATCACCAAATGCCAGTTTCAGGACATCATTCTGGATGTTTCTGGACTTTGATTTTCTTCTCCTTCCTTCCTTCCTTCCTTCCTTCCTTCCTTCCTTCCTTCCTTCCTTCCTTCCTTCCTTCCATCCATCACAAAGCACTTTAAGTGCAAATTGGGAAGATTTTCTCTAAATGTATGGTCAATCATTCTGCTAGGAATGGAAGATCATGCTTTGGTTTTGATGCAATCATTTCCTTATGTAATTTTGACAGGTTTATGAAGGTCTGGGATAAAGGTGGGAGTAGTATTTGTGTCTCTCCTGAGTAAAAACATTTGCAGATTTCCACTGCCAGACAATATTCTTTAGGGATCAAGAAAACAAAAGGGACTAACCCAAATGAAATTTTCTTTCTATTATGTATATTCTTTTCATATGTTCACTGTAATCCTTAAAAACAACTCCATTAAAGAGTTATTATTACTCATTTTATAGATGACACATTGAGACAACATTTTGAGTTAAGTTATTGAACTGGGACACAAACTCTTGCACATCTAATTCCAGAGTCCATGCCCTTCTAGCGATTCTTTTCAGAGTTTGTAAGAACAACCCTGGTTAGTCTTTCACTGGTAATTTTCATAGCAAACTATGCAGTTATTTACCCGGCACTGGTTAGAACTCTGCTAATTGCTAGTGTTCATTATGTTAGTAAACAGATATTTATCGACTCCAGAGAGAGTTCAAATTGTGGGAAAATATAAACAGTGATAGCATAAACAACTGCTTTCAAAGCAAACCTTTGTTTAAGGTTCCAGTGTCAAGCAATTTTTATTTTGTCATTTTTACTTTTGACCAAATATCTCATATTTAAAATCCTTTAAACCTTTGAGAGTAATTAAGCTTTCCATGAAATCTCTTATGTTGGTTACATAATAAATCTCACAAAATATAGGTATCTGTTTATGTAAGAGCCCACATAGCCCTATAGGCTGTTCCTAAAATATTAGTGAAAATCACCTTGGTAATTCTCATGCATGACCCAAGAGAGTCATATATAAGCTAATCTCATTTTATCACTGTGCTTTATCACTGCGGGACTTAACCACAGGCAAAGGGTTGAGGAAGAGGCTCTCTGTCTTTCCGCTTGTTCGCTCTTTCTCAGCTGAACGTGTCTAAAGTGGATTGCAGAGAGCTCCAATATCTGGGTATCCTAAAGTGCAAACTATGAAGATGGCCCCCAGGCCCATTCTCAGTGTTCACTGGATGCCTGCTGCTACTAAGTTTTCACCAGTGGAAGGTAACCATTTCTGCTCAAAACCAGATTGGAAGCAACACACCTAGAATCAACCCACCATGGAGTCCTATGGGAAGGAGTCATTATAATTTAAGGGTCAATACTCACAAACACCAAACCAAGTTGGGTAAGTTTTCCATTTGGAAGCTTCATACATGATCAAAGAGACCAATATGACAGTATAAAGAAAAGTAGAGGGAAGCAAAGATGCATTATTTCCATTATACGCCGTCATGTGTATTTCCAAAGTTGCTTTTAGGATGTGTTAAAGCCCAGGGTTATAAAAGGCTTGAAATCACTTTTTGTTCAAAGTTTGCCCCAAAATACAATTTAGAGAAGTATTAGCATGCTTCCCCAGTGGGCGTCCCTTGCTCTGCTATTAAAATGAAATGGGTGTGTTTACATAATCTGGGCATTTAGGAAAAAATTATGCAATTCAGTATAATTTTCCCAAAGGAGTTGAGATTGAACAGAAACCAACTGCACATCTGGGTCTGGGTCTGCTTCAGCCTCTGATGTGAAAACGAAGATGAATTCCAACTGGTCAAAAAGCTCAAATGTTCACTCCTGACAAGTTTTCCCCTTGCTGGAATGGAAAGCTTAAAACTGTTTTTCTGAAACATAAATTACAATCAGCTGGTGTTAGTTCTGTTTTTCTTAAGATTTTCTACTGATCATAAAAAGTCTTTTATTACTAATTGAATACACATGAAAAGAAAAATACCCTAACACCTTCCCATGCTTTTTGCTGGAATGGAAATTTAGATCAAACTTGGGTGTGCCCTGGTGTCTTTCAATATGAGGTAATGATCAGATAGTACTGTCTTCTCATTAATGTTCATGAGTAACACTGAGAAGAAATGGTTACATGAGAAGCCATGCAGATGCTGTTATCTTTTTAAACTTGATTTTAGTCACCTTCCTGGCTACATTTGAATTATACTTTGAAATGTGGTTATCAGATACAGAATTGAAATAGTTAATTCACCCACCATTTCCTTGTTTTGACATTGTGGGGTATACCTTCAGTACTTTATATGGGTAAGAGACAATGAGTTAAGAAGTCTATTTTAATGATGTTGTAATTTGGACTTGCATACTTGATGCATTGTTGCTGATTTTCATGCAGCACACTCTTGTTTCCCATGTGTCTGAGATGTCAATGTTTCTTTTCAGGGCAACTTGTTGGAGATGAACAGTCTGGCCTCTTGGGATTCATTTCACACAAGAGGCACTTGGTTAAGTATCACTTGAGTGTAGACAACACACACAAACAACATACAACTTATGATAGCAACTTTCTCATCTGTAAGTGAGTCTCTTCTAAAGCATTCCACTGAGAGTCAGAGTCGAACCTTGCACTCTCTCTGTGTGTGCACATGGGCTAGGCCATTTTCTCCTTTCAGTGGCGGTGATGTGGGTGAGAGGCAGAGGGGAGACAGTGAGCTTGCAGGCTTCAGTCGGTGCAAGTACTCAGATAAACAACAAGATCAGTAGCCATAATATTTTCTTTAGCTGAAGAAGGCATTCCAGGGACAAACCCCTGTGTAAATGATAGCACAAGGTCCTCATACTTAGTCAAAATATATTTTTAGTCCAGTTGTTATGGTGTCACAGCAAATGCAAAATATTCCCTTAGTGCCATTTTGTAGCCAAGCAACATGGAGAGGACCATAGGCCCTAAAAGTACAGAGCACTTATCTCGAATCAGCCACACTGCCATTTCCACACTACATGGCCAGGGATAAGCCTGAGTTTAGATAGAATCAAGGACAAAAATTATCATTGTTGATACCTCCAGGGTGTTTTTGTATTACAGCCCTCAACAGAAATATGGTGAAGGTGTCCTGGATGTTGCTGAGAGTATTTACTGACCTGCGGAGGTTACTACTCTGTACTATCAAGCTTAGGAGGAATAAAAAAGTTGTAGGTCAGCTTCTAAAAGCAAGCTCCAAGCAGCAGCAAAAGGGAAAGAGAAAAGGTTTAACGTTCTTCAGAAATGAGAAACTGGTTTGAGCTCAGCTTGTAGTGAACACACAGAAATGGTGACAAGAGATTATTTTCCCATTAGGGAGCTGAGACTTATCTCAATTGTATTACTATATGCATGCTGTGCCCCAAGCATTGAGTGGGGGAGGTTCTCTAGAAATACGAGTTCTTAGTAATTGCAGGCTGTGTCCGCCACCTGCACAGAGGCAGGTGTCTCCATGCTTTCAGTTTACATGGCAGGAGTGTACATTCTATGTCCCGAGCAGAAACTTCAAGGCTGCCTTTGTTTGTTCCGTGTTAATGATCACACCCCAGTCATAGCCTTAGCAGCACCTTAAGTTTATATGCACACGTTATCTTGTTAAAACTCATCCACGTCTATCTAAATTCAATTTCAGAAATAGCTAGTGATGCTAGCAGCGCCAATATCATCATTTCTCCTTGACAAATATGGAAACCAAGGCATGGAATTTCCTAAAGTCCAGGAATCGTTATTCTGGAATTGAAGGGGTCTGAAAGAACTCGTGTCGGCCTCTATGTTCACATAGAAGGAAAGAGAAGACCAGAAAGTTCACATAGCAAGTCAGTAAGAGAGAAAGAGCGGAGATTCCACCAGGACTTGGAATCTAATGCTGTTCCAAACTGTAGCGTTGCCTGTGTCCAGTGGAGAGAAGTTTCTCTTCCTTCAGTGCCTTTTCCTTGTGCAGTGGCTCCAAGAATCTAGCAATTCAGATGCTGTGAGACAGGGACTGCTCCATCACTACTCACCTGTCATTTCCTAGAATAATGCCTATTCTTTTATGGATACACAATACACAAAATTCTTTTGGTGAGTGAATATATGTCTTCTAATAGATACCAGGCATTTTTAGGAATAGATCTACTGATATTTGGCATAAAGTGACAACCTCTGATGGGAAAGAATGTGTCATCTGCAAGCCAGTCTTCTATGTAGATGACATGATATCCAGAAGCAGCTTAGAAACCTGCTTTGGGGTCAGGGTGGGGAAGGATTCGGACTCAAGTTCTGAGACAAGCTGGTTGAGTGCTGAGGAGCTTCAGTTTTGGGAGCCTTAAATACAGACCCCCTGGCTGGTTGTGATTCCAGAGCTGGTGAAAACTCTTCCCAAGTTCTAGGCTGATATTGATTCCAGCTTCCTTAAAATCTGCTCATCCTCCATAGTTTTACATTAAAAGCTCTGAGGGTCATTTCAAACTGTGTCGCCTCCCCCACCAGCTAGTTAAGAGACAGCTAGTTAGCCAGCCACCTTTAGAGATAGACCTTGGATCCTTCAGGTGCTTTTGGCAAAAATGAGGTCAATAAGCACTGAACACAGACATTAGTAATTTCTGTTTTAAGGCAAGTCTTTTGGAGAAGAGGGTGAGCAATTGGAGCTGAGTGGTGCTGAGCAGTAATAGCTTAATTTGCCTCAGCTGCAGTTCATCAGGTCCTCTCACTTCCATTTTCTTATATGATCATCATGACTTTATGGTGTAAGCAAAAAGATAATTTATTTTACTTTTTTAAAAGGGGAAATCAAAGTTTGGAGTGGCCACAGCATATGCTAGAGGTCAAAAATTTGGGAGGAACTTGAACTCAGGTCTTCTGACTCCAGGACTGCTATTCTTCCCACTTTCCTGGGACCAAAGCAGGTGAAACCTGTTGCCTACTTTTACTTCCCTGCACAGGCTGATGTGGGGTGTTGGCCCAGCAGGCTGAAAGATGGACTCCAGCAGCTGCCTATTCCTTCTATGGTCCAAAGAATTGCTGATCCAAAGAGAGGGAAACCAGGTAAACCCCACCTTTCAGTCTCCTGCAATTTATTTTTCTTGCTTTTCAAACACACAATATTTTGCTCAAAGCTTCAAGAAATTGTTGAAGTCGAAATTCCAATTAACCTTGGAAGTAAGTGCTGTAACTATAGGGGAGCTTATATGCTTTATAAAATGAGAATGAACCTCAAATGTTACTGGAATTTGCTGAAACTGGACAGGGATCAGGATGTAGATGCTAAGGTTGACACCATCTAGTTGTTCACACTGGAAATACAGGCAAGAAGTACAGGTTTTAAAACAAATATGATTATTTTTATTATGCAGACTGTTTTCATGAACTGTGGTCTCTATGATCTTTTCATTTTGTTTTCACATCACATATATGATTTATACATATATTTACACACACATGTATTATAAATATCCACATGCATGTATATGTATGTGGGTATGTGTGGGAGGGTTATGGATTAGATATGAGGTGTTCCCCAAAAGCTCATATGTAAGACAGTACAAGTAATTTCATAGGTGAAACAATGCATTAATCCACTGATAAGAATTAACTGGGCAGTAACTGTAGATGGGTAGCTGCAGAAGGTGATTTACTGAGGATGTGCCTTTGGGGTTTATATTTTGTCCCTGGTGAGCTGAATTATGTCTGCTTCCTGGCACCATGTGCTGAGCTGCTTTCTTCCTCCATACCCTGCAGCCATGATGTTCTGCCTCACCTTGGGTCCACAGCAATGGAGTTAGCCACCTATGGACTGAAATTTCTGAAACTGTGAGCCCTAAATAAACTTTTGATTATGTAAGCTGTTCTTGTCAAGTCTTTTGTTCAGAGTGATTAAAAAAGCTGACTAAAACAGTGTGTGTGTTTGTGTTCGTGTGTGTGTGTGTGTATATTTTTTTCTAGTGTTCCTTAAGAATATCATTTAAGCCCAATTTAGGCCTCAGGTAGAATGAACTGGACAACTGCTTTTATGAATTAAATACAAAAATAATAAAAATTCCAATGGGTCTAGACATATCACAAATAAAATCTAAGTGCAGTTACATGTGGAATTTCACATTATCTTGATATTTGGCCAGGGCTCATGGAGAAAATACACAGTATTCCTTCTTTGGCACTTTAATTTTAAAAGAAACATTGTCTTTTGGCAAACACAAGACACTGCTTTTCCAGCCTCATTTAGATCTTACTCCTGATGAGTTAATGACACCTTCTGAGACATCAGTTATCAAATATGGCTTGAGCCTTGGTGGTGAGGTCAGAGCCACATTAGATCACATGGTAGACACCCTTGCTCTCTAGACACTCAAGGGCTAGATAGCAAAGAGCAGATACAGGTCCTAAATGTTCCATTCCTTTCTGCTAAGCTAGTCCATTACAGCATTTTCCCCACAGACTCTGAGAGGGGACTTGTAATCTTCCCCTGATCAGTCACAGTTACTCTGAACTGGCATTAGACTACCCCTGAATGATTCTGTGAGGTACAGCTAAAGTGAAGAGAAAGAAGCACCAAGCACTCAACTCCAGGGAAGGGAGGTACATCTTGGGCTGCACTGAAGCATCTGTAAAGAGGATGGTGCCTACTGTGTTCTGTAGCATAGCCAGAACTCAGAGAGATGGAGGGACACAGAAGGAGCAAAGATGAAGAGAATGCATGGGCAGAGGAGACTGAGTAGATGAATGTGGAATAACATGAGGGTTGGCCTTGGGACTGCAGAGTAGGGTTCTAGTCTCATCACCTGGGACTTTCATTCAAAAACTTCATCTCTTACCATACATTCCCATTCATAAATATCAAGGGTGGAGATACAGTGGTTTCTGGCCTATAGGTGCCCACTGGCACACTACCACAAACTGTATCACATTCTGAAAGGTATGTGACTGTGAGTCATAGCTTTCATGTCAATAAAATGGATAATCTAAAGGGGACTTCAAAAGACTACATGAACTTCCTTCCACCAAGCTCATTAAGTGAGGCACTTTGACACACAGTCTGGATTCATTATGAGCAAACATGATGATTACTTTTCTCTCCTCCTAATGATAAAATGAAGAAAGCTCCAGGTTTCTTGCACTTTTACAAGACAGATGAAATAATCAGCCAATCTTTTTACCATTTATAGTTTGGGTGTACACCTGGCTTGAGGCAGAACAGATTGAGATGACCTCATTACTTCCCTTCAAGCAATATGAGTCTATAAATTTTCACACTGAATTGGACAAGAATCAGCATATCCTGTTTTGAACATCTGCACAATTAGACTGACAGGTGAGTGATTCCGATTGCCTGGTGTATCCTTGTCCTCTCCAATCTTCATCCATAAGGAATATGAAATAATATCTCTTACTTTTTCTACCTAGACAAAAAATGGAATACCTACATGGACTGGAAATGATAGTGTAAAACTCATTCAATTCCCTTGCAATTGCCTAAAGTAACATATGTATACTTAGCTTCATTTTTTATAATATGGAATATAGAAGAATCTTGGAAAAGTAATGGATCAAAATCCATCTGTTTTTGGAAGTTACATGATCTGAGGCAGACAAATGACCTAGCCAATGTTCCTTTTAATTCTCAAATGACTGTAAGAATTTACATGCTGTCATACCCTGTTACATCCACCCAGGCTACTCCTCATCCCCTATTAGATTGTTCTGCTCTTGGCCATGTTTGTTTCAGAATGGTCACAGTGAAGAGCCTAGGGTATAAGCTGCATGAGTGACTTTTTGGATTGTGTCTCCTCATTCTGGTTCACAAATCCTTGAGTCTTATCTCTCCATGAGAGATCTGATAGAGTCCATGTTATAGTGATCATATAAACTTCAGTGAGGATATAGAGATCTCAAAAAAACCTCAGGTAAACAGAAAAAGGCAAATAATTCATATTGAAGCTTTAAGTTTTCCTGTATTGAATGAAATGTGAATGCTGCCATTAAAAAACAAGGAACCAGTGATATTTCCTCAGGTCACTGTGGCATCAAATAGACTTAAGACACCTGTCTTTCACCGCACTTCCATTCCTCTAATGCAACTCTCTAGCATGACTTGTCATGCTTGAGAAACTTTCCTGCTTCTGAAAATGTGGAAATGGACATGTGCTTTGCAAATAATGGGACTTACTCACAACACCAGATGGCCCCTTTCTGTTTATCAGTTAGCAGTTTTCTTAAGTTCCCTCAAAACTTGGTTTTCTCATCTGTAAGCAGGGAAAAATAATAATCTACCAATTTCACAGAGTTACAGCAAACACTGAATGGGACACTATATGTTCAGTATTGGGCAGAGTGGATATACAATAATTTGTGGCTAATCTTATAATGGCTGGATCTTCTGAAAATGCATTTGACACTTGGGAAAAGACCCAACACCACTGGCTGAATCTGGTAGGAGGGGATGAACATATGTTAGGAAGTTGTGCTGGGCCCTTGTGTCTGAAATATAGTTAGGAATGGGACTTTTTTGGCTCTGTTAAGGCCTATTCATCTCTGAGCATGGCTTGTTTCCTATTTCTCAGCAAATCCCTCTTCCTTCCTCTGAAACCCATCCAACCTTCTTTTTGTTTCCAACATCTTAAAAGAAACAATAAAGGCTGACCCTGCCACTCCCTGAGCCTACTGAGAACATTTTCTTCCGTTACCCCTGGGGGCTTGTGTCATTAGCTGGCAGGGTGCTCCAAGCTCCTTTGAACTGGGAAGCCAGGGTGGCGTGACCAGGAACTGTGAGTATGAAGGGAAATTACGAAAGCAAGAAGGAATAAAGCGTGAGAGTTAGCTGGATTTGCATCTCTTGGTCAACCCCTATGCACCAGCAGAATCAGGTGGATTCTGTTGAGAATGGTAAGGGAGGTTTGGAGAAGCACGGTTTATGGGCCCATCGCACTGTCCACAGTTAGAATAGACATCTGGCTTCTCCTGTAGGAATCCCTACAAATTTTTATCCACCATGCTGAATACACCCAGGATGGCAACCTGGTCTGAACCTGAACATCTCACTCAAGTCTTTGCTCTATCACTTAATGTCTGGAGGACCATACGCATTTTTTTTTCTCAGATGTTAAAATTGAATTGTTTTAAGGATTAATGACATAGCATATGTAAGGTATTTCACGTTTGGAATATAAGAAATGATCAGCAAACTTTGTATCTAGCAACAAAGAAACTAGCTAAGGAAGAATGTTCTTTAAGTCAAAAGCAAAATGAAAAATGAGAAGTCAGAGCAAAGAGCTAAGGAGAGTAAAAGGAAATAGTTTATTGATGGCAAGAGTTGAGATAGTGCTGGGAGTTAGAGGGAACCCCTGGACCTGATATTCATCATCTCTGCCTCCTGACAAACACCTGGTGCCCAGTTTTTACTAACCTGTATAACTCATGGCATCAATTTGTAGCAAAGTGTAAAGAAAGAGTAGACTAAGGGAAAAGGGACATTTATGAGGCCCATCTCTAGGGGTTTTTCTTGTTGTCTGATGTTTTAGTCTTCTATGATCGTACTTCACCTTTTATTGTTTTCCCCCTTTGTCCTAGTGACAAAGTGTGGATCTTCATGAATTTGGGAGTGGGTAAGCTCACGAGACTTGCTGGTTCATGGTAAAGCCACTAATAAGTAAGTGGCCTGAGCAGTCATACTTTCTACCCATGCTTGACCTGACGTTGGCCCATAGGAATAGGAAAATGACATGGATAACTTCTGCTTTTATGGATTCATTTAAATCCCGTATTCTTGGTGGATACAAACTTGCCACTGGAAAAAAGAACATTGTCACAGGATGGGCTGACTGTCCTGAAGACCAAGCATGAACACATGAGCAGCAGTAAAAAAATTTTTTTTATCATAAAAATAACAATGGAAAGCTGGGGAGATAGCTCAATTGGTAGAGGGCTCGCCATGCAAGCATAAGGCCCTGGGTTCGATCCCCAGCACTGGGAGAAAAAAAAAAAAAAAAAAAAAAAAAAAACGGAAAGGATAATAAGTTTGATAATAATAATAGATATATTATCTTCAATCATCAAAACAGTGCTGCAAGATAGGCATTATTATTCCCATTCTACCAATGCAAAAACAGGCTGAGAGACATAAAAGCAACATGCTAAAGGTCACTGTGTAGTACAGATGGAGTGAAACTCAGATCCCTGGTGACAATAAAGGTTTTTTATGCTATCGCCCTGTACAGCTGTCTATGATGATCTTTTCAGTCATGAGTATTCCAAACACTTTAGACCCCTTTCCCATCATTTTGCTTCCTTCTAGTTTGAAGCTTGCACCCATGGAAGACTAGGACTCTAAGGCAGTGATTTCAGAGTTCTTGAAGACTCATAAACTACAATTAGTTTGCAATAATTAGCAAGAAACAAATACTTTAAAAAACCATCCATTCACTTAAAATGATTTTTAATTTTATGATGACTAGTATATAATTATAGCAGAACAGAGCTATTTAGTTAGAAAAAATAACTTCAAAGATGAGAGACCATTTAATGTTTATTTGCTCCAGGGTTCTAATTATTTTGAAAACTACCAAAACTTCATATATGATTACTAACAACATTCAATAACAGCTTTGAGGGAAGTTGGACCAACCAGTTCTTTTTTTTTTTTAAATCTTTAAAAACATTTTTTTAGTTGTACCATTTCTTTTTTGAGTTCCATTAACATGAGGAAAATAAATAATAAAGAATAAATATGAGGACCTGTATAGATGATGTCACTGTTACTTTCCCACTTGGCTACCAGTTCAGGCTTCCCATGCTGAAAAAATGAAAAATAATACCAATCAAGTCTTCCTGGTCATTTTTGAAATGAGACCAACAAAACAAGACCAGTGAGGAACAATAAACACAGTATTGTTTTTCTGAAATATATGAGCAAATCTTGGTAGCTCCAATTTGGTTTCATTACATTTCCAATATGTGCATGCATCAATTCATCTTCTTTTCTTCCCATAGTTAAGATTTATGCACTTTATTAATCACCTCGTGACAGTCATCTCAGCAGTTTCACTTAGCAGAGTAAACCAGTCAAACCCCATCAGACTTCTGGGGATGTCACATGGCAAACTTTGGATTCCTGGCAACTTGAATTACTCTTGACAATATGAGATGTTTTAGAGTGATCTGTCTTAGGGCCATCTAATATATCACATCTGCCTCTGCTCTTTTCCTAATTGATAGGTTGAAAGAGAGAAACCCTTTAGACCACTGCAAATGTTCCCCTGAAGGAGCCTTGGCATGCAGGTTCCTTGATAGCAGTGGCTTCAAAATGGCAAGCAGCTAAATGTTCTGTTTTAAAAATGTAACATGCATAATATGAAGGACATACATGGCATTGAGCAAAATTAAATTTCCTGAAAGGCTTTGGTCAGCAATAGCAACCTGCCAGGTGTTTACTGCATGCTCAAGTGCTCAAAAAATGGGATGCTGCCAGGTGTGGTGAATCAGTCACTGTCACTGGCTCTTCAGCCTACAGAATGCTCACCAGAACTAGGGGCCAGCACCAACTTAAATTGTTGTCCTCTCTTCTAATGCTTGGTAGTACTGTATTTTTAAAAATCACTTGTATGATGTCAACTCTACTCTCTGCAAGGATAGAGTTCTAAACTTAATGTAGTCTCAAATAATTTTCAAATACTCTTTATTAAATGCCCAACAGCATTTCTGAGTTACCTGCCAGCTTCCTTTGAGATACCAAGAGTACAGAGTTGGATTCCAAATGCAGTTATAATCAGAAAGAAGCAAATTTACAAAATTATTCATTTAAGAGAGGTATCCTCTGAGCCTTTTTGGTCCTGCCTGTTTCTATGATCAAACGGAACAGTTTAGGGGGGCACTTTTCACACTGAAGAACTCAAATAAGGAAGAGTCGATGACTTGGCAAGCTTGCAAAGGACCAGCTAAGTGAAAATTATAGCCCTTATATAACAGTATGGCACATGAGACCAAAAATAAAAAATGACCAATTTGATCTTAAGAAAATTTAATGAAAAATCCAGAGAGGAAAATGGGTTACTGCAGTGCTATTTCTATGGTCTTTCAAATGCAGTCACACTTTCAAAATCTTGGAATTAACAGCATTCAAAACTCCCAGCCTCACGAGTTTATAAAGTAGCAGTGCAGTTTGGCAAAGAGTACTTAACTAGAAATTGAGAGGCCTGCAATTTAGCTTTGACCTTGTACTAAACTGTACAAGGTCTGAGCCATTAAAGCTGCCATGCAAAAAGGGGCTGGAATAGATGGTGGTTATCAACTGGTGGCCTCAAAGGTGGCAGGCAGTTTCCTTTCTTATAAAAACCTAACAGATGTCATGCATTTGTGTGTAAAATGATCGAACAGGTTAATCCAAACATTGCATTTTATTTGCTTCACTTTTAGATTATATTAACTGAAAGAAGTAACACCAGTTATTTAACATGAATTGAGTGCTCTCATTGGAGAATGATGTTTTTACTTATTGGAAATTCAAGAGAATATTTCAAAAAATGAAATTCACAGAGAAAAATGAGTTTTAAATGAAAACTTGTGGCAACCAGTTTAGACAAGGTTTCGCAAAAATCTCAGCTCAGGATTTCTAGGATAAGTAAATATGAAAATAAATTCTTTAGTCTTTTTCTTGTGTCCTTTGAGTTTCAGTGTAGAACTGTTTTTATTTACTAACACTAAGCTTTACAACTCCTTTCCCTTTCAATTCTGTGTATACCTGCAGAGAGAGTAACTTCAACCAAGTCTCATGATTTCTTATCCTTGCTACTTGCTTCACTGGCCTAATTATTTTAATAAGCAGCTTAACTGAAATGCTGGCTTACATTTATATTTCAATTTAATTGTGCACAGTTCCTAATACAATAAACCTCAAAAGTCTTTTCCCATTTGTGACAGGGTTTCACTGTGTCTGTTAGGAACACTAACAAAAACAGCTTCACTTTATCTCTGCACATACAACTTCTCTGTTTTGTTTCTTCATTTTTTTTCTTTAAGATTAACAATACACATAAAAAAGAATCCTACAGCTCTGTTAGTTGACTCTTTAAATGAAGAGAAGAGAAAGTCCCCATCCAGGCCGGCAGGAGAGCAAAGCTGGTGGCTGTAAATGAAGAACCAGCAGCCATTCCTTGGTCAGCCATAGCCTAGGCTGCTCCAGTTCCCATCATTTAGCAGGATGAGTTTTCTCAAGAGGGAGACGAACAGGAAGTGGAAAAAAGAATGACATGGAAAGTCACTTGCTAATCATAGCCCCTGGGGACTGGAACACAGAATTCCCCTTATGGTCTAATTATTCTTTGGTATCTTTAATGAAACCAAATCAGGCGAGTTTCCAGCATCTGGCTGATGTTTCAGAGGCCTGGCTTCTGCCTGTCCTCAGCTCTGAAAGGAAATATTTACTAACTTCCTGGAGTGTTCTTATTATCATCCATTACTATTAAGTTCCCAGAAAAATCTTTGCATTTTTCTAACACTGAAGGAAAAAGCTAGAAGAACATAAATCTATGTAAATTGTCTTGTGTTTTCCTTGCTCCAAACCACAAAGGAGTGACTTTGGAATGTGGTTATCAGGTCAACATGGAGCAGCTGACTCTTGGCTGACATCCTGTTAGGCACTTAGCAATGGATCTTAAGCATGACTCTGCTTTGCCTGGCAAAAGTAGATATTCATGCCTCTTCTCATCCATGCTTCTGCATGTGAGCCTGTCAAAGTAGAAAATGCTACAGGGTGATGCTTTAGAAACTGAATTCTACTGCCTACTATAAATGGCAGCATGCCAGAATGAGGGGATCTTGCTTAATCTAGTAAAACACATTCTGGAATCCTTGGATCAAAAGCAGTGTTTGCAGATTCACAGAAAAAGCAATAATAGCTACCTCTACTCAGTACTGCTACTCAGCCAAGCTAAACTTCAGCCTTTACTCCATTAAAAAAAAAACCTGCACATTGGGCATTATCTCATTTTATTTATTCTTCACTTACAGCTCAGCAACTTTCAGCAGCACCCCCAGGACCTCACAGGTACTAATGGCAGCACCCAGCTGGATGTTTTTCAGGTACCTAAAGGACCACCCAACTCTCTTCTCTTCATTTTACACATGAGAGACAGATATCTAGAGCACAAAGGTATTTAGACAGAACAGCAAGTGGGGACTGCTAAGGCTCTGGGTTTTTCACTCAATCAACTTTGATGATTCATGCTAACAGCAGGGAATGTTACTTTGATGGTTAGCTTCTTGTGGGTCAGAAAAATGTTTTGCTCACATCGGTGGTGGCACAGGCTGGGCATTTAATCAATAATTGGGAATGAAAAGACAATATAGAAAACTGAAAAGAGAAAAGGGAGAAGTCAATTTATATTTGGTTTTAAAAGACATGGTTTTCCTCAGTCATTTAGCTTCTAAGCAAGTGATATATTCATTAGTATTATGATAGCCTGTTTGCTTCTTTTTTTTCATTCTTAATAACATTTTGGTGATGGAAACTGGAGCCAGATGTATACTGCCAGAAACCAGCTGAAGGTACAAAATGTCAAATGCCCCCAATGTATAGTCAGTCCCAGGTCCCAGTGTGATGCTCTCTATCCTGGGACTCACAGTTAACTCCTTCAGGTATTCCCATCTCCCTTTACAAGCACTCAACTAGTAAACACAGATTCTCATGGGTGGATAAGATATGGCAGAGAAAGGGGGAGAGGTGTGGGATGCCTGAGGGAGGAAACAATGTGCCTCTTACCAGGTCTTCAGACAGAAACCAATTGTGTCTGAACTCCTGGGCTAATCTCACACTTGGTTTAGGCACTGAGGGCTCATCTCAAGACCAACAGGAAATCCACACTAAAAGAGGATTCGGTACAACCCAGTCACCTTAACAGAACTGGTCCCCAATTTGGGGCATCTTTTCTTCCCAATCAGACGGCAGCCTGCTTTCATGTCAGACACATCTACCTGTTAGGTTAAGTGGGGAAGACACTTACTAAGCAATGAGGCATGTGCTGATGTTTGGGGACATAAGTAGACAGTCTGCCATGCAACACTGGAGAGTCAAACCCTTCCTTCCAGACTGACAGCCAGGAATACCATTTTCTTGTTCAATGAGTGCAAATCTTTTTATTTCTATCCCAAAGCTCTGGAGCTCAACAGTACATCCCCACTCTCCTGGGCTGAGCAAGCTGAAAAGACTGACATGGGTCAGTCAAACATGATCAACTTAGGCATGCACCATGGAACACGCCAATGGAACAAAAAGTTAATTGCCTCACCAGTGAAAGAAGAGCTTCAGCAGTTTCCCTCAGTAGGAGAGCTGGGGTGCTTCCTGCACCCCAAAGCTCTGCAGAAATTTCCAGAAGTTACATGTCAGGAGGACCTGTTTCTCACAGTTTTTTTTCCAAAGTGACATTAATAATTTATGAATAGGCCAGTACCCTAAGCCACATGTGTAAGGGGGACCCAGTGGTGGGATAAACAGGGACTTAAGTTCTTAACAGAAACAAAGTGCAGAAGGACGAAAAAATTTAAAAAAATATGTAAAAATCCAAGTAGGTCATATGCACAGCACAAATATTATCTTTTATGTACTGGCAACAATCATAAAATATAAAAGAATCATGTAGTTATGTAACAAAAGGTGAGACTTTGTACTTTCTCCTATTAACTGCTTGCAGGGCATCTGGTTGGATTTGGGTACATTCATCTGGTTAAAAGGCGTTTTTACAACTGGGTAGACTTGTCAGTTAAGGAAGACTGAGGTGCATTCCACTGTGTGTATGTACTGTCAATAGAACTGTCCCTGAAGTTTGGAGTGTAGGAACTTTATTAGATAATCATGTGAAAAGGAAAAAGGGAGAAGCTGGTTTCTAGTTTGCAGAATTGGTGGTAAAGAAGAGGAAAACAAACTTTTTGATTTGTTTTCTTTTATTTTCATTGCAAATTGGGAGTCATCTGGACACAAAAGGAGTGGAACTCATCAATTTTGGGCATACAGATTAAGTCAGAGTTCACTATCAATTAGCTATAGCACAACACGAAATAAAAAGAGAATTGGATTCCTCTAATCAGCTGAATTGCAAGGTCAGAGCTCTAAATTACTGCTTGGTTGCTTCAACTGCAAATTATTGCTTAAAGGATATTTTTATGTTTATGCATTCATTTAATCTCTGTATTTATATACTTCTCTCAGAGCTATCAGAAAAATGCTGTGATGCAGCTATACATAACAATCCAATATGTATAGATTCCACTTTTTTATTATTCTAAATTTTAGAGGTGCTTTGAAGATCTGAACTAACAAATACTCCACTATTTGAAAATGGAATCAAGTCTAAACAGCAGTTTGTACCCCAACTATCAAGGAACAATAAAGATACATAATTCCACATGTGAAAGTATCAGATGCTGGAAACCCAATGTAGCCATTTTAAATCCACAGCCACTTTTACTAAATATAAACTATTTGGTGAGAAAATAAATATTAAATCCTAGCTCATAGAAGATAGTTCAGTAAGTGTAATGAGAATGCTAGCTATCATTTAGTGAGGACTGACAAAGCAGTTTGCATTGGGACAGGCACTAAGGAGATCCACTGAAATATAAGACTGAAATCTTGCTTATAACAAACTCGAAATAAAGGTAATAGAAGAAAGAACAAAAAGAAATGAGCATCACTAAGCATTTCTGATGGACCCTGCACCCAGCAAGGAACCATGACGGTATGCTTGACACAGTAAGTGTACCAGGTAGGTGTTCATATGCTCACGTTGCTGGTAGAGGCTGAGTTGGTGGGGCCACGGTGTAACAAAGAACAGGGACCTTCCTCCCAGCTGCATCTCACTGCTCTCCACCCCACTTCGTGCTCCCTAAACTCGTTTGTTCATGGTTTCTCCAGTGTACTATGCTCTTGTTTTTGTTGTTGTTGTTTGAACTGCATTCAAACCATTGGTCTGTCTCCAGATGCAGCTAAAACATCCCCATCTGTCTATAAGAAAGCCTTCTTTGAGCACACAGGCCAGGTGAGCCTCTCCTGTTATATGCTTAGCATATAGAAAAATCTGGAATTCCCTATTTATTTGCAGGAATGTTTGATTACTGTCTTTCTTTCTCCCCCATTAGGATGCAAATTCCCTGAGGTACAGACTGCATGTGTCATGCTCTTTATGATCTCCAGCATTTGCCGAGTGCAGAGCATAGAGCATGTGTGCAGTGACCATTGGTGGAGACAGCAGCTTAGCTATTACTCGACAGAGCTAAGGTGGGAGCTCAGTTTGCTGCTCTTTATACCATGCCATTCTCCCTTTATTCTGAGCTCCCCATTCGTGACACCTGAGAGCCTCTGCCAGTTTGCATTATCCTGCAACATAAGGCGAGCACAGCTCTGGTCTCGACGCCCAGTGGTTAAATGCTGGTCCCTCATTAATTCATTTGTTCATCATCTATTCAGCAAACATCTTTAACCACCCAATCTGTGTGCTTGGCACTGTTCTACATGCCTGGGATACAATAGCTTTTAAAACAGACACGAGTCCTTAAAATGAATTATATTCTAGTCCAAAATATCCCAGTTTACCATCTTGATCCAATTTCTAGGTGTCTGATGTATATGGCTATGTGTTTACAGTTGCATGACATATTGACATGCAAAAAGCTATCAGTTAATATAAATATATTTAATAGGAGGTCTATCTATGTAAAAATAACCTACTGATAAGCCCTTCATGATGGGTGATGGATGTATGAGAATGGTCACAGTGCTTTTCAGGAGCCAGGCCTTCATTGTGTTCATGCTCTCGTGACTCAACATGTAAGTGGAATGCTTTATCATAGTGGCTTTCATGGCTGGTTTATGTGCACAGAAGAAAACTGAGGTCAACGCCGTGTAGTTGCTTAGCATTTTGTCCCTAATTTGATGTAACTGATCCTAAGAATACCCAGAAGACTGTCACTAGGGTCTGATAGTCATTAAAAACTCAGAGTTACCCAAATGTTTAAGCGACAACCCCAGTATGTCACTGGGTATCAGAACATCACCTTCCAATGTTACAGGAGAGTGCATATTAGATGTACAAGCTCTTATATGTTCATTTAAACAGTCTCAAGAGGGAATACATATGTCCAGTAAATAAACTGTGAAGGAAATTCAATGTTATTAGTAAAATAAATGTAAATTAATATTGTATTAATTTCCTAATTAGAAAAGGTTAAAAAATAAGTTTGTGGAGGTTACAGGACAAGAACTATAATACACACTTGGTGAGAGAGTAGACAGTCATCCATTTCAGAAGGAAAATTTAGTTTGTATGAGTATACAATATGGATTCTTTAAAATATCTGCAGACTTGTGAGTGCATTAATTGTGCCT
Source organism: Sciurus vulgaris (assembly GCF_902686455.1). Classification (NCBI taxonomy): domain Eukaryota; kingdom Metazoa; phylum Chordata; class Mammalia; order Rodentia; family Sciuridae; genus Sciurus; species Sciurus vulgaris. The sequence goes on from NC_136461.1 coordinate 190,947,357, forward strand.
TGTGAAAAAAATCAAATAATTTTTATAATATGTTTACTTCTAATTATAATAATGTATAAACAGAAAAAAGTTATAGTGCTTAGAATAGAAAATGTCTGTCCTAGTGACCTGATTTCTAGATATAACCACTTTTAAAGGTTTTAGTAATTTCATAGTATTTACCTCAATTTTTCATAAACTTATGCCAAGGGATTTACTTGCTAAGAATCAACACTAAAAATATTATCAGATATGTTCACAGAGATTTTGGCATAGGGACATTAATCCCATTTCTATTTATAATAACAAAAATAACCTGGTAGTAGCACTTGTTTAGATTGTTTGACCAAATGACAGCCTAAATGTATAATGGAATATAACCAGATACTTTTAAGTGGTATAGTAATAAATTAATATAAATTATATAAATGAATAATAGACTATTGATAGGGATATCCATATTGGACAGTGACTGGTAGTAAAGATGAATTTACTTGGCTTCAAAATTCTTTTCAATAAATACATGTTTGCTTATAGTCAGAAAAATTAACACTTCTAAAATGTGAATTATCTATTTTATGTAATCTTTGGGCTTTGATGTCAAGCAAGTAAAGTGGGGCAGCATGTGAAGGAAGAGATGAGGGAAGGACATATTTTAATAAGGTATATTTGGGAAACATCAGTGATGTTGTTTGTCCTATTATATGTGGGGAAACATCACTGGGGCAATTTGCATTTGCATTACAGAAGGAACAGTCTGACCACAGTCTGATCATAGGGTATAATGTATGAGGAGATCTGGCGAGAACTGATAAATAAATGGGGTACCAGAGGTTGGCAGATACCAAGTCCCCAGCTGTGCAAGCCGTCAGGCTTGCTGAGGTTGCAGGGGACAGGAAAGGAGAACATGCATCTCTAAGCAGAGTTTTGGAGGAACTGGGTGGTTCAGATATTCTGCAAAAAAAGTAGTACAGTTGGCTTCTGCAACCATGGATCCCACACCTGTGGATTCAATCAACCCCAGGTTGAAAATATTCCAAAAACAATCTGAACAAAAACCAAACCAAACCAAACCAAACCAAACCAAACCAAACCCCCCAGCTGTGACTATACTGAGCACATACACATCTATTCCTTGTCATTATTTCCAAAACAATATAGTATAATAGATATTTACACAGCATTCACATTGCATTAGGTAGTATAAATAATCTGGAGATGATTTAAGTCTACAGGAATATGTGTGTGGGTTATATACAAATACTATACCACTTTATGTAAGGGACTTGGGCATCTTTGGACTTGACATCTGTAGGGGTCCTTAAACATGACAACTATATGTGAGTTAGAAGGCTTTCTCTAATGCACAAATGGAGGAGCCTGCATCTAGACAGGCTGTCATCTCCAATATGTAGCCATTGAAGTTGACTAGAAAAGGGGAGAGGATGGAGGATCCTTGGGGAATTGTATGTCGAGGTTTGGAAGTGATCAATACATGCTGCTGGCCAGGATCCAGTCACTTGGTGAGGCTGAGAAATACACTTTTTCTGTATGTTCAGGAAGAGAAATGCGGATAGCAGCTGTTACCAATGTGTAGTTCCAGATCGACAGCATCAGGATCAACTGGGATCTTGTTTGAAATGAAAATTTGCAAGCTCTACCCTAGACCTATTGAATCGGGGGTTCAGCAATCAGTACCTCAACAAGCCTTTCAGGTGCTTCTGATGCACATCAGAGTTGCAGAGCCACTGGGATGAGTGGTTATCTAACCAGTTGCTTTTATATCTACTTGTTAATTTATAAATGTTACAGGCTACTGACAGTGCATGTTCAAAAAGTTGTATGTACACTGAGCATCTGTACACTTATTCCACTGGGAATTAAACTTACAAGGACTACAATGCACAAACATAAACACGTCTTACCTGTTTTGAACCTAACATGATGCATAAAGATGTTTAGTAGAACTATATGAATTTTAGGGCATTCATTTATGGACTCAATAATTTTATGCACTTGTAAGCATTTCTTAAAGGTCAAAGGGTTTAAACATGTCTAACAATGGCTGAACCATTGAGCAGACTCTCAAAGCAAATATACTGGAGTAGAAATGCTAACGACAAATTAGAAGAAGGATCAAATAGACTGACATGGGAAAAAAATTCTGAAACTTAAACAACCTATAAACCTTAAGGAGAAAACACCACAGTGAATCCCACAATCATGTACATCCACAAGAATGGGGTCCTAATTAGAATAAGACACATTGCATGCTTGTACAATTATATCAAAATGGATTCTACCATTGTGAATAACTAAAAGGAACCAATTAAAAAAAAGAATAAGAAAGATACACTGGTTGTGAATAATTAGCAAGGTGCAATCAATGTGTAGGACCCATAGCATGTGAAATTCTAAAACAGTGAGCTCTATTAAGAGTAAAAATGTGAAGTAAAAAAATAAAAAGTCATTACAATGGAAATGTTTTTTTTTTTTTTTTTAACCTGTTGATTGCCTAAAATATTTTCCAGCTTATTAAAATGCTCACTGGAAGCAGGGCATTCAAAGCTAAAAGCTAAGATACAAAAGCAGCTGGGCCCTTGTATGCCCACTAATGGGTCATAGGATGAATCACTGGCCAGTATTTATCATGGATACCTATCAGTTACTTTGAAAGCTGTAGTACTGCACTTGTGAAATGCTGTACCTTAAAAGAAAGAGACTGTTCATTTGTTTACACTAAACAAATGCATAAGCAAAATTCCTTAATATTTCATTAATTACATAAGACCTATTAGAATGACATGGGTCATGATGTATACTTCATTTTTTAACAAGTTTTTTTGTTTTTCCTTTTTAAAATTTTTTATTTTTTATTTGTTCTAATTAGTTGTACATGAAAGTAGAATGCATTTACACATTTTGATAGATCATACATAAGTGGAGTATAATTTCTCATTTTTCTGACTATATATTATAGGATCACATTGGTCATGCAGTCATATATGTACATGAGGTAATAAAGTAATAATGTCTATTTCACTCTACTATCCTTCCTACCCCCATCCCCCTTCCTCTCCCTTCACTCCCCTCTACCTAATCTAAAGTAACTCTATTCTTCCCTGCACCACCCCCCACCCTTATTGTGAATCGGCATCTGCAAATCAGAGAAAACACTGGCCTTTGGTTTTTTGAGTTTGGCTTATTTCACTTAGCATGATATTCTCCAACTCCATCCATTTACCTGCAAATGGCATAATTTCATTCTTCTCTAAAGCTGAGTAATACACACACACACACACACACACACCACATTTTCATTATCCATCTATTGAAGGGCACCTAGGTTGGTTCTATAGTTTAGCTATTGTGAATTAAGCTGCTATAAACATTGATGTGGCTGCATCACTGTAGTATGCTGATTTTAAGTCCTTTGGATATAAACTGAGGAGTGGGATAACTGGGTCAAATGGTGAGTCCATTCCAAGTTTTCTGAGGAATCTCCATATTGCTTTCCAGAGTGGCTGTACCAGTTTGCAGTTCTACCAGCAATGTATGAGTGTAACTTTTCCCCCACATCCTCGCCAACACCTATTGTTGCTTGTATTCTTAATAATTGCCATTCTGCTTGGAGTGAGAGGATATCTTAGAGTAGTTTTGATTTACATTTACTTGCTCGAGATGTTGAACATTTTTTCATATATTTGCTGATCGATTGTATTTAAATTATAAAAGTCATACAGCTTCCTGGATAAATTGATTCACATAGCATGGACATAGCATGTAAAATAAATATTCTCTTCTGTATTCTCAGACATAACCACTGCCACTTGTTCCATATGTTATTCTTAGAGATGTTTCCTACAGGTAGAGTTCTTAACCTGTATTTTTGGAACATTTCATTTAAAACAAGTATCTTAATAATCTGTCACAAAGACAGCAAAGATAATACACAGGAGATGATGACAGCAGAAATTGAGAAATTTAAAAAGCTCAGGCTAGGGCCAAGAATCAAATAAATATGTGAATACATAAATGCTGGAATTGGGAAATTTCTTCCCATTATTTTCTAGCACCATATGTTTGAGGTGTCTTTTTTTTTCTCCCCCTGGAGTAAACTAAAAGGGCAGAGGACTAGAGGGAAAAAAAAATTAAACCTGTATCTTAGCCATGGAAGCCAGAGAAGAATCTGGATTCCTTCCAGGGAAGGAAAGAGAGCATCCTCAGTTGTTCACCTAAAATGACCAAGGTCACATCTCATAATGTGAATGGTAGCATCTTGAATCTGTAGCTGTGTTTGTTTACTCCTTTGCTCATAAGCTCATTTATGATATATTTATTGAGTGTCTACTGTGTGACATTAGCTCCACTCTCAAAGAGCTAACAACAGAGCTGGAGAAAACCAGACTAGTGTATATGAAACATTTGGAAAATAAAGAGAGATGATATATAATAAAGGGATAAACTGAATATAATTAAGTGCTAGCCTGCATGGTGCCATGAGCAACACTTAATTAAATCCAGGCCACAAACCATGTCTTGGTTCTAAAAAAAAAAAAAGTCTTCCATAATCTCTTACTTTCCACTGTAACTAATACCTGAGCTCAGCCCAGTAATGCAATCTAACAATGACTGTATTTCCAAGTTCAAAAAAGAAAATCTGTTGTTCTTGAAATGTGCATGTGTGTTCAAAAAATATGTTTAGTTTTTAGGGGAGGGAAGGTGGATTTGATTGCATTTAGTGATTGATTCTTCAAATTTAATACTTCTGGGAAAAAGATAACATAGGTTCATAAAATCCTGAGAGAAGCCTGAGAAATCAGCAAGGCCAATCCTTCACCTCCAGGTGACTGGAACCTCTGACCTGTTGAGGTTCACCAAGAAGTTAAGGTGAAATTCTTGTCTAGTTTATCTTCCTGCAAATATTGAATAAAAGAGCAAGTTGGCCTCTGGTATGGAAGCATTATAAAGCCATATGTGATGCTCACTAATACAAATGCCTGGAAGGAAACTAAGTTAATACATATGGTTTTGAATTTACAAACAAAGACTCATCCATCATCAAAGACCCAGAATGCTCACTGCCATGACATTAAAAAGAAGTGATGAGGGATATCTGTTTTCATTTGTGTATCATCCCGATCCACACAGGCAAGAAAGAGAAGAACATGTGTGCTTTCCAGGACTCACTCTGTGGCACGCAGCACATTCTTCAAAGGGATTAAAAGGCCTGAGTTCTCTTAGACTTGTTATGCCAACCTCACCTCAGAGACACTGATGTTTTGGGGTCTTCAGAGGAATGTCACTTATGCATCCTGCCAAAGTCATAAATACCACTAGAGGTTTTTGGAAAAGGGGAAAAACACAATTACATGCAAGAGACAAATTCTGGAATGGAATTCTGTGCTACACCCCCAATACCATACGGTGTCCTTTTCCAGGAGGAAGAACGTGTAGCCTGCACCCTACCCCGGCACATGCTGATTGGAGGAGACATTAAGGAGATTTGTTTTGGAATTCTATGAGTGACCAAGTGAAAGGGCACACAAAATACGCCACGTCTTCTCTGTTGGCAAGACCTCCTTAGGATCTCAAAAAGAAAGTTTCTTTCCTTTCCAGTTTTGGCCTTTTCTATTTGGCAGATGTTGACTTTTTCCTTCTGCCTGTGTTTCTAATGGAGCTTGAAATTAACATGGCTTTGTGTTTACCACCTAATTTGTGTGCCGCCATCATCAGTGTTGTCAGCATAGTGCTGGGAATAGGTTTGCTTACTGCTTCTGTCGAGCCAGCAAATGGGGAGATGCAGAAGAGATGGTTCTGCTCATCCCACGCCAGTGTAAATTCTTCTTGCTGTCACAGAAATGGCTTTCATAAGCAGCCAATGACCTTCTGCATTGCTGGCCGTAAAAGCTAACAACCACCTTCAACTGCTCATCCTCAGTGACATTATGTCATACACTTAGCCTTCGACCCAGTTGAGCGCATCCTGACTCTCCTCTACTCGCTGTGAAATGTGGTACCCAGATTGGGAAGCTCTTCCTCGTGATCTCCATCCTGTAGAGCATCCTGCGTGGGCCCTTGGGTTCTCTTCTCTTCTGCTCTTCAGATATTCCTATATGGAGATGGCACCTGATTCACCTGCTTTGCAGGTTTTGCCTTTGCCTTTTCGTTGTAAGTTACCTTTATGTTTCATGATCATACCAGGTTGAGTTTGGGAAATGGAGATGTAATATTTCTTCCTCTAGAAAAGTATATTGAAGCTGCAACAAATCTTGGAAACAGAAGTTGTGCTTTGGTTTTTAAGTCTTCGGTCACTGACCCCACTGTTTTGTCTGTTAGTCAGCTTCTGTTGCTTCCTTACCAACTCAGCTTCTCCATAAAGGGTTTTCCATCAGTAAATATATTTGAGAAACACAGAAACTTCTTTATTTTTTATGCTTTAACTTTAAAAACATTTAAAACAATTTACTATTTTAACCTTTTAGAAATGTACAATTCAGAGACAGTAAGTACAGTCACAATATTACTATCACTGTACAGTAACTATCACTGGCATCCCCTTCCAAGAGAGCCTTTTTATCATCCCAAAAAGAAACCCTATGCCCAATAAATGATTACCTTCCAATGCCCTCCACTCCCTCCCGCAGGGAACCTCTAATCCACTTTCTGTCTGTATATTTTGCCTATTCTAGATACCTCCTTATCTGGAATCATGCAGTATTTGTCCTTTAGTGTCTGGCTTATTTTACTTAGCATAAGGTTTCAAGATTTATTCATGTTAAAATATGTATTAGAAATTTAGTCCTTTTTATGGTTGAATAATATTTCATTGCATGTATATACTACATATTGTCCATTTGATTGGTAGTGGAATTTTGGGCTGTTTCTACCTTTTAGCTATTGGTATGACACTTTGTTTGAGCCATTGCTTTCACCAAAAGAACCCTCTTCTGTTTTGAAAATTTCTCACCTTTATCCAGAAATAATGCCTAGTGAGTTCTCAGTGATTAGCAATCCATGGGTCCACAAACTGGGTCTAGATGTTGCCCCAGTTGCTTACCTGTTGTTACTTTCAGGTGCATGCTTCACTCTCCTTACCTGCTCTGTTTGTGTGGACCTATATTTCCCAGGTTCCCTTGCACCCTGGTTCCCAGGTAGTTCTAGCTGATGTGAGATATTGGAAGGAAACTGAGGGGCAGGAGAAGGGAAAGGCAGTATATTTCTTCCTCTGCCACTTGCTTCTGGTGGAATCTTTGGCAGTGATTGAATTCCTTCCTGGCTCTAGATCCCACAAGAACAGTCCACTGGGTTCTGAGATCTGCCTGGCAGCTTGTATTCTAGGCTCTGACTTCTCTGGCTCCAGGGTAGAAACTTCCTACTGTTGGCAATCTCTTGGTTGCCCCATTTTTGAGATTTGGATACTCAGCTATTTTACTGCTTGTGTTGCCAATTCCCTGTATTAACTTCCCTCTGTGTTTCTGACTGGAACCTCAGTGATGATTGTCCTATTGGAAAAAGAACATTCAAAGTTTCTTAGGCCAGAGAACCTGGGGCAGTGACTGACAGTTGCCTTGAACGTATCACCTATCTAATAGAATAACTGGCTGTGATTCTGTTTATCAGTCTCTTTGGTAGTTTGGTGTGGCCATGTGAACAAGTTCTGGCTAAAGTGATGTTATGAGATGTGCTGTATGGAAGATCCTCAGTTTTCAGAAGTTAGTTATGCCCCAAATTTTCTTTGGAGTTCCATATTGGAACAAGAGAACATGCCCTCTAGGAGGTCAGGACCAAAGACTAGAAGGATCCCGAGTCCTTGAGCACTCTAGAGTTAAGTTACCACTGCCACCTCGCTCTGCTTACCGCTGCAATTTTACATGAGCAGCAAGTAAAACTCTTTTTTGTCTAAACTGTTGTTATTTTGAGTCTGTTTTTATGGCTGCCAAAGTGGATCCTAATCAATTCAGGACCCAGATCTTGAGCGTGGTTTCTGCCTCTGACTGCCGATGAATTTTTTTGTACCTTTTCTTAATTAAAGCAAGGTGGCTTGTCCTCTGATCTTCATCTAAGTTTTGGACTCCTCCTGTTTATACTTAGAATTGACCTATTCTCCTCGACAAAGATTTGGAAAAGCTGAATTCCATTTAACAGCTTCTGCTTTGCCTAATAAGTTTTCTCTGAAAGGGGGGTAAAATCCAAGCTGATATCCAACCTAGAAAATGATTAAAGTCTGGATGTTAGAGAATTTTTAATTAAAAGCCCGAGAACATTGTTCCTCAGGTATTAATAAAGTCAGTAAAATGGAGAACAAGTGTGACCTAACATCACGAGACAGGCTGTTAGTGTCCTAGTCTGATGGCCTCTCTTCATGGAGCTGATGGGCTGTAACTGCACCTAATGACTGCTAAGCACAGATAAATCTCACCTGCACTTTACCCAAGTGGGCATCAATTAGAAATATGGACTTTTAGGATGGCGGTTACCAAACTTTATTGTGTGTGAAAATCATTTGGGGGAACTTGTCTGAAATGAAGATTCACATCCATCCACTCATGATTCAGCTGCACTGGGGTAGAGGCTGTGGAGTGCCTGTAAAAAAAAGGAACCCAGGTGCCTCTCAAGCACACGGTCTATGGGGCCACAGTATGAGGGACACCGTTTCAGGGGAATTCAAAATGGTTGTGAGGCAACCCCAAATGCAGAGAGCGGTCATCAGCTGGGGAGTGGCATTAGAGAACTTTAACTGATGTCTATCATGTGCCAGGGACACGGCTAGGTGTTTTTCACACACCATGTAAGTTTATGCTCATAACAAACTTGCATAACTATTATGGTTACCCTTGTTTGACAATAAGTAACATGAGGCTCAGAAAAATTAAGCAACCTGCCTAAAGTTACGGAGTGGCTTCAGAGCCTGTGAGTGCGTGTGAATACATTCTCTCATTCTAGATTCACTCTGTGCCTTTCTCCATCACGGCCCAATGCCTGGCACGCTGACCTGCATGGAAAGCATCACGGGCCCTCCAGCTCTGGAATGGGAAGTGCTGGCGGAAGACAGGAAGGAGGGAGGGGAGTGAGGTCTGGGTATTTCTTCCCTCAGTATCCCTTACTGCAGGTGGCCAATGATGGTCCCCTGACCAAAGGTGACAGCTCTTGTTCCTGGCTCTTTCTGTATGACTATCTCCTTCCAAGTTCCTGTATCTGTTCCCCTCTGCAGAGGGAACTCTGGCCTCAGCTGGTAGCTGACACCCTTTCTCTTTTCCTCTCCAACTAGGAAGAGGGAGTCTGCCAGTCCCTTCTCTGCTCTGCAGCCTGTGCATGACTTTGTAGCCACAGTAGTTTCATTATCAAGTTCTCCAGGTCATTCTGTTTGTGTTCCATCTGATCCTTGCCAGGAACCTCCCTGACTCAGACTACCTGGCTCTGAAGCCTTCCTCTGCCCACTATTCTATACTCCCTCATGCTGCCCTACCCCCATGGCGACAATGATGTGATGTGACAGTGGCCAAGCACTAACATTCAAGGTGTTCTGATGATTTTCCTACGCTGACATTCGTATTTAATTTCCACATCCACCATATATCTGAGGTACTGTCTCATCCCCATTTCACAGAGGAGGAAATGAGGTTCAGAGAGGTTGCTGCTGACCGCAGCAGGAGAGGTAAGGGGTCATGCCAATATATGTGCAATGCTTACTCCTATCAGACACATTGTTTCCCTAGTGAATTGAGTGGGTAAAATTCTTGAAAGTGAAGATTTTGAAAAGCCTATACTACTTATTTTTTAGACCTGTATTTGAAAAATTGCACTGCACTCTTTCCCCACAACTCAATTCATATCCTTCCCCTGCATAGCGGGGCAGCTGTACAGCTGCCTGACTTGCCTGCAGCCTTGCCCCACTTTCCCCTCCATCCTGCTTAGCACACTGCCAGATTAATGTTCCTCGAATTCCTTCTGATTGTGGTCATCCTTCTGGAAACGATCAATATAATTCAAAGGATAACTTCTGGAATAAGCTCAAATGTAGGTGATACAAAGACTTCAAGGATAAGCTCTTTTTTGATTTGCAAATTATTTTTCCAGCCTTGAATGTGACTATATAGCCAGAGGTGTAAAAAAACAAAATATGTTCATGATTAAACTATAATCCATGAGGACGTCTTATATTTCCAACCTATAGGCATTGGCTTATGGAGTTTTCTTTGCTGAGCCTTCCATTCCTTCTCTTAAAAATTCTATGAAGTCTTTCTTATCATCTTCACTTAGCTCTGGAATCTCTGATTACACTAGTACCATATTTCCTATCTCACTTTATCGCAATCTGTGCTACTGGTTAGGGATTCTTGTTTACTGATTCACTACTATGCTGTCCTCAATGTATCTGCATCTGTGGAACAAAAAAGACCCGTTCCTTGCCTTCACATAACTTACTCCTTGAGGCAGGCAACATCAGAGGTTCTTAAGGAATAACTATTGAAGGAGAGAAGATCTTTAAGGCTTTCCTTCTTAAAAACATTGAATTCACATCCAAGATGTTTGCTGTCACTATGGAACCAACCTAGATGCCCTTCAACAGATGAATCGATAAAGAAAATGTGGTATATATACACAATGGAATATTGCTCAGCCTCAAAGAAGAATGAAATTATGGCATTTGCAGGCAAATGGATGGAACTGAAGAATATCATGCTAAACAAAATAAGCCAATCCCCAAAAACCAAAGGCAGAATGTTTTCTCTGATAAGCGGATACTGATCCATGATGGGGGGTGTATAGGGAAGAATGGAGGAATTTTGGATTGGGCAGAGGGAAATAAGGGTATGGGAGGGGGTATGGTGGTAGAAAAGATGGTGGAATGAGACAGACATTATTATCCTATTTACATGTATGATTGCACAATTGGTGTGACTCTGTACCATGTATAGCCAGAGGAATGAGAAGTTGTGCTCCATTTGTGTAAAGTGTGTCAAAATGCATTCTGCTGTCATGTATAACTAATTAGAACAAATTAAAAAAAAGACATTTGCTGTCACTTCCAGGAATGAGGACAGAAAGAGGTGCTCGTATTTTGCTCATGATGTTCTTTCTGCTCAGAATGTTTTTCTTTGATCTATATTCCTCTGTAGTATCTATTCACCCTTTCACTGAGCTATTACCTCTCTAATTAGAAAATAATCACTTCCTCCTGAAGGCTGCCTGCTTACTTAGAATATTTACTTGTTGGTTGATCTGCTTGTTTCTCTACCTTGATGGGTGAGTGGTGTTCAGTATCATCTATTCTACTGGAGTACAGTGTGCCTCACTGTCCTGAAGAGACTATAAAGCCAAAGAGCTACGTGTTAGACTCCCTTGCAGCTAGCCTAGAAATGCAGCCATGTAGGTACTCTTCCATGAGATTTGGAGAAGGGACGCGAGGTGGAGGCTGCACATCTACAGCTGTGGAGATTCTGAGCTCCCCTGTGGCTGTGCTCCAAGGGCCAGCCAGCACTTGTAATGGACAGAGGCAGTTGCAATGATGGCGGGTTCCTGATCGGTGGATCCTAGCAAAGATGGTGTGCACTTCACTTCAATGGTTTTGTTGGTGTTCTCCCAAATCCCCACCTCCCTTACTGAGGCAGAGTCACTGCCCTCACAAGGCCAGGTGGGTGTCTTGTTCACGTGTCCTTTCTAGGAGTCTAACAGGGAGTTCAGACTTCCTGTAAACAATTTTGTGAGCATCCAATTTCTTATGTTAAATGCTTTCTGCTTGAAATAGCCAGGATGGTTTTTAATTCCCGTAGTTGATCCTTGATTGATATTCCTTCAAAGAAAGCTTGTTGAGAGCAGGGTCTATGTCTTTCTATTTTTGTTTCCTCTGAGCCTAGGATAGTACCTGTTATATATAGAAAAATTTTAATGTATGTCAATGTGAATAAGCATTTTACTAACCTAATGATCACTAAATGTTCTCTATTACGACATTTAATTCTCAGATCTATGAAGTTATGACAGTTTCATTTTACAAATGAAAAGTTGAGTCTTGGAAAGGTTTAGCAAATTGCTCAAAGTGGCTCAAACAGGACATGGTAGCATGATTAGATTCCAACTCAAGTTTGCAGTCTTCAAAATCCTTGCTCTTTCTTTTATGCCTTTGCTACCATCTATGGCAGATGGATTTTAGAGGAAAAAAATAGAAAAGACAGTCCTAATTTTTGATTCATTGGAAACATTACTGAGCTGAAAATGTTGACTTTTGAGGATGAGGATGGGTTACCTTCCTGAAAAGTCAGTTTCCTATTATGTGTAAGGTACTGAATAGGTGGTCTAGAGACTTCCGTAGCATATCTGGCCTCCTGCCCCAATATGCCTTGGAACTCATAGTCACAGAGGGGTCAAAAGAATGCTGCTGAAGTCTTCCCATCAGGAGCTGCCTTAGTGAAAACCAAAGTAATTCAAAGTCTTTTAGGATTTACCAGTTGCTGGGTGGAAGATAATTGACTTGAGTCCAACAGAGAATTCCTGGGACACTGAACTGGACAACCCAAAATGGCATTCTTTAAAAACAAGAACCCTTAGGAATTTGCACTATTTTCCAATCCCATTATGGTAATTGTTACATAAGCAGACTGAACATATTTGTCTGTTTTCACTTAAGATTTGCTACTAGACTGATGCATCAGAATTTTAATGTCATATAATTGTGTATTCTGTAAATTAAAGTAGTATGTGTATTGGTTGGGGATAGAATATTTTACATTTCATTACATCTGCAGTGACTATACCTCAGTTAAGTTGTGCATTTCCTAGCACCTCAAGACATCTTTCAGACACATGCCAAATGCTTGCTTATTGTAGGAGACACATCAAGGTATCACACTGCAAACACAGACAGTACAATCTGGAGAAGCTGGATGCAGAGGCTTCTCTGCCTCCCCTTGGATTATGAAGCAATCCAGAGGGGACAGCTAGAATGCAGGAGAAAGACATAAACTGGGATGAAGTCATATACATTGTAGAGAAGGGTTAGCACACTCTGGCCTCTGGCCAAGTCTGGCCCACCACACAAATAAGTTTTATTTTTATAAAGTTTTATTGTGACACTGCCAAATACACACTCATTTACATATGGCTGCTCCGGGGTTATACTAGTAGAGTTGAGTACACTAGCAGACTCAAAAATTATCTGGCTCACAAAACACAAAACATTTATTATCTAGTCCTTTATAGAAAAAGTCTAGGGATCCCTGTCTTAAAGCATTTCTGTAGACATAGTTACTTTAGACTCACAGTAAAGTTTCAGGTTCATTCCAAAGCAGGTTTAGGTGACTGCAAACAAGACACAGATGCTGAGGCTCACGTGCACCTGGAGTGTCTACAGGGGCTTCCGTCAGAAAGTGTCTCGCAAAAAACCCCTCTTTTAGATTTTCTTAGTTGGTTTGTTCTTTTTTCGTCTCTGCACTGTGACTTCTCTTCTGTGGAACTCTTTTCTCCTTAGCTAAATTTTCTGATTTCAATAATCACCCCAGTAGTTTTGACTACAAGAATTTTTTTCCTCTGGTTAACGCCCTTGGAAACCTACAGCCATGTTCTGACACCATGTCAACCTCCCGCCACCTTTCTTTTGAGATATGATCTTACTGTGTTGCCAGGCTCATCTTGAACTCCTGGGCTTAAGGGACTTCTCTTTTCCAGCCTCCCCAGTTCTGTAAGAACAGGTGCAGGCCAGCATTCCAGGCTTCATTTTTGGCTCTACTCTTTTCTCTTACCTTGAACTCAACATGTCTGAAGGTAATTAATCATCTGTCTTCTCACTAGCGTCTGTCTTTACTATCATCCTATGATTCTTCTTATATTTGACCTTGAAACCAGGGTAGCTTCCTCCATCACATTTGCCTTAGAAATGCATCCACAGAATGCTCTTTTCTCTTCACTCGGGAACCACTACCCCTTTACAAAATTTCACCACTTCCTATCTGGAATTATTGCAAGAGCTACTTAGCAGTCGTCCGTCTCCTCATACCTTCTAATCTTCACCAACAGCTACTTTCCTCCTGTTACATAGCTGCTCGGAGTTGTTGGCTACTCGCTCCTTCATCAAATATAAACACCCTTTCACTGTGAAAGTTACTGATACTGTGCCTTCACCTCCTCTTTCCTCGTTTCTTACATGCTCTCAAACATTCCAAAATCCCTTAGACCAATCTGTCAGAGCTAGTCTATGTGGCCCCCTGCTGCTGACTATATGTCCTCCTTCTCCCCACCGCATCACCAATCCTCATACCCTTCAATGCCAAGATAATGTCTTGCTTCATGAATACTTGCATGAACACTTCATTCTTGCTTTTGCTGTTCTCCAAACTCTTATAGAATTTATGGCATTTAACTAGAAACTGTCTTAGTATATTGTTCCATGTGGGTTACTTGCCTTGCTAAATATGGCTATTCTCTCTGCCTTAACTGTTCCTGCCATCTATCTCCAACTGCAGCTTCTATTATTCCATGTATAGGGTGAGTATCCTTAAAGGACATGCTCTATACATGTTTTGATGTATAATACCTAATACAACAGACACTTTGGTAATCATTTTATCTAAAGTGTAAGACTGGGAAAACTGATATTCAGAAAGACTAAATAATGTGTCCAAATAAAAATCAGTAAGAATTATCTGGCAAGAATTAGAGTTAGATTCAAAGGCAGGGATAACTTCGAAACTCCTGATCTTTTCAAACAAGACTCACATGATTTATATAATGAGCCAGGGGAAGTTATGGTTTGGTATTTCCATAGTTATGACTGGTCCTTTCTTAAAAAGACTAAACCAAATTGTTGGGCACATAACCATGGAATAAAAATTTGAAATTTGCAGCTATATGATCAATATATTGTTCGGACGATGGAAGTTTTCCCTTCTACCCAGAGTCACAGGTACAAAATCACTAAGAGGCATTTAAAAGATTCCCTCCTGCCTCAAGTCTGCTGTGGGAAATAGAGAAGACATTTTTCTATCACAAACACTGACAAATGCAAACTAGAAATCCATGTAGAATACAAACCAATTTATGCCCGTGTATTGACATATTAGCGCAAAGCACTGATGGTATGCAGGTGTGAGAGCAGCAGGGAGGAAAATTAGATAATATGATGGCAATTTGCTAATTTACAAGTGGAGAGAAGGTGTTCTGGTTTTTCTTCACTCCTCTTTCCTCACTTGGCCAAGGACAAGACAACAGCTCCAACAGCTAGGTGATGGTTTTGGAGTTCATCCAAGGTGCAAATGTGAGACCTGCCGATCTTCCCTTCTTTCCTGCAGGTACCTACCTACAGTGACTCTGTGGGCAACCGGAAAGTGTTAGGGTTTATGAGGAAGAACAGGGAAATAACAGAGTGTTCTTTTTCTATAAAAAGCATGCTATATGGGGGCCATTTGGGACAGTAGACAGGATGTATAATTATGACTTCAAAGAGCAATATGGTTCCTTCAGGTTGAAGATGGTGACTGTACAGGAGTTAATCAGAGGGGTCAGATCATTTACCTTTGCAAGAACTTCTGTGACTTCATATATTACATTTCCTCTTAAGTTGGAAATATTCACTTTGGTTTATATGACTAAATGGAAAGAATGCATGCTCAAATTTATAAGGATTTTCACTCCTGATAGTAATTTAGCAATTATCTGGAATCTAAATATAGTTTTTGTTTTATATATGTAATAGTGTGTTGGGGGGAGCAGTGGAGGAGAAAGAAGGGAAGGAGAGAGATAGGAAGGAGGGGATCCTATGATGATGTATGATTCTGAACTTTTACTTGAAAAAGATTAAAGGTAAAGGTACTTGAGGTGATTTTCATCTTTACTTTTGCTAAAATGAACAGTAAAATATCATTCCAAACACCTTCAAATGTCCCTATTCCAGATCCACAATTCCCATTAAGTGGTAGGAGCAAATACAGACTTGGAATTTTTTAAATATAATTTTTCTTCTATATTATCAAACTATTTCAATACATAAATTCTGTAGAATAAAGTCAAATCTAAATGCCATTCATTAAGTAGGATGTGACTCTAAGCCAATGGAAATCTGAAGATATTTTATATATCAGTTTTCTTTACATTTATTTTGAAATAATTATAGATTCACAGGAAGTCACAGAAAAATGAACACAGAGAGGTGTCTATATAGCCAAACCAGGTAACTGATAATGGCACAATCCACTGGTTTTACACATGTGTGTATGTGTGTGTCTGTGGAATTCTACCACCTGTGGCTGGGTAACCAACTCCATGCTTCAGACAGGTTGCTAAAGAGTATACCACAGTGTGAATTACCACAATTTACTTAATCTCACACCCACTGAGAGGTATGTGGACTGTTTCCAGTCTTTGGCTATTACAAATAAAGTTGCTATAGACACTAATGTGCAGGATCTTGCATGAACAGGGTTTTAATTTCTCTGCAATAAATGTCCAATGGCTTTCTTTTTAAAGGAAAGAAACTTCTTCAAAACCTTGGGATACTTTATTTGTGCTTCATGCAATAAGTAGAATAATAGAACTAGATCAATGTAATATATTTATTTATTCAATATATGTTAAATAATTATCTAATATTAATAATATATTAGACAACATATTGTCTAATATGTGTTATCTAATGTATATTGATTTATCTAATGCCCTCTCCCCACTTTTAATAGCATAACTATATTATCTAGCATCTCAGAATGATTCTTTTCCTGGTTTCCTAATCAGAAGCTTTGGAAGACTGGCTCAGCACCTCATTCTTACAGAGATACACTCACATGGAACCATTACTATATGCTTTTTGAGGATGCTAATTTCCCAACTGCTTTTTGTAGCTCTCCTGAAAACAATAACAAAACAACAAAAATACCCCAGAAGTGTGTGAGGTCCCATTTTTGTCTTTGACTAGAAAAATGGCCAGTTTCACCATCTGATCAAAATATCAGGTCAATATAGGTTTGCTGACTTACCCCTTAAAGTTACAGACCAGTTCTACAAGTTGCATAACTAGCTTCCCCTCAATCTCCTATATTCCTGAGTCTTGATTTTCCCCAGAGGAGTGAGTTCATCATCTTCCCCTTTGTTAAGACACCTGTGGAGTGAAGACATTTCTCTGAGCCAAGAGATGGCCATGGATGTGTACAGGCATTGAATACTGGCAATAGGATCCTAGGAGGTGGTGGTGATATTGCATAGACTTATACAAATGTGGGTCCTTGAGGGTTTTAGATAAGTGCTTTGAAATAATTACTTTAGAATGAACTCAGGAAACCTTAAAAAAAACAAACAAACAAACAAAAAAAAAACCCAACAACAATCCTTGATAAGATTCCCTTTAAAGACAGTGTTAGAAAAATAAAACTGAACTTCCAGCTGTGGAGGAGGGATGAGGAAGGAAAAACTGCTCTGGGCCAGTAATGGGTCTACCACTATTGGGACAGATAGAAACTTCTAGAAGATAGTGGTGGGGGAAGCATCTGCCTGAGAGGAGTTACTACTAGGTTTTTGTCCTGAGAGCTGCATTGCCAATATCAGAATGAAGAGATTAGAGATTTCTGGCACCATCTTCCTTTTGGTTTGAATTACCCTTAAAATGCTGAAGGAGGTGCCAGTCAACTTTTGAAAACACAAAAAAATAGTACCACATTTCTAGATTTTTTTTTTGCCTAATAGCATAAAAATATAAATTCTAGAACTAGCTAATATGATGTTGGAATGGAAGTTTCCATGAGACTTGAAGGCTATAGATGCTCTATACCAAAGGAAGGGTAGAAATCTAAAAGGCAAAGTTTGTAAGAGACAGGTGAAGACCGTTATCTTGACTTCTCAGCCATAGAGAATATAAAAGAGCATTTAAAGTTTGGGAGTTTGTGTTTAAGGAAGATTAATTTAAAACTTAGAAAATATCGACGGTTGATGAAGATCTAGAACAATCAGAACTCTGATGCACCCCTGGAGGGAATGTTGATTGGCACAACCAGTTGGAGAGAGTGAAAGAATCTACTTTGACTGAAGATATGTGTAGCGGGTTGAATTGTGTTTCCCCACCCAGATTCACGTTAATATACTACTCCTCTAGCACCTCAGAATATGACTGCATTTAAAGATTTAGAGTTAGAAGTACGATTAAATTAAAATGAGGTCATCTGAATGGGCACTGATCCAATATGGCGGGAATCCTTAAAAGAGGAGGAAATGTGAACATGATACAGGGAGGAAAGACCATGTGAAGACAGGGAAAGGATGGCCTTTCCAGGCAAGGAGAGAGGCCACAGAAGAAACCAACCCCACAGACACCTTCATCTCAGATTTATAGGTTCCAAATCTGGAAGAAAATAAATTTCAGTTGCTCAAGCCACTCAATCTATTGCACTTTGTTATGGCAGCTGTAGCAACCTAATAGGAGAGACCAGCCCTAGGGCCCAGCAATCCCAGCACTAGTATTACCAAGAAGAAGTATAAATGCGTCCACCCAAAGACTTGAGATATATTCAAAGCAACACTTTTTACAGAGTAGCCCCACATGGATACCCATGGACTATAGGATACATAAATGAATTGTATATTCATTAGAATGACTATTCTCAAGAACACAAGCAATAATAAGTGTTGGCATGAATGTGGGGAAAGACACACTCATACATTGCTGGTGGCGTTGCAAATTGGTGAAGCCACTCTGGAAAGCAGTATGGAGATTCCTCAAAAAACTTGGAATGGACCCATCTTTTGATCCAGTTATCCCACTCCTTGGTTTATACCCAAAGGACTTAAAATCAGCATACTACAGTGATGCAGCCACATCAATGTTCATAGCTGCTCAATTCACAAGAGCTAGATTATAGAACCAACTGAGATGCCCTTCAATTGACAAATGGATAAAGAATCTGTGGTATATATACACAATGGAATATTACTCACTCATAAAGAAGAATGAAATTATGGCATTTGCTGGCCAATGGATGGAGTTGGAGAATATCATGCTAAGTGAAATAGGCCAAGCCCAAAAAACCAAAGGCCGAATGTTTTCTCTGATAAGTGGATGATGATACATAACGAGAGCTGGTGACGGGGAGCAGAGAGAAGAATGAAGGAAGTTTGGATGGTATAGAGAAAAATGGGGTGGGAGGGGGTGGGGGAAGGAAAGATAGTAGACTGAGACAGACAGTATTACCCTATGTATATGTATGATTACATGAAAGGTGTGAATCTACATTGTGTACAACCATAGAAGTGAAAATTTGTACCCTATCTGTGTACAAGGAATCAAAATGGAGTCTGTAAAAATAAAAATTTTAAAAAAGAAAAGGAAAAAAAAAAAACAGTTTTGAGGAAGGCATGAATACTCTAAAACTGCAGGCAACACAAGTGAATCTCACAAAGAAAATGTTGAATAAAAGGCAGATACCAAGAGTATATGAAGTATGATTCCATTTATACTAAGTTTACAAAAATAGATGACAGTTTTTTACTATTAGAATCATATTTACCCCTTGTCAGGGGGTAACTGGAAGCGAGCAAGGAGGGGAACTACTGGGTTGGGCGTAGTGTTCTATTTCTTGATCTGGGTGGTAGTGACATGGCACATTCAATTTGTCAAAATCCAGTGAGCCGTACAATTAATATAGCTGCCCAGAAAGTGTTATATTTCAATGGAAAAGTTTTAGAAGAAGTTTTTATTATTATTATTATTATTATTATAAAGAAAGCTGGCAGAAGCTCTCATTCCCTAAATCACTTGCTTTTACTTGAGGGATAGCAAAGGAGGTGCTGTTTCCTGCCTCCAGATTGCTCAAGACAGCTCCAAGGGAACTCTCAAGCAAGGAAGCCTGAGGGGCAATGTGAGGAAGCTGAAGAGCCAGACCCGTGGCTCAGTGACTGCCCTGTGGCAGAATGCATGAGAGATTCTGATGCTGTGGACAGTCTGCCCTCAAGTCTGTCACATGGGCATTTCCTGTGGACCAGATCTGGACCATGTGTACGTGAGCTGGCATGGAGAAGTTAAGGTGTCTCCCAAGAGGCCACTTCAATGGGGAAACACATCTCAACTCACTGGGAGACCATGAGTCCCTGAAAACACAAGTTTGTGGAAGGACACAGGTGCATTTGCCACCAGTGAGCCACCGCCGGCTGGAGGTGATGTCTGAGGAGCCCATCAGAGTACGCAGCTGCCAGCCCTCAAGGGCAAGGGCCAGCTTCTGAGAGGTGGTCAGATGAGGACTTTCCTGACTCATTCCCCCTTGTCCTGCACCAGTCAAGGAAAGGTTAGCAACCCCTAGTGAGCGAAGAAAGGAATTGTATGTGGATGTTTTTTTGACATATTTCACACTGAGAAAGAGAGGAAAGCCATTAATATTTTAATTCATAACTCAGTCATCAGACTCCTGATGGAGGTTGTAGTTCAGGGAATGATAGGTGAAATCACAGAGTGATTTATAAATTGCTATTTTAAGTATTAACTTCTGTCCAGTAGTACACATGAGCTGGAAGTTGGGTCAGTTGAAGCCTACTCCCTCGACACCACACAAGAGAAACTGTGTTCAGCATAAGCAGGGAGGAGGGAGAGGTTGAGGTAACCCCAAGGAATCAGGAAGTCTCATGCCAACAAAAAAAATGGAAGCCAGAGAAGAGATCAGGTTTAATGGTTGGAGCACGATACCAGTTCAACTTTGATGTGCTGAGTTTGGGGTGCCTCTGGGATATGAAGATGAAAATTTTCTTTGGGCAGCTGGAAACTTAGTAATGAGGCTCGGCAGAACTAGCTGGGATTAGCGTTATCCGCATGTGTGTGAATTTCTATCCAAATTCATCAGCTCCATGGAATTCTATCCATGGTTCCCTTGTGGGAGGGAGGGGTTTGGGAATCTCAGGCTGAGAACCCCTGGCTGAGGGAAGAGCAGCCTCTTTTGAGAGAGAAAAGTTGTTTATGGATAGGGTGGAAGTTTCGTCCTGCCCTGGTGGTGTGACGGAATCACATGACTGCTTTATGCCTCAGTTTCCCCATCTGTAAAACGAGAACGATAACACAGTGACTCTGTATCCCCAGCCACACCAGATACTTTCAGCTCCTGCAGGTCCTGCATTCTCTTTCCCCCAAATCGCTGCTCTTACTGCTTTTCCTGTGTGGAAGACCCTCCTCACTGCTCTTCACATGACTGACTCCTTCTTACCCACTGGCACTCAGCTTAAATACCCTCTCCTTCTCATAAATACTTTCCCAGAAGCCATCTCTGAAATAGGACACTCCCCATTACTCTGTCTCTAGGCATCCTTCGTCACAATTTGTAATTTTTTTTTTTTTTTTTTTTTTTTTTTTTTTTTTTTTTTTTTTGCTGTTGTCTGTGATGAGCTCCGTAATGGCTGGGTTGTGTCTGCCTTGATCCTCTCTATAACCTGTGCCACCACATAAGCAACTCTCCATAAATATTCATTAAATGAACGGTGCAATAGGGAGCAACTGAAGATGTAAGAGAGATCTCTGGTTTTATTCATGTCTGAGGACAGTGCATCAACGTTCAAAGTGGGTATGGGTTTTATTTCTGTTCTCAGTCATGTTTTGGAGCAGGGGAAAGGCCAAATGCATTGTTAACATTAAAATGTTTTCAAGATAGCATTTAGTATTTCTTCAATTATTAGAAGGACTCTCTCTCTGTCCTAAGCTGAAGTAGAGTAAGCCACTTACATTAAATTCTGGGGTGTGGGATAGCAGTTCATATTCACATAGGCAGCACACACAATATTTATAGGTAATGCTTCTAGAAAGCCAGTATTTTGCTATCAAAGTAATGGAAGAGAGATTGATCTAGCATTCAGGAGCCACATTTCTAGTTCTGATTGTTCTTCTTTAACTGGATGACTTTATCCAAATCACCCTTTGAGCCTTAGTTTTTCATCTTACAAATGACAATCTAAAAAATATTTGCTAGGGCAGAGAATGCTAAATGTCCACCAAAAATCTATTCTCCCCTTCACACATATAGAATCCAATTCAAACTTCCCCTGAGACTGGTGTGTTTTGCGATTAAGTTCTTGCCAACAGAATGTGAACATAAGGGACATTTGTGACCTGTTTTCTTGCTCCAGGTCCTTTACTTTCAGGCTGGATCCCTAAATTATTATGTGGGACAGAACCACCCACTGACCTGCAACCTTCACCTAGAAATGTAAAATGAAAAGAACTAGGTCACTGACTTTTGGAACGCATTTGTTACACAGCTAGTGTTTCTATGACTAATACACATGTCCAAGCTACTTTATAGGCCTGTGATAAATGGTAGGTGTAATGTATGAAGAACAGCTTTGGGAGGTAACAAGGGCTATAAAAATTTGTCATCATTATTATTGATACAGAGAGAACAAACATCTAGACTATCAAACCTACGGTCCATAGTTAATATTTATTTGTTTAATGAATAAATGAACATTTTGCTAAAAAAAAAAATCCTTGAGATTAAAAAAAAAAACAGTCTACATAATACTACAGCACTGGCAAGTTATGTTTGCACAGGGAAAAGTCTGGATTCACTTGAATTCATACAAGTTAAAAAACAAACAATTCCTGGATATATTCTCTTTTCAAGGAGATTCTTATTTTCAATTTTTTCATCAAAAAAATTATAAAATACAAAAGAGCATCTTGACAAAGGAAATCACATCTCTAATCCTATCACCCAAACAGCTCTTTCGTTTCTGCCCATTATCTATCTTTTTTTTTTTTTTTTTTTTTTTCCTTTATTGTGGTACTGGGGATTAACCCAGGGTCTGGTGCATGTGAGGCAAGCACTCTACCAATTGAGCTATATCCCCAGTCCCCCATTACCTTCTTGTATGTACATGCATATCTATTTTTCATAGTTATAAATTTGATTACTTTCCACCTTATTTTAAAAATACATTTAATTTGCACTCAGTAAGGAAAGCACAGTTGTGGTAATTCTCCAGAAGTGATTTCAACAAAGAACCACCTAATATTTCTAATGGTTCCAATATAATTTTGCTAAGGGGTTCCATTTTTATTAAGAGGCATACTATGGAGGGAGGGTGATTTCCATAAGAAAATACATAGGGGCATTAATTCTCCCTACAGTCAGGTGATAAAGATTGGGAAAGTCACAATTTTTCCACTTTCTATTTAACAGCTGTCTTGGGGGGTTCTTTTGATTTCATGAAGGACCACTGAGTACATATTGACCATACTCAACAATAACAATGACTTCAATGGTCAATTCAAAGAATAATAAATATTTGTTGGGTACCCACTATATCTCAAGTAGGAAGTAGATTATAATGAATCAGAACATCTCTGTCCTTGAAAGGTGTTCTATAGAAGGGATGAGAGATAAGGAGACACTGTAGAGTGTGGGGTAGGGACAAGGCCGGGAGGAACATGGAGAAAGTGAGGCCTGGCATTTGGCTTGAAGTCAGACAAGCAAAGGGTAGAAGGAAGGTCCAAGCTCCCTGGGCACACAGGGAGAGAAGCAAGAAAGGGTCTGGTGTTGATGGGCTGCAGGTTATTCTACATGAATTGCAGTGAGCAAACGAGCATGGAGTAGGGCAGAGGTCAGGTACACACAACGACCAAGCCTCATCTGAGTAGTGATGGGGTTTGTTCAGCAATGCCCAGGGCAGCACCTGGCCTGCAGGTATTCAGTGCATATTTGTGGAATGTATAACCTGCACTATGCCGAGCAGGTGACTCATTATTGGTCATGGGGATTGGTCTCTGGGTGCAAAGGAGGAGCACTCATGGCTGGGAGGGGCCAATCACTCCTCTCTTTGAAGAGACTGCATCTGTGATGGTGCTCATTTACATACTGGGTATGTCACTTGACCACTCTACTGCTCTATTCTGGCTGGTCCAAGCTGTCTGCTGCTAACCAGCAAGGGTGAGGCACATTGAGCCCTAATCTGAGAGTTGCTCCTTTACCTCAAATTCATCTTTTAATAGCCTCAAGAAAACCACAAATGTAGCCTCTCAGAACATGCTTGCAAAGGAAATGTATTACTGCTGCTTCTAACTCCTTATCTTAGAAGCAGACAGTTGGCCTGAGTGCAGAAAGATGGGGGAGGGAGAGAGAAAGGCTGTAATGACATCTCCTAGGTTTTCCTCCTCCACCTTTATTGAGGTTTAATTGACAAATAAAAATTGTATACGTTTAAGATGTATGATAAGATGTTTTGATAGAGGTATACATTGTGAAATGCTTGCTACAACCAAATTAGCATATCCATCATCTCATGTATTTCGTGTGTGTGTGTGTGTGTGTGGTGAGAACATTTAAGATCTATTCTCTTGGCAAATTTTAAGTATAGTCATCCCTCAGCGTCTGAGGGGACTGGTTCCAGGACTCCATACCAAAATCTGTAGGTGCCCAAGTCCTTTACATACATTGTGTAGTATCTGCATATAATTCATGCAACATCCTTCCATGTACTTTAAATCACTTTTAGATTACTTACAATAGATAATGCAATGTAAATACTAAGTAAACAGTTGTACTCTATTATACATATAATATGCTGTCGTTAAGGAATAATGACAATATATTCTTCAGTACTGAGCAATATATGTTCAGTACAAGTGCAATTCTTTTCCCCTGGACATTTTCTATACATGGTTGATTCAACCCAAGGAGGCAGAACCTGAGGATGCAGAGTCACCTGCACACAAGGCAGTCTCATTAACTGTAGTCACCATACTCTATATTAGGTTTCCAGACCATTTCTTACTCAAAGTCTGTAGTCTTTGACCAACATCTCCCCATTTTCCCCACCCCCAGACATTTGGTAACCTGATTCTTTCTTTATCCTTGATTCTAGGCCTATTTTTGAAACTACTTTCTGTTGAAATTGAACATCAATGATGTAAAGTGCCAGAAGTCTTGCTCTCTAGGGAGATGAATGGATTAATAAAACAGGTCTAGCAATACTGAATAATTTGGAAGCAAAACCAGCTTTGAGTCACAACAGCCCGGCAGGGTGGCTTAATTTGGAACCGTTTTGCCACTGCTCTGCTGGGCATACTAAAAATGCATGGTGCCACCGACTCCATGGGGAGGGGGCACATGGATTCAGCTGCAGAAGAGTGATGTGAAATTAAAGAGAGAATGAAATGTGTGATCTTATTTAATCACATCTGGTGCTTCAATTTCTCAATAACAGCACCCTGCTCCACTGTGTCAAATTAGATGGGACACACACACACACACACACACACGCATTACAGGTAGAGGATGGATTAATTCTCTAATGCCTGTCAATCAATAGCAGGGATCTAAAATGCAAATGACAACTGAGTTTTCTCATAAAGAACTTGGGTACAATCATTCCAGCATCTGCATCAGCACACAACTGCCACAACCAAGGGGTAATTGGTGACATGTCATTTCCTTAAAAAGACCAAAAACTCAGGGTCCCAGACCCGGAAGTGGTTTGGGAAAGAGCATATATTTTCACACCCAAAGTGTGTTCTCATTCATATTCTTCTTCTGCTCTGATGACCTAGTGAGTGGTTTATGTAGCTTGAGATTTCTGGGGAGGGGAGAAATGACAGGTACCAAGAAGAGGAAAAGAGAACCATTTCAATCTATTTAGTAATGTATATTTCTGAAGAGTTAAAAAGTCATAAATATGTATGTGTAGGGGAGATCACCATACCTTCTCCCCAACTTTGATCTCCCTGTCCAACTAAGGAGTTGTTACTTTGGGGCATCCTGGGGTTTGTCCTGAGTATCAAACAATTTAATTATGCAGAACCTGCATGTTTTCCTGGCTAGTCAAATAATTTATGGAAATGGGGCACAAAATGACCTATAAGTCACTCTCTGTAAAGGATAGCAATGTGCTTCATCTAATATAAAAATGGTTGAATGTTCATTCTTTCTGATTGGGGTGGGGAGATATCTTCTACATTATTGCATTTAGCAGCAGAAAATAAACACTTAGATGTAATTGGTCCAAAACAGACAGCTTTATATCACATTTACAGAAAATGTATATATGAAAATATTTGAAGCAAATAAAAAATGAAAATAGCTATTCTAGTCCTTTCCACAGAGTGACCATGCACGTCTATAAACATGCACATGAGTAATCCCCTGCAGATGCACTGCGAGCTCAGAGATTTGTTTAGAGAGACTGATTCAGTGAAGGGACGTATGTAGGGAAGACATGAATGCACTGACTAGAATTTTAAAGTAACCGATTTTTCAAGAGCATAGAATTTCAGTTTTCTGTTTTTGTTCTTAAACAACCTCCTAAAAAATTCCTACCATTAGAAATCCAAGCGATTGAAAGACCTTCTAGTTTCTTTCTTGCTTCTGAAAATCCAGTGTGTTTGCCATCTTGGTAGCACTCTGTCACAGGCTTGTGATCCCGACCTGTTCTAAGATTAGTTGCTTCCTGAGGGGAAAAATCTGACCTGTTCATCTCTGTCATCCGTTCCCCAAACATGCTGTCTTGCCATAGGTACCCAATTACACAGGTGTGAATGGAGCCATTAGTTATATCAGGTGGCATTATTCTGGAGAACAATTAGTAACCCCAGTTTCCCAGTATGTGCGAAAACAATGGATACATATCAGAGGAAGGAAGAAAAAGATGGCAGGAAATCAAGTGAAATCTTACTGAAATTAATTCTCTGTTATTCAAAGAACTACTGAGTAGGTCCTTTATAGTCATTGAGTATCTGTAATAATTTTGCCATGTAGTGCAATTTTCTGGCTCTTGATGAATTTAGCAGTCTCAGGAACAGTGGCCCTGACTTTCATGGGTAGGAGGGCAGGCAAGTCTGTTTTGCTAAGCATGGGCTGAGGCCATGCTGACAGGGCTTGTACCAAGCCTCCGACATCTCCTTTTCAGAAGACAAATCCCCAACTTGAAAAGTCATAAATGCCAGCAACTCCTTCTAAGGTTTGCTAGCTCTAATTTCAGTCTAAGGTATGTAGACTAAGTGTTCCATGTTTTCACACACTTAAAGATTCTTACTATTGATACTATCTATTTATAATCAAATATATTATAATGTAATAGATAGAACTTATACTAGTCATTCCTGATTACGTTTTGGCTCAGGGATAGCAGTCTGCATTCTGTACCCTCTCTTGAATAAAAGCAGCAATGGATAAAACCACACCTCCTCTTTCCTTTAAATCCTGCAGAAAGTTGCCCGTACTTTAAGGGTAAAACTAAAATCAGACTTGTGACTTTTTAAGGCCCTGCAAAGTGTGTTGCTTCCCATCCTGGGTCACTGTCTGCTTTCCTTACTAAGTGATTGTTATTTTGTTCACTTCACCAAGTGTTTTCCCACTTCTGGGCTCTTCCTACAGACAGTACCCTGTCCTATTGCTATTTTCCCTGCTCCTTTGCTTGACTTATTTATCGTTAGTGGTTCAGACTGTTGATCACTTCCTTAAAAATCCTTTCCATGACCCTGTAGTTTAGGCCCCCCTTCATATACAATCGTACAGTAACTTCTTCACAACTGTCATTTGGTGATTATTTGTGCAATCCTTTTTCTATTCCCTAGGTTCCCTTTTATATTTTCAGTGTCATGGCAGCAGTGAAAAGGCATGTTTTATTCATTGCTGTGTCCGCTGCACCTGTCCCAGCACATAGGAGGTGCTCAATAAATCTTCACTGAATGACTAAAGTCCACCTGAGTTGACTACAGATTTGAAGCATCAGGCTGTATGACATAGGGCATAGAGGGTGGACTTCGTATTGTATTTGGATCTAGCTTCTGTCCTTGACAGGAAGGGGAACAACTCACTGTTCCCATCTGTAAGCATGACGGTACAAACCCATCGAGAAGATGACATTTATGCACCGTACCATTAAAGAGGATGCTCTTCCTGTTCAGTCACACTGCTAATAACATCCCCTGCCTGTAAGTCGAGCTATCCTTTTGTGTTTCTGGAGGAAGTCTCCCATGAAAGCGAGTTTCCTACATTCCTTTTGGAAATCCAAAAAGAAGCAAAAATCAGGAAAAGCTTTTACTTGGTACTGATCTAGGTTGCTAACAGTCACTATGTCAGTATCTAGAAACTTGCATCAGATGCCACACAGATGAGCCCAAGGATCCAACCTATGAGTGGAGCACAGTGGCTTGATGAGAAATTAAGTGGAAGATATTTTGAGGAAGTAAAAAAAAAAATCACTAAATTAGGAAGTTGAGTATCATGAGTGGGTAGAAGGAACATGGTACCCATGAAACCCCTTCCCTACCACAGACCTAAGACCATAGTGGAGGAAGTGCAGGGACAGTGAGCAGCTAGCTACCCTTTTTCCCCTTTCATGTTTTATTTTGATATTAATTTTTAGTTATAAAATACCAAACATACAGAAGTTACCAGTTGTCCAATTATAATTGAATTAAAACTTTATGAATGCAATTATTAAAAATCACCATTAAAATTAGTATTACTATTACAAGTTGCAGTAAACCATATACCTGTGCACAAGCTATTGACTTTAGAAGTAGAATATCAGCAGTGTCTTTGAAGGCCTAGAGTGCATCTCCCTGATTTCATTTCCCAGCCTGAATCTACAATAACCACTATGCTGCAATTTTGTTCATCTTTCACCTGGTTAGAAAAAAGTATTTCTACCACCTACATATGTATGTATGCCTAGTACCACCAAAACAAGTTGCTGCTTAGTTTTGCCTGTTAGTGAAATTTAAGTGAAGGGATCATATTGAATATCTTCCATGATATGAATTTTCTGCTTACTTTTGTTTTTAAACTTTTATCCATAATTATTTGATAATTAGCAGCTAATTAGGGTTTGTATTCCATTCATTTCCAAAATTCCATAATTTGTTAAAACACTGTAATTGCAGATAGATGTTAGGTTTATTTCCAGTTTGGGGTCATTACTTGCCCTTTTTTATGGACTCACTCTGACATCTGGGGAAGGGGCTCTTAATACTGAAGGATGAGATCTGGAGTGAAGAGCAGTCCTTTATCCTTAGGAGGGATAAAAAAACTCACTTTTATGGAAAGTACAGTGCAGGAAAGAAAATGTACATAGCTCAATCACACCGAATTCCTATGAAGGTTAGGATTTTTCTCTTACCAAGCTGTCACTAATATGGACATTCATTTAGAAATAGGGCAAACCTCTGAAAAAAGACAGTATATTGCCCCTTGATACATATAAGTTCTATCCAACTTAAATAGACATTTCATGTAAGATACTAGGTACAACTACATTGGGTGCAAATAGTGGCAAGGTGAAGTGCACAAAGACATGGGGAGATGGGTCTTCATGAAAGAGTTCCTGGATATATAAAAAGATGCAAAGGCAGGTTCTACTGCTGGGGTTCACGGACTTGGTTCCTCTCCATTCTCTTCAGGTTGCTGAATGACAGAAACTTCCATGTCAATGCTCATCACACAGGTCTCAACTTAAACGTGCTGGGAATATAGAAAGTAATCTCAGGCAGTTATCAAGTGGCCCCCGTCTGGAATTAAGTAAGCTCCTTTACTCAAAAGAAGGAATAACTACAACATCCAAAAGAAGAGAATAGCATACTTTGGAAAAGATTTCACCACAATGCAAAAGTCCAACTTCTTTGTATTCTGAAGGTGAATACTCAAAACACAAACGTGCTGAAAGATAGGTAATGAGGCAACAGATTAAGATAAAAAGGTGATCGAGAAAAGAATACAAGCAAGAAAATGATTCCATTACAAAATCTAAGACTGCATGGAAAGTCGTAAAGAGGAAAATCATCCATAAATTAAATAGATTAGACTGGGGAAGTGGGACAATGGTCCCTAGGTCTAGATGATCATCCAAAGTATGAAGGGGCAGGAGATGGATACTAAAATATACATGCCTAGGAAGAAATGTGGGAGATTTTTATTTAGTAGGACTTGGGTGAGGTCAGGAAATCTCTATGTAGGAAAACTCTGCCATGAAAATTGACCTGGTTTAGAGCACAAAAGAGAAAATTACCCAGAGTTCAGAGGGAGGAAAAAGGCAGGTGAAAAGATTAAAGAGAAAAAGATGGACATGGTATGTGCAGCACATCACAGGGAATGAAAGAGAAAGAAGCCAGAACCCTCACAACAGAAGCAACATCGACGATACGTGTTGAAGAATATATGCCTGAGAAGAAAAGAGAGCTCCAGGGTGCTTTATTATTGTGGACTTGGCAAAAACCGATAAACACTCAGATCCAATGAATAAATCTAAAGGAAAACACTCCCCAATATCTAGGAAATAGATCCCCTACGAAACAAAAGAGGCCAGTGGAATTTGTCTATGTGGTTTTCAGGGAGGATGGCTATTTTATGATTCCTAAACTCTTACTACCTGCCAAAAGCTGTCAGTAATAAAAGAAGCAAAGAGAAGAAATTTTCAGTTAGAAAGTAATCTAGAATGCCAATGTTCTTACAGTAACTGAGATGAGTCAGAATGTGGGAATGGAGGAACACAAGCATTTATACATAACACTGTTTCTGAGAGAAATGTAAATAATATTCTTGAAACAGAGGATCCAATTACATGAGAATCAACAATTCAACTCTAACAGACAGTGACAAAAATCTCACAGAGTAACACAAATGAAGAGGGAGGTGTGGTGTTTGTGGCGGAAGTTGGGAGCAAAGGGAAGGAAGGTGTGGTCTCTTCTTGTTATGGTTTAGATATGAATGGTCTCTCAAAAGCTCATGTATGAGATAATGCAGGAATGTTCAGAGGTGAAATGTTTGATTAGACTGACAGCTGTAACCTCATTAGTAGATTAAGTCATGCGATAGATTAATATGAATGGATTACTAGGTAATAACTGTAGGCAGGTGGGTCATGGCTCATGGAAGTAGGTCATGAGCCACTGAGGGTATGCCCTTAGGAATTATATCTAAATTTTTTATTTTCAAAAGTTTTTTAATTTGTTCTAATTAATTATACATGACAGTAGAATTCATTTATATTTTTGATAAATCATACATAAATGGAGTATAATTTCTCATTTTTCTGACTGAACATATTGTAGGATCACATAGGTCATGCAGTCATATATGTACATGAGGTAATAATGTCTGTTTCACTCTACTTCATTCCTACCCTCCTACTCCTTCCTCTCCCTTCACTCCCCTCTACCTAATATAAAGTAACTCTATTCTTCCCTAGTTCCCTCCCTGCTTTATTGTGAATCAGCACCCACATATCAGAGAAAACACTGATGTTTGGTTTTTTGGGTTTGGTTTATTTCACTTGGCATGATATTCTCCAAATCCATCCATTTACCAGCAAATGCCATAATTTCATTCTTCTCTAAAGCTGAGTAATATTCTATTGTGTGTGAGTGTGTGTGTGTGTGTGTGTGTGTGTGTGTGTGTATAATTTCTTTATCCATTCATCTATTGAAGGGCACCTAGGTTGGTTTCATAGTTTAGCTATTGCAAGTTGAGCTGTTGTAAACATTGATGTGGTTGTGTCACTGTAGTACGCTGATTTTAAGTCCTTTGGGTATAAACTGAGAAGTAGGATAACTGGGTCAAATGGTGGTTCTATTCCAAGTTTTCTTAGGAATTTCCATACTGCTTTCCACAGTAGTTGCACCATTTTGCATTCCCACCAGCAGTGTATGAGTGTACCTTTTTTCTCACATCCTCGCCAACACCTATTGTTGCTTGTATTCTTAATAATTACCATTCTGCTTGGAGTGAGATGATATCTTAGTTTTGATTTAAATTTCTCTAATTGCTAGAGATGTTGAGTATTTTTTCATATATTTGTTGATCAATTGATATATCTTCTGTTCAGTTCCTTAGCTCACTTATTGATTTTTTTTTTTTGTTAAGTTTTTTGAGTTCTTTATATATATATTTTGTCTCTGGCTCCTCTTATTCTCTTTCTGCTTCCTGGCTGCCATGAGTTGAGAACATTCCTCTGCCATACGCCTCCACCATGATGTTCTGCTTCACCTCACACCCAGAGCAACGGAGTCAGCCAACCATGGCCTGAAACTCTGTAACCATGAGCCCCAAATAAACTTTTCCTCCTCTAAGTTGTTCTTGTTGGGTATTTAGGTCATGAAAATTTGACGAATATATTTCTTATTTGTATACAGGGATGAATCAATGGGTCTTAGAAAATACATTTTAAACACGCATCATTATTATTTAAAAAATTGAAAGGAACTATCAGAGGAATGTAAAACAGGAATCATAATTTCCAAATTGTTGGGATGGGAGGAAGGCATCAAAGAAACAACTATATAAGCAAACCTAGCCCTCCTCAAAAAAGAGAAGGAAAAAAAAAAGCAACATCAAAATAAACAAAATAATATTAAACAAAATATTAAATATTAAACAAAAGATATTAAATATTAAAATGTTAAATGTTATAGTTTGGATCTGGAATGTCCCTTAACACTCATGTATTTAAGTTTCGGTTCTGAAAGCTTCGGTATTCAGAGGCTGGGCTTTTGGGAAGTGATTGAAATTGTAGGAAGTGGGACCTAGTTGAAGGGAGTACATGGTTGGGCGGGAAGCCAGGGATCCCCTCTAGTGCCCTGGGTACCCTCAGTCTATCCCCTTATTGATCTCATCTCCAGCTCCTCCTCTCTCTGCTTCCCAGCCGCCATTGGAGGGCAGCTCTGTCCTACTATGCCTGACTGATGTTCTGCCCAGCCACAGACCTAAAAGCAATGAAACCAGATGACCGTGGACTAAAGCATCTGGAACTGTCAGCCCATATCAGCCTTTTTGTCTTTTACCAGTTTTTCTTGCCTATTTTTTCACAGTGATGAAAAGCTGACTAACACTGAATGTAAACTAAGAGAACAAACAACAAAAGAATTATTTTTAATAATGTTCATATTTATGTAAGCCTAAATATTAACATATACCAAACCGTTAACAACTGCTTTTGCATGGTGGATTTGGAGTAAACTTAAGGTTTTTATTTTTGAATAATTAAATTAAAAATTTTTTTCTGTCATGGATTATACATGTTTGTGATTGAAAATAAAATACAAGCTTAAAATTCCTCTTCTTTCATCTGAATGAACACACATATCATGAAGTTGCTCATTAAAACTACAAATGAGGGGCTGGGGCTGGGGCTCAGTGGCAAAGGGCTTGCCTAGCACTTGTGGGGCACTGGGTTCAATCCTCAGCACCACATAAAAATAAACAAATAAAATAAAGGCACGCTGTCCATATGTAACTACAAAAACAAACAAACAAATAAACAAAACCCCCACAAATGACCAGCATGGCTTCAATGGCTGAGATTGACATTTGTTGTGATTATTCAACCTGTTTCACTAAACTGACTCATTTCCCAGTTCAGGATGCTCAGGTGTCATTCACTTATGTAGTCCCAACCCTAAATACTCTTGTAGTTGTGCTCTTCCCTGCTTTTCTTAGCATGGCCACTGTGGGGACAGGAAGGTGCCCTTGTTATGATGACCTATGTCTGTATGTGCAGAGGATAACCTCTTTAGATTGCATCCTGTCCTGGGGTCAGTTCCTGTAAGGTCATGAGGGTTTCTGATGACATTCCAACACCTTTATACCATATGCTTTTATTAATACGTTAGTCTCAGTCCTCCTAATTGCCCCTGTCACAAGTATGGAACTCCAGCAATTCTAAGCAAGTCACTTCTTGCATCTTGTGCCATCCTTGGAATGCTTTACCTTTTTCAGTCTCAGTCCTAGAGTCCTCATCTCCCTGACCTTGGGACCTTCTCCCTTGCAAAGGAAGACAGTGGCCCCTTCTAGTACCTTTGACACCTTCTTTCTATCTCCTTATTTATCTCATGCGTTATTGCGACTTCTTAGTAATCTGTCTCCCTGCGGAAATGTCTGTCTTGTGGAGGAAAATGGGATTCCTGCTGGCAGAGAATGTGTGGTATTTGCCTTCTGGCATTAGCTCAGTGCCTGAGAAATAGAAGGTTCTTGATAGTAACTGCATGGAGGGCTTCTCCAAATGCTTACCTCTCTCTCACATCTCTTTTCTTGGTGGGAGGGTCTAAGAGACAGCACTTGCCATAAGCTTTTACCTGGAGCTTCTGAGCCGTCCAGTCACTCTGTCCCTTGCACAGCTGAGCTTTTTATGTGACAAGATAAGTTGGAAGAGGCTCAATGGCAAATTGTCTATGCTCTATTGCTCCAGCCTCACTGAAGGCCCTGGTGTATCTTGGATCTTCTTCTCATCTGCATCCTACACCATCCCACCACTCCTTGGTGGATGCCATGCTTGCATAGCTTCATCGTGGTCCCAAGTATGCCATTTTCAAAGAGAAGGAACACTTGCAAATGCTCAACGTTGATGTCAAATATTCCCAAACTGAGGAATTACCTTGCTTATACTTTTTTTTAATAAGATGAATAAGTAATACATTCTTTTGTGTCACATGTGTACAAATGAGGGCAAGGAGGAGAGTCATATTTTCAGGAAAAGGTCAAGGGAGTGTTAAATATATTAGAACTTAGAGTAAATGAGTGACTCATCATGAGGAGCTCAAGAGACACTAAGGAAGTGGGGGTTATGTCCTACATTCTCCCCAATCTCTTCTCTGGTCGCTGTCCCTTCTCAACCTCTGCTGACTGACCTATATACTCCCATTACACTGTATTCAGTGTCCAAACCACCCAGGCTACACACCTCTGGGCTGTGTGTGTGCCCACGAGTGTCCTGTCCCTTCAATCCTACCTCATGAACCAACAGTGCTTTTTTTTTTTTTTTTTTCTTTCTTTCTTTCTTTTTTTTTTTTTTGTGGTGCTGGGGATTGAACCCAGGGCCTTGTGCATGCAAGGCAAGCACTCTACCAACTGAGCTATATCCCCAGCCCCCAACAGTGCTTTTTAAGATGTAGCCCACATGCTGGGTCTTTTTTTTTTTTTTTTGTGGTGCTGGGGATTTGAACCCAGGACCTTGTGCTTGACAAGGCTAGCACGCTACCGACTGAGCTATATCCCCAGCCCCCATGCTGGGTCTTTTGCAAAAACACTCCCCCATTATTTTACCCATAGAAGTAGAAACACAGCACTATGGCAGCAGCCGTTAGTACTATGTCATCGTAATGTAATTTATCTGTTAACACATCTCTATCTGTGCATTTATTCAACAACTAGGTACTGAGCTTCAGACATGAGCTGCTGAGCTGAGGACCTGGCCTGCATCTGTCATCCTTGTCACCTTAGACTTAAACATTGCACCTGGATAGGCCACGTACACTCTTTCTCTTTGGTGCATGAAACACTGATGGAAAGATGAGCCCCAGCTCTCTGATATTCAGGAATGACTATGCTCATTTTACAGCAGGGAGATATCAGCCTTAAGATACATGAGACATGGGGCTGCCCCCACAACTTCTTCCTCCCTCCTCTTCCTCCTCGTCTTGTTTAATTGATTACTATTATTGCCAGGAAATTCTCTTCAAATCTAATCTGATTCACATCTCCCATAATTCCAGCCTTCCCTAGATTCTTCCTTTCTTTAAAATTGCAAATGTTGCCCTTCATGACTCTATGTATTTGAAAATTATTCCACAATTTTCTCAGTCAGTCCTCCTTCCAAATACATGTGGTGTGAGAATCTCAATTGACTTTATTCTGCTCGTGGAGACCACTTTTCAAGTCTAGATCTCTTAAAAATATTTTCTCCTGTGCAGTGTTGAAGGGTTTTGCAACACACTGCAAGCTGTGGTGCCAGAAATGGCTAGCCCTAGTGAATATACAGTCACTACTAAAGCCAGAGGGACTCCCAGATCTCCCAGGGGTACACACCTCTGCCTCAAATGCTCTTTACCTGCTGCGCAACAGCCGTGGTATGGCTCAACTAGCTGCCCTATTGCTGTCTCATCCACAAAGCCAGGTTTTCCTCTCCCATCCTGAATGTATGTGAAGCTCTGTAGCTTTTCACTAACACATTTCCCTACTCTTCTAGCACTGCTAATGCTTGTTGGTTTTCCAAGGAATCGTCTTCCCTCACTATCTGTGGGGTTGACCACAAAGCTACTTTGTTAAGCCTCAATGTCAAATAATATCTGACAAAGGATTTTTAGTAACTCCTGACTGTTGCATGATTTAGTGTGACTGCCAAATGTTTTAGCCCTTATCTTGCTATTCTGAGGATGGCAAGCAGCTCCCTTTTAAAATTTATGCAAAATCTTCCAGTTACCCTATGCTGTCTCCTGTCTTACAGAGTGATTAGGTATCTGACATCCTCCCTTGACAAGGAGGCTGGAGAACACCAGCACTGGAATTTGAAGGTGTTGGGTTAGGCATAGAGGAACAGATAAGTACTAGATATTAAGGAGAGCCCCAGGAGTCCCTGTCTCCTCTTCACTCCTTAAAACCAGCTCATGATATAAAGGAGACTCTTACTTACTCACATATTGCAAAAAAGTTAATATTTGGCAAAATCAGTCACAAGGAATGACGGCATAGACTTTAGAACCCAGCTCTTTCTGACTCCAAAGCCATACCAGGTAATTAAACATCAAGACAGGTGATCTATGGAAGCTAGTCTTTTCTTGAAGGGTTAAAAGTAGACACAGAGCAATGTGTCTTTTATGGAGAGGCGATGTACGGTTTTACCTTAAGTCAGGATATGAACAATATCCTCTTTCAAAGTTTCTTTTGGGTCTGTGATTTTTACAATGGTTAGCATCATCTTTGTGAATTGAGGAAGAGGGAGCTTTATGCTTCAGGAATTTTATCTGTGTCATCCCCCTTTGAAATTTTTGTCACTCTAGATCAGGAGACAAGACTATGCAACCAAGCAGGTCCTTAGTAATTGCTGGCTTGGGAACAGTAAGCCATGCCACAGGCCAGCTCTACTTTTGCACGTCAGTGTTCCTATATATGCCCTGGGTCCCAAGGCATTGATTGATTCAGATCCTTTAGAAGGAAGGAGACCAAGCATGAAATCTGGACATGCTTTCTTTAACCTTATTTCACCTTCTAATCACCTCCAACTTCTGTTCACTCAATGTAGCACCTTCTATAAAGAAGGGTGGACCATGGGATTCTAGAATTAAATGTACTAAAATCACTCGGTGGCAGATCACACAAGTCACTTGTCACAGCTAAGAGCAATGCACGGTGAATCTACAGATCAAAGAAAAGTTGTGAAACTTCAAAGGAAAGAAACAAAAATTAGTAGCCAAGTTACAGTTTCATGAACATTTAAAGTAATTCTTTTCTGAAAGTGGATCTCTTTAGCCAGAACTGGATGAAGCACACAGTTAGAGTCACACTACGTACAGCTTATAATCATTTTCTATCAATAGCTGCTGCCATTGTTGTTTTATAACGACTTTAATTTTATAATTTTATGAATTATAATTTAAAATTATAATTATAGTTATAATTTTATGAGACAATGAGTTTATAGTTACTTTGGATTCTAATGTTAAATAAACTTTGAAGCTACTCTTTAAAGACAAAAGCATCTCTTAAGATATTTTCTCCTCAAAATGTTAAAGAGGCTGATAAACTTTTAAACCATGAAGAAGGCAGGAGTTGGGTTGCTATTATTGTTTTACCTTTTGTTAAGGAATTTCTACTTGAGGGAACTCAGAGTTTATTGAACAAAGGCAGATATTTGGTTTAGCATGTCACTGGGTTCTCCTCTGCAAACAGGAAGTCATTTGCACCTGCAGGGCTCCGCCTGCCGAGCTAGACCACAGCTCTGCTGTTTGGCAATAACCCAGACAGGGAAGTGCCCCCCACCCCAACTTCCTGACACCCTCTTGTCATTCAATATAAACAGAAAGAAATGTCTCAAGATCCAAATGCATTTAATCAACACTCTACAAATGTCTAGGATATCAATATATTGGCACTGTTACTCAATCTCACTGGCAGAATAAAGACCTAGAAGAAGCCATTTACCTAGAAGATTGAAAAAGGTCTTGTTTCTCCTCTGACTTCCACTAATGTCCTCAATTGTAAAAAAAGAATAGGGGAAAACTGCAAAAATTGAAACTTTGCCAAACATACTTGAGAAGGAAAAGAGAATATTTTGAAGCCCATGGCAGGGGTGGGGGATGATTAAAATCAGAGCCTCCCTCAAATCTTTTTAATTTTCTTAACTGTACATATTTACATACAGTATGATAATTTGATACATGTATAGACTGTGTAATAATCAAAGCAGGGTATTTAACATTTCCATCTCTTCAAACATTAAAAAAATTTGATTAACAATATGGCACATATTTATGAGGTACAATGTGATACTTTAGTGCATGTGTACAATCTGTACCAATCCAGTTGGGGTAATTAACATTTTTTCTCCTTGTCATTACTTGGCGTTCGGAGACTTTGAGCTCCTCTCTTCTAGTTATTCATAAGATATCTAAAAGGTTTTTGGGCACTATCATCGCCACACTGTGCAGCAGAAGACGGGAATTTATTACTTCTGGCTGCGTTTGGGTCCCATTGTCCAACCTCCCAATATCTCCCCTTCTCCCCACCCTTCCCAGCCTCCAGTAATCACAATGATGCATTCTGATTCACTTTGAAACAAAACATAAACAACTCGCATCTCTTTTACAAAGCTTACAAAACTCTGGCATATGCCCTGAATCTTCCAGCACTGGCTGCGGCTTTGAGAAGGGTTGATGGAGTGGCCTCGCTGCTGTTTTCTGCAGTCAGTGCAAGCAGAGGCTGATGGAGTGATGCGTCAGTGATTTTGTTCTGCCTTTGCTGATGGGTCCCTGAGGGTGATGCTGAGAAATTGTGCCCCAGTTCCCACAGCTCTGGTGGGGCGACACTCTCTTCCTCCTTCCCCGGCAGCACTGGGTGTGGGGAGGCTGCATCTCCAGGGCAAGTGCTGTGCAGCCGCCTGCCCCATGCTGGGCATGTGTTCACACAGCTTCTCATTTCATCTGGGTGTGGGTGTGAACAGCGGATAGACATAGATAAAATGGTGTTTCTGAATAAAAGAATGTGCTACCCAGGAGGCATGACCAGTATTTAATTTGCTGCCTGTGTTCAATAGACTGTGAGCTCCTCAAGGGCAGGTGACCGTGTCTCATTTGTCTTTGTATCTGTAGTGACTAACACACATTCATTGGTTTATTCGTTTATTCAACAAATATTTACTGAAAGCTGGAGGTACAAGATGAATAAGGCCCAGGCTTTAACAAGAATTAGACATTTCATTTGTTCCACAGGCTGGATTGTCATGGAATAAAATGATTTCTAATATGTTACACAAAACCTAAGTATACACTCAAAATAAGTAATACAAAAGCTGAGCTCTTTTACT
The DNA here is from genome assembly GCF_902686455.1 of Sciurus vulgaris. Taxonomy (NCBI): domain Eukaryota; kingdom Metazoa; phylum Chordata; class Mammalia; order Rodentia; family Sciuridae; genus Sciurus; species Sciurus vulgaris. The sequence goes on from NC_136461.1 coordinate 190,986,573, forward strand.
CATAGACTCATCAATGTCGGAGATGAATGGGACCTGCTTTTATAGATAAGGAAACCAGCTCTTGGAGCTCACCAGTCCTGGGCCTTGTGCTCTCTTCACCCTGAGCAAGGTGGCCCATTGAAGATAAAATACTTCAAGTAGAAATTTCCATTGCTTTCTGTTATCTCTCCTGCCCTCACTACCTAATTTGGTCATATACAGGTATGCCTCTCTATCTGCAGGTGACTGGTTCAGGATCCCCCATGGATACCACAATCCACAGATGCTCCTGTCTCTTACATAATATGGTGCATTATTTGCATGCAATCTACACACACCTCCCACATATCATAAATCATCTCCAAACTATTTACAATACCCAATACAACATAAATACTATATAAGTAGTTGTTATACGCTATTGTTTAGGGAATACTGACAAGGAAAAAAGTCTCTATCTGTTATAAACCTAATTTTATTTTTTCAATCAGTGGTTGGTAGAATCTACAGATGGAAACCCTGTAGAGATTTTATACATCCCTCCCACATAATACCCCTACATGTCTATGTGTACATATAATTTTTTATTTTTAATATTTAATTTTCAAAAGTTTACATAACTCAAGGTTCTCTAGGCCATGGTTTAAATACAAATCATGAACCCAAATTCCTTTAGGAACCAGGATATAAAACAATTTAAGTAAAGTTAAATTGAAGAGAGGAAACTAGAAACAGTCTCTTGTTTCAGTTATTGAATCCAAATTTGTAGCTTAAAGCAACCACTTTATTTTACTTTTGATTTTGTGGGTTTAGCATTCATGAAGAGCTCAGCTGGGTGGTTCATCTCTGGTGCACGTGATCACATGATGTCCACTCATGGAATTGGAGGATCCATTCCAAGATGGCTTCTTCATTCATGTGTCTGGGACCTTTCTGTCTCTCTCCACATGGTGTCTCTCTCTCTCTCTAGGGCCTCTTCCTGAGATTTGGTCTTCTCACAGCATGGTGGTCTTAGGGTAGCCTCAAATGTTTCAAGAAATGGAAACCGAGCACTACTAGTTTCTTAGGTCCTGGGTCTAGAAACTGGTTTAACATCACCTCTGCCATATTTTTCTGGTCAAAGCAGTTATTAAGGATTCTCAGATTCAAGAAGAGGGCCCCTAGACCAAACCTCTCAAGAGGGGGAGTGTGAAAGAACTTACAAATGTCTTCTGTGTGCCAGAGTCTATTAAGAGAACAACCTCCACATACCAGATTGTTGCACTGTGAGACTATGGCCCTGAGTTGTTTGATATAGCAACATGCCATAAATTGGGTGGGTTAAAGAACAGAACTTAATTTCTTATGTTCTTAAGTCTAGAAGTCCAAGATCAGGGTGCTAGCATTGTTGGGTTCTGGTGAGGACTCTCTACTATACCACAGACTGTTGACTTCTCATTATATCCTCTTATTGTATAAAGAGTGAGAGAGTTCTTTGGGGGTTTCTATTGTAAGACACTAATCCCATTTATGAGGGCTTTCATCCTAAGGGTGCAATTATAATGGGATCAGTGTTTCAACACACACATTTTGGAGGGACACAAACATGTAGAATTTGACAGGTCCAGTGTGAAAGTATTTTGAACTTTATTTATAAACAGAGGATGAAAATTCACATTTTAAAATGTTGAAATTTCATGACTTTTATGTGCTGGTAACTAACTCAAATTTTCTGAAGCTTTCTGTTACATGGACGTGACTGCCCATACTTACCTGTATTTACCTTCTGCTTCATGCACCAAACCAAAATCTTAAAAAGAAGTTTGAAGCAAATACTGACATGTAACTGGAAATATTTTGCCCTCCATGGAAAATGAAGATCTTGAGTGCTTCGTTACCTCTGACAAGAGACTTTCACTGGAAACACACCAGTAGTAAGTGGAATCCTTCTATATAACTGTATTGTGACCCATAAGAGAAAACTTAGTATCTCCTGTTTTGAGAATATCCTTCTACCACTTCTATCCTGGTCAAATCACAGTTTGATGAAGAATATAGTGATTTTCATTTCTTAATGAATTTGACTAAGAACTAGAAATACAAGATGATGAGGGAAGTACTGACTTGGTGCCCCAATGGGAAGAAAAACCAAGGGAAGCTCGAAATTAAATAAGACATCACTGATATAAAAAGTCCCAAACTTAGATTGGTAGTTCTTTAACTCTAGTGATGGAAACACCACATGACTCAGAAGAACTAGTGAGTGTTCACAAATCAGCACTTGAATACTCTGAGTGATTCTGGCAAAGGAAGTCAATGGACTACATTGCTGATACTCAATGACATGAACAGTGCTATGATTTGAATTGGTGTTCCCTAAAGGTGCATATGTTAAAGGTTTGGTCCCGGGGTAGTGCTGTTAAAAGGTAGTAAAATCTTAGGGAGGTGGGACAGAGTGGCAGATCCTTGGGAGTGTCCTTAGGTCATTGGGGGTGTACCTTTGAAGGGGACTGTGGGACTCTACCCCATCATCTCTTTCTCTGCTTCTTGGCTTGTGATATGATCACTTGCTCAGACATGTGCTCCTGCCATTGCCATCTACCACCTTTATCAGAGACCAACTGGCTGGGCTGCCCAATCTTGAATTTAAATCTCTGATCTGTGAGCTACATAAAGCTTTTCTCTTTATAAGTCAATTGCCTTAGGTGTTTTGTTGTGGTAACACAAAGCTGATTAATACAGATAGACTTTTGAGATATAGCAAAACTGGGCATAGTTATAGTATGGATAGTGAGACCTTTTTTGGGTTGGTGATGGCAGTGAAAATACTGGAGTCAAGAGAATAATGTATTTAGTAGGCTCTGTTTCTCTGACTCAGTGTAGAAAATGTGCTAGGTGTGGGAAATGGGGTTTCTAGCTCAGACTTTGCATTAGCTAGCTACGTGAGTTCAGGGGAGTCATTTGCTTCTCAGAGCCTCAGTTTCCTCACCTGTTAAGATAAGGAGGGCTGGCCCGGGCTCCAACAATGGCAAGTGCAACTCCCCTCTCTCCTGCCTGAGACTCACCCTACTCACACAGTGAACTAATCATCCCATTCAGCCCTAACCTCTCAATCCTTTTCTACTTAGTCACTTTCAACAGTGTGGAGTTGGCAAATAGTTGAAAATAATTTTCTAGCCTTGTTGGAGAATCTGGGCGATTTCTTTCTCTTCTGGCTTCTGTGGTTTTATTAGAGTTTTAGAAGGAAAATCAGGTGGAAAAAACCCACAAAAGGTAGTTTTGGAGGAAAGAGGGAATAGTTTTGGGGGTAGGAGCTATCCAGAAACAGCAGCATGCAATCTGAGTAGACAGGAGTGTCAAACAGTGTGCTGGCCGTGGTCCTTGTCATGAAGGAAGTCTTTGTGTAGCTGCCTTAAGAGAATTCTAGCAGCCATGTTCCAGAACCACCAATAGGAGAGGGAGGGCTGGGATTAGAGTGAGAAAAATTGTGGGTGTTCGCATGCATAAACTTGAGGGTGAGGGTCTCCTTGCATTTTGTGCCTGTCATCTTGATTGACTCACCCTAATCCTTATCCCGAAGAGAGGTACAGGGACAACAGAGACACAATATTGTTGTGAGTTTCCTTCTCCATCATGGACTCCTTGGGTGGAGTGGGAGTGGGTTGTGTAGAAAGGGAAAGGCAGACAGATCTCGCCAACTAGGCCAGAAATTTCAAGGAGTTGGTTTACTAAGGTTTTTGATACACAGGGCAATGGCTCTGGATGACCTATGCAATTTTGTTCAAGTTACCTAACCTCTTCATGTCTCAGCTTTTCAGTCTTTAAAGTAGGAATAAGAACATCTTCTTGATAGAAACTATGAAAAGATTGAGAATGTGTATGTACGTGGACATTATTTCCTTCTTTTCAACTTCTATTCTGCATCTAGTGCCTCAAGGAAATGAAGCAAGCTAGGAACAGCAAACTTCAAGCCAAAAATGGATGTGAAAAATTCATGCCCTTGTGCAGAGGAAGCCTGACCAGTCTTTACATGCATTGTTGACTTTCTGACTCATGATTACATTCTCTTTTAGAGCCTCCCATCCTGGTCAGGTTGGACCTAAAGCAGGAAGGTTAACAATACAATGTTGGGATCTTGCCCACCAGGAAAAATCTTCTAGTGCTACCCTGAGGCCAAAGTTCCAGGGAAAAATATCACAAACTCTTATGTTATAGGTTGGCTTAGTAAGAACTATGAATATTATTTATCTGATTAGTATGTACTTGACATAGTGTTGGACATTTTATAAGCATTATCTAAGTCAGCCTTTGCAACACTGTAAGTGGTAAATATGACTATTACCCAGTTTACAGATGAGGATACAGAAGCTAATATCTTTAATGAATGGCAAAAATTAGGACACAAACTGGATCTGTTCCTGAATGATTAACCATTATTTACTATTGATCATTTAGTGCTCTGAAAATGCAAAAAACATAAAAGGAGCTCACCCTCCTCAGGGAATTTTTGAGATGAAGAGAAGAATCAGCATTAACATGTGATGGAGAATAGAGTATAAAACAGTGTGTCTCAACTCAACTGGGCAGGAAGCTCCCTGGAGGCAGGGACTTTGTTATTCCCCTTCCCAGTGTAATGAATGATTCTTAGTAGAAACTCAATCACAGTGTGTTGGGTAAATCAATGAATAGAATGTAAGTGCTAAGGTGCATGTAATGGACACAGATATTGATGGGAATCCCTAGGGGTACACTGGAGAAGGCCAGTTTTGTGGAAGACAGGATGGAACCGGCACTGGGATTTGGAAGGTCAAAAGGAGCCAACACATAGAAGAAACACGTACATGGAGGTCAGATGCACAGCACAAGCATGCAGTATTGAGGCAGGAAGATGAACTGCTTAGACAATTATGTGTTCAACTAGCCTGTTGTCAAGAAGCCAAACAGTAACTGGCAGTTCCTTGTGCAAAACTGTCCATTATTTGGAAACAGGTCAACACAGGCAGTGAGAACAAGGTCAAAGGAAAGCAATAGGCTGGTCTAGACATGTAAGATAGTGGAATGAAATGGAGCAGCTGGACCACAGGAAACAGGGCTCTACTGTGGTAAGGGATATGCAAATATAAGTTTGGGCAGCTGTGACAAACAAAACAGGAGGACAAGTGAGCCATGAAGAATGTGGAGGAGGAGGAGAACCAGGAAAGGTACTTGGAGGAATGCACGCTGGGGCTAATCACCCTCTCCATTTGGCTTGTCATGCACCACTACAGACTACCTGTTCTCAGGAGACCCTCCATACAGCTGTTTACTCAATAAAATGAACTTGGGGAAATCACATTTATTGACGGATGACACAGGCTTAGTCATGAGGCTTGAATGGCATGTCGTCCCCTTAGTAGGGTTTTCTGATTAGAGATCTTAAAAATTATAAAAATGTTTCAATATACTTTCATATAAATAAAATTATATAAGTAATTTAAATCTGGGCTAAAGAGCTAAGATTAAAAGTGGAACCTACAGGGTAGTTATATCTTGGGGATACTGGCTCTATCCTTATCCTTCTTACCCAAGCATTTTAAAAGGACAATGAAATTATACTACTCAGACTGTCAGTATATATTTCAGTATATTCAATCTATAGGTTCCAGCCAGAATGAAAATTGTTACTTGTTGATATTCTCCACATGGGCCTGAAGAATTCTACCATCTATCACCAAAAAGCCCAGAGAAAAGTGTGGGGTGAATTTTGCCTATAGCTTTAGGATCAAACAGTCCACTATGGCCCACATTGCATGGTGTAGAACCCCAATGATCCATGCGATATTACAAGATGTTGTGAGGAAAAGGGCTTTTGGGATATGGTGAGGGTCCCATGGAACACCCCCAGGTCTGGTGATTCATTCAGAGGACTCACAAGACTTAGCATTTAGCTGTACTCATGGCTAAGACTTACTGCAGCAAAAGAACACAAAAGCAAATCCACAAAGAGAAATATGCATGGGGTAGAGACCAGAGGAAACTGGGTACAGCCTCCAAGAATCCTCTCACTGTGGTCTCGTACATGCATCTAATTCCTTCAATAACGAGTTGTGACAACATGAATGGAGCATCTACCAGGGACCCTCATTAGAAACTTGGGGCTCAACATTTGTATGTGGGGGCCAGTCATGTAAGCATCCTCTGCCTGGCATGGTCCAACATTCCAGGATCCCAGAAGGAGGGCAGGTGTTCAGTGTAAGTGATGCTACCTTCACAAACAGTTCAGGGTCAATGAGCTATTCTGGGAATGGTGACAATCTTCCCCAAACCCAAGTTTCCAGACACCAGCAAGGACCAGCCTTCAACAAATGAGTGCCTTCTAAGGAAAGCCATTTTAGGCCTGCTATGTGAAAGTTTTCTCTATGATGGTCTAATAAATAAAAAAAATTGGTTGAAGTGGGCAAATCCTGGGCACTATGGCCACCTTCTAGAGATCAAGTATACACATTAACAGATTGAAAGTTTTGGCAAGTCCTGCAGTATATAAGACTTTTTTTTTTTCTAATCAATTATTTTTAAACACTGATAATTATATTGAAAATTTAACACTTATTATATGCTGCTGGATACTAGTGTTCTACAGAATACAATTTGGGGAATCCTGAACTAAACATCTGAACTTCCATCACGTCTCTGGCTTCAGCGTTCACCATTCACTGAACACACATAACCAGCACCTGACTGGTGCTCATGGTGTTAAGTGCTTTCAATACAGCTCATGGGATAAAGCAGGATGTTGGCTGGGGTGACCTGTGATGGAGGCAAAGCAGCAGGTAAAGGGTTACAGTGCTGACCCTGACTTTGCCTGAGTTCCTTTCCCATCTTTGAGATCAGTCATGTGATTAGGTTCTTAATCTTGGTATGATTCAGTTTCCTTATCTGCAAAACCAAAACCACGCACAGTACACAGTGATGTATGAATGCTACGAATGTGCTTATTATTGTTTTCTTAAGATGAATGAAGCTCTTTCCAGTTCAAGCAATTATGATCACAGGGAGGCATAGACAACAGATTCTGGTGCCTCCGGAGACTGTGGGATGGGCTGGACAGATGAGGGCGGAGTGAGCATACCAGAATGGCCCCAGCTTGAGCTGCCTCCAGGCCTAAGGAAGCCCTGACATCCAAGGCCACTCGAAGCCAGGGGCCAATTCTCAGGATGAAACAGACTGTCACAGACCAAAGGCACCGTTAATCTCCTGGGAGTCTAGGATGGAGGCCAAGAACAGAAGAGATCTGCTTTTGACTGCAAACAGAGCAAGACTCTAAACAGCTTTCAATCAAACCTGGCAATTTTATCCATGTGCTCAAAGAAAGCACCTCCCAAGAAAATCTAACCCCGCTCACCCCGAAATCAAGTCTCATTCAGATCTACACGGCTGAAGTGAGAAGAGGGAAAGGTGCCAGACTGAGAAATGACAAACTGCCATCTGGAAAAAGCCAATTTTTAATATGCCTTAACATTTTTATTCCTTCTTGAGCTATCTCAGGTTGAGGAATGTTCCAGATAACTGAATAATCTTTCATCGAGATACATGAGAGTCAGCAGTGTCATCCTGGAAGATGAAGGACAGTGATATATTTTTGTGGAGTATGGACCTAGGTGGGTGTGAAAGGTAGGAGAAAAGTCCTCAAGGCCCAGGTTATGATAAAATTTCCCTGAATAAAGAATTTTATAAGGGCGTGGTGAAGAAGTTAGGCTGCCATCTCCTTGAGACAGTCCTAGGTTTGTCATGTCCATAACTGTTCTCAGAGAATTCCTTGCAGTCCTTTCCCTAGGATCCTGCTGCTTTTTGAAGTCAGGATCTAAAACACTCGTTACACTTTCATAGCACTGGGTCTACCTACCTCTAATGCTGAGCTCAGTGCTTGGCATGGAGCATGTGCTAATGAACATGTGTTGAATAAATGAAGGGCCTTCAGGGATCTTTCTGCTTTAAATGTCCAGCGTTTGCCTGCTTACCTAGCTACATGTGATGTGTTGGTGCCTGCTTCCTCTCCGCATCCTGCCTGACTCCCGGGGTCAGAACTGATTCTCACAGTATATGGCACTTGATGGATAATAACAAGAGCTGCCATCAGGGGAGCCCTGACTTTGCTCTGAGCACTGTACCAGGACTTTTACATAGATCAACTCGTTACTTCACAGAATCACCTATAAAGTAGATCTGTTTGCTCCTTTCACCTTATAGATGCATGTTAATGAGGCCCAGAGGAGAAAGGCACTTGCCTAAGAACCCACAATGGGTAGTAGAGTCTCTTCCTCAGCTGCCTCAATCATAGCATTGACCACACTATGCTGTGGCTTGCCACGGGTGAGCCACTCAGTAGTCTGTTAGTGCTAACCTGTCATGGGGGTGGGAGGAATATTCCTTATATAATCTATCAGAGAATCAACTGACCAGATTGGCAGTCCATGATAACACATAATAAATAAATAAAATCAAGTGTTTGTGGTCAGACAGATGTGGGGTCAAGCTTCTTCTTCCCCAGTCAATTCTTAACCATGTGACTGTGACCATATTATTTAAGTCTTCTGTAGCCTTGATTTTCTCTCCACAAAATGGGAATTACAGGGGAATATACTTTTTAGAGTAGTTTTGAGAATTAAGTCAGTTAAGGACTGTGAAGTGCTTATTCAAGTGCCTACCAGACCTTAAATAATACTCTGACTCATTTAAAGGTCTGTTTCATAACCACAGTGCCTAGGATTTGCCTGCAGCTCAGGAGGTATTCAACAAATGTCTATTAGATGCATGAATACATATATGTCTTTATTTGGGGATCCAATGAGGTAAGATGCACACAGAATGGCTAATTGTATTTTGGCTGCCTCAGAACGAATCATCTTATTTCCAGGATGCATGTCTCATAAATTATGTGTAGGGTGTGTCTGGGGCAGAACACAGCAGATTCTTAATACACATGGTACCTAAATCACCACAGTCACGAGGGGAAACCTGTCTACTTCTGGCTAGTCCTTCCTTGTCTTACCTTGGTGTCATTTCTCGTTCTGATAGTTTACTTCATATCCTTTGATCACATCCCATCATCTCCCTGACATATCTCTGTGACAATCTCCTAAGAATAAGAATCTGCTCTTTCTTGCCACCTGGGACATACGTTTTCAAAAATCACTTTTTCCATGGCTCTATCTCTATGAGTTATTTATTTCTACCAAAATGTTAAAGGGGTTAGAGATGCTGAATTTGGCAAATTCATATCTTTGTAATTTATTAAGTACAATGAAAATATCAACTACATGATAATTCTGGTCAACACTTGTTAAGCTATCTGACCATCCCACAATGACCACAGCTTATAGGTATGTCTCCAGGATGCAAGGACACACATGGTGGCCCAGCCTCTAGCTATTGCTTACAGGGTCAAGCTTGGTCCCTACACCTCAAGGAATTTGGAATTGGGATAGGAAATGTCAGAATGCTGCTGGGAGCAGAAGGTTGCTGAATTAGGAGAGCGCTTGAGAAAGTTCTGAGGGCTCTAGCCATAGCCACGAACATTTGAAAGGAATGGGAAGTCATCTTCTGTCTTTCTATAGAGTGAGTGGCAGATAGATCACGTCTAAAGAGTGAAGAAGAAAGTAAATAGAAAAACAGAAAAAAGAGATCAGACTATCCTGGCTTTATAGTTCCAGTTTCAGTCCTTCCGGAGGCCCTGCTGCCCCTTGGTGCTGAAGCCTTCTCTGAGACTCCTCTGTGTGTATATTGAGACAAGCCACCATGTCTCCAATTGCTTGCTGAAGCCACCTTGTACTGTTTTTAGCAACTGCAAGAATTCCAACATACCCAGTGGCAAAACTATGGTTACAATTATGCTTATCAATAATAATCCTTATACACATTTAACACAGTGCACATTTACAGACTGCTTATTATTATTAATATCTACTACAAGCAAGTATTACAGTAATGCTCTGAAGCAGTCATCCAAGAACTAATAATTGGGTAGCAGCTGGAGGTTAAAAAGCAAGCCAGGGAGAGTGAGTGAATTTACTGAAATGATAACTAATTTGAAAAGCCATCAAACCACTGGAGTTAATTCCATTCACAAGAGTCCATGAAGGTTGGATGGCCAGATCAGTAAGATGGTAGGGGAAAATTCCTTTAAATAAAAATGATAAAACAATGAAATAGATGGATAGTTGTTTTTAACATTATGATTACAAGAGTACAGACATTGGCTTTGCTTAGGTGGTTCAGAAAAAAAAAAAAAAAAATGGCTACCATCTCCATGGTTCCTAAGAAATATGCACCATTCTTACAGATGCCAATAAAACATTACACAACTGTCAATTTAGTAATGGAAGTGCCACCAAAGATTCATATTTAACAGAGACTGAATGTAATAGAGAAAAGGGAAAGGTGGTTGGTGGAGATCTAAATTAACTAACCGTGATTGAGGAAATAATTGAGGCAATAAAAAGATCAATAGGAAATCAGGCATTCTCCAAGACCTCAGGGCTTCTCAGCGGAATATTTTAAAAGACGAGCATTTCATTTACTTGTCCTATTTTTAATACACTAAGAAATGCAGCTCAGGTGCCTGGTCACTGCTGAAATGGCTACACATTGAGCTAACTGCAGAGCCAGTAAATGATGGATGGGACTTGGAACTTGGTCACATACCTGTCTTTATGCAATACAGCCATACAGACAGATCAAATACAACAGGAACACTGTTTCAGATAATAAAAATACAGTAATTATGTTGCTTTTGAAAAGGTGAAAATAAAGGAGAATATAAAGAAAGTGAAGTTTATTCTTAAACCACCATCCAGAGATACACCATCAAAACATTGCTGCATTTCTTTGCAGTATTTTTTTCTGTTAGAATAATTATATTTAAATTTTTCTGCCTATATGCCATTTAAAAATAAGATCTTGATCTTCCTGTATATGCTTTTTTCATAGTCTCCTTTTTTACTAAATGTCCAGTGAGGATTTTCTTTTGTCATTACATGTAATTTCAATGCAGCATCACATTTATTGTATACTTTTGTTATAATCTAGACAACATATTAGATAACTGAATAGTTTTCATTTTGCTACTTTCTATAGACTTAATGTTTGCAGTGCTGAGCAATGCATATGCTGAGTCCTAATCTCCAATGTGGTGGTATTTGGAGATGGAGCCTTCATGAGATAATTAGGTCATGAGAGTGGAGCACCCACAATGGGATTAGTGCCCTTCTAAGAAGAGGGATTCCTTCCCTTCTCCTCCATATGAGGATGCAGCAAGAAGGCAACTGTCTGAAAACTGGGCAGAAGGTTCTAGCAGGAATCAAATCTGTAGGCACCTTGATTTTAGATTTCTAAGCCTCCCAAATTATTAGAAATACATTTTTGTTGTTTAAGTCACCTAGTTTATGGTATTTTGTTACAGCAGTTCAAATTAAGACACGGCTTTTCAACTTTTTTTCTTTTAAAGTGTGGTTTATCTCCATTTCCTTTTCCTGCCCTTCCTCCAGGTTCCACCTCGCCTTCTCTGTTAGGCTCTGTGCCACGGGAGGCAATCCCTATGGGCTGCACTACCCAGATCCCTTGCACTCAGCTTCTGGTCTTCTATGGCCACTAAAGAGGCATCAGCAGGAGGCAGGCAGTGAGAGGTTAGGCTGTGCTTCCCTGCATGCACTGTTGCCCTGGTGAACAGGACAGGCCTTGAGAGGTGGGAAATGGAAGTGGGGCAGATCCAAATGGAGGTTGCAGGAAAGTTCACACTTAAGGGCTCACCAACAGCATTGATACTTCCTAAGGCCTGATTAGCATAAATTTGGACCAATAGCACTGGTCGTTTTCCAAAACCTATTTAGCATAAATTTAGACCAATAACACTGATACTTTTCCAAAACCTGATTAGCATCAATTTGGACCAATATCATTGACCCAGGAGCTTCTCTAGACTGGCACACTCTAGTGGCAACCTGCTGTTGTCTTCCCACTTGCCCTGAGAGAATTTTGTTTCTTTTCTTTATGCCTGAATAAATCCTATTCCTTTCAGCCTTGCTTTCCATCATCTATGAATTCCATTCTTTGGCTCTGAGAGATAAGAATCAGGAAAGAAATCGGCAGTGAGCTTCTAGGGTCTGCTGTGCCCAGGGAGGGCATGGTCTGCCATAAAAGCTGTAACACACCATTAAAAGCTGCAACATTCCACTTGATATTAGTGGAAATGATTCTGGCTTTGCTGGTTGCAACCCTTGGGCTGATGCTAGTGGGCATCCCCTGCCTTGATTAGCTGCTAATACTAAAATGGGCTTTGTTGGCTGCAGAGGCCTGCAGCTTATACACCCCGCTGCCAACCACCAACAGAAGCTGAGAAACTCCAGTTTCACTGGCACTGGCTGCAGCCCACCAAAATCGTTCCTCCCCTTCTATCGGCAGACCTTCTCTGACTCCAGCTCCATCCCTTTGCACCGTTGGGCTTCTGTTATGCTAGCCCTGGGTGACTCAGCAACCCAGGAGTTCCTTTAACCTACGTACGTAACTGCTTTGACTTCTCTTTAGATTCCCCTATGACTGGTATTGAAAATTATAGTGAGCCACTTATACATTACATGATACAACACTGTGGAAGTCATTTATTTATAAAAGCATTAAAAAGTCAACATTACAACCCCTATTTCAAATAATGGGAGGCTCAACGCAGGTCAAATAACTTGTGAAATAAGAGAAATGGTTTAGGTTCTAGAACTCTCTTTCCAAATAATCTTGAAAAGTGTCTCTCATCCTGTTCCCCTCAACCCCCTTCCCTCTGCAATTTTCATAAGAAGTACTTCTCACCTCCCAACTTTTGCCTATCCCTTGACCACAGATGGCACTGTCTTCCAGTTCCCGCCTTATTCCTAAGCTCAGACTGAATTCCTGCTTCCTTCCTAAATTCTTGGAGTCTACCACCTTCTTTCCTCGGAGAGAGAGAGAGTTCTGTGGTTTGAAATGGTAGCTGATAGTCACATGTAATTATTTAAATTTATATTAATTGAAATTAAATTATAAATTCAATTCCTTCTCTGTCCAGTTCTGTGCCATGCAAAGCTGGTCCTCATGGACTATACCATCCCAATCTCTGCCTTCTAGATTCTGGTCATCTTTGGCCAGTGAAGAAGGATCAGCAGGATGCCTCAACCACAACTCAAGTGCTCAGTAGCCACATGTGCTTAGTGGTTACTGAACCAAACAGAGTTGACCTAGAATTTTTCATCATTTCAGAAATTTCTATTGAACAGAGATGTTCTAGAGCAGTTAATTATGTATGACTCAAGATTAAAACACAAATATTCTTGTTCTTCACTGTATTTGCAGAGTGAAAAATTAACAAGGCAGAAATTCTGTCTTCTTTGTTCTGAATCCAACAGGGTGGGGCGCACAGCAGATACTAAGAACACTTGCTGACTTGGGAAATTATAATGACTATTTCTCAATAGAACATCCAAACATGAGGAACTTTTAATACTTGAAGCAAGGATATAAAATATGGCTCTCAATTGAAAAATTCATTTTAAATTGGAAAGTTTGGAGGTAATGGTAGTAGGGATTCTTCTAGCCCCACAATATCAGATTAAACTCTGTGTCCTGCAAAACATTCATTTACAAACTCAGAAAGAACCTATCTAAGACCTTAGAAGAGGGTCTTCAACAAGACATACATTCTGATCAAACCAAATGAAATCAGCAAAAAGACCCCAAGGCAGGGATTTGGTTTGCTCAGTGGTAGAGCACTTGCCTGGCAAGCATGTGGCCCCAGGGTCCAACCCCAGGACAGGGAGAAAGAAAAGAAAAGAATGACTGAGACAAAAGCTTCTATATAATCTCATCCTTTAGATTCATTCACAAACAACAAAAAACTGTCTTTAGATATTGGAGCACCTTTGATTTTGATTCTAGTTGACAAAGAAACTGGTCTGTGTCTGAAGCAATTTATTGGAAGTGATAAAGCTATACATCCTATACAATGCCCTCTCTCATCTTGCTGGCTTGAGATGACACAGAAGTTTAACAAAACTTGAGTTGGTACTTGATTGATTGACTTGTAAAATATCCATTTTATCCTTACATTAATCTCTAGAAAGAATGTGTTCCTAGAGGTAGATCCACTTACTATATACCATTTATTAAGATTTGGGCTAACAATCACTTTGCAAAAATCTCCCCTTTGCTCCTCATTGCAACACTGTGAGCTCAGTATTTCTATTCTGTATTATAGCAGAGAAAACTTATTTTCAGAGAAGATATGTCCTTAGCCTGTGATCATACAAATAGTAAGGGACAGAGTGGTGAGGATGAGTTAGATTCTCTGAATCCAAAAACCATGACTGGAGCCACTCTGTGATGGATTGTCCCAACACTGACCCAAGCAGTGTGTGGGGCATGGCAGGACACCACCATTGTGAGGCCTCTCTTCCTCTGCACAGCTTCTGGTCCCTCTGAAGGCCTTTCCTGACATTCATTTCAACAAAACTTCATCAGAAAACTTTCATGATGTGCACAAATGTGGACCTGCGTTTCAGAAAAGGAAGGACTCTCTGCACCTGTACCTCTTATGCTCTTATTTGACATAAAACAAAACCAGACGTGCATAAAGTCAGGAATCCTTAGCAGTCCAGTGACAGCACCCCCCCCCCCAACATCAAATGTTCTGATTGCTACAAAACTACTTTTTCAGTGCAGATACCTAATTGCAGCTCTACAGTCTGACATCTGACTCCTTTCTTAGGTGTGTCCAAGGGATCTCAATTTAATATGTCACAAATGGACCCTCAGTTCCAGGTCAGCCTGCTGCTTATGGGCCTCCTTCTGGGTTCCTCCCCACCCTGTATTAGCTCAGGCTAATTGGGACTCGCTTTGGACTCTCCACCCGGCCACGCCCAATGCATCACCAAGTCCTACCAACTCTACCTTCAAACGACAGATTCATCCCAGGTCAGTTCAGGGGCCTTGGCTCTAGTTCTCCCCATCGCCTGTTCTCACCTGGATTTCTGTGACATGTGAAATGGATAATATGCCCCACCCCTAATTTCATTCCTATCTTTGCCCAGGCCACTTTTTGCACAGCTACTGGCACAATATTTTTAAATATAAATGAGATCTCAATTTCTCCCTTGCTTATGATCAAAAGGGCAGATGTTAGTCAAAGGGTAAAAACTTCCATTTAGATAGAAGGAGTAAGTTTTAATGATCTACTGCACAGTATAGGGGCTAAAGTTAATAATAATGTATATTTCAAAACTGATCAAAGAATAGCTTCTCAAGTTCTCATTTCAAATAATTGATAACTATGTTAGATAATGGATATGTTATCTTGATTTAATCTTTTCACAATATATATACATGCCACAATATTACATTATGCTCAATAAATATATACAATTATTTTTTGTCAATTAAAATACATAAATTAAAAAAAAAAAATCTTGGACAACTACTTATTGTATTTAAGATTCTCTGCAGCTTTGAGGCCCTGAAGGATTTGGCTTTTGTCTGTGTCCTAGACATATGACTCTCCCTCTGGCTGTGATCTAACCTCTGGCCTTCGTTAGTGTCTAGAAAATGCTAAATCCTCTTGCCTTACACTTGGCATCTGCTTTTCCACCTGTGGGCTTACTCTCCCCCTTTTCTTTGTTTGATCAATCACCATTTCTCCTTTTTATCATTTAAATGCTGCTATCACTCCCTTGTTTAAATTAGAGCCTTTCCTTGCATTTCATATTTTAGCTTCATTGCCATTAACACAACTTAATAGCAAATATATATACCCAACTCATTTCCTGCAGGAAGGACCTCAGAGAGGGTTATGCTAGGTAGACAGTGCTATGAAAGGGACAGCATGGGGTCGCCCCGTTAGAGAGACCGGTCACTGGACGGCAGTTAAAACTCTTCCAGATCCTGTGAAGTCTCCTATGTCTCTCACCATAGATTTTCCCCCAAAATCAGTAGCCAGTATCAGACAGTAGTGATATTTATTTTGAATTTCATTAGTTTCAGAAAATCCCCAAGTTCCAATTTATCTCTACCCTGTCCTTCTTAGGCCATTACATTAAAATACAAATTTAAGTATCCATAAAACTGAGTTAACACCTGCAATTATGTAATTTTTGTTTACTGGCTTCATGCTGCAGTTCTAGCTCTGTCCCTTGAATACCTTTTCTTTCTACCATTGTGAGTCAATATTGGTCACATGATGACAAAATAAATGGTAAGAAGGGAGGCCAAAGAAGAATGCAAATAACCTGGGAAGTATTTAACCTAGGATATTAAGAGAGATGATCAATTGAGCATGTCCCAGAATAGTATATGCCCCAGGGCTGAAAATATGCTATGCTAACTCACTGGAGAGTACACGAGAGTGTTCAGAGAAATTATATTAACACTATGTTGTAGGGTTATAGATATGAAACAAGTCTTTTAAGAAAACACTTCAGAAAGAAGTAGCTATAGTGAATCAGTGATGCAGGGTACGACACTAAATCACACACACAGCTATGTGCCGCCTAATGATGTTTCAGTCAACGATGGACCACATATGAGGCAGTGGCCCAAGACCACATTGCCTAATGCTGCAGTAGCCACCTTTGTCTGTGTAAGTACCTCTAACTGTCACACGATTACTAAGTCATTAACAAAGCATTTTCTTGGAATAGATCCTTACCATTAATTGATGCGTCACTACACACACACACACACACACAAACATACGAACACAATCAACTAATAATTTCACTGCTGATATTTTGCCTTTAAGATGGATTGCTAAGCTATGCTATTTAGTAGGTTAGATGTATTAAATACACTCCTGACATGATATTTTCAGTTTATGATGGATCTCTTGGGATACAACCCTACTGTAAATCAAGGAAAACCTGTGTGTGTATATGTATTTTTTATCTTCTTCTTTAATATCTATTTCTGTTATGGGCTTAGTTTTTTCCTCTCTAAAATTCATATATTGAAGTCTTAGCCACTATACTTTGGTGTAACTCTTTGGATGCAGGGTCTTTAAAGAGATAATTAAGATGAGTTCAGTGGGGTGGTTCCCAATCCAATATGACTGGTGTCCTCATAAGCAAAGGAGATTAGGACTTAGACTACCCACAGAGGGACAACTATGTGAAGACACAACTCTCTCTTCTCTACAAATTGAGGAGGGAGCTCTCAGGGAACCTTCCCTGTCACAATCCTGATCTAGGGCCAGCAGCCCCCAAGACAATGAGAAAATAAATTTCTGGTAAGGTAACTACTCTGTGGTCCTTTGTTACAGCAGCCCTAGAAGATTAATGTCACCGCCCACCAGGTTTTAAAACTAGCTAAGGGAGGGGTCATTTGTACTGTGTTTCCAGCTATATCTCTAGTCCCCAGCACAAAGCAATGATGAAATATTATATTTCCAGTGTATGCAAAATTTATCAGAACAAGCTTGGAATGGCATTTAAGAACATTGCATTCAGACAGTGCCTGGGTTCAAATCCTTGCTTTATCACACCTGAGATGGTATGACCAGATTCAGATCACTTAATTGTTCTGGACTCAATTTCTTGATCTGAAGGAGAGGAATAACAAGAGCTCCCATCTCAGAATCGCAGGGATAGAATGACAGAGCAGAGTGCTCACAGCAGCGTGGATGTATGAGCACACAACAAACAAACGATAGTGAGTATTGCTAATGATGCCATTCGCCCAGGTCTCAAGGGCTAAGGGTCTATGAACCAATCCTGGAAAGACTCAGGGAAGCCACAAGGCAGGACAAGAACCTTAAATATAGTTTGAAACAAAGAAAGACTCATACTTTAATTCCAGTTAAAGACTTTAACTCCAGTTTAGTTTTAAATGTATTTCATGGTTTTATAATTCTTAAGATCCTTAAGGTCCAGATAAATAGCACCTGGAGTCATGTGTATACATTATCATTATACAACGAACAACGCAAGCAGATCTTGAGGCTGGGGTTGCTCCGTGGCAGAGCAGTCGCCTAGCAAGCGTGAGGCTCTGAGTTCCAATCCCAGTACTGCACACAAACAACATAACTAACTAAATGTCTATCTGACTTACTCATAACAGCCCACAAGTGAAAACAATCCATATTTCCATCACCAGATAAGTGGATAGCAAATGTGGCATAGACATTGCAAGACATATCAGTCAACTTTAACAAGAAAGGAAGCAGTGAAACATACTAAACATGACCCTTGACAACATGCTAAGTGAAAGAAGTCAGTCATGCCAGACCACCCATTACGTCATTTAATCTACATGAAGTGTTCAGAATATGCAAATCAAGAGAGACAAGGACAGACTAGTGGCTTCCAGGGGAGGGAGACATGGGGAGTGTCTGCTAATGGGCTTGTTCTAGGAGTGATATAAATATTTGGAAGTGATGGTAGAAATGGTTACACAACTCTATGAATATCTTAAACCCTGCTGAACCTTAACTGGGTAAGTTGCATGGTATATGAATTATATCTCAATAAAACTGTTATTTAAGAAAGTAAAAAAAATAAAAGAGGAAGACTTGGGGGAGTTACAGGTTTAAGCTGTTGAATACTTATTGTGTTAAATGATGCTCTAAAGCAGGGGCTGTCTTGGGGCTAGTAAGTTGTTTTTTTGGGGGGGTACTAGGGATTGAACTCAGGAGGCCTTGACCACTGAGCCACATCCCCAGCCCCATTTTGTACTTTATTTAGAAACGGGGTCTCACTGAGTTGCTCAGTGCCTTGCTTTTGCTGAGGCTGGCTTAACTCACAATCCTCCTGTCTCAGTCTCCCGAGCTGCTGGGATTACAGCAGCTGGCATGGGCCTAGTAAGTCTCAAGCATGCAGTTAGTACTCCAAAAATGTTAATCCAATTGAATACCATGTAAGTTTCTCTTGTACAGTCTGGGACAGAGCTCTCTGGTTAAAACCATCCTCCTACCTCGCTTGGGAGACACTTAATCGCCTTTCCCTCTCCACCCGGGTGGTAAGATTTCGGTCTGAGTCAACACCCTCACAGCATCAAGCGGGTTAGAAGTCAACTCCTTCTCAACCTTTTTCTTTTTCAGCCCAGGGCTTGAATAGAATGGGCTCCCTGGAGTCTAAGTGATAATTATTTCAATTATCTTTACTGTCATAGCACTTACTATCTTCCAGAAGCTATTTTAAGGATGAGGAAACAAAAGTACTGGCAGTTCCTGACCCCAATGCAGGGTTAACCCAAGGGACCAATTGACTCCCGGGCACAATGGCGTCTCTGAATAGAAACTGCAAAGCCACCATGATTTTAGCTCTTATTATGACATGACTTAAAAGGATGACTTATTCCAAGATTGAAATTGCGCCTACTTTACGGAGTAACTCCTCAAGTCACTGGAAATGAGACTTCCCAGCCCTTTAAACTTGGTTCCACCTACTGATCTCTTAAGGAAAAACCATACAAGGTACGGCGTCAGAAGCATGTTTGTTTTACAGAAGGAAAAACGGCAGTGTGTGCACGTGAGCTCGGCGCTTGTGCTATATCCACAGGGATTTTGCAACGAAGGGTGGGTGACGAGGGAGTTCAGACCTGTGGTTGTGAGACAAATGGAAAGTCTAAATCTAAGTCTACCTGTACCAGGTGGGCAAGGAGGGGGTGTCCGCACTCATTTCCGAAGCTGTGTACCATACACTTAGCATCCTAAGGCAACACAAGTTTGTGATCTCACAGCTTCTGTGGGTCAGAGTCCTGCCAGGGTTTACCCTGAATGCAGCCTCTGCTCCACTCTGGGGCTCATCAGCTACGATCAGTGTAGGCTGCGGGGGGTTCACCTCTGGAGGCTGAGTGCTGGGACAGATCTGCTCATCAGCCTGATGGCTGACCACATTCAGTTCTGTGTGGCTGTGGGACCAAGTCTGGTTCCCCCCTGGCTGTTGGCCGGGGGCTGCTGTTATCACCGGAGGTCCATGTGGTCTCACAACAAGACAGATTACGTCTTCAAAGCCAGCAAAAGAACCACTCTAGCTTAAGGGAGGACCAAGTCCCCAGCACCCAAAAAAAAAAAAAAAAAAAAAGAGCTTTCATTTGATTAAGTCAGGACTACCCCGATGATCTCCCTTTTGATTATTCAAAATCCAATAACTGGGACCTTAATTCTATCTTCAAATTCTCTTCACCTTTGACTTACAACATAACATTATCAAAGGACTCATACTAAGAGGTGTACATTCTGCCCACCCTTAAGGAGAAGGTACTGAAGGGTGAATACACTGAGTGGGGAGATCACGGGGCCTACCAGTGACCAAATCCTTTGTAATTTCAACATTCAGAAAAATTTCAATACCCTATGTAAATGTATGATTACGCAAATGGTATGCTGTTACTCCATGTACAAACAGAAACAACATGTATCCCATTTGTTTACAATAAAAATTAAAAAAAGAAAAATTTCAAGAGACTCTAATATTTTCTCATTAAGGTAAAATTCACCAATTTAACCATTTTAAAGTGTTCATTTTAGTAGGTTTTAGTATATTCACAGAAATGTACAAACATCAACAGTCTTTTGTGACTGGTTCCTTTTATTTTGGATAATATTTTTTAAAGTTTTGTTCATGTTGTAGCATGCATCAGTATTTCATCCCTTTTAATGGCTGAATAATATTCCATTTACAGAGCAATATTGCATACTCTTTTGTTTATCCATTCACCAGTAGATGGGCATTTAGGATGTTTCTGCTTTTTGAATGTTATTGTTATTGTTAATACTGTTATAAACATACTTTTGTATGGGTGTATGTTTTCTAGTTCTTGGGTAAATACCTAGAAGTGGAATTGCTGGGCCATTTTGACAACCTCATGTGTAACTTGTAGAGGTCAGTTTTAATTTGTAGCTACAGATTACTTAAAGCCAAACAAATACACTCAAATACATTTTCGTAGCCCTCTCAAGCTAGAGAAAAAAAAGTCTTGTGTTAATGTAAATGTCTCAAGGATAGACTTCCATTACTGACAACCTCCCATTATGGTGGCTGAAGAATGGCTTTCTATAAATGTCCATTTTCTAATTCCCAGATCCTCTGAAAACATTAGATTGTGCAGCAAAGGAGAATCGAGGTTGCAGATTGAATAAAAGTTGCTGTTCAGATGATCCAGGGACCAGAGAGAATCCTGAGGGTCCCATCTATTCAAGGGTCCTTATAAGTGGAAGAGGGAGGTGGAAGGGGGGACCAGAGAGATGACAGTGTGAGAGGACTTGGCCAGACCTTATCAGCCCTGAAGATGGGGAGAGCCAACAGATGAGGATGGCCTCAAGGCTGGGGAGAGCAATGAGACAAATCTCCTTCGGAGTCCCCCAAAAGAAACTGCCTGCTGACATCTTGATGTCAGCTCAGGGAAACTCACTTCAGAATTCTGACCTCAGAACTGTACGATCATAAACTCTGTTGTTTTAAGGCACTGCACTTACGGTGATTTGTTAGAGCAGCCATGGAAAAATCAGGCTTGCCTTTTCCTTCTCACTGTATTGTATATTCTTTATGGGGAAGTCAGTTATTGTCTCAAAATAGAACCTGATTATGTCGCTTCTTTGCTTCAAATACTTTAATGCGTGTGTGGAATTCTTGGGAGTATGGTCCACATGTTTGATGTGGCCTAAAAACTGGTGGTGGTCTAGCTTTGGTATAGCTCTACAGTCTCACCTCCCACAACCACGGGCCAGCCCTTGGATCTGCTGTAGAGAAACGTCTTAGCATCCACATGCCTTCTCCTGGACGTGCTCCCTGACCTCTCCTCCCCACTGATGGTCTCCACTCTACAACCTCACAAGCCTACACATTCCTCTGAGGATTCGTGCAACTAATAACTTAAATTACTAGTCTACTTCTATTTCTCTTGCAAGACTAATTCCTTTATTTGCTTGTTCAGTTTGCTAAGCACCTACTATGTTCTGGGCACTAGATGCTCCATAGGAGAATGAATTCAGAATGTATTGTTCATCGCTGATCTCAAACACTTCATTAGGTGTACGGAGAGAATCAAGTTGTTGAATGAATAAATAAATGTTTATTCCATTTGAATCTATGAAGGTATTTATTTTATAATGGTAGATACAAAGACTAGGTTTTATTTTATGTTTTAAATAATTCCTTTAAAAGTTTGGAGGGAAAGACTGGATAGAGTTCAAACTTGCTCCTTCAATTAGCATTTTGAAAAGGCAAATAAAAACATGCAGGTGGTTAACATAACACCTTTGACATTTAACGTCCCCAGGGACTACCCACAGGGAGGGGTGCTCCTTGCCTTTCTGATACGGCACACACCGCTGCATGTGTGCACAAACACACTCAGACGTGCGTCATCTAATAACATCTCCATGAGAAAACAACACGTGCCGATCACAGCTTTGTTTTCGTAAGACTTCTATGTGTGGAGTGGTCATTGATGAGTCTTTTAAACTGATGCAAGAGACATTTTTCAATTTATTCTGAGAGCAAATGTGATGAGCCCAAGTCCCCTCTAAGAAATTCAAGCCTTGAAAACTGGATAAATAAATATAAATGAATTCATTTGACAGAGTGACATTTTCATTTAATTAAGGCAGAAAATCAGCTCTAAAACAAATGATTATCCCTGACAAAGAAGCAGAAGCTAGTCCTTAATTAATAAATTTCTAAAAGCTCTTCTGTAGGCTGAGAGCAGTCTTTAGGGCATAAGGACATTTGGGGAGTGAGGCAGGAGGTGGGGAGAAAGGAAGAAGTTGGGGAGGAAAGAAAGAAGGAGAAGAGAGGAAGTAAAAAAGGAATATAGATGTAAACTTTCAAAAACAAAGAAAATGAAGAACATTTACTTATGTTTTAATACATGTTAAATCCAGCTTGACCAAAATTATTACAGTAGAACTCTCTGTGTAAGAAAAAAAAATCCAGCTGGGAGCAGTGGTGTACACCTGTAATCCCAATCACTTGGGAGGCTGAGGCAGGAGGATGGAAAGTTGGAGTACAGTCTGGGCAACTTAGTTAGATCCCTTTCTAAATCAAAATAAAAAAGACTGGGCATGGAGCTCAGTGGTGGAGTGTTTGCCTAGCATGTATATGGATTCAATCTTCAGTATAGCAAGACAATTAAAAAAAAAAAAAAAACAAATAAATAAAAGAGAAAAGAAAACAAATAGCCAAGTCTCAGGAGAGGATTTCTCAGGAGAACTTTTTAAAAAAAAATACAAAATGATTTTAGGTCAATAATTTTTTTTTATTAGTTCATCTCTCATTTTTTGTAGTTTAGTTTCAATCTTAGGGGCAAAAATAACAAGAGAAAAATCAAATTTCCTGATACTTAAAAGGATAAATATCTACATAAGTAGCTTAGAGTAAACATGAATCGTGACACCAATCAGAAGCCACTTGAGGAATGGGATGAACTGAAAAGCACACCCAAATGCTTATTAAATATTTTCAGAATATTCACATATTACTCCCAACAAAGTTTAACAGTTTTTAGAGCTAAACATCAGCTTTGTTCTCCGATTCCACCTGGAAAGAGCGAGTGTACAAACGCATAGCTCAAAGCCACGCCACCTCTCACGTGACAGCCACCTGAATTTCTTGATGATTAAGGTTGCTTAATGATTTTCTGTGCACTCATTTATGCCACATCAATTTCAATTAGATCAATTAAAATGGCAAAGAGCGAAAATTTTATGGCATGGACCCTAGTAAGTTTAGGATTACTTGCGATATTCGAGGAACATGAGAAAATGCTGGTCTTACATCTCTATTTCTTTATGATGTCTTGTGGGAGATAAACAAATTTGATTTTTTTTTAGTGAGCCAGAACCTTGGGAATACAAGAGGTAGCTCAGGAAAACCACACCAATTCCTAGCTGTCCAAAATGATGGAGACTGGAAGATGGAGGGTGGTAACTATGTTTTTGATACATAAGCTATTAAAAGAAATAATTTATTTGAATAGGCTCAAGCATTAATTTTTTTTAAAAAAGCATGTCA
Organism: Sciurus vulgaris; assembly: GCF_902686455.1. Classification (NCBI taxonomy): domain Eukaryota; kingdom Metazoa; phylum Chordata; class Mammalia; order Rodentia; family Sciuridae; genus Sciurus; species Sciurus vulgaris. Next base: position 191,010,527 of record NC_136461.1, read on the forward strand.
CAATCAACAATTTATTTGTAAAGAAAAAAAATTATTTGAAATAAGATACGTCCTACCAGAAAGAGATCAGAGCACTAATTTGGAGTCATCCTACCAACTGTGATGGTTAATTTTATATGTCAGCCTGACTGGGCCATGGGTTGCCCAGATAGTTGGTCATTATTCTGGGTGTAACCCTGAGGGTGTTTTTGGATGAGGTTAGCTTTTGTATTTGTAGTCAGAGCAAAGCAGATGGCTTTACCCAATAGGGTTGGTCCCATTCAATTAGCTGAAAATCTGAATACAATAAAAATGCTAACCTTCTTGCATGCAAGAGGTGCTCCTACAGTCTGTCTCTGAATCTGCACTGGCCTTGAGAACCATGTCCCTTGAGAACCACGGAGAGTAGATCCTTTTCTTATAACTTGCAAGATGAGGTGTTAGCTCCATCCTGGCTTGGGCTTGAAGATGAGATTCCTTCATATGCCCCATGGGCTGAAGCATTCCTCTTAATAATCTGGTTAGGACAAGCAAACCCATTAAGCCTCAAGGGAGTTTTCTTCTTATGGTATTAAGGGGCTAATATGCATGCCACATTGATGTCCTGTGTGCTCCAGACCTGTACAGTGCTAGGCCGCGGCCCTCAAGTTTCACACTCACTGGCATTACTGGCCTTACGGTGCTTGTTCCTGTGAGCCTAACTTGGCAGTTTGGGTTAAATTCTAGGAATCCATGTTTTGAGGAAGAATGCCCCCAAATTCTGCTGCAGGTAAGTCTTGAGTTTGGGTGGAGGAGAACATGTGAAGAGGAGTGAAACGCAGCACGTAACAAACCCATTTCTTGTTTCCCAGTCTGTCACTGCTGAGCAGGCTCCCGAGCTGACTTTTCTCCATCATTTGCCAGCACTGTATTGCAGACTGTCACTCTCCTGCATAGATTGATGCAAAAGCCAAGCAACTGGAGGCTAGGCCTCACATCTGTCCTTCTCCAGGGCATATTCTCATCTTTTGTTCTATAAATCTCACTAGGACAGTCTGGGTGACAACTGCTAAGTAGTTCAACCTCTTAGTAGTTCCCACTGTCTTCAGGATAAATTCTACCTGCCTTAAGGAGAGCAAGGCATTCACTTCACCACTGGCCCTCCCTTGCCTGACACTTCATTTCCTGCCCCCTTTCCTCCCTCCCACTCACTCTTGACTCTTGAAGAACATCAGCCTTTTTCACACTCCTGGAATGCATCAAACTTCCTCTTTGAACTTGACCTCTGAGGTTGTTGGCTGCACATGTCGCTGGACTGTTATGGGATGCCCAGATAACTGGTAGAATGCCACCCCTAGGCGTGTCTACCAAGGCATTTCCAGAAGAGATCAGAATTTGAATTAGTTTGCGAGTGAAGACTGACAGCCCTCACCAACATCAGCAGACATCATCCCATCCATTGAGAATGAGATCTGAACAGAAGGGGAGGCTGGCAGATTCTTTCTTTCTTCTTGAGTTGAGGCTTCTCCCTTCTTTTCTCTTGGACACTGGAGCTACTGATTCTTGGGCCTTTGGACTCTGGGACTTATACCAACAGATCCCCCCATCCTCATGCCTGTGGACTCACACTGAATGACAGCACCAGCTTTCCTGGTTCCTCAGCGTGCAGATGGCAGCTTGTGGGACTTCTTGGCCTCCATAATCATGTGAGCCAATTCCTATAATAAATCTCCTCTCATCTATCTATCCATATCCTACAGGTTCTGTTTCTCTGAAGAACCCTGATACAGGTACAGAACAGGCTGTGCTTTCCAACTTGGACACTTGTCTTTCTACAGTGCCCAAGCACCACCCATCCTGGCTAGCTCCTTTCTTTTTTAGACCTCAGCTTCATCAGGGAGATTTTCCTGATCTCTTAGAGCCAGGGAAGTCCCTTTGTTGACTTGCTTCCCTCTCGTTTCACTGGCCTGGTTGCTATGACTTGTTTTGACTTCCCCTTAAAATCTAAAATCCTTGTATGAGGAATGCATCAGTCTCGTTTACTGCATTTCACCAAAACAGAAAAAGCCAGCCACATCAAAGGCACTCAGTAAACATACAGTTTTACAGAACATACACAGTTAGGGCATGGTGCACCTCCCAAGCTCTCAGCACCTTGGCAATTTCATGTTTGTTTCATGTGAAAAGAGAAACCCTGCTAACTATAATCCCTGGCTCAGCCCAGAGGTTACTTTCCCTTGGAGACCTTCTGGACACTTTCCTTCTAGCTCAATATCCTTCTTATGTGGTTCCATGGACATCTCTGCTTATGTCTGTCATTCCTCAGATCTTCTGTGCTATAATATTTTACATATATTTTTCACTTGGCTTTGAGGGCAAAAACTGCCATATATACCCCTGAATCATCCTCAACATATAGCCTAGAAAGAATGCTTGGTACACAGTAGGTTCTTAATCATTTTTTTTTTAATTGCACTGGGGATTGAATCTAGGGGTACATCCCTAGCCATTTTTAAATTTTTTTTCTTTGAGGCAGGGTCTTACTAAGTTGCTGAGCCGAGTCTGGCCTTGAACTTGCCTGAGTAGCTGAGATGACAAGCCTGTGCCACCACCCTTGGCTCTCAATAAATTTTTTAAAAATAAATTATTGAAAGACTGTATATTATTACTATAAAAGAAAAACACAATGAAAACTGGATACTAAAAATGCAGTGTTTATTTCAGAGAAAGATAGAAAGCTTTGTTCTTGTTTGGGTGATGAGGTTGGACAAATGGTGATACGACTACAGAGACCTCTCAGTGTGGCCAAGGCCCAGGGTGCCTTCTGAAACTGGCATGTGGAGACTGACGTGAGGAAAGGCTTGCACAGTCACACCATGTCTATGCCAGACACTGAGAACCGTCACCCCAAGGAAAAAGGATGGAGAAATTTGGTAATATGCAATACAAGGAACAGAAGTCTTACATCACATAGATGACATATTTCTGTTTAATTCTCAGAATAGCTGGAGCAGCACAATGCATCTCCGAAAATGACTTTGATTTCCTCTAACCCAGTCCATGTGACATTGTCCTAATACAACTGCCTTTCATAGGACATTTGACCACAACAGAGACCAGACTGCAGGGTCTAGACTTACCCTGAAGAAAGAAACCAGCGTCAGTGGTAGAAAACCCATAATGTATCTATCTTCAATGTAACATCAGTCATTTGAGACCCTTCAAATCTATAGTTAAATCACAAGGTCAAAGTCACATAACAAACCCCATGACCATCCTAAATTGTTCATGTAAGAGACATTAAATATATTGTTTCATCTGGAACATTTAAACACAAGGGTCACTGGTAAAGAATTTTAAAGTTGGTGAGGTCTGCAGAGGCAGATAAAAAGCATTTGGAGTCTTTAGGATTACCCCAAAAGTTACTCATTACCATGAAAAGAACGATATAAAACAATGAGCAATAACAAAGAGAATTCCTGATAGAACAAGTCCAAATTAGACTAATAACATATGGATATTTCTTCCATGTACTGGTTAGAGAGACCATCTGGGGGAATAGAATAGCAAACATTTTTCTACCTTGAAGACTGCAACAGGTAAGAAACAGGAATCCATTTCAAGCCTTACTTCCAACAAAACACATTCTTGAATGAATAGGCGATAATAGATTCCCAAAATTAAAATGAAATACAAGTGGATGCTAACCAGGTAGCACACAATGTAACTCTAGATTCTTCTCATAAACTGACTTGATTTTTTCATAATCCCTTAAAGAAGGTTGTGTTTAGGCCTCTCTATATTAAGTTCATACCAAGAACAACTTCTCTGGTGGCTTTCAGACTTGATAAAATAGAAATATTCCTCACCAAAGAATTTGCACAAAAGGATACAAGAATTTTAAAGTATGTCAAGGGAACTCTGTGGAAGTAGCATTCTGAGGAGGTGCTTCTATGGCTGGAGGACACTGGGAAGGGACACACAGTGAGAAGACCATAATCAAATGATACTGAAGTAACAAAAGACCACAATCACAGAAGAAAAATCTGCACAACATCCTATAAGATCACTTGCCGAGTATCTTTATCTACCATGAGCTGCTGAGCAATTAATTGGGCCACAGGGGAAAGGTTCACTTTATAGTCACTTGACAGTGTCACCCAGGAGAACGTTAAGGACTGAAAATATTAGGGAAAACAACTCAAAGCAGGTGGGTGGTTTATATATTTCAGTTCTTGCCATTTTCTTCACTGGTCAACTCAATACAAAAAAGATCACAAGTACATAAAGGAGATTCTAAGGTAGACAGAAAAAAATAAAAGAACTTCTGGTTAACGTTGCTCATGGAGAATGATCCAAAATGGCTTTGTAGCTACTCTTACTTTCTTATTACAAATCCATACAGAGATTGATATTGTATTCACTGCAATGAGAAGCTTAACCGGAAAATGAAATAGAGTTGGAAAATGAGAAAAGACTATAACAATGAAACTGAAATCAGTCGAATCACACAAAGGATTCACTTTCTGCTGAGCACTATGCTAGAAGATAGGAGTGCAAAGCAAAATCAGAGCAGCACTGTGTTGTTCCTGGTCTACAGGGGAGAGAGGGGTACTATGCCACTATGCTTCCAAACAGGCTCCTCCTCCTGCCTCAAGCTAGCCTTTGTGCACCTGCAAAAACTCCTGTCCTTCAAGAGCCAGTTCACGTGTAATACCTTTGGCAGGTCTTTCTTGTCCCACCTATTGCCTGGTGAGGCTAAGTTCCAGTTCTCTGGCATCAATATATATAGATACAGCTCTGTAATGGTACCTAGCACCCTATCCTCATTTCTAGATGAGGTGCTTCTTTTTGTCCCTAGTACCTACTATAGAGCCTAGAGTGCATGGGCCAAAGAACAAGTGGGCAATGTGTGATAAATACATCACTGTATGAGCAAAGTACTCGGTAAGGCAGAGGGGGAAACGATTGGTTCTGCCTGAGAGATGAGGTAAACTTGTCAGAGAGGAGATGTAAATGTCTCCTCAAGACTGGGTTCTTTCATGAATTTTATTATGCCATCATCACACAAATCCTATGATACAGGGCCCACCCCTAATTTTACAATGAAGGTATCATAATATCTGGCAAATAAATTCCTCAAAATCAACACATCTATGAAACGTCTGGAATGCCTTTCTGTGGGCTGCTAAGGCCTATGAATTTTATTCTGTAGGCAACTGTAAAACAGTGACTGTTTTAAGGTTAGAAATAATGTTGCCAGAAATATATTTAAATTAACTAAGGCAATAGAAGTGGGAAGTTAATGGAAGGATAACTAAAGGAGTGGGGCAGACATTGGAGATCAAATGATAACCAGTAGGTTAGGCTATGACCTTGGGTGGAGGGAAAGAGGGCAAATTCACACAGGACAAGGAAGATGGGAGGCAGGGAGAGGCTGGTGACCCATTTCACAAGCAGAGCTTGGGGTTTGCTCTCAGATTCCACATGAGGTCTGAGGAAATGGAGCAACCAATGGCCACTGTAAGCCTTCTATGTCAGGTTATGGGGAAGTGAAGGAAATATTAATCTAGAGGACAAATGCAGGGGGAAGGACAAACAGGGGACATAGTGGGGAAGATGGTGGGGTTATACTGAGATATTTTAAATTGAATATGTCAGAAGAATATTCAGAGGTTCACATTTTCCAGGGAAAGTAAAAGAAATCTGAAGCTTCAGGGAGGCCTAAGAGGTAAATTTGAGACTCACTATGATTTAGGGGATGACTAATGGAGTGGGAGAGAGTTTCTGGAAGAATACTAAGTGAGGAGAATTAAGGAGACCCATCCCTAGTAGGCATGAACAGAACATTCAGGACGTGGTAGAGGAAGGCAGCCTGCCACCAGTCTCAAACAGCCATTAGAAAGGGAGGAGGAGAACCAGGAGAGTTATTAAGATCATCCTATAAGTGAAAACAGGTGAGCTCCAGGGAAGAGAAGACCAGGGGTCATCTGGGTCATCCAACCATAAGGCAGAAAAGTTGAGTATGCTGGGACCCTCTGTAAACGTCATATTGGAACACCAGTGCTACACTAGATAAAAGACACTGGAGAGCTAGAAATTCAAAGAGTGTAATTTGACATACAAAGAGTGTAATTTGACATACATTAGAAAACAAGGCCATCAGATATTATATTTGCCTAAAAGGGTATCTGATGTTCATATTTTCTGTCCCAGGTGTAGGGCATAATAATAGATTTTCTTCCTCAGAAGGTACAGAAAAAAGCATTCCTCATTGACAGCTGGGGAAAGCCATACTGTCCTGCCTGGTACATAGATATTAAGACAATTTTTTATTGAACACATGGGTTAACAGTGAACATGTATGACCTTGATCTTACTATGGATAGTTTACAAGTGACCTTCAGGAAATTGGGGGTTTTTAAGATAGTCATAGCTCCAGGAAGCAGTCGGTAGGACTTTGACAATGATGCAGTGATTTTTCAGAAAACTTTCCAACATTTTTATATGCATTACGGTCAATCTCCAATCCCATTATTCTGCTTTTATTATGTTAAGAATACTGACCTGGCAGTTTCTTACGAGGCAAAACATATTTATGATACAAATCAGCAATTTCACTTCTACATACTTCCCCAATCAAATGGAAACCAGTGTTTATACAAAAACCTTTATGTGAAAGCTTATGATAGCTTTATTGGTGTGCTACAAAACTGCAAATGACCCAAATGTCCCTCACTGGTAAATGGATAAACAAACTGTAGTCATGCATCCAATGGAACATTCGGCACTGAGAGTGAATGAAGAGTGATGCACACCAGTGTCCCCCGGTCTCAGTGCCTGTTGGTAAGGAAAGAAGCCAGACTCTATCATTCCATTTATATTCCATTCTGCAGAAGGCAAAACCCCAGGGACAGAAAGGGTCAGTGGTTGCCGGGGGCTGGTGGAGACAAGAGGGGAGACCTCAAAGGAGCACTGGGTGAACGTTTTTTGGAGCGATAGAACTGTATCTTGATTATAGTGGTCATTACACAACCATGGGCATTTGCCCGTGCTTGCAGAACCACACACTAAAAATGGTGATTCTCTGTATATAAACTATACATTAATACAGAAGAGAAAAAACACTAGGTGGGAGTTAAGAGAACTGAGATCTAGTTTCAGTTATGCCATCGACTAGCTTTGTAACCAGGGGGAATCTTCTAATGCCCTCTGAGTCTTGGTGATCCCATCTGTAAAACGTGATCAGACAATTTCCCAAGAGTTGATTGCTCTATTCTACAAAGACTCCCTTCTTTAAGCAAGGTGGTGGACCAGATGGCCCATTTCAGTTCAGATGGCCCACTTCAGTTGCTGAAGTATCACTGCGGAGGTGACTGGACTAAAATACCCATTCTGCACACAGTTCTGAAAAGTCTTCTTGGATTAGAATGCAGTGTTTCTAATTTTTGTCATTCCAAAAGATGGAGCTTTGGGAAAGTCCATCTGGTCGCTCAATTCCCAACTAAATTTTGACACATATATTTGGACCATGTAGAAAAAGTCCTCTGGGAAACACTAACATTTAATGAGCCAAAACTGGCCCTGGTAAACAATCAGGCTCTTCTTTTTACATTTTGCAGGCACTAATTATAAAGGCAGTTGAAGATGGCAGTATTTACTACCATCATCTGCCTTATCTTCCAGTGGGGACATCACTTTTCATTGAATGTACCCAAATCTCACAGTTGCTTAAAAATTTTTACACTATTCATTATTTATAGCTAAGAAAGTCACTGAAAGAGACACCCCAGGAATGGGTTCTTACTACAGCACCCCTGGGGTTGAGGGAGAAATTTATAACTTAAATGGGAAAATACCAAGAATAAAAACAATAATCTTCATTATGATGTCAAAAGCTTACAGTTTTACCTCGTAAAGCATGGACCCACCAAGTGTGGCTTAGTCAATTTTTTAACTGTGGTAAAAACCATGTAATATTAAATTTAGGATCTTGACAATTTTTAAGGATACAGTTCAGTACTGGTAAATATACTGAAATTATTGTGCAACAGTTCTCCCTAACTTTTTCTTCTTGCAAAACTGAAGCTCTATACTTATAAACACATATTCTCCCTACCCGGCATCCTTAACGGCCTTTAACTCCTTTAGACATTTCATATGAGTGGAATCATACATTATTTGTCCTTTTGTGACTGGCTTGTTTCATTTACATAATATCCTAAAGGTTCATCCATGTGGCAGCCTGTAACCAGATTTTCTTCTTTTTAAATGCTGAATATTGTTGCAATGGCTCTCTATATAATGCTTACTTTATTCATTTATTGATAAAATTTGGGTTGCTTCCATATCTTGGTTATTGTAACTAATGCTGCAGTAGATATGGATGTACAAATATTTCTTCAAGTTCTTGCTTTAAATTCTTTTGGATATATACCCTAATGTGAGATTGCTAGCTTATATGGTGATCCTATTTCAAATTTTCTAAGAAACCTCCATGTTGTTTTCCATAATGGTCATACAATTTTTACATTCCTACTAATACTGCACAAGGGTTCAATTTTTCTATATTCTTTTCTTTTTTGATATACTGGGGTGGAACACAGGGTCTTGCATGGGGTTGGACAAGTGTTTTACCACAAAGACACACCGCTAGCCCTTTTTATTTTACTTTAAGATAGAATATCACCATGTTGCTCAGGTTGGCCTTGAACTTGAGACTCTTCTGTCTCAGCCTCCTGAGGAGCTGGGATTACAGGTGTGCACCCAGCTCAATTTTTCAATATTCTTGCCAACATATGTTATTTTCTGTTCTTTTGCTAGTGTTCTCTAAAAGGTGTGAAGTGATATCTCATTGTGGTTTTCATTGGCATTTACCTAATGAATAGTGATGAACTTTTTTTCTGATGATGGATGACCATCTGTTTACCTTCTATGAAAATTATCTATTTAAGGACAATGCCTGTCTATAAATTCGTTGTTTTTATTGTTGTTGAGTTGTAGATATTAACTCCTTACTAGACATATGACTTAAAATGTTTTCTCCTATTCTGTAGGTGACCTGTTCATTCTAAAGAGAATTTTCTTTTATGTGCACCAGCAATTATTTTTGTGAATAAAGTTCTACTGGGACATGGCTACACTCAATTCATTTAAGTATTGTCTGTGGTTGCTTTAGCACAGTGCAATAGGTACATTAGACACTACATTGCCTGCAAAGATTAAAATATTGTCTGATCCTTTACAAAGCAACATTTTTCAACATCTGGAATAGTTCATATGTCATGAACTGTGGTATATGATTTCCACATAAAATATCACTGAATCAGCACTCCTAGATGGGCGTCTTTACCTCATTTGAAAGAGCAGAGGCAGAGAAGTATAATGGATAAAAGCTTGCTGTGGAGTCAGGCCTGCATCAGGCTTTTAGCATTTGTCTGATTTTAGATATGCTACTTAGGTTCTCGGTCTTCACCTTTCCCTGTAGGTGCACTGGGGCTAACAAACAGTAGGGTCATGGTAGGGGAAAAGTCTGGAATTGATGTGACAACTAGTGCATGCTTTGTATATAATGAATATTTAATACATACTAGAAATATGAAAGACACCATACGGTATCCCTGGGGAGTTTTTCTTCCTAGAAATAATGTCCATTATTAAAATGCTAAGAATGTCCTTCACATCCTTGATTATGAAATGACTTGGAGGATCCTAAAATAATTGTCACCACTGCTGTGTGTTCTATAAAGCACATTCCCCTGATCTCTCACGAATCAAGCAGAAGGAAAGTGCAATAATGATTTTCCAACTTCATACTCTGTTTCCCAAGAGACAACTAGAGGTATCCTGACCCGACTGAGTTTCCAGCAGGGATGTGCAATCAAGCAAGACTACCAGATTGACACCTGGCTGTTCCTGTGGACAGGACACAGAGGACCAAAGGCTATTAGAGGAGAAAATCACCTTTCAGGCACTAAAGGGATGGAATGAAAGCAAGGCCAAACATCGATTATGTTACTTGCAAATGTCAAGTAATTGTGGCAACCTCGTGAATAAGAGCAGAGGCATGAGAGGCCAGGATTTCCACTGAAGGACAGTTCTGGCTTTGTATGGTGAGCTGTTTCAGGAGATTTTGTCATGATTCATTGGTAGTGATTATGAGCTGATGTACTATGCATCCACCATACAGAAGCTCGTAAAGGCCTTACAATTTTTGTCTTTTTATCAGCATCCAGGAGCATGAGACCAAGAAAAAGCAGGGCAGACAAGTCATGTTCCCTGTGCTCAGGAAACCCACAGTGGCTAGGTGGAACTCTTCTGCTCCATTTGTGAGTATCTTGGACATAGTCCTGGGGCTTCAAGCCAACTGTGTGAAAACACGGGTGCAGAACCAGAAGCTCAAGATGACTTTTATGACAGCAATTGAACGTGGGAGAGGTAGGCTTAATTACTAAATTATTTCTCCTAGAAACATACAGAATGAGCTTTCAGATGCATGTATCGAATTCACAGGCTGTATATAAACTGGTGCAACTGTGTGTGTGTGTGTGTGTGTGTGCGTGCACACGTTTGTGTGTTTAGTGTCTACATCTAAAAGAGTGTTGCTTCCATGAGAAAAAGATCCTTGGAGAGCATTCAGTTGTTTTATTTTGGAATTGATTTTTCACGTCTGTGGCAGGCTCTTTTAAAATCTTCAGGGGTGGGGGTGAGATTTCATCCTCTGAGTATGGAATTACTCTTTGGAGCAACAGAATATTTAGATCCAGATGTTGCAAATAAGATGGGCACTAATGCATGCGGGAAACACTGTGGGTCAAAAACAAAACTGAGAACACAAATAATTCCTTTAAAAGTGAGCCAAGGAGCTGCCATCTTTTTTTCTAATGAAGACAATCAAATAACTGATACACACATGAGAAGGAGCTCAACATCTTCTAGCCATCAGAGAAATGCAAATCAGAACCACAGTGAGACATCATTTCACACATACTAGAATGGCTTGAAGATAATAACAAGTGCTGACGAGTATGCCGGGTACCTGGTATACTCTGACACTGCAGGCGGAAATGTAAAGTGGTGAAGCTACTCTGGATTTGGTTATGTTTGGAGTTACCATATGAGCCAGCAGTTCCATCCCTAGGAGAGGCCCAAGAGAAACGAAAACAGGTGTTTACACCCAAATGACACATGAAGCAGAATTAGTTATAATAGTCAAAATTCAGAAACAACCTAAATGCCTACCAATGGATGGATAAACAAAATATGATATAGCCATACAATGAAACAGAACAAAGTTAAATACTGACATATGCATACATCACGGGTGAACCTTAAAAACAGTACCTGGGCTGAAAGCTAATCATAAGATACCACATGCTAAATAACTCAATTTATGGGAAATGTCCAGAAGAGGGGAATAGAAGGCGATTAGTTCTTTCCAGGACCTGGTAGCTGAGGATACTGGGGAGAAACCAGGAATGACTGTTCATGGTACGGAACTTCTTCATAGGCTGATGGAAATGGTTTAAAATTGATGACAACAATAGTTATAAACTCTGGGAATATGCTAAAAAATCATGGATTTGTATACTTTAAATGGATAAATTATGCTATGTGAATAGATCTCAGTAAAGATGATAAAAATAAGGCTTGCTGGAATTTGTGAGTTTGATTTAGCTATGTGATTTCTAATGATAGTATATTCTTTACTGACTGTCATCCTACTCTGAATGATTTATATATTTTGCTTCTTTATTTCTTTTTATCTCTCATTGGTTGAGTAGACTTATTGATCTCCATTCGCAGATTAGGAAACTGGAACACAGGGAGATTAAGTAGTTTCCCTGAAGTAACACAGCAGTGAGTATTGGGGCCTGGGATTTAAAATTCAGGTCTATCTGGTGCTAATATTCATGTGTTCTTCTCTTTTTTTTTAATTTATAAAAACTTTCAGTCTTTTAACTAGCTAATACACTCATCTATTTCAAAGTTGCTTGTCCTCTTCCTCTGCTTTCTACCCTGCAGTAGAAGGGTGCGGTTTCTGTTAACTTCCAGGGCAGTGTTCTGAATTCCCTTTCACAAACAGAGCACGTACAGATATTTCCGCATTATCATTTCCTCCTGTTTGGCAGAGGTAGTATACTGTATATGTTGTTCTACACCCTGCCTTCTTCATTTCTCAGGCATTCCCTAAATCCTTCCATCCTGGTATTCTTCATTCTTGTGCTTCTAACTTTAGAGAACTCTGGTGCCTAAATGATCCACCACAATTTAATTAGCTGTTCTCCTAAAGATGGCCGCTCAAGTTCTTTCCCAGATCCTGTATTTTGAAACTACCTCCAAAGGCAAGGATGGAACTCACGAGAAATTCAATCATTTTAAAAATAAAACCCTTTCCTCAAAAGTGGACTACTTTTGTTAAACATGCTAGTCAGTTAAAAAAAAACAACAACAAAACTGTTAAATTCCAAAGCAATAGGCTGAATGTTATGTGTCTCCCAAATTCATATGTTGAAGTTCCAAATCCCCAATTCCCAAGGTCATGGTACCATGAAGTGGGCCTTTTCTAGGGGATTAGGTCATGAGGGTAGGGCCCTCGTGAATGGATTAGTGCCTGTGCCCGTCTTAAAGTAGCTCCAGAGGGGCACTCCCTGCTTCTACCATGTGAGGACACAGTGAATGGGAGGTCTATGTTCAGGCAGGCCCTCCCTAGACACTGAATCTGCCAGGGCCCTGATTCTGGACTTCCCAGCCTCCCAAAATAACAAAAATAAATTCTTCTTATTTACAACCTCCTCAGTTTGTAGTATTTTATTGTAGTAGCCTGAATGAATCAGATAATCAACACCAACAAAAAATTAATTGCATTATGCCAGAGTTACGCCCCACATGAGCCATGAAAATGTATTCCATTTCTATAAACAGGAGGGAGGCCCAGGGATTTCCAAAACAGCATTCTGAAATCTTTGTATCTCCTTAGCATATTGTTTCTGCTGATTAATATTGGTGGAAATGAAGAATAAAACATTCATACTGAATCACGGATCACCCGTACGGTGACTCTCCATATGATACATATGTTAAACCAATCAGGTTCCTTGAATGGAATGGAATTTCAATCCTTATTTTAGCAAAATGAGGCACTGAATATTTTAAGGCTTCCCAGCTGTCTTTAGAACATCTATTAGCTGTCTTAAAAACAACTTGTCAATCTTCTTTCCCTTTTTCCTCTTGTAAAGAAACTATCACTTTAATAAGGCAATGAATTTTCAAATGGTTGCCTCTCATAAATGAGTTTGAGCATTTACTGGTAAAGGAAGAGCAATAAGAAAGGTAAGATGAGTGCAGACAGAATCTCTAGGACTAGAGACCAGGGGGTCTCTCCTAAGGGGAATGGGAGGCTAGAACACCAATGTGTAGCTTTTCAAAGGGAAAGAAAGTGACAACTGAATTGGAAAGGCAGGACACAAACATACATTTAGCTTAACAGACTTGAGTACTAGCTTGGGAAAATCTATGTTACACATTCAGGGCGATGAAGACTGTAGGAACGGATTTTGCAAGGCAAACGCAGCGCAGGTGGAAAGGAGAGAAGGACAGGTGTCGAGGCCACACTCCATGAGCTATGAGTGTGGGTCTCCTTCGTGCATCTTCCCAGAAGGGAAACGAAAGAGCCGGGAAGTGCAGACACTAACTAGAACCTGGGCAGAAACACGCTGTGCTAGAAGCCTAAGAAAAAGTGTGTATGTGCTTCCTTTATAACCATAATGTGTACTTGCAGTAGGAGACTTGGAAAACACAAGAATGTAAGAAGAACAATTAAAAATCACCCACAATCCTACCACCCAGAGAGAACTGTGATTAAAATATTGGCACACTGAATTGCAGTCTTTTCTTTATGTGCATATAAGAAAAAAAATATATATATACATACTTACAAACATGTATATATTTCTATTTGCAAAATTGGGCTCATATTATGTTATAAATAAATTTTATACACAGTCCCCCATATATTGAGTAATTTCCCATGTCATCGGTTCTCTCAGGATGTGATTTTCACGATGACATTATATGTCCCTTATAAACTTAAGAAAAATCATTAGATTATTTCCATACTGCTGAAACTCTAGGTTGTTTTTAATTTTTCTTCCATCTTCTCAATAGCACTGTGATGGACTTTCTTGTCATAAATCTTTATTTACCTCCTAAAAGAAACTTCAAAGTGTATCAGTATGTCACATTCAAAATTAATTCCCCCAGTGTAGCAGTCAGTACCTATAACTTCACCCCTGGAAGCCTCTTGGGACACGATTCAAAAAACAAGTATCAAATAAACAATGCTATTTCCATTTCCCTCGCAGTCTATATTTATCCTTCTGAAGGAAGCGTCTTTCAGGCAGTACATTATTTCCTCTAGGCAAATGGACTATTACTGGGTTAATCTAAATGCAATAACAAGAAACTTGGCTGACCCAGATTTCTCCAATAGAAGTGTGCATGCAATTACAACATTCTGCAGATAGAAAAATACTCAAGGCTCTCAAAAACACATATTTTATCAATCCTTTCATTTAAAATGATGCACAATTGGGCATTCAAGAAAAAAAGGTTAAGAGTCAATGTCGGTTGATAGCAACCAAATCTTAAGTAGATACATATTTATACACAATGTGACTTAAGGTTTTCTTCTACCTTCAGTTTTTTTCTCTGTCACTTCTACAGTTATAGGGATTTTAAATGCTCTAAAACATGTTGAAGTTATTAATGATTCCTATTAAGAATTATATGGTCTTAATAGTCTAGTCATAAATTCTTTATAGCTTGTATTTTTAAATTATTCTATTTCCAAGAGACTAAAGTAGGGTTCTTACAATCTCTGGAGCATGTGTGTGTATAAGTTCATTTATATAGAGACATTCAACTAAAATATTTTTCTCCCACTGGCCAATGAAATACAAAGTAAAACAAAACACAGTAAAAACCCCACCTGTACCACTGTTCACATTAAAAATGAAATCATTCAAATTACAAGGTCACCTCAGAATTGCTAGTCAGATGAAGATATCTAGGCCTTCACTGCACAGTTGTGCAGACTGCACACTGTACAACTCTTGAGGACACAACTGAACCTGGATCTGTGTGACTGGTATCTGGAGTTGTGCAGTGTGCAATCTGTAGAGCTGCATGTGAACACCTTCAGGTCAGTTCTAATAATTCTGCTTGCTTATCCATTACTTAGTTATGCATTTTTTCCTCTAGTGAACTATGAAACATAAAAGTTTTGTGGGAAGGAACTGGTCTTTAAATCTACGTAGTTTTTTTTTTTTTTTCTTTTAATTTTAAATGAAGGAAATTCTGCAAAGAAACAATAACAAATTCTCCCTGGCTCCCCTCTGTCAGGATGAGACTTTCTGTCTTCCATCTCCCCTTCCAACTATCCACAGGAAGCAGTGGCATACCTTGTGTGAGTAACTGCAGGTTTCTGACTTCTTCTCGCACCTTCAGCTGGAGCACCTGTTGCAAGATGTGCTGCCGGAGGTTCTCCTGGGCAATCCCCATGCGCTCAAGCTTTTTGTCTGTGAGTCTCAGCAGCGCTCGTCCTGCAGGGTGTTAAGAAATAAAGGACAGAACTTAAAATCAGCCTACTACAGCGATGCAGCCACATCGATGTTCATAGCAGCTCAATTCACAATAGCTAGATTGTGGAACCAACCTAGATGCCCTTCAATTGATGAGTGGATAAAGAAACTCTGGGACTGTATAGAGGGAAAAGAGGGGGTGGGGGGAGGAAAAAATAACAGAATGAATCAAACAACATTACCCTATGTAAATGTATGATTACACAAATGGTATGCCTTTACTTCATGTACAAACAGAAACAACATGTATCCCATTTGTTTACAATAAAAATAAATTAAAAAAAAAGCAACTCTGGTATATATACACCATGGAATATTACTCAGCCATAAAGAAGAGTGAAATTAAGGCATTTTCAGGTAAATGGTTGGAGTTGGAGAACATCATGCTAAGTAAAATAAGCCAATCCCCCAAAACCAAAGGCCAAATGTTTTCTCTGATAAGTGGATGATGATACATAATGGGGTTGAGGGTGGAGGGATAAGAAAGAATGGAGGAACTTTGGATGGTGTAGAGGGAAATGGGTGGAGGGGGTGGGGGAAGGAAAGATAGTGGACTGAGGCAGACATCATTACCCTATGTACATGTATGATTACACAAATGGTGTGACTCTACATCGTGTACAACCATAGAAATGAAAAGTTGTACCCCATTTGTGCACAATGAATCAAAATGCAGTCTGTTAAAAAAAAAAAAAGAGAAAGAAATAAAGGACAGCAGATGAACAATTCACCGGACAAGGCTTCATTCTTGGTCCTAGTTGACCTCACGTAGAAGTTTCCAACCAAACACATGCTTCAGAACAGAGGGCCCTCCACCGTCCTTGTTGACAAGAACGGGTAATTGGGATGAAGAAAATCTGAATGTGTAAACGAGAACTCCGATTTGTGTCTAATATATCCCAACTAACCTATATGCTGAGGCAGATAAACTAGAAAATGTTTAGCCTGGATATTTGGGTCACAGATGCAGGTTTCCATAGAGACAAAGCTTTTCATTGTGTCCAGTTCTCAGGGGGCCACAGGAGCCCAAGTGTCCAACAGCCCAGACCCAGAATGGGATGCTCTCCTTGGCGATGTAGAAACCCAGAAACACTGGGCCCAGGACACAAGCTCGTCTCGTGAGGTGTGCATTAAAGTCCGTTTTTAATCTGCAGGCCTTCCACTCTGGCTGCTCCCCTGGCACAGGGCTGGGTCCATCTCTAGATGCTGGGGGCTTGGCCTTGATCACAACCACCGGCGTGGGGCCAGGGTTCCAGCAGGGCCAAGGGCAGGAGGAGAAAGGACATCTCAACAGAGCAGAGAAAGACAGGGAGCTTGGGGTGGAGCCCTGGGTATCCCCACCCTGGGCCCAGGTGGCCTTGCAAGCTACCTTGCCTCCAAAAGTCCACATGATTCTCCTGCACCATGATTTCTATTAAATCTTCAAGTTCTCCCCAACTGCGCTTGCCCTGAAATAAGCATTTCCATTTTGAAGGTTTACCATAAGAAATAAAGGGGATGATGGGTGTTAATTGCCTCTGGCACCACCCTCTACTCTCTCCTGACATCCTTAGGCATTACAACCGCAGATCTTTTTTCATTTCCGTGACTGAAGAAGGGACAGAGTCAACTACGTGTGATCCATGCTAAGTCTGTGGGTATATTATCATACACTCCAGAAACTAAATGGTCTACCACCATGAAAACGAAGCCCACCAACCAGATGGTGAGGTTAATGGGCATTTACATCAAAGGAACAGGAAAGCCCCCGTGGCCTGTGAATGGAGAGAACCTGGGTGGCAGATCTGTGCAGCCTGCTCTTTAGTTCTTGTAAAATGCACCAGTCAGGATAAGTTAGCTTATGTGCTAGGTAACAAACAATCCCAAAGCATCAGGGGCTACAACAAAGTTTACTCTCAGCTTACTGAGCATGTTGATGGCAAGACCTTGAACATGGCTATTCAGAGAACCAGAGGGAGAAAAGAAGGCATGAGAAGATCGCATTGGTGACACACTCAGCCCAGAGTCACCACCAGCCTGAATGAATCACATGAACCTTTCCGCTCACAGGGCTGCGCCTCGGACTCCAACATGTGCCCAGAAGGGAGCGGGTGGTGCAGGGATATCGGTCAGGAATCCCGATGGGAACTGTTTTAGTCAGCTTTTGCGTCACTGTGACCAACGTACCCAACCAGAACAAGTTAGAGGGGGGAAGCTTATTTGAGGCTCATAGGCTCAGGGGTCTCAGGTCATAGACAGCTGACTCCATTGCTGTGGATCCAAGGTGAAACTGAACATCATGGGGGTAGGGTCCACTGGAGGATAGCTGCTCAGCTCACCGCAGGGTCGAGAATCAGAGAGAGAGAAAGAGGGTGAAGGGGCCGCCCTGCCAGGGAAGAGGCACCCTTCCAGGACGGACCCAGTGAGCCTCCTTTTCCAGCCGCCCCTCTTGCCTACGGTTACCCCCCAGTCAGTTCACTCACACTAGGGTGGACTGATTAGGTTATGGTTCTTCCAGTCTAAGCATTTCTCCTCTGAATATTCCTGCATTAACAGCTCCTGGGGGACTCCTCATATCTAAACTACAACAGGAAGCAATGGTAGAAGTAGATCATTACAGATGTAGCTCTGGAGTAGTTCCTGCAAGGGACTGGGCTCAGAAGTGTGTGTCTTGGTGGGGATGGTCTGAGGCTTCAGTCGAATCTGCACCTGACGGAGGATCCCCAGGTGGCTGTTCCTTAGGCTGGGCCACCTGGGGGATCGTGGCAGACACAAGCAAGCAAGGAAAGGTCAAGAGCAGACTCAAGTGGGTTCCACTGCCTTCCGGGGTGGGAGAAATAAGGGACCCTGACTTGTCCAGAGTCCAATCTCTATGGATTTGTCATTTTCCACAAGAAAGGGGGCTTTGCACACTTGATTAAGGTAAGGACCCTGAGGTGGGAGATACCAGCATCATCCAGGGCAGGGGCCACCCAGTCTACTCCCACAGCTCCTTATAAGTAGAAGAGGGGGACAGTGGAGCCAGAAGAGGAGAAGATGTGTCCCCGCAAGCAGAAGACAGACGGAGCTGGCCATGAGCCGAGGAGCTCAGGCAGCCCCCAGAGGTTGGAAAGGACAAGAAAACGGCCTCTCTCCTGTCCCCTCTGGGAACACAGCACTTCCAACACCTTGCTTTGAGCCCCAGGGGACCCATTTTGGACGTGTGACTTCACTACTGTAAGATAATAAATTGGTGTCACTTTAAGCCTCTAAGTTTGTGATAATTTGTTACAGCAGCAACTGGCCTTGTGACTGGAATTTACACGTTCTTAAGAAGTCAAACAGATGGCTTTAGATTTCCCTGCTTTCACAGTTTCTGGGTTGTGGCCATAATCAAAAGCAGCAGAGAACTGCCAAGGAAGGGATAGCCCGAGCCCCGGCACGAGGACTGGCCGGCCTTCTGCGTTACGCCCACGGTCAGAGGCTGGTCCTCAAGTCTCATCGAGAAAACAATGAGCGGGACTTGGCTATCAATTACATGGATACTTGGCCTCCAAATGAGAGAGATCTGGCTCTCCATTCACGCAGTGAACTTATAAATGCTGCAAGATACACTGACGGAATTCAGATGATCTGAATCCTTCCCGACACCAAAAGGTAGACAAAGGTAGACCCTCTCGACTCTTTGTGTGACATTCTTCATCAAGAGCTGCTGGGGCACGGTCAGATCCAGGGCAGCATCGTTCTGGAGAGGACGCTGATCTGTGATTAGACCACAGTGTTACTAAGTCCTATGAGGACTTTATTCCAGTGCAGTGGGTTCGACTTTTCCTTGTTTTTTTTTTTTTTTTTTTTGAGGGGGTATGCGGGGTATGCGGGGTACCGGGGATTGAACCCAGGGGCACTCAGCCACTGAGTCACATCCCTAGCACTATTTTGTATTTTATTTTCACTGAGTTGCTTAGTGCCTTGCTTTTGCTGAGGCTGGCTTTGAATTCATGATCCTCCTGCCTCAGCCTCCAGAGTTGCTGGGATTACAGGCTTATGCCACTGTGCCTGGCAACTTCTTCTTGCTTGATGAGCCCTCTTGTCTCAGCCTTCCTACAAATATATCTGATTGCTGGAAGTATGGACACATGATACTAGCAGAACAGTGATTAAGTGCATCAGGCTTGACTACATGAATTACAAAACTATCAATTATAAAAGTCTGTGTTTTCTGTGTGATACAATCATACTTAATGAATGTTTTATACATTAGATATGTAGCTGTTAAAATTGTTTTATCCAAATCCTGACACTATAGATGTCACTGTTTTTATTTCCATTTTGTAAGAAAGGGAAATTAAAGAATTTTTAAAGCATGAAAGGTTTCCCTAATTCTTCTCACTATTTATTTATTTGTGCTTGATATTCCTTGATGGAAAAATAAAAGGCTTAGACTTCAGGAAGCAAGATCAAGGTTAAAATGTTTAGCATTTCCTAACAAAACAACATCTAGAACAGACCCTGATCTGCACACCTAGGATCTTATGAGAAAATATGATTCACTTCCTTGGATGGTTTCTTTCAGCTGAAGGCTCTGGAAAATCCCTGCAATAATTAAATCACTTCTGGGAGCAAATGTCCCCCCCCCTCCCGCCTGGTTTTTATCTCACCCCTTCTGCTGACTACAAAATGAAAGAATGTCCAAATATGTGTGGTTCTGCTTTTAATGCAGGGAAGTGACAATTAGTCAATCACCAATTATATCCTTTTTTTTTTTTTTTTTTGCAATACATAATGTTAATTTTCATTGTTTATCAAAAAAATTCAGTATTTTGTTGAATGGACATAACTTGGGCACTAATGACGTGGTGGGTATGATGCTGATGTCCTGGGTAAAATGAAGAACACAGAAGACAGGGTCAATCCTGAAGCCCTCAAGCTGACGAGGAAGGCAGCTAATGACAGGTCCGTGGATGTGTGTTGAATGCTATGAAAGGGCAAATATGGCAGCTCCACTATTTTGGGCGCTGGGAGACTGTCACTGAGTGAAGGACATGGAGTCCAAGACTACAGAAAAAGTAAGAAAGCAGTTTTACAGCTTCCACAGTCCCAACACTCAACACAAGAATGTCTCAGCCACCTTGCTCTGCAGTCAACTGCTCACACGGAGGGCGGGTCAAGGATTGAAAATTAACCCAGTCTCAAGAAAGCAGTAGCAACTGAGTTTCCTGATTACACGTAATGGTTGGGTGGCCTAGACTTCCAGGCCCTTCACAGACCCACTGACTTGTGGGGTTGGGAGAAGCATGAAGTCCTCATAGTGACCTTACTCCTCTTCCTCCACTCTCTCCTTTGTGTAGTATTTACTGGGCACCATTACAAGGCTGGCATTATTCTGGACACTGGGCATGTGTAGATACGCAGTGCTTTCTGCATCCTCAGGGCTCACTGTCCATTATGAAGCCAGCAATGCATGAATGCATGAAGAGACTGAGGCCCAGACATTAATGTAGAGATGGAGATACGATGGTAGGTAGGTAGGTAGAGCTGCTACCACTACCTATGATGCAGGAGAGGGTACAGGAAAGACCCACTGCAGAGATGTGGGGCTGTCGCAGTTGGTGGTTAGGAAAGACCTCTCTGAAGAGGACGTGGTAGAACCAGAGAGAACAATGAGGGAACAGAAATGTCAATCAACCGGAGGAATGGTTAGCATCACCAAGGCAGAGCAGACAAGAGAATGGTAAGCAAAGGGGGTCTGAAACCCTATGTACATGTATGATTACACGAATGGCATGAATCTGCATCGTGCACAGCCATAGAAACGAAAAGATGTATCCCATTTGTGTACAATGAATCAAAAATTAAAAAAAGAAGGCAGGGGCCAGACTACAGAGGGCTTCCTAGCCTATGGAGGACTTGGGATTTTATTCAGAAGGTGGATGGTTATGAGCAAGGGTAGCTTGGACATGATATTGGGCATTAAAGAATCCCTGTGGTCATCTGTAGAACAGATTAGAGGTTAGGGAGGGAGAAGCAGAAACATGAAGAAGAGTTAGCAAACTACCAACATGGTCTAAACGGGAAGTGATGGTGCCTTTAGACTGGGGTGGAAAGGAAGAAGTATAAGAAGGAGAACACTGGAGCTATTTTTGTGAATTTACAATGCCCAGAAGTAGGTGTGAAGGATAGGAAGGCTTCAGAGCTGACTCAGGTCTTTGCCCCGATCCACCAATGGCTAGGGACTCCATTTCTGAGCAGGAAACTGAGTCAGTGCCCTAGAGGGGACACGTTGGAGGGAGGAAATCATGATCACGTTGCTGCTACCTTTTCTTCTGAGAGCACCTGGGATCTGCAGAAGTCATGAAAATGATAAAATTAAACAAAGGAGAACAATTAAAATATCCTCCTTTCTTCCCTTAGTGCTCTCATTCCTTCACCATGTTCCTCAAATCCCAGAGCTCTGAGTCACGGGGGTAAGGTGAGCCTAGGCAGAAAATGGCAGAGTTTAGAGAAATACGTATTTCCTACAGCCCAGATCTGTACTGATTAGCCCCATTAAAACCTTCCATGCTAAAAATACTCCCCAGGACCTCTTGGGGAGGCTTGGGCCAGGGAATATTCAGTGGGGATGTTCATCCAGCAGAAACATAGGTCTGGTACTGTGGCTGCAATCTTGGACAATTAGTTTTGCTGAAATCTGAAGCTTGAGGATTTACATAAAGGCACTGTTGTCCTCTAGAATATCAGCTCCAGAAGAGTAGAGGATTGTTCATTTTCTATGCCATCTTGACTGGGCCATGAAGCACCGATTATTTAGGCACTATTCTGGGTGTTTTTATGAGGGTATTTTCTGATGAGATTAAAATCTACATTGGTAGACTGGTTAAAGCAGATTACTCTCCAGGACAGACAGCACCGTCTGCTCTTGGGACTCAAATGGGGACATCAGCTCTAGAGATTCTGGACTTGTCATCCTCCACAATCCACGAGCAAATCTCTTACAATTAACCTCTCTCCCTCTCTGAAAATATATGTACATATACACAAACAATGTATGCATAATGTATATCTCATATTGGTTTTGCTTCTCTGGAGAACTATACTATATATAGTAGAAAATGTTTCTTGTTAGGTTCCCTGTGCTGGCATACAGTAGTGCTCATAAATATTTATTGAACATATATACTTAGTTACTAAAATAATGTAAAGGTTGTGTTCCTTACCCACATATTGATGACCTCCAGATCATTAAATTACCGTGTCTTCTGATGTAAGAGACTAGATTGGAAACAGACTGACAGGTAAAATAGCAACAAGAAGAAACTGAAGATAGTAGAGGGAGGAGGCTACATCTGGCTGGTGACCATGGTAGCACATATTAAGTCCAAAGGAAACAGAGACCATGAGACTGAGTG
Organism: Sciurus vulgaris; assembly: GCF_902686455.1. Lineage (NCBI taxonomy): Eukaryota > Metazoa > Chordata > Mammalia > Rodentia > Sciuridae > Sciurus > Sciurus vulgaris. Next base: position 191,033,490 of record NC_136461.1, read on the forward strand.
CTCGCCTTCCCACAGGCTTAAACAATGACGAGGGCTTGGTTCTCCTTTTGAATGCACACCTGTGAGTCTGCAAGCCCCTTGCTTAGCTGATGGGCAGCAAGGATGGGTGGAAGATAATTGAATCATGGAACAGTTTATTAATTGCCTCTGGTTTTCATAGCAAATAACTACAAACATGGGAGCTTAAAACAGAAATTTAGACCTCAAAGATCTGGAAGTTAGAAGCTCAACATCATTTTCACTGGGCTGGCAGGGCCATGAGTCCTCTGGAAACTGTAAGGGAAAATTCATTCTTTGATCCTTGCAGCTGCTGTTGGCCACCTGTATGCCTTTGCTAGTGGCCACATCACTCTACTTTCTGTCTCCACACCACCTTCTCTTGTGCATAAAAACTCTGTCTCTTGCAATAGGTTCCACCTGCATAATCTAGGATAATCTCCCATGTGGAGATTTTTAACTAAGTCACATCTGCAAAGATGACTTATAAGGTAACATCACAGGTTCTGAGGATTAGGACGGTTGCTTTTGGGGTGTTTATTATTCAGTCTGCTGTAAGCTAAAAAGAGCCTTCAAGGCTTCTGAGAATGTTCCACATGGAGAAGTGAGGCCTGGGGAATGCAGCTTTAAAACCGCACAGAGGATGAGACAAAGTCAGTTCTAGGCTCCTGTTTCTGGCTTCAAGACCAGTCTGGTCTCTGGCCTACTGCAGATGTGCTCCAGTTTTGGCTCAGAGAATCATGGCAGACTCCCTATCACAGTTTTCCCAGATAAATGACTGCATGTCCTAAGGCACAGTTGGAAATGACAGGGTAGGCTGGAGGAGGCAGTGTGGATACAGCCCCTAGCCTACCGGGAAGCTTGGTGCCACTGCAAATAGTTGGGGCGGTGGTACCATTTTTCCTGGAAAATAAGCTGGATTAGATTACAAGGCTTCTTTTCTTCTAGAAGTTGGTATCACTGGACAGTTCCCCCAACAAATGGCCCTTGTGTTCTGGTTTAGCTCCACACCTGCTCTCAGGTGAGGGCTGGTGTCATGCACCAAGCAGATCTCCCTGCCTCTACCTCAGCCCCAGCTCAGCCTCAGCAACAGAGCGACAGGCACTGAGAACACAAGAGTCCCATACCCCAAACCAGTGCTTCCAACCACACTGCTACTCCAAAATTGGGATTTTTGGTACCCAGAAAAATTCAGAAAGACAAAATCATGAAATCATGGGGTCGCAAGCTAAAAGGTTTAGGTTAATACCCAGGAAAGCACAATTTGAGTCCTAAGTTCTTCATATCACAAATGCAGATGAAAATGACATTATTTCATAAGACTGTGAGGAGCAAATGGAATACATGCACGTGCCCTTCGTGACTTGGAACCTCCACAATGACGCAACTTGGGTGCTATAGTTCCTTGGCTGGCTCACTTCTTAGCCTCCTCCTCCTGCTCTGCCTCCTCCTCCTCAGAATAATGATAGTAACAGCAAACATTTACTGAGCAGTTACTATGTGTTAAGCACAGTCCTAAAGAGCTTTACTGGATTATCTCATTTTTAACAACTCTGTGAAGGTACTCTATTATCTATGACTGATAAAAGGTTGTAAAGACAGGTAAAGGTCATATGCCCAAGAAGCTGCAGATCTGGGATACAAATACAGGTGGAGATTATGCTTTACTACTTTTCTACCCTGCACCCTGGATATTCCTCGTGTGGACCTTACATACTCCCCGAGTTCACTTCTGCCAGTTCTTACACAGAGAGTCCCACTTAGGCAGGTGAGGCTGAGGCTCAGGGAAGACCACCATCTCTGGGGACGTAGAGGCAGACACGCTCACATAGCATCTCTATCACCTTGGTCTTCACTCAGTGAACAGAACACTCGGGAGTCTTGGACAGCAGTCACTGAACAGGTTGACCTGATCCTTTACTGCAGACTGTGTGTGTACCACAGACTGAGCATGTCCCTCTAGTAGAAAATAGCAAGACAGAGATGAATAAATTAATTTCCTAGCCAGAGACACAGCACTGGTTCTTTGTGAGTCACAGGAGGGGCAGTTAAAAATTTGGTCAGGGGGACTTTGAACAGAAGACAAAAGTCAAGGTGTGCATGAGGGAGAAAGGCATTTAGGGCACAGGAAACAGGCAAAGACAGGCTAGAAGAACCAGAAAGGTGCAATATGGGAACCCCACGCATGCATGGCTGGGCATGAAGCATGTGTCAGGAGTAGATGGTTCCAGGTCTCAGTGCCTCACAGAATGGCCTTTGGCCTTCTCCTCCTACCACAAGGGAGCCCATGTGAACCACAAACAATGTTCACAGTAGTAAACATTCCACTGCGGAACTAGTATCGGGAGCACCCCAGTTGCCTATGCTGCCTCCTTGCCCATCGTTGGCAAAGAACCTCTCTTCTGTCTTTCGGGAGCTACTCTTCCTCACTCTTCCTCTCTCAATGGGGCTTTGAATAAATAAGAAAACAAAACAACAGAACAACTTCATCAATGCACCTTGTATTTACTTTCTTGAGTATTACTTTTTTACAATGCACCTTGTAAATACTTGAGAATTTATTTTTGTCTTCTAATTCCCTCCTGCCTCCTTCCATAACGTAAGCCCCACAAGCAAGGGCTTCATTGCTGTTTTCCAGTGCCCTGATGCAGGCATGAAATAAATATTTGTTAAATTAACACCGAGTGTAGGACCCAGACAGAGTAAACTGAAGCTCTTTACTGGAATTGCTATGGATGCTAAGGGGAAAGTTCTCTTTCCTTCTTGGACTACGTCCCAAGGTACGGTATGATGCTACACTTGCTGTTAGTGGTCATCTTTGCTGCCATATAAAGAAAATTTGATAGAGAATTAAGCCAATGCAGAGGGAGAGCTGAGAAAAAGTGGGGTGAGAGGAGGGAGGTGGGGGAAGGAGGGAGAAAGACAATTTTTGGTTCCCTGAATACAGCCTGGCCTGAGGTCAGACACCTGGGGGTCTTGGCTGAGTTGTGGAGGTCCTTTGTTTCACTTGCACCAGGAGAATCTTGAGCCACAGATCCTAGTTTTTGTGTAGTTTTCATTTAAGTCACTGAGCTGTCAGTCCATCCCTATCTCAAGGAAGCCTGGCTGGTGTAAGTGAGTGAGAGGGATAAGAGTCTATAGTAATTTGTTTTCAAAAATTAATCGCTGGGGGTTGGGGCTGTAGCTCAGTGATAGAGCACCTCCCTAGCACATGTGAGGCGCTGGGTTCGATCCTCAGCACCACATAAAAATAAATAAATAAAATTAAGGCATTGTGTCCATTTATACCTAAAAAAATAATCAAAAAAATTAATGGCTGGCAAATGCTGGTGTTTTAATTATTATACCTTAGACATTATTTGGACTACACCTGCACTTTGCTGAATTCACCTGGAGCTCATCCTTATTCAGTTACCCCTGGCTCCGCTTGTCGGGTAACACAGCTGTGTGATAGGTTCTGCTGTGCAGGACCCAGGAGACAAGGTGGACCCTAGTGGACTGGAAAGTGAAGATTCTCTCCCAAAACTGGCAATTTTAACTCATTTTTGCTATGCAGAAACACAGCTAGAATACAGATAGAGTGCTGCCACTTATGTTTTTAAGAACTGAAAATCTCCTTGTTTAAAATTCACCCATTTTCCTCCCCTATACTGTAGGAGCCAAACAAATGGTGGGCGTGGGTCATATTTGGCTCATAATCTACCATTTTCGGTGTCTGACTTTTTGCCTTCCTTCCCCCACGTCCCTCCTGCTTCCAAGGGAGGGAGTCTGGGCAGTCTTTACCTGAGGCTTCTAACAGCTTGTGAGCACAGAGGCCAAGCCCTGCCACTTCCCTTTGGACAGCTTACTTTAAATTAGCAGCCAGTTGCCAGTAAGGGTAGTTATGCACTAGTTTGAACTAGGCCTTGGTTTTTTATAACCTAGAGATACACTGTAAATCTGTCTTCCTAAACCCCCAGTATGATGTCCAATGTCTGTGATTTCCTAAAGGTGACTAGAAATCACCCAATCCCAGAGCTAGCAGGGACTCAAAGGTCGGGCAACCTATTGCCTCATTTCCTGGCAAGAATTCGAGAAAACCTTCCAAGACTAATAAGTCTCCTCTCACTTCTAGCTGAGAGCACAGTCCATTGCCAAGCCTGGTCACTTGCTTGGTTACAGTTAGAATCATCGGCAGCTAAATGAAGGCCCTTCTCTGGGCCAAGGAAGAGAAGGGTTAATGGAAATTTGCACTGTGGTTACTGTAAGTAATTTACCGTACTGATGGGAACTGTATATTGATTTTTTTCCCCCCAGTCTTGGGTAAAAAGACTGTTTTAGACAATCTACTTCTTTGGTTGACTATATTCAGGTGCTGATGATATTAATAGGAGGGAATTGGAATAACATTAATTCCCTTCTGAAATATAAATTCAGAAAGAAATTATATTATGGTGCTTTTCAAATGGAGTTTCATTATTTTTAGTGCTCCAAAAAGGAAAAAAACCAAAAAACAACAAAAAAAAAAGCTCCCCAACAGTCAATTAAAGGTTAAATATTTTTATGTTGTTTGTAGTATAGTTAACAAATTCCCTCTAAAAATTAATTTTAAAAAGCCCTGAAATATGTTTGAGGATTCTGGGAAGAATTCATGAGAGGACTCAGTAATTATTGCTCTTGTAACTCAGAGCTGATTTTTCAAGCAAAGGATTCTAGTACCAACCTCATGGAGACTAGAGCTGGAGATTTATGATATCATAAACAACCTTCAAGGCCTTTTCTGGTTTTGATGTGTAGACTAAATCTCTTGGTATTGTTGCTTGTATTTGCCAGCATTTGTATGCATTGTTTTGGGATTCTTTGTCACTAGATGAGTAGTGTCACTAGTTGTCCTATGCACTGTGCATTTGGCATCTTTTAAAATTAATTAGCAAGAAGCATGAGAGATGTCTATTGACAAGCTGCCTCCTCCTCGTCCTCGATATTCTGCTCAAGGCCATAACAGCCAACACACATAGCATTTGTATATGGAGGAGAGGCACTGGGCATGGTGGTCCTATACATGAATTAGATAGAGACAGTACCCCCTGACAAAGTGACGTTAACAAACCAGCTTTAAATCAACTTTGACTTTCACTCCCTAATACATACTGAGGGATTTGTTTCCCTAAGACTTTTGCATATTTATTACTATCAGGGATTAACAAGTGAATATCACCCCAATTTCAGAGACATTCAGTACAAGACATGGAAAGTGTTATTGCTTTTATACAAGATGAGCAAGCAATAAATAATTTAAAAAATTATGGGATAAAACCCTGTATCAATGACCAAGAAGATGATGAGATTGATTAGGAAAATTTTCATAAAAATAAAAAGGCCTCAGGGGATGGAGTTAAAAAGCCAGGGATAGTCCAGAGCTGGGTGACTGGTCATTAGCTACACGGTCAATGTTGAGATACTTCAGGCTTCTGTTTCTTCACTAGTAAAATGGGGATGATATGACACCCTCTGTCCCAGAAGAAGCAGAATAAAATGTATTGTCTCCATTTTTTAGAAAACATCATGGGGAGCTGTGGGACTCACTGCAGAACCATAATGGGGCACCCGAATGGGCAGTGACCTGATGGCAATACTGGGAAACTTTTTTCAGGCGAGAAGGGTGACAAGAAAATCCTGTTTACACAGGAAATTTCAAAGTCATAATTGTGATATGTAAGTAGAGTTGAACTTTCCTGCTTGACTTTATCTCGAACAGAGTTTCTCAGTGTTGTTATTTTTTCTTTTTCTTTTTTATGGGTTCTTTTCAGTTATAGATGACAGTAGAGACCTTTTTTTTTTAATGTTGAATCTTTTTTTTTATTTTATTGTAAACAAATGGGATACATGTTGTTTCTCTGTTTGTACATGGCGTAAAGGCATACCATTTGTGTAATCATAAATTTACATAGAGTAATGTTGTTTGATTCATTGTTATTTTTTCCCTTCCCCCACCCCTCCCACCCCTCTTTTCCCTCTATACAGTGCTTCCTTCCTCCATACTTGCCCCCCTCCCTAACCCTAACTCTATCCCTAACACTAACACTTCCCTCCCCCCATTATGTGTCATCATCCACTTATTAGCGATATCATTCTTCCTTTGGCTTGTTGGGATTGGCTTATCTCACTTAGCATGATATTCTCCAATTTCATCCATTTGCCTGCAAATGCCATAATTTTATCATTCTTTATGACTGAGTGATATTCCATTGTATGTATATACCACAGCTTCTTTATCCACTCATCAATTGAAGGGCAACTAGGTTGGTTCCACAGTCTGGCTATTGTGAATTGAGCAGCTATGAACATTGATGTGGCTGTATCTCTGTAGTATGCTGATTTTAAGTCCTTTGGGTATAGGCCAAGGAGTGGGATAGCTGGGTCAAATGGAGGGTCCATTCCAAGTTTTCTAAGGAATCTCCACACTGCTTTCCAGAGTGGCTGCACTAATTTGCAGCCCCACCAGCAATGTATGAGTATACCTTTCTCCCCACATCCTCGCCAACACCTGTTGTTGCTCGTATTCTTGATAATCGCCATTCTAGTTGGGGTGAGATGGAATCTTAGGGTGGTTTTGATTTGCATTTCTCTTATTACTAGAGATGTTGAACATTTGTCCATATGTTTGTTGATTGCTTGTAGATCTTCTTCTGTGAAGTGTCTTTTCATTTCCTTGGCCCATTTGTCAACTGGATTATTTGAATTCTTGGAGTAGAGTTTTTTGAGTTCTTTATAGATTCTGGAGATTAGTGCTCTATCTGAAGTACGATTGGCAAAGATATTCTCCCACTCTGTAGGCTCTTTCTTCGCATTGCTGATAGTTTCCTTTGCTGAGAGAAAGCTTTTTAGTTTGAATCTATCCCAGTGGTTGATTCTAGCTTTTATTTCTTGTGCTATGGGAGTCCTGTTAAGGAAGTCTGCTCCTAAGCTGACATGTTGAAGATCTGGACCTACTTTTTCTTCTATAATCTGCAGGGTCTCTGGTCTGATTCCGAGGTCCTTAATCCATTTTGAGTTTAGTTTCGTGCATGGTGAGAGATATGGGTTTAGTTTCCTTCTGTTACATATGGATTTCCAATTCTCCCAGCACCATTTGTTGAAGAGGCTATCTCTTTCTCCATTGCATATTTTTGGCACCTTTGTCTAGGATGAGAAAATTGTATTTATTTGGGTTTGTGTCCGTGTCCTCTATTCTGTACCATTGATCTATCTTTCTATTTTGGTACCAATACCATGCTGTTTTTGTTACTATTGCTTTGTAGTAGAGTTGAAGATCTGATATTGCAATACCCCCTGTTTCACTCTTCCTGCTAAGGATTGCTTTAGCTATTCTGGGTTTCTTATTCTTCCAGATGAATTTCATAATTTCTTGCTCTATTTCTGTAAGGTACGTCATTGGGATTTTACTTGGAATTGCATTGAATTTGTATAGCACTTTAGGTAGTATGGCCATTTTGACAATATTAATTCTTCCTATCCAAGAACATGGAAGATCTTTCCATCTTCTAAGGTGTTCTTTCTTTCTTTAGTGTTGTATAGTTCTCATTGTAGAGGTCTTTCACCTCTTTTGTGAGATTGATTCTCAAGTATTTTATTTTTTTCAAGGCTATTGTGAATGGGGTAGTGTTCCTAATTTCTCTTTCTCAAGATTCATCACTTAAGTATAAAAATGCATTGGATTTATGAGCATTGATCTTGTAACCTGCTACTTTACTGAATTCACTTATGAGTTCTAAGAGTTTTCTGGTGGAATTTCCAGGTTCCTCTAAATATATAATCATGTCATCAGCGAACAGGGATAGTTTGAGTTCTTCTTTTCCAATTCGTATCCCTTTAATTTCTTTGGTTTGTCTAATTGCTCTGGCTAGAGTCTCAAGAACGATGTTGAATAGAAGTGGTGAAAGAGGGCATCCCTGCCTTGTTCCAGTTTTTAGGGGGAATGCTTTCAGTTTTTCACCATTTAGAATGATATTAGCCGTGGGCTCAGCATAAATGGCCTTTACAATGTTAAGGAATGTTCCCACTATCCCTATTTTTTCTAGTGTTTTGAGCATGAAGGGGTGCTGTGTTTTATCAAATGCTTTTTCTGCATCTATTGAAATAATCATGTGATTCTTGACTTTAAGTCTATTGATATGGTGAATTAAATTTATTGATTTCCTGATGTTGAACCAACCTTGCATCCCTGGGATGAAACCCACTTGATCATGGTGCACTATCTTTTTAATATGTTTTTGTATGCGATTTGCTAAAATTTTGTTGAGAATTTTTGCGTCGATGTTCATTAAGGATATTGGTCTGAAATTTTCTTTCCTTGATGAGTCTCTGTCTGGTTTAGGTATCAGTGTGATATTGGCTTCATAGAATGAGTTTCGGAGGGTTCCCTCCTCTTCTATTTTATGGAATACTTTGAGAAGTATTGGAATGAGCTCTTCTTTAAAGGTTTTGTAGAACTCGGCTGAGAACCCATCTGGTCCCGGACTTTTCTTTGTTGGTAGGCTTTTGATGACTTCTTCTATTTCAGTACTTGAAATTGGTCTATTTAAATTGTGTATGTCCTCCTCGTTCAGTTTACGCAATTCATATGTCTCTAGAAACGTGCTGATGTCTTCGAGGTTTTCTGTTTTGTTGGAGTATAGATTTTCAAAATAGCTTCTAATTATATTTTGTATTTCCATCCTGTCTGTTGTGATATTTCCTTGTTCATTCCGAATTTTAGTGATTTGGGTTTTCTCTCGTCTTCTCTTTGTTAGTGTGGCTAAAGGTTTATCAATTTTGTTTATTTTTTCAAAGAACCAACTATTTATTTTGTCAATTTTTTGTATTGTTTCTTTTGTTTCAATTTCATTGATTTCAGCTCTGAGTTTAACTATTTCCTGTCTTCTACTACTTTTGGTGCTGATCTGTTCTTCTTTTTCTAGGGCTTTGAGCTGTAGTGTTAGGTCGTTTATTTGTTGAGTTTTACTTCTTTTATTAAATGCGCTACATGAAATAAATTTCCCTCTAAGTACTGCTTTCATAGTGTCCCAGAGATTTTGATATGATGTTTCTTTGTTCTCATTTACCTCTAAGAAATTTTTAATTTCCTTCCTAATATCTTCTGTTATCCATTCATCATATAATAGCATATTGTTTAATCTCCAGATGTTGGAATAGTTTCTGTGTTTTACTCTTTCATTTATTTCTAACTTCAATCCATTATGATCTGATAGATTACAAGGTAGTGTCTCTATCTTCTTGTATTTGTTAACATTAGCTTTGTGGCATAATATATGGTCTATTTTAGAGAAGGATCCATGTGCTGCTGAGAAGAAAGTGTATTCGCTCTTGGTTGGATGGTATATTCTATAAATGTCCGTTAAGTCTAAATTATTGATTGTGTTATTGAGATCTATGGTTTCTTTGTTCAATTTTTGTCTGGAAGATCTGTCCAGTGGTGAGAGAGGCCTGTTAAAATCACCTAGTATTATTGTGTTATGGTCTATTTGGTTTCTGAAATTGAGAAGGATTTGTTTGACATACATGGATGAGCCACTGTTTGGGGCATAGATGTTTATGATTGTAATATCTTGCTGATTTATGCTTCCCTTAAGCAGTATGAAATGACCTTCTTTATCCCTTCTGACTAACTTTGGCTTGAAGTCCACATTATCGGAAATGAGGATGGATACTCCAGCTTTTTTGCTGAGTCCATGTGCATGGTATGTTTTTCCCCATCCTTTCACCTTTAGTCTATGGGTATCTTTTTCTATGAGGTGAGTCTCTTGCAGGCAACATATTGTTGGGTCTTTCTTTTTAATCCAATCTGCCAGTCTATGTCTTTTGATTAATGAATTCAGGCCATTAACATTCAGGGTTATTATTGAGATATGATTTGGTTTCCCGGTCATTTGGTTCATTTTTTAAATTTTATTTATTTATTTGTTTGACACAACTTGGCTCCTCCTTTATTTGACAATTCCTTTAGGATAATTCCTCCCTTTGCTGATTTGCTTCTTTGTTTTTCATCTCTTGCTCATGAAATATTTTGCTGAGAATGTTCTGTAATGCTGGCTTTCTTTTTGTAAATTCTTTTAGCTTTTGTTTATCATGGAAGGATTTTATTTCCTCGTCAAATTTGAAGGTAAGTTTTGCTGGGTATAAGATTCTTGGTTGGCATCCATTTTCTTTCAGGGCTTGAAAAATGTTGTTGCAGGCCCTTCTAGCTTTTAGGGTCTGGATTGAAAAATCTGCTGATATCCGTATTGGTTTCCCCCTGAATGTAATTTGGTTCTTTTCTCTCACAGCCTTTAAAATTCTGTCTTTATTTTGTATGTTAGACATTTTCATTAAAAGTGCCTTGGTGTGGGTCTGTTGTAATTTTGTGTATTTGGAGTCCTATAAGCCTCTTGAACTTGATTTTCCATTTCATTCTTCAGATTTGGGAAATTTTCTGATATTATTTCATTGAATAGATTGTTCATTCCTTTGGTTTGTTTCTCTAAGCCTTCCTCAATCCCAATAATTCTTAAATTTGGCCTTTTCATGATATCCCATAGTTCTTGTAGATTCTGTTCATGATTTCTTACCATCTTCTCTGTTTGTTCAACTTTGTTTTCAAGGTTAAATATTTTGTCTTCAATGTCTGAGGTTCTGTCTTCCAGGTGTTCTATCCTACTGGATATGCTTTCTATGGAGTTCTTAATTTGGTTTATTGTTTCCTTCATGTCAAGGATTTCTGTTTGGTTTTTTTTCAATATCTCTAACTCTTTATTGAAATGATCTTTTGCTTCCTGTATTTGCTCTTTTAACTGTCGATTGGTGCGATCATTCAATGCCTGCATTTGCTCTTTCATCTCATCTTTTGCTTCCCTAATCATTTTAATTATGTACAATCTGAACTCCTTTTCTGTCATTTCTTCTGCCATGCTGTCATTGGGTTTTATTGATGTAACATCTAGATTTGTTTGCAGTATTTTCTTTCCTTGTTTTCTCATATTGTTCAGGTATCAGTGGACCGCTGAGATATTGCAGATTTCCTTTATTGACTTACAATGTCCCTGAAGATTTCTATATATATCCCCTCTTAGCCTTCAGTAGGCTGAAGTCTTGGAGGAAGTTGATAATGTGGTGCGCCACAAGGAATCTGCCTCTCTAGGAGTGGTGGCCTTCAGGTGGGGTATATTCCCTGCTAGTGGGCAGAGGTGCCTCTACTTGTTGACCAATGGTCATCCAAAGGGGACCTAGGCTGTGGGCTGAGGCAAGGCCTGTTTGGGCCTGTGTCTATGGTTTTACCGTCTTTGTGGGGAAACCTCACCCGGCAGGGAAGACTCCCCCCGGTGGGGAGGTCTCGCTGGTCAGTTCCCTCCTAGAGGTTCCCTTCAATTTACAGCTACTGCCTGGGCTGGGCTGCCTTCCTCTGCAAAGTTCCCAGGGGCCCGGCCCTACCTCCTGGGCCTGGGAGCCTCACCCTTTGCAGATGAATCTCCTTAGGCTGCCCCTCCTCAGAGAATCTGCGTGCAGTCCTGGAACCTTTGCTCCGCCCCTAAGCCTGTCTCTGTGCGGCTCTTCCACCAAGAAGCCTCCTAGATCCTGGGACCCTGCTCTGCACTTAATCACCTGGCTATGCAGCCCCTCCTCTGAGCAGCCACCTGGGGCCCCGTACAATCGCTCTGAGTCCCAGAGATCCGCCACACGCCTCTTCCTCCAGACAGCCGCCCAGTATTCCGGTGCGGTCACTAGGAGTCCAAGCAACTCACTGCGTGTCTCCTCCTCCCACCAACCACCCATAGCCCGGGGCAATCAATCACTCCGAGTCGAAATGACCCTCCCTGTTCCTCCTCCTCCTCCAGGTAACTCCCCGGGTGTTCAGGAGCGGTCACTCTGAGTGGCTCTGAATCCACGTGACCCGCTGCACGCGTCCTCTGGGCAACCACCCGGAGCTCTGGTGCGGCCACTGGAGACCAAGCGACCCACCGCGCTTCTCCTCCAGGCAGCCCCCCTGTGTTCAGGAGCAGTCGCTTTAAGTCCAAACAACTCACCAATCGCCTCCTCCTCTGAGCAGCCGCCTGGAGCTCTAATGCAGTCACTGCGAGTCCAAACGCCCCACCGCGCTCCTCCTCCTCCTACACCTCCGGGCAGGCCCCGGTGTTCAGAAGTGGTCTGAGTCCAAACAGCTCGCCACGCAGCCCCTCCTCTGGCAACCGCCTGTAGCTCTGGTATAGTCACTCTGAATCCAAGCAGCCGTGCTCCTCCTCCTCTTTGTCCTCAGGGCAGGTCCGGTGTTCAGAAGCGTCGCTCTAAGTCCAAACAGCTCTCCACGCAGCTTCTCCTGTGGCAACTGCCTGTAGCTCTGGTGTAGTCACTCCGAATCCAAGTGGCGGCACTCCTCCTCCTCCTCCTCCTCAGGGCAGGCCCCGGCGTCCTGAGTCCACACAGCTCTCCTCGCCGCTCCTCCCCTGGGCAGCCTCCGGAGCCCCAGTGGTTGCTCCGAGTCCCAGCGCTGTGCTGAGCGGCCTCCTCTACGACGCTCCCAGTTGTCCGAGTTCACTGCTCCAGCAGGGGGAGGGGCGTCTCGCTGGCAGCTCTACTTCACAAAGTTCCCTGCGTTCCAGGACTACCGTCCCATCCGGGATGCCTCCCCAATGGGAAAGACTCACCCGGCTGCTTTGAGTTGGTCCCAAGTCTCTCAATTTCTCCTCTTTTGAATCCTGAGTCCTGGAGCAACATGAAATGCAGCCACCCTCAGGGCGCCATCTTGAAACTCCTCCATTTTAATATAATTACATCTTATTCTAATTAGGATGCCGTTCTTGTGGATGTCACTGATGGTGGGATTGACTGTGATGTCCTCATATAAGTACACAGGAAAGTTATGTCAGTTCATTCCACTGTCTTTCCTTTTCCTATCCTCCACCCTTTCCTTAATTCCCTTTAGTCTAATCCACTGAACTCTATTCTTCCCCCACTCTCTGACATGGTGCATTGTGGGTTAGTTTCCACATACCAGACAAAACATTGGACCTTTGGTTTTTTTGAGATTTGATTATTTCACTTAGCATGATAGTCTCCAGATCCATCCATTAACTGGCAAATGTCATAAAGTCATTCTCCTTGATGGCTAATATTCCATTGTGTATATACACCACAATTTCTTTATCTATTCATCTGCTGATGGGCACCTAGGTTGGTTTGGTAGTTTAGCAATTGTGAATTATGCTGCTATAAACATTGATGTGACAGCTTCACTGTAGTATGCTGATTTTAAATTCTTTGGATATATATACTGAGGAGTGGGATAACTGTGTCAAAGTGGGATTCCATTCCTAGTGTTTTAAGGAATCTCCATACTGCTTTCCAGAGTGGTTGCATCAATTTTCAGTTCCACCAGCAATATAATTGGGGCTGGGTAATTTTTTGTTGTGAGTTCTTTCCTTTGCATTGTAGAACATATCTCTGGCCTCTTGTCTGACAGCTTCTCCCAAGTTGTGTCAATAAAAACGTCTTTAGATTTTTGGTGAATGTCTGATGGAGGGTAAAGTTGTCCTGGTTGAGAACCATCAATCTAGATGTTCGATTTTAAGCAAGTGATTCTAAAAATGCTAATCCAAGAGGCTGACTAATCTTCAGAATTTGAAGTGTGTGGGACTCAGGTACATGGTAAGGCAAATGAATATCAAACTCACTTTGTGAAAAAGCATCTGCTAATCCACTATGTGTCAGGTCCTTTCTGATCCATTATCCCAATTTAACCCACGATATGGCCCTGCAACAAATTCTACAATTGCATTTTAAAGACGAAGAACATGATGTTCATGGAGATAAAGAAGCACACAAGTGACAGAATAGGGATCCCAACTCAGCTCTACATGTAAAAACTTAAAAGCTTTTGATTTTAAAACATCTCAAAGCACATAACCATATCATTTGAAGTAAGATTAAACTTAAGGGGCCTTGTGAATAAATGTGTAATGAAAGGTGACTAAGTTTAATTATTGCTAGAAGAATGAATGAATTAACATTGAACTTTGGCATTTCTAGCCAAATCAAAGTCAGAAGAGAAAATCACACCAAAGGATTTCACCTTTTCCTTCAACTTCCTCTTTTATTTCAACTTACTTTGGGAATATATTTATTGCCATTTATGATTCATTATAGTGAGAGGTTATTATTGATTATAGCATTATAATCAGCATATCATTATGGTATAGTCAATACATTATTATACTCACAGTGAACAAAGGGTCACTTAGAACAATGGTTTGAAATTCTTTCAGGTAAGAGAGCCTTGAAATTGGCATTTTGTCCTAGAAAAAGGACCTTGCTGTAGTTGGAGAAACCCACGTAGGCAATGTTTTCTTTTAATTTTATGTTAAAGTGTGCATTTTTAATTTTTGCTTTTAATTACATATTTTAATTGTATTTTTGTTCTGTTTTTTTTTGTAGGAGAACTAACTTGCAGTAGAAGGTCTTCCTCTGAAGCTTGGAGTCTCAATATGCTGACTCTGTGAGCCTGAGCAGCTCACTGAATACTCCAGAGTTAGTTTTCTCATCTGTAAAATGGGAATGATTTCAATCATTGTTTTTTATGTGAAAGTTAAATTAGGTAGTATATTTGGAAGTGCTAGCATAGCACCTAACACAATATATTTATTTCAAATTAAGCATTATGTAAATAGGTGTCATTTTTATACTTACTATAATTGTGAATTTGTTCACATGCCCATCTTCCCTTCTCAACCCTGGGATCTTTAGGAAGATATGTGGGTTGCATTCAATTCAGTAGCTGCAGTGCTCAGCAGTTTTGCCAAGGAAATGAATGGATTTGCGTGAAAAAAAAAAAAAAAAAAAAAAAAAAAAAAAGGAGGAAATAGCCTTATTGTATAGGTAACAAAATAGGCCTAGAGAAGTGAAGGGACTTGTCTAAAGTCACATGATTAGTAACCAGCAAAGCAGAGACTAGAACCCCACTGCTGCTATTAGGAAGGCTAGTCCTATTCAGTTCAGCGTTCATTTAATAATAATTATTGACCTGACCCACTGTGAGCCAGGAACTAGCAAGGTGAAAGGTATATGCAATAAATGCAATCCAAATAGTCTATATGTAAGAGTTTGCAGATTCATACAAACTGCAATTAAAACAAATACAAAATTTCAATAATTATGCACACCTGTAATCCTAGTTACTTGGACTTAGGCAGGAAGACCACAAGTTCGATGCCAGCCTGGGCAACTTAATGAGACTCTGTCTCAAAATAAAAAGATAAAAAAAAGGGGGAAGACGCTGGGGAATAGCTCAGTGGCAGTACCTGCTCCTGTATGTTTGCTTAGCAGGCTCCAAGCCTTGAGTGAAGTCCTCAATACCCCAAGGGGGAAAAAAAAATTCAATAAGGAAAAGTGCACAAGGCTTTTCATGAGAATATGGAAAACCCAAGTTAGATGAGGTATGGGGGGAGTAGATATAAAGAAGTAAAATAGCAATTTGATTGCACGGGCTGCAATATGAAGGATGAGACAGACAGGAGAAGAGGAGGTTAAAAGAAGTTTTAAAGCAAAAGAAAAAAAATAAACGCAAATATTTTTGTACACTAGGGCTTCAAGTGAAGGCAAGAAAGTCAGTGATGTCTTGAGATGAGGATTGAGAGGCAGACCATTCAAGGTCTTAAATGCACATCAAGGATCATGCTATTTCCAATGAGTGCAATGGGAAGTCAGTTGGGAATCATCCCTCTGCTACAGTACTGGGGACTGAACCCAGTACTTCATGCATGTTAGGCAAGCACTCTGCCACTGAGCTACATCCTCAGTTTGTCAACAGAGTTTTATAAGGGAGTGACATGATACAATTAATATTGCTTATTGCTGGTTTCCTATAAAAAGTAATCTCAGTTGAGGGCCTAGGTGAAGTTCGGAAATAGATAAACTAGTTAGGAAATTGGAGCTTGTGTTGAGCTCATAAATCATGCTGCTGCTCCTGGAGAGGTGGTGCCAAGAAGAGAAACAGAAATTTTGCATGTAGGATCAAAAAGAGTTGATGAGAGATTAGATATTTGACACAATAACAGAAAGGGCTGTCAAGGGTAAGCCCTGTGTTCCTGGTGTGGTCATAAAATAAATGAAAGTTCAGCTGCCGTCATGGGAAACAGAGGGAGCAAGTGAGAGGGGAAAGAGCAATACTTTTGATCTGGATGTATAATAAATCCAAACTGCCCACATCTATGCGATAGTCAATGGAAAGGCAAAGTGGGTGTGGAGGTGAGCATACTGGAGCTCTAAAAGGGCAGCTCTGGGGTTTTAGCCACCATCAGGGAGTTGAAAGATAAATGCAGGGTGTGAGTACAGAAGCGATCTCAGATCATCCCCCTGAGGAACTCTACTATGGAGTGGAAGGTGAGTGAGACAGGTCAACCAGGATACTCCTGGGGAATGGAGACATGGAAGAAAATCTGGGTGGAACTGGTTGTCAGGAGTGAGATTCAAGAGCAGTCACCATCTACTAAATAGTTAAGAATCTAGCAAGGTGAGTCATGAAAACATACCTTGCAAGCAAGACCCTCAGTGCATAGGAACCTTGGGTCTGCAGGCTGCCTGAGGAGTATAGTACTACTTGTCTAGGTCACTCAATGACAGGTTTTCTCCTAGGTGACATTTTCTTTTGTTTGACCCAAGAGAGGTAAAGGAGTTGCATGGAAATGAACCCATAAACCTTTGACATCATCATTATTATTATAATAAAATATCATCATAAACAATGACGTATTGGGCCGTTATGAGGGGTTGGGTGTTAACTGTTAGCAGTTTCTCATTCTTTAATGTATGAACTCTCTAGATAGTCTCAGTTATTATCCCCATTTTTAAAATATGGGGTTTGAGAATTCAAAAAATAGGACTATGATCACATAGATAGCAAGGGAAGGTAGAATTTCAAATGACTATTTTCTAATCTCATAGCTCACCTTCTCCACCCTCTCTGCTGTCTGGACTTTGCACACACACAGAGATTCTTTGAAGAGAGTCTTTCCATGTCCTTTTATTGTTAGCCCTCACTAGAGTGGCATTAATTCCATCCATTGGCAGTTCCAGAAAGTGAGAACTTTACTTAGCAAAGTTAGCTTAGTGGTATTGAGTGAGAAAGGTTGTGGAGAGAGGAATGGATTCAAAAGGAAATGAAGAAATGTGTCATAGAACTCTTCATTAACTTGATCCTTAGGATGTTTTCACAGGGATGTTCACGGTCAAACTCATCAGATAGTACACTTAAATATACACAGCTCATTGTTGTATCAGTTATACCTCAAAAAAGCTGTAAAATAAAGAAGTGAATAAATGCTTGGTGAAAGTGTGGGAAAGAGGGACAGAAGGAGGAAGACCAAAGAAAAGTAGAAATCAGAAAACTTAGGCCAAATCAAACTATAATTCCCCATGATAATTGTTTCCACTGATTGGTATGGACTTCCTGCTGGGCCGTGTAGAGCTTCCTTATGGGCTCCTTCCAGTGGGGCATGCTAACAGCTGTCAGACCTTCTGTGAATTTCTAAGAGCCACCTTGTCCAAGGTCATGCCCCCTTCCTGAGAGCAGCCTGCAGCCAATGACTGGTGGGTGGAGGTGTCAGGGGGAGAAGGATTGAAGATCCAGCTCCTCCACGCATCCTGCTCCCAACCCACTCAACTCTGAAGGACAGGTCTAGCTCCAGTGTTCCCCATGGGGTTGGCCAAGGTCTTGTCATGGCTGAATCATGCCTGACTTCTTCCTCTGCCCATTCCTGCTTTTTTCATCTCTCTCATTGGTGAGAGACACCACGGAATAATCGCCTTCTCTGGATCTGCTTCTTGGGGAACCAATACTGGGGCAGGGTTTCGGGGGGTAAAGAGGTACAGACTGTCTCTGGCACAAACGTTATGTGTTGCCATGGTGATCTGATAACAGCCCAGGTGGCTTCACTGCACCCTCCAGCACGTTTCTAGGTCACCTATCTCTTACAGTAGGGGTGTGTGCAGGGAATTAAAATGGATTTTAGTAGTGGCCTGTGCAGCACATAATTAGTAAGATAAATCTGTCAAAAATTATGTGTGTACATCTTCTATTGATTTCCTAAGTATGCCTCATTTTCCATAAAATGCTATGAGCGCTATATAATCACAGTGCACAGTGTACCTGAGCACTATGTACATCATAATACATATGCATACATGTGCATGACTTCTCACACAGTTCTGCATAATCTACTTTGCTGAAGGCTTCTATCACAGGCGCTGTGATAAGTGTTTGACATGAATGATTTCATCAGGTTCTCACAGGTGGGTACAATTACTTTCATTTTTTTTCACATGCAAAAACTAAGGCCCAGAGGTTAAGCATCCCGACAATGACTCCCCAGCCAGCACTGTGAATCAAATCTAGGACCACCAGACTTCAAGCCCTATACCTTTAAATTGTTATGCCACAATGAATATTGTTTTGAGTAAATTTCTTATGAGAGAGAGTAACAAAAACAGAGAAAACCTCACTGACCCCTCATTTTGTAAATGCAGGTTTTGTATAATGGGTTTCTTTCATTTGGACATACCTGGATACATAAATAAGTAAAAGTCATAAACAACAAAGCCACAGGGAAATGTGGCGTTGTCCTCTATCCTTGTAGAAACTAGGACTTCTCAGCAATTGAAGTGAGCCTGCTTTTACAACTGAAATGTTTTCCTTTGTATGCAGAGTAATGGAGCATAGCAGAATACATGCCTTCAGCTACAAAAATCTGTAAATCAACACACACTCCACCATGTGTGACTGTGAGAACATATACCCTCACGAGCCAGGACACAGCCTCTGTCAAAGGAAGAGCTGGTTCCTATGAATACTGATCAGCCACTAAAAACAGAACCGAGATTGAGAAAACATCTTATCACCGATAAATGTATTGCTATCCTAACACCAACAGCTTGAATTCAATGAAAACTATATTGGTTAAATTAAGTCTTCTACATAAAGATGTCAAGTGTTACAACTTCACCATTACAGTGAAGAATAGCTGTGAAATGTGCCTAAACTGAAGAATGAGATGACAACATCCTTAAAATGACTTTACAGAACCGTTAGGTCTGAAATCATAGATCTCTAATGGAACATCAAGTTTCTTTTGGTATGGGCTGGAATTTTCAGTGCCATGCCATTCCAATTTGAGACATCTGGGCAATTTTTGTATGTTTTGCTACTAACAAAAAGAAAGTAAATGTGTGTAGTGAACATTCCTAGAGTGTTCCCTTATTTACAGAGTGCTATGAAAACAGGACACAGCTGAAAATTTAAATTTATAACATTTATTTCAGATTTTCTTCAATAGTATAGAAACAGTCCTTCTGGTTTCTTTTTGCCTCCGATACTATGTATTCCTGGATTGGATTATTATAGTTACAGGTTTTTTAAAAATATAAACATTAAAAACTCACAGGGGTGTATGAGTTGGATCTGTGAGAGTTCACCTTTCAATGAGCTTAGTCATTAGGTTCATTGTGAAAATCTCTCTCTCTCTCTCTCTCTCTCTCTCTCTCACACACACACACACACACACCCACCCCTTGGAAGATATTGAGATTGCTTAAATATCTACTATATGTGTTTCTCCATTTAACCTTGAGGTATGATTTTCAGAATGTCTTCCCATCATTTACAAAGGTGAACCAATCCGACTTTTAAGATGAAAGTGAGCCTTTCTTGAGCATGATTTACCTTCCTTTGTTTCCTCCTGATAAATTATATTTTCAGCTCAATATTCTGCTTTATAAAGCTCCGTTTCCTTGTCTTTCCGTAAGAAAGAGGCACATGTTTTCAAGATTAGATTCTAAATAATCCCCTGCTTTTAATTATGAAAACCTACACCATTCGGTGAAGTTAGAGGAGAAGAAAATGATAGGCTGTGAAAAGAAATAATTCAGTATTACAAAATATTTCAGTATTATAAAATTATTGAAATTAGAGAGAGAAAAGGCGTATTAGGTCATCTATCAAAGAAAGTATAAGCAATTGACACCTAGGTTTAATATGCCAGAGAAGTTGGGTCACCCGAGGTACCTTCAATCTTCTGATAATGTGGAGAAAATGAAAAAGAACATTTAAGGAGGGAGCCCTTAATCAAAGGCAAGTCCTCGCAGATGGAAATATCAGAGAGAAATATGTAAGATTCAGAAGTGAGGCAAATGGAGGAAGAAGGCTAAAACATCAAGACACAAAAATTCACTTGAAAGTTTTCTAGATACAGATTAAGTCATGTCTCTTGCCCACACTGATCAAGTATCCAGGGATGGGGCTTATTAGGGAACGGTCACAGCTGGAGGGGTCAAAGGCTCAGGGATGTTATTGTGTTTGTCAAGCCCCAGCCTTTCATCTATGGAATGCCACTTAACCCTTAGAAATCGCTGGGTCTGTGCTTCTTCTAGCAAAGGGCAATTGTAGCAGAAAGCATTCTTCTGAGTGTGTGTGTTGGGAAAGGGGCTAGGGAGGAGGTACCGGGTCAGGGTTTCTGCACTGATATAGTGAAATTGTGAAAGAGCGGATGCTGAGATTAACAAGATAATTACAGTAAAGTTACCCAGAAACCTGGAGCATCTACAGATTTCACCACACCACCTTTGATCACTCGAATCTTGGGAAAGGCACAGTCATTTTTGACCTTTTATTGCTTTTCTTCAATTAAAAAAAAAAAAAAAAAAAAAGATGCTAGTAACTAGCTGCTACAAGCCACTAAGAACCAAGGAACCTGCTGGAATACAGAGTGAAATTGGGTAAAAATGTGCTGGTGAGCAATCTTGAAAACGTATCAACTTCCTTGTCAAGAGTCCACCCACATGCCCTGCACTGCGGATTGGGTACTAGGCTTCTCTTGTGATTTATCGAATCTCTCCACGCACTGAGGCCAGCAATTGTCTGTGTAGAGAAGCTACATCTTCATGCCAGCCCCAACTCCCTAATGCAACTCTGAGAATAAAGGTATTTGCTAATTTTAACCAGGTCACTGTTGCAACTGAGCTAAAGAAAACAAAAGAGAAAGGAATAAAATGTGCCCTAACTTCTTGAGCAAATTGGGCTGTAATTCTCAGTGAAAATAGGGAACAAAATTGGCCACACCTCCATAAATGTTATGTATTGTATAGTCTTCGTGTATGTGTGACGTTCCCACCCTCCTCCTTGGGAGACAGTATAGCAGAAGAGTTGTTAGGGAGTATGATTCCCTGGGATTAAATTCTAGATGTTTCATTTCATTAGTTTGGTAGATTTGAGCAATATGTTAAGTCCCTTTATTTTATTTTCTACATCTGTTAACAAATGAAAATGAAAGAAATATAATGGCATTTAACAGCATTGTCAAGAGGATGGGGGCTAACTCAAATGTTCTGTTCATACCTAGTGCCTGTCACACAGAGTAGAAACGACAGCAATAAACTAGTTTCTTAAAATAAATTGTGACTACTCAGAGAAAATGAAATTAATGGTGAATTTTAAGGATTGAGACATAGTAAGTCTGTCTTGATGTAACACAATGAAGAACATTAGTAAGTAAATGAGGAGGGAAGCTCTGGGGGGGGGGGCAGGGGAGAGAAAGGACAGGGGTATCCTCTGACAAAGGAGTGCCATTAGCTTGAATCCACAAGGCCTCTGGTTCTTTGTGACAAAAATGTTTCCATACAGTTGGAATATGGACAGTATACTGCCTTTGCTTTTGGTCTTGAGGAACATGTCTTGGTATGGTGTTCTGCTCCTTTTTTTTATTGACTGATTTTTGGTATCTGTCCTGCATGAGACACTCTGGATTTCTTGGATCTATGGTCTGGTGTCTGTAACAATTCTGTAAAATTCATGGCTTCCTGAAAAAAATTAAAATAGATGCATTCTTTTTTCCATCTGGAATTCCAATTGCCCATATGTTAGACCATTTGATATGAAGTGCAGCTGTAATTTTCTCAAGCAGTTCTGATTTCAGGGTGCCTCAATCCTTAGCTTGAAAATATAGTCACCATACATTTAATCCAATTTTATTAGCTTCCATTTGAGGTTTCTGCTACTCAAACATTTAAGTGGTGGTATACATACAAACTTCAAGTCCTTAAGTGTTAACAAGGGAGTCATGCTGTATTCATGGACTGGAATTTTGATACAATGATCTAGGTGAGGCCTGGGAGAGTATGTTCCTAACTGAGCAGCCTCACTGGGGTGAGACAGGTATTCTGGGGATAGCTCAACACATCTGTTACTTTTTTCTACTTGTGGTACTCTTATAAGCTTTGTTAGATTAAAGTCCCTCTTCTTGAACCTGTTCTTTCATTCATCTTAAAATTATCTTTCTTTAGTTTATGAATGAACTGTTCTTATAATCCAAAGATATTGGCTAAAATTAAAAGCACTGACAATATCAAGTGCTGACAAGGATATGGAAAATCTTGAACTATCATGTAATGTTGGTCAAAGTGCAAATCAGAATAATGATCCTTGAAAATTCTGGGGTGTTATTAAGTTAAATATACATAAAATCCAACAATTTCATTTCTGAATGTGAAAATGAGTACTCATTTCCATCACAAGATGTGAAGACTGTTTATGGAAGCTTCCTTGGAAATAACCCAATGATTCTCAGCAATAGAAAAGATACATGAGATACACTTGCACAATAAAGTATTGTTCAAAAATAAAAATCCAAAACCAATAACTACATTCAATAATGTGGAAGAATCACACAGGCAATGCTGAGTGAAGAAAAACAGACACAAAAATAATTTGATGGTAGCAGAGTTGGAATAGTAGTTAATTCTGAGGACATCAACTGAGAAGAAGCACACAAGAGTCTGCTGGGGTTATAGAAGCATTCTATGCCTTGATCTGAGTAAGGTTTACATAGGTGCATGCTCATATGTTAAAATTCACTTAGCTGTACACCTAAGTTTGTATATTTTACAGTATATAAGTTAAACCAAGAAAAAAAGTACAGGCAGGAGAGAGAGAAAGGAAGAAGGGAAAAGAGAAAGGAAGGATAAATCATTTTGTCCTAGAAAATGAAAGTTTGGAAAACAAGTTTGAAAGCCCTTTGGGTCTTTGCCATTAATGATTTCACAGACTTATGTCCCTTCTCAGCATATTTCCAAACTAGGTGGAGATAATATTTTTCCATAAATAAATATTAACAGTAGATGGAAATCATATGGGCAAATAGATAATACAGAAAAACTTGTTGACTTTTTTTGGTGTTCTCTTGATTGTTAGTCATAAAAATATTTTCCACAGAGCAATTCAATGAGTTTCAGACATCAGGAGGCTGGGGAAGGCTGGTGTAACTAGGTTACATACTTTGGATTGAATCAAATATTAAAAATTTCCCTCTGACTACAAAAAAAAAAACAAGTCTTAAACAGCAAAAATATGCAATTTTTTGAGACTTTCCTTAAAATTCCTGCCTCCTATGTTTCTTATGAGGAAATATCTTTTTTTTTTTTAAGTGTGGAAAAGATATAAAGCAATTTACCATTTAACCACTGATATGTACAGTTCAATAGCATTAACTATATTTTTACTGTTGTGCAAATGATTTCTACATTTCATCTTTAAAACTGAAACTGTATACCCATGGACTTAAAACTGGCATTTCCCCTTCTACCGGCCCTGGCAATTAGGATTCCACTTTTTGTTTCAATGAGTTGCAGTACAATGTTTGTCTTTTTGTGACTGGTATATATACTTAATATAATGTCCTCAGGTTTATCCATGTTGTAGCATGCGATAGAATTTCATTTTTTTGAAGACTGAATGATAACTGACTGTGTATGTATGTGCATGTATACTTTTCTTTCATATTTTGTTTATTCATTATCTGTCAATAGGCATTTGGAGATTTTTTTTTTTTTTTTTGTAGTACTGGGGAGTGAACCCAGCAGTGCTTTATCACTGAGCTACATCCCCAGTCCTTTTTTTTAATTGAGACAGTCTTGCTAAGTTGCTCAGGGTCTCACTATGTTGCTGAGACCAGCCTCAAACTTGTGATCCTCGTGCCTCAGCCTCCAAAATCTCTGGGGGGCATATACCATCATGCCCCACTTGGCTTTTACTACTCATTATGAATAATGCTGTAATAAGCATTGGTGTACACACTTTCTTTGAGATCCTCATTTTAGTTCTTTTGAATATACATCCAGAAATAAGATTACTGGATCATACTGTAATTCTGATTTTTAAAAAACCTCCATACTGTTTTCTGAAGTGGCTGTAAAATTTTATCAATGGTTCACAAGGGTTTCAATTTCTCCACAATCTTACCAACACTTGCAATTTTTTTTTTTTTTTTTTTTTTTTTTTTTTTGGTGGTGGTATTGAGGATTGAATCCAGAAGTGCTCTACCAATATGCTACATCCCCAGACTCCTTTCTAAATTTTTATTTTATTTTGAAGGTCTTAACTAAATTCTGAGGCTGGGCTTGAGCCTGTGATCCTCCTGCCTTAGCCTCCCGTGTAGCTGGGATTATGGGTACATGCCACTAAGCCTGACTCGTTTGACAGTGGTCATCCCAATGGCTATAAAGTCATCAGTCACTATGAGTTCCTTGGGAAAACCAATGACAGAATCAAATAAACACAGGGGAAAATGTTGAAGGTGGAAGGAGCCCAATCTTGTATTTTATGCATTCATTAAACTAGAAAGGATAATGTATGGATACAAGTCTCAACTTACTTTTGTGTTTTATTAGCCAAGTAGGAATCCCCACCTTGACAAACCTGACAGAAAGGACAGACAGAAGACAAGTCCAGGCTGATTTTTGGTGACAATTTCCAACTGTGCTTTGCAGTTCATTGCCATATCTCACCAAGGACACTTTTTCCTGTGGTGAGCAAGCCACCTTCCCTTTGCCGCTTCATGAACTCCCTTGTCATTATCTACCTTCTCAGCCAGATACACCCTGTGGGAACATCTTAATCTCAAATCCTCCTCTCTATCCCACAGAGGGATCTCTTATCTTCGTATGACCCTACCTTAACCATTCATCCTCAGAACCATACTCTGGACTTGGTTATCCCTGTGAATTATTCAGGCTCTTCAAGCCTGAACTTCATCACCACTTCCTATGGGCCCAGTTGACTCTCACCCCAGCTCATGCTGCCCTCTGACCATATCCACACTAAGTTCCTTGTGCCTCCTCCACCAGTCTATTCATGTCCTCTGAGTTCATTTCTCAATCCTACACTTGTTTGTGAACCAGATTCTCTGAAGGATAGCCTAAATTCAATATTCCTTGATTTAGGCTGCAAAAGACCAGCTGAACACCAAAGAGTACACCAACCATCTGTCTTGTCTTCTCAATCTGCACATCAGACGTGAGAAGCTGTACTGGTGTGCAGACTCCTGACTCCCACACAAGCTAAGTCCTAGTCTCTATCCTTACCTGGACTCTCACACCTGCCCCACAGTTCTTGACTGTGAATCTTTTTCTCAAATCTGTATCACTGCTATTTCAAATTCTCTAGGATCATCATTATCTTTATCCACTCCCTGTTAGAGTGACATGGTCTGGTTGGCAAGGAATCATTGGCAGAAGAGTACTCCTTCAACTTTATGCTTTAATATGAACCACCAGACTGCTCTGTGACAGACCAAGTGGTCAAATTTTCAATCTTCCTAGAAAGGGTTTTGGAAGAACCAGGGTTGTCTGATATCTTGGTTCTTCCAACTTAGTAAGATATTTGGTAGTAACTTTATTCTATAAAATATCATTTCTATTAATTTTGCTATGCTGTTTTCATTCTTAAAAGCTCCATTAGTTGCTGATTTAAAGGAAAGTTCACTCGTTTAATCATCAAGCATTCTTTGATTTCAAGTAAAGATCAAAAGCTATAGTGGCTCAAAGGAATATAGGTGAAGCCTCTGAGTCAGAATTTTTTAATTTAACCCCAATGTGGTTACCAATTCTCTGTGTGGCCTTAAGCAAGACATTGTAACTTAGTTTGCCTTAGTTTTCTCATTATAAAGAACAAAAATGATATTAATATGGTTAACTCAACTTAGGAAATTGCTGAAGAAAATTAAAATCATTTATGAAGCTTTTATGAAATGTAAAACCCCGATTCATGATGATGAAGTCACAGATGGGAAGTGTGTATAGGAGAGGGGAAAAGTGTTAATCTTTTCTCATACAGAAAGTTAATTTTTCAAATTAGCCTCCAGGGGGAATGCATTTCATAGGAAATAAGTCCTAATCTTCTGTGATGTTTTGACTAGATCACTGAGGAGATGAGCTGAGAATGAGAGGTTTCCGCCTTTTTCTTTTTGCTGCAGTCAGAGCAATTTCATTGTTCATTTGAGAAACACCGAGAGCCTACTTTGTGTCACTTTTTAAAAGTTAAGTTGACAAATATGTATTGCATGTCCCCTATGTCAGTTGCTTTCATTATTTGTATGTTTGTACCCTAGGGGGATGTGCAGGTGATTCATTAGAATGTGGCAAGAAATCTTAGACTGTGTGTTCATATTTATTTTTCATTGGAAAAAAAATCTATTAGTTGGAAAGTCAGCATATTAGAGTATCTCAGGAAAGGCGTGAATTTCACAGGCTTGAGGAGATGGCAGTACAGCCCACGCTCAATGGCTCCAGATTATCTTCCTGGGACACGTTATTTACATGTGGGTTTGTAGCTTGCCATATCTAGCCTTAACTAAACTGGCTTCCGTAAAATAGACTAGAAAATTAAGCTATCAAGAAAGACAAAATATGTATTTATATTCACTATTACTCATTATGAATTTATCTTAAAATATCTTTTTCTGAGAGGTTTTCAAGATGCCAGACGAGAAGATGACTGTATTTCATGTCGTTCCAGGACTCAGGATTCAAGAAGAGAAGGTATTGAGAGACTCGGGACCAACTCAGAGCCGCTGGGTGAGTCTCTCCCACTGGGCAAGGATCCCCAGCCAGGTGGGTAGTCCCGGAACACAGGGAACTTCATGGAGAAGAGTTGCCCAGTGAGACTCCCCTGCTGGAGCGGTGAATCCAGACAGCTGGGAGCATCGCAGAGGAGGGCTGCCCAGTAAGAGACTGACTTGCAGGGCGAAGCTCCCCAGCTCAGGCGACAGTTCTGGACCTAAGGGAACTTCTTGGAGGACAGCTGCCTAGCGAGATGTCCCCACTGGGTGAGTCCTCCCCACCAGGCAAGGCTTTCCCACCAGGGCGGTAGAACCAGAGACCCAGGCCCAGACCAGCCGTGCCCCAGCCTGCAGTCTAGTCCCCCTTTGACTGACCATCGGTCAACAAGTGGAGACACCTATACCCACTAGCAGGGAATATATCCCACCTGAAGGCCACCACCCCTAGAGGGGTAGCTTCCTTGTGTATCACTGCATTATCAAGTTCCTCCAAGACTTCAGGCTACTGAAGGCTAGGAGGAGAGTTATTGGAAATCTACAGGGACACTATAAGTCAACAGAGGAAATCTGCAATATCTCTGAGTTTCACTACTAGAGGGGTAGATACCTGAGCGATATGAGAAATCAAGGGAAGAAAATGTCCCAAACAAACCTAGATGCTACATCAATAAAATCCAATGACAGCATGGCAGAAGAAATGTCAGAAAGGAAGTTCAGAATGTACATAATTCAAATGATCAGAGAAGCACATGATGAGATGAAAGAGCAAATGCAGGCATTAATGATCGCACCAATCAACAGTTAAAAGAGCAAATGCGGGAAGCAAAATATTTCAATAAAGAGTTAGAGATACTGAAAAAAAAAAAAAAAAAAGAAATCCTTGAAATGAAGGAAACAATAAACCAAGTTAAAAACTCCGTAGAAAGCATAACCAATAGGATAGAACACCTGGAAGACAGAACCTAAGACATTGAAGACAAAATATTTAATCCTGAAAACAAAGTTGACAGAGAAGATTGTAAGAAATCATGAACAGAATCTAAAAGAATTATGGGATATCATGAAAAGGCCAAATTTAAGAATTATTGGGATTGAGGAAGGCTTAGAGAAACAAACCAAAGGAATGAACAATTTATTCAATGAAATAATATCAGAAAATTTCCCAAATCTGAAATGAAATGGAAAATCAAGTAGAAGAGGCTTATAGGATGCCAAATATTCAAAATTACAACAGACCCACACCAAAGCACATTATAATGAAAATACCTAACATACAAAATAAAGTCAGAATTTTAAAGGCTGTGAGAGAAAAAAATCAAATTACATTCAGGGGGAAACCAATATGGGCATCAGCAGATATTTCTACCTAGACCCTAAAATCTAGAAGGGCCTGGAACAACATTTTTCACACTCTGAAAGAAAACAGATGCCAACTAAGAATCTTTACCCAGCAAAACTTATCTTCAGATTTGACGACGAAATAAAATCCTTCCATGATAAACAAAAGTTAAAAGAATTTACAAAAAGAAAGCCGGCATTACAGAACATTCTCAGCAAAATATTCCATGAGGAAGAGATGAAAAACAACGAAGTAAATCAGCAAAGGGAGGAACTACCCTAAAGGAATAGCCAAATAAAGGAGAAACCAAGTCGTGTTAAAAAAAAAAAAAAAAATGAGCCAAATGACCAGGAATACAAATCATATCTCAATAATAACCCTGAATGTTAATGGCCTGAACTCATCAATCAAAAGACATAGACAGGCAGATTGGATCAAAAAGAAAGATCCAACAATTTGCTGCCTGTGAGAGATGCATCTCATAGAAAGAGATACCTACAGACTGAAGGTGAAAGGATGGGAAAAAGCATACCATGCACATGGACACAGCAAAAAAGCCAGAGTATCGATCCTCATATCAGATTATGTGGACTTCAAACCAAAGTTAGTCAGAAGGGATAAAGAAGGACATTACATACTGCTTAAGGGAAGCATAAATCAGCAAGACATAACAATCATAAATATCTATGCCCCAAACAGTGGCTCATCCATGTACCTCAAACAAATCCTTTTCAATTTCAGGAATCAAATAGACCACAACACAATAATACTAGGTGACTTTAACATACTTCTCTCACCACTGGACAGATCTGACAAACAAAAATTGAATAAAGAAACATAGATCTCAATAACACAATCAATAATTTAGACTTAACAGACATATATAGAATATACCATCCAACAAAGAGCGAATACACTTTCTTCTCAGCAGCACATGGATCCTTCTCTAAAATAGACCATATATTATGCCACAAAGCTACTGTTAGCAACTATAAGAAGATAGAGATACTGGATTGAAATTAGAAATAAATGGCAGAATAAAAAACAGAAACTACTCCAGCACCTGGAGATTAAATAATACGCTATTGAATGATGAATGGATAACAGAAGACATCAGGGGTGAAATAAAAAAAATTCTTAGCGGTAAACGAGAACAAAGATACATCATATCAAAATCTCTGGGACACTATGAGAGCAGTACTTAGAGGAAAATTTATTTCATGGAGTGCATTCAATAAAAGAAGAAAACAATCAACAAATAAACAACAAAAGTAGTAGAGGACAGGAAATAGTTAAAATCAGAGCTGAAATCAATGAAATTGAAACAAAAGAAACAATCAAAATAATTGACAAAATAAAAAGTTGGTTCTTTGAAAAAATAAACAAAATTGACAAACCCTTAGCCACACTAACAAAGAGAAGGAGAGAGAAAACTCAAATTACTAAAATTTGGAATAAACAGGGAAATATCATGACAGACACGATTGAAATACAAAACATAATTAGAAGCTATTTAGAAAATCTATACTCCAAAATAGAAAACCTCGAAGACATCAACAGGTTTCTCCGAGGTTTTCTATAGATAGAGCACTAATTTCCAGAATATATAAAGAACTCAAAAAACTTTACACCAAGAATAGAAATAACTCAATCAACAAATGGTCTAAGGAAATGAACAGACACTTCACAGAAGAAGATCTACAAGCAATCAACAGATATATGAAAAAAATGTTCAACATCTCTAGTAATAAGAGAAATACAAATCAAAACTACCCTAAGATTCCATCTCACCCCAATTAGAATGGCGATTATCAAGAATACAAGCAACAATAGGTGTTGGCGAGGATGTGGGAAAAAAGGTACACTCATACATTGCTGGTGGGGTTGCAAATTAGTGCAGCCACTCTGGAAAGCAGTATAGAGATTCCTTAGAAAATCTTGGAATTCCTTGGAAAATCTTGGAATGGAACCACCATTTGACCCAGCTATCCCACTCCTTGGCCTATACCCAAAGGACTTAAAATCAGCATACTACAGAGATACAGCCATATCAATGTTCATAGCTGCTCAATTCACAATAGCCAGATTGTGGAACCAATCTAGATGCCCCTCACTTAATGAATGGATAAAGAAACTGTGGTGTATATATACACAATGGAATATTACTCAGCCATAAAGGATAATAAAATTATGGCATTTGCAGGCAAATGGATGAAATCGGAGAAATCAAGCTAAGTGAGATAAGCCAATCTCAAAAACCCAAAGGACGAATGATCTCACTGATAAGCAGATGATGATACATAATGGGAGGTGGAAAGGAGGCAAGAATGGAGGAAGGAGAAACTGTATAGAGGGAAAAGAGGGGCGGGAGGGGTGAGGGGAAGGAAAAAATAACAGAATGAATTAAACACCATTACCCTATGTAAATGTATGATTACACAAATGGTATGCCTCTATTTCATGTACAACCAGAGAAACAAGTTGTACCCCATTTATTTATAATAAAAAATATCTTTTTTCCCTTGAAACATTAGCTAGTGATAATTTGAAGCCATCATGATAAGTACATTTAAAAATGTTTTGTATTTGTCTTTTTGGGATCCTTTTTTATTTTCTATTTAGAAGTATGCTTTATAATGAGCATAATCCTGTGATTGTTTATAAGGCGTATTGGTGTATTTGCACATATCGGGGATATATGTTCAAAAGTGTTTCTTCATCAGATTGTGTGACAGAAAACAAATTAGAAATGTGTGATGAAGATTTGGGGAAATGAAGATTGAAAGAGTCGCAGGATGTCTGACTGAACACACAGGGGTGTGCACAGTCTAATCTCAAGTCTGAGTATTTCTTCAAGGGCCATGAAAAATGTCTCATGTGGAATGTTTTCTGTACTGAAAACCATACGGTGGTTTTAAAGCATGAACTTTAATACTTTGACACTCTCTTCAATGAGTGATAGGGATTCCTTGGATCTGTGTTGGGTTTGTGTCTGTTTTACCTAATAGACTTTGTTGTCAACAAAAGCCATTCATTACTTTCCTAGTGCTTTGGGGACATTTATTATGCCATAGAGGAAACTACCTGTCATGTAAGAAGTTCAGATACCACAAGGCTGTCAGGTGGGTGGGTGAGGCCCCAGGATGAATGGTTCCAACTGAGCCTCATCTTCTGAGCCATACATGGAAGTGAGGCCATGTGGGGCTTTCTATGCTACCTGTTTTCCA
This sequence comes from Sciurus vulgaris, assembly GCF_902686455.1. NCBI lineage: Eukaryota > Metazoa > Chordata > Mammalia > Rodentia > Sciuridae > Sciurus > Sciurus vulgaris. Next base: position 191,064,938 of record NC_136461.1, read on the forward strand.
GGTGAATACCAGTGAAAGACCTCAGTCGATACTACCAGGTGCATAAGAATAATCTGGTAGAGCTATGCTGAAATTCCTTACACATAAAATCTGAGACGTGAACAGGTTTTTCGGCTTTCGTTCTATAGCGATAGATAACTTTCAACGTAATTGTTACCAGAAGAGAGGAGCCAATCTAACAAAAAAACGAAACGGGTAGCATTGACTCTGAGAGTAGCTGTGGGCAAAGCTGGAAAGACTGTGAGGAGGATTTCACACTGTGAAGAGTGAGGAAAATGTCACCACAAAGTGAGGGAGCTGGAAGAGAGGAGAGTCAGACTGCTTAGTGTGGAAATTTTAGAAATGCTGATGTATTTGATGTTGTGGCAAACAAAACGTACCAATGGACTGAAGAATCTGGCTAAGTAAATTTCCAGAAGAATATCAAAAGTTTCTTTTAAGTGCTTCAAAGTTATAGGGAAAATAGTAGAGTGAAAAAAGGAAATCTGTAGTTTTCAAGAGAATTTGGAGAAAAATAATGAATAAACACTTGCTTAGCTGAAGAGAAAAACTACTTCTCAGTTCCGTTGTCTACCAGCAGAATATCATCAAAGTAAAAGGAAACAGGGCCCAGAGCAAAATTCAGAATGTTGTGAAAAAGATATAATCTCATAATATACAATATTCAGAAGATTCGAGGTGGTATCTCATGGATCCTTTTAGTAAACAAATGAACAAACAAAACCCACATCTTTTCTCCAGGATCTTAAGAGTGTGCCTTACGGGTTCTCTGTTTAAAAATAGGGCTTCAAAAGATTTTCAAAAGATCTTAAGATTGTGACAAAGCAATCTTACAGAGGAACCGCAAGAGAAAAATGCATATTTCAAAGATTTTTATGCATATAATATTGTGTAATATTTCAGTAAGATTTATAGAAATCTGCAACATTTTTAAGAGAATTGTATTGGCAGAATATATTGACAGCTTGGACTAAAAGAGGCAGATATGGAATAAAACAAAAAAAGCTTTGCATTCACAAAATTTTATGGGTTAGAAATTCCCTGGGGAGACAACTGCTCAGCTATAAACGGGCGATTTCTTGTGGAAAAGGAAAAATGACTCGAAGGATAGGATTACAAACTGGCAATAGGAATTGGTAAACTATAGCATATGGGTCGAATTTCGGTATTGGACCAACTTTATATGTCCAATGAGCTAAGAGTATTTTTACATTTTTAGAGCTGTTTTTAAAAAAGAATAAAATTAAACCATGTTGCGAACAAAGTCTAAATATTATTGCATGGTACTATACAGAAAAATAATCTGACTTTCACCTAGAGGAAAAAGCCAAGAAACATAAGAGAATTACTCCCAGGGAAGAGTAACATTGAGCTGGTAGCAAGGGCCTAGCTACGTTTCAGAACTGATATGGTCTTGTGTCTACTATGGCTAACTCATGCCCAATCTATCAATTTGTGCTGGAGGAGGGAAAATAATCTCTGTAGTTCACTACTATTCAGATCATGAGGAACCACACCCAAGGAATAACACTTTCTTAGCAGGAGCCTTCTCTGAACCTGAAATGGAATCAGGTACCAAGATAGTTGGTACCTGGGTCTTTAGGTGGGTGGGTTTCAGGAGGGGCCAAATATAATTCACATATAAAATGTAAGCAATGTGTTTCTTGAGCAATAACTATGGTGATTTCAAAACATGTCTAGAAAATTGCACTATGCTCTTGCCATAGTGAGATTGTAGCTGTGCCCCTCTCCTGCAATCTGGGAGGATATGTATCTGCACCAACCCACAGAGCATGGGAAAGATTAATGCATTAATTTCAAGATGAGGTCAGAAAAGGCCATACAGTTAATATTTGCTTCTTTTTGGATTCCCTCCCCTGGGGAAGGTCTCTGCCATGAAAGGATTTTGAATACCCTAAGACTCTGCCATGCTGGAGTGTAATGTAAGCCACTCTTCTTTGTTGGGACTAATGACACGTTAACTAACTCAGGCTGACTCCTTACTCCCTGGCGAGTGAGCAAGATCAAGGCCTCAAAGGTGGTTAATGACGATGAATCGGACCACTGTCAGGGATTGGTTAACAATAGTTCCGCGAACGTGATCAGCTCGTGCTTGCCATATAGTCTTATGGGACTCTTGCCTGCATGAATACTCCATGCCTTGCTGACCTTTAAGCTGATTGGTTCCCGCCTAGCCCCCACCCTACATAAAAGCTGAGTGACTTCCTCAATAAAGGAGTTCCTGCTGTGACTGGTCTCCCTGACGTGTCTGATTGTCCTCCGCCCGGAGGGCTGGGAGCGGGCGGTCAGTCGGCCCTACCTATCCCGGTCTGACCTTGTTGGGGAGTGTCCCCTTCCCTTGTCGCTGGTGGAGAAGAGCGAGGGGGCTTAAGACCCCGACACTTCTTGACAATCTCTCTGAGCCCAAACCTCTAGCCAAGACACCAGACATGTGAATGATATTGTCTTGGGCCATCTACCTGCTGAACGTCACTGATGTTATGAGGATCAGCATAGCTCAGCCAAACCTTTCCTGAATTCTTGACCCACAAATTCTGAACATTAAAAAAAGCTTACTGTTTTAAGCTACAAAGTTTTAGAATATTTTGTTATGCAGCAGTAAGTAACTAAAACACTTCACTGTGTATATGTAGGATATACTCTATGCCAGGGTGGTGCTGTGGACCCAGCCATGTAATCTGCATTGGTTGATGGAATCCTAGCAATATGATATAATAAGAGGCCCGAGACGCACTTGCAAGATTGGGTTTCTATTCTCCTGACCCCTATCATTGCTATGAGAAGGTATATCTGGTATACATATCTCTATGTCTCTCTCTCTCTGTATCTATCTATCTATATGGCATATATATATATATATATATATTTTTAAGCTATAGATAATGAATACAATGAAAATTTTATTTCAAGGCATTTTCTGAATAAAAACACTTTGTTTTAATCATATTTTCATGCACTGTCCCTAAAATATGTGGGACACTCTATCTACTATTTTGTCTTATGCTATCTTTTCTTCTTTTTGCCTCTCCATCCTATATATTCTTAATAGCCTAACTTAAATTCTGCAACCCTAGAATCACCTAGGTTATTCCATCTCATAATGGCCTTACCTCTGGATTCCTGTAGGAGTCACCTGCTGTACTTTGTCTTGACAGTTGCTAATAGATGACTTTGGGGGGGGTATTTAATGTACTTTTGTGCTCCATATCTCGCAGTCCGCTTTTTAAGATCTCTGAGGACAGCTATCTGTTTCACACTACTTCTGACCTTTCACCCGAATCCAGCAGCACTTAGCCCAGTTTGAAGTACATAACACTCATTCAACAAATATAGGCTGAAGGCACAGAATGAGCCATAACTCTTGAAAAGATGTTAGCTAGGTAGAGACAACAGAAAACACATTTTATAGCATTGCTTCGCCTCGCTTTCTATTACTTCAAATTTGAAAGAATAATAAACTCTTTATGGAAGATAATTGAGCAATTTGGTGCAGGGTCAAGGGGTGGGAGGGAAATCTGCTGAAATCTCAAATGTTTTCAGTGAATCAGAGTCTTTATGGGTAAAAAGGTATTAAACAATTGCTGTCAGGCTTGACTATCTGCCAAATGACTGATCATAACGGCAGAGCTGTATTTCCCAACTTGGAGGTTTTGCAAGTTATTAATAAACTGTGCAACACTTACCAGGTGTTTGGCTAAAGCATGCTTACAGAAAGAGTTTGCAAATATTTATATTCCAGAAAAATCCTCCCACTGTATTTCGAGTTGAAACAGAGAATCATTTTCCTTTAAAAGATTATTTTTTTATGTAAGGGCATTATATTTTCAAGAATTGTATTGAGAAATACTACCATGAAATTTTTTTTTTTTTTTTTTTTTGTCTCAACTTTTTCTCCAGGGAAATTACAAATGAGGATGATGGGGAGGCTGAATTAGAGCAACTACTCACCTGCCAAAAACTGTTTAGTGACAATGCACCTTTTGTAAAGGAGAAATAGGAAATATCGTTCAAGCATCTGTTGGGAAGAAGAGAGTCTTCTTCACAGTCAATCTACTTCACTTGCAGGGAGAGGCAAGCATGTTTATTAATTTCTCTCTTTTCTTTTGAAAACGGAGTCTATGGTTAAGATTGGGACTGAGTCTTCCATCCAGAAATGAACAATGAGGTTAAATATGTATTCTACCACTGAAATAGATCTGAGTGGAAGGGGCAAGGTTTGGAGGTGAAGTGCACATCACATCCTAAGGCCCATTGAAGGATGAGAGTTGCCCTTTTGTATTAGCCTTGTGTGTGGCATTGCTTACGGGGCGCTATGAGAAAGAAGGCAAGTCTGAATGGTTCCGTCCACAAAGAATGTTCTAATTAACAGTATGAGTCTAGGGCCCACCTGCCGCAGCTTTTTGAGCTAATGGGGACACTGATGGGACAGAGCACTCCCCTTGCATGTAGTAGAGTACATGGTATACACTGAAGCTGATTAATTTATATCCAAGGCTGACTTAATAGATTAAAAAAACAAAAACCTGTGGCTGTCAGCTCATCTCACATTAGTTAAAACAGTAAAACATGCCTGTCAAATCAAGAATTAACCCAGGGTGAAAAAGATGGATCAGGAGTGCCCAACTTGTAGTTAGGGTGATGAATGTCCCATAAAGGTCCATGTATTGAAGATTTGGTCCCCAGAGTGGTGTTGGGGAGAAGATGGAAACTTTAAGAGATGGGGGCCTCATTGGGGGCCCTCGGTCACTGAGGAATTCTCCTAAAGGGGATTGTGGGAGCCCATCTCCAACCCTTTTCTTTCTGGTTGTGAGATGAGTAATTTGCTTGGTTATGCATTCCCTGCCATTTCCATCTGGCATCCCAATCAGAGGCCCAAAGCAATAGGACTGCTTAATGTTGGACTCGAAACTCAAAAACCATAAGCCAGAATAAACCTTTATGCTGTATATGTTAATTTCTCAGGTATTTTATTATAGTGATGGAAAGCCAACTCACCTTAAAGGCGAGTATCCTACCATTAGCTGGTGTGAAAGCTCCCCCTTGAGGAGCTCCAAGTAACTGCAAAGCACAAATTCAAGGTTGCATCACCAGCTGCACCAGCTTCAGAAGGCTAAACACTTCTATAGGTAAAGTGGGGAAAACCTTTCACAGGCATTTCTGCCAAAGTCTACTCCACAAAAGGATGATTTCTGTCTCCGCCCAAGATCTTTTATTACTTAACTGGCACTCTAACATGAACTAAGGTACATATAATGAACCATTCCGCCACACTTGCCCTGCCATCTGCCAGGACTCATCTCCTTCTAACCAAGTGGAGGAAAAACCTTTGTTAAAACAATAATGATAACCCTGTTCTCAGGTGTTTTTTTTTTCCCCTTATGTGTAGACTGCTTCAAATAATGAGGTGTTTTATATTCTGAAAATGGCATGAGGGGGGAAAAGATACTTCTTGACAAAAGGTTGTACTTAATTGGATGAAATTTTATTTGACTACATGAGAATTTGGAGATTTTTCATTTTGTTCAAGATGAGCAAACCACAGAGCTGAGTCTTAATGAGGTTTTGAAAGGATTAGATTTCCTCCTAGCCTGTGGCCTCCAGCAACCCATTCTCCTCTAGAATAAATGAGCTTCTTTTCCATGTGTGTTTTAGGGATGAGCTGTCCAACCTGCCCACATGCATCAGGAAAGCACCCCCAGGGCACATTCCACATGCCAAAGTGGCAACTCATATGTTGGGATCTGCCTGTTAAGTGCTGGACTGACAGAGTCTGGCCTCAGGTGACTCAAATGGTTCTCCCACTAAAGTGGTCTCCATGTTCTCTTATCCAGTGGGGCTTTTTTCCTTTAAAGTTTTTGGAGACATCTTCCACAGAACAGCAAATAACTGATGCAACGGTCAGCATTATAAAAAAAAGAATAGGGTTTTCTATCTATCAAAAGAGGGAATCTTGGTTATCAGTTCTTACTGAAGTGGAATCAAGGAGGCAGTCTGCAACATGTACTATTACCTAAATCACAGTACGATGGCACTAAACGCAGGATATCAGGAAAACAGGGAGAAAACATTATACGAAGTGATAAGCTTCATAATTATATTATTAACCACATTAATTATCATTAACTCTAATTACATGAAGTTACTCAGACTAGGAAAAGAATTTTGGCCAGAAGTCATTAACTTTTTTTTCCAGGATATATTACTCAAATTTTGGCAAAGGCTAATCAATGATACTACCCTTTCACTCAGTGTATCTCTAACATGACCTTGGGAGTCAGCTGGAATCAAAGACATCTCAGAACTTGGGGCAGAATCAAATAAGACTTGGCTTCATCTAAAATAACATTAAGCTCGTTAAACTGAGTGTCACAGCTGCCAAAATTCCAGATTGAAGTAACTGTCCTATGTGAAAACTCAAACCTTCTCGTGGTGCTGAGTTTTATTCCCTGGGGCTTGATTCCCTGAGCAGTACCACTCAGGATAACCAGCACAATTGAAATCCAGGAGAACCTCTAAGCCCCACTCGGTGCCTCCACAATAGTCTCCCAGGATTGAAATCTGACTTCATTCTTCCATTCCTCAAATACTTAACATCTACACTTATTTTTGGAGAAATACGTGTATGTTATTTGTGACTAATACAGAAGTCTGATTTTGATGATTCAGTTAACCTTTTGCATTTTGATTTTTCAAAGTGTTTGCAGATTTGCAAATGTGTTTTAGAAAATTTTAGAAAACAATACTGCAGCTTTTTTTTTTCCTAGAAGAATTTTTTTAAAAATGGAGCTAAGTGGAACTGGGTTAGTGAAGAGACACTGAATCTGCAAGTTTGTAGTAAGGAATATTCAGTTGCCCAGAAGCCAGAATTCCTGCCTTCAAAAACAAGCCCATTTCCCCAGGCTTCTTGGTGTCTCCATTTTACTATAGCTACCCTCTAGTAATAGCTCAGCAAATGTTTATTGAGTAAATTAACAAGCACTAATTTAAAGATAATTGAACAATTAGTAGATAATGAATGATTTGTAAATTAGCAATTTATAATAAATTACAAATTATTTAGTTAATCAGTAAATAATTAAACTTCAATAGAGATAACTATGAGATATTCAGGAAGTAAACAAATGGCCAGAATAAGAAAAGAAGATCCTCTAAAAATTAAAGGCCCATGCTGCAGAATATTTGGAATGGAAAGAAGTGTTATTATTTTCCAACACTGTAAGATATAAATGGGTACTGAAACAAAATTAGATAAATTAGTGAGTAGTACAATTCACAGTGCCGTCTTGTATTATAACCTATTATTAACAACGATTTATTTAATATTCAACTGCTAAATGCCCAATTTAGAATCTTACAGTTAAAACACACTTGAGAGGGTTCCTATTCAAATTCCATTGTTTTGTAGATGAAGAATTTGAGTCTCATTTCAGAGGTACAACCTGTGCTGGTTCGTTTTTTCTTTTCCTCTATCCCTTCCGCTCAATTCCTCTCCTTCAGCGCCTATCATGTATTGTTTCTACACACTAGGCCAATTTTTGTGATTTCCAAGTTGGCAGGTCCCAAATAAATCAGGGTATATTTGTAACACTTATTCTTTTAAACCATGACGTTTCAAAACAGGCACAATCAATGACCTTCTGGAATCTGGCGTGGTTTGGCCCTACATGGCTTATGCGACAATTGTTTCTATTGATACCTCTTAAAAGGAACGAAGTAGATATGTCTGTAGATACAATTTACTTCCTAGCCTTTCTTTTTAAATGTACTAAGAAAATCCAGTTCAATATGATAGGGAGGAATGAAGACTGCAAAAACTTCCAAAAAGAAAGCCAACCAGTTTTTGAAATAAAAAGCAGAAGAAATTGTACAAGGATAATTTTCCAACCAGGAAATGCTTTTACCAGTGTAGCATCCAATACATGATTGAAGAGCATTAATAAAACCTGCTTTCTCACTGCTTCTAGTCCATGTGACGGTGGTATTTCGTCAATTATCTCAAAAAAGTGTTTTGGTATAATTTTCCTTTTCCATTAATTCTAATTAAAGATAACAGTTTCTCTTGTTGAATAGTAGCTTCAGTATCAAACAGTCTTCAACAAAATGCCTGGGAGATATATATATATATCTCACCCTAGAGGTCTTAATCTCTTAAGACAATCTTGGTGTCAAAAGTCTTCCTCTATAGTTTGCCTGTTAACAGCATGGAATGTTATATACTTGGTAAATATGACCGTTCTGCGTATTTAATTAAAATACTGAGGCAAAATGATGACAGAACAGAAGGCAGACTTTTCCTTGTATTGGAGCAAAAAATTTCGCCTTAGTCAAAGGAGCTGTGTACTGCCATCTACTGGCCATTTGGTCTGGGTAATTTTTTTTCTTAAACATATTTGAGTTTTAGATTCCTCATGTGGAAAGAGAGTCACACTAATATTCGATCAACAGGGTTCTGAGATTAGATAACGTGTGAAATATCACTACACATTTCAAGTGTGATACAAATCTCAGTGGAAAATTTCTTATGAGTCACAAAACATGTAGGATTGTGGGGACATCCTCAAAACAGTTAACCACACGTGTCAAGGAAACTGCTTCGACAGACCAAGTGGCCTCCCGTCCTCTCTGCAGCAGTACTTACAGTCTGCACCCAGCTGTCACTTCACCACTCAGTGGGCAGCTGCCTACATTTGTGGGGAGGCAGGCTAGTCTTTGACTTGGATTGAGGGGAAGCATATTTTGCAGAGGTCAGTGTGTCTTGTACCCCTTTTTCTATATGCTCAACTGATCATCACTGTAAACTTACTACAAAAGTGAAGACTTAAGGTTAAGAGCCTTCTGGAAAGACTACAGCAGTCTCTCCCACCCCCACCCAGGCCCCCTCTGGATTTGCCTCACCATTCACTGAAAGATTTATAAAGAAGGACACTGTGCAACATGTGACCTTTTGAAACTGCTCGCAGTATGCTCTCCCTTGGCAGGAATTCTAATGTCTCGTGGCTTATGTTACCTGCTGTGTACCAACCACTGGGGAAAGACGTTGAAAATTCAATGAATTTAAAAAAAGATGTTCAAGCTCCTCTTTTGGAGGAGTCTTGGGGAAGAGGGAGGCAGACAAAAAGAAAATATTCAAAGAAGTTGCACCACCCCCTGGGGTGGCTTCTGCAGAGGACAGTGACAGGGACTTGGAGAGGTCTGATTTATCCTGGCACTCACTTACCTACAGGGCTGGGTTTTACTACTGCAGCTGCCCACAGCTGTGGCAAAGGAGAAGGAATCTGATTGATATCAGGTACCAATGCTAGAGAGAGAGAGAAGAGCAACACTCCTCACTGAGGGCTACTGACATGGAGATTAAAGGGCCTGGGTGCTGTGCTTTGCATTGGCCTGCGTGTGTGTTTGTGTGTGTATACATTTATGGGTGTGTGTGTGAGTATGAGGCAGAATTCAGAACACAGCCTAGGAAGCTAAGACATGGACAAAGCTGGGAAAGGGATGGTGGCTGTTGAACCAAGGAGCAAATGGGACCAGATTTACAACTTATCTGGAAGTAGCAATATGTACAACAGCCAGAGAATAACTACCAAGAGTCAAAGAAAATAGTCTGCATTACATGGACACAAAAATGCATTTACAAGATATTTTAAAGAGGAAAAGAGAGGGTTATGCCATGATCTGAGGCACAATGGCATTTCTTAGCAATAAACGTGTGCAGAGAAAGCAATCTGAAAGGATACACATCAGAATGTTTGTACGAGTCATTATTGTGGAATTAGAAAAGGAAATTTTGTGTTTCCTTTTTGTGTTTGTATAGTTTCTAATTTCCCTACATCAAAAAATGGGGAAAATGTAGTGTAGTTTTTAAAACAACTATGATTTCTAAGTTTCTTGTGAAAACATTACTGCGAAAATAGAAAGGGGCAGAGGGAGAAGAGGTCTGAACAGGGCTTACCAAACTACAGCCTGCAAGACACATCTGGCTTGTTGTCTTTTTGTAAATAAAGTTTTATTGAAACACAACTACCCTACAAAGGCAGAGATCAGACACAGACCAGATGGCCTGCAAGGCCAAAAGGCCCCACCCGATCTTTTACAAAAAAGTTTGCCAATCCCTAACTAGTTGGGTGAAGCTGGGAAAGTTGGAACCTCCACGTCTCAGTCTCCCCATATTCAAAGAGATGGATAATGTTATCTTAGACTTCTTATGACAGTTAAATGAGTTAATGAATAAAAAGTGATAAAAATTGCACTTGGCACATATTAGAGGCCCAATAAATATTTTGTGCCTACTTATTATTACCTACTTCCTTTAAATAAGATGCAATACTCCACTATTACATTAAACCTAATGAAACTACTATGTTTGGTGTTCATAATTACTCAACATTGACAACATATATGGTTCAAGGTAACTATACATTAGACACTTTTTACTTCTCCTGTTTAAATTGTAATTTCTGAGATTGTATCCACCAATGTCATCAGGCAGTTTTGGGTTTAGCTAAATTGCCACAAAGGACTGGAAATCAAATTCCAGCATTGTTGTATCCAAGTTCTGACATCTGTATGGTTGAAACAACCTGCTATATTTGTGCTTCATTTTGTTACTTATGAAAATCAGGCAAATAAGCACTTAATATCCCTGTGGTGTGACCGATTCTGTGCCCCTGCCCTGAACAGAAGTTTTCAGATAAAGGAGATTCATTTCCATCCTGTAATATGGCACCTGGCTCCTAAATTATAACAGACCCAGTGGGCTTCCACAGCACTGTGATAATCACTCTTGATCTGAGCAGAATTCCAGACAGTCTGCCAAAACATCCTGGGAAGCCCTGCCTTGAAGAGAATTTGGGACTCAGGACCCTGTGAATTTGGAAAGCCTGTCATGAGCACTTCTTCAAGCACACTTAAAGATGACATTTGGGGGCTTAGTACAGATCCGAAAGAGGAGTTCTTTAAAAAAGTAAAATGGGACTTCTCTGAGAAAGAGACAGGAAGACAGACTTGAACATCAATAGAATGTAATTATAAGAAGCTGAAGATAGGAAAGTATAGGATGAACTTCATGAAAAGGAGGCAAATCAGGAAACTGAAGGACTAATCAAAGTGTTCTTATCAACGGAAATGAAGAAAGGCTTTAAGTTCAGTGCTAAGACTATCAAAGGAAGAACAAACTCAATTTAATCCAATCAACACTTATTAAGTACCTATTTTATGCCAGGCATTGGGTTAACACAGCTAGAGAGATTAAGATAAATCAGAAGGTTTTTCTACCCTGGAGGAGTTTCTGGGCTGGTGGGAGGGAGATAAACACATAACCAAATAACTAATATCATGTGATAAGTGCTAATATTAACAACACTAGCTATCATTCATTGCATAAAATGTAAAGAAAATGCATCATGGAAAAGTTAATTCTGCTTGGCTAGGGAGGAGGGAATCACGTGAGCCAGTGTACGAGGATACTGAGTCAAGAATGAGAGTGATTGGCCGGAGTCTGAGGATGGTTACAAATGAAGTTTCAGGAAGGACCTCATATGACAAGCTGAAGAACTGGGACTGTATTCAGTAGGCATTAATTCTGTGCACAGAAAGTGACCCTGTGAAGTCTGGTTTTAAAAATCAGAAGAATAGATGCTTTCCTAAAGGCTCATGAAGCAGAATCAATGGGAGAAGAGACCACGATGTTCAGGAGAAACTGTGAAGACAGACCAGAGGGATGGTAGTAAGAAGAGAGAGGAGGGGTCACATATGGGGTGCAGCATGTTTTCAAACTGAAACCCAAAGGAGAGACAGAAGGTCCAAAGACCCAGAAGAGAAGAAAATACCAGATCCTGGTGTAGGAGAAGGGAGGAGCGCCCAGGTTACGGTGACAGGAGGGAGGACATCTTTTCCTCACACGTGAAGGAAGCAGGGAAGGAGGGGGAAGGAGAAAGGCCATCCTGTTGCATGGAGTACGGGAAATTCACTGCCATTTGTCTTTCTGGGAAAGGGAGAGAGGCTGTGGAAAGCACACTAGGTATGAAACCACCTTTGCAACCTGGGAAAGGGAGCAAATGAGAGACAGGTAAAAGAGCTATTCAACAGCTTCAGGATCCAGTTAGACCAATACATCATGTGTTGGTGATGGCTCTCATCAACACGTTTATTCGACTTTTACCAATAGTGCTTTGGGCTCATCTCTTCATTCATTATTAATCAAATCATGTCCTTAATGGGCACTGAAAAATACCCAGGGAGGAAAATCTAATTTCCTTCCCCCGGCCCTCAAAACCTGTGATATAGCTCTCAATCCATCCTTCTATCTTCACCTTCTTTGCAGTTCCCTCTTCAGAATTCAGAAACCCAAATGCCTTTGGGTCCTGGACCTGTGTCCTGGAAAGTGAAGAGGAAGTGTTCAGGCAGCAGTGTGGTGAGCCTATGGCTCAAGTGCTTTCTATCTTCTGAAATGCTCCAAGAGGCCAACAGATTACATTCGCACAATCTGATGTTTGAGGGGCTCTACCTTTATTTTTAGGGGGTTTATCTTCCAAAATTTTATGCAGGATAAATCCGGCCACCTTCGAACAGACTTATCAATTAAACTGATTCAAAGATAAGAGTTCCTTCTCATTTCTTCTTTGTACTGACCTCCATGTTTATTTTCTATATTGCTCACTTGAATTTATAAGAGGCTATCTTTCACCATGTACAGGTCAAAATATGAGCTTTGGATTAGACAGCACTGGTTTAAAATCCTGACTTTGCTACTCTGGGCTTACATGACATTAGAAAAGCTATTTAAGTTCTTTGAGCCTTATTTTCTTCATGTATAAAACGGGAATAAGAATATCAACATTACAGTGTTGTTATAAGGATACAATTCAACAGTATGTGCAAAATGCTAGCTGTAGCACCTGGCATATAAACACTCAAATATTTTTCTAAAGTATGTGGTTTTCCCACAACATGATGATAATTTATGGAAGGGCAAGAGTCACATCTTCTGAATTCTTTATATCCTGAGTAACTAGGGAAATACCTTTGGAATTTGTAATGTTAAATACTTAAGAGGTGGGATGATACTTAATAATCATTACCAAAAAATGCATCAGACAAGGCAAAGTTTTGGTGGGTTGGAGAAATTAAAGCTGACTGGTAGGTGTTAGAATGTTAATTAGAGAACTGAGCTACTCTCCTTACACAATGAAAGCAAAACCAACATACATAAACTAACATGTATATGTGCATGTGTCTATGTGGACCCATGTATTTATATAGTTCTTTACTTCTTGCAAAGTGCTTTGCCTTACACAAAGTGCTTTGTATGGAGTCCATACAGCTACAAAGCAACAGTAATAAGAGCTAATGCCAACTTTCTAAGCTACATGTCATGGTTACATTTTAGAGAAAAGGAAACCCAAGGCTCAGAGACGTTAAACGGACTTGGCCAAGGTCACAGGCAGTGAACACTCAGTGAACAGCCACCTTCACAGCGCTTCACAGTCTTTCTCTAATATTTTATTACTACCAAAGATATGGAGCTTGTCAAGAGTATTCTTAACATGGAACAGCAACACTGTCCTACAGTTAATATGGGACTCAAAGAATTTCTATAAAGAGAACCTCCATGGGGGACATGGGAGTTTGAACACAATGCCTTAAAAAGATGCTGGCCAAGACCTCTTCAAGACAGTTGCTGTTTATCAAAGTAGTTCCACAGGATCTTAAATAGAATCAGCTCCCCATGTGTGGGCTTCAGTTTCCTCCATCACTAACATATTTCAACAGACTCATCACCATAACCAATGCCTTCCAAAGAAGAAAACCATTGGTTCACTTAGCTGATGGCCTCTAAAATTCTAATCTCCAGTCCCCTAATAAGATCTCCTCCAGAGATTCTGCACTTGTAATCCTGGGCTCCATAAGAATGGGAAGGAACTCTGACTTAACAGGAAGGGTGTCCGTGGTATGTTAATTTCCATATAGTAAATGGGAGCAAAACCACAGGAAGGGTGTCTCCAATAATGCAATTTGAGCCCATGCTTTCCAGAAACATAGTAAACACAAATGAAAGAAACTGACGCAGTAATCAACACAGTCATCAGTAAACAAATAAAAACACTAAAAAAGGAATCAAATGGAAACAAGATCCAAAACCAAATAGGGACTTCTCAGAACACACCACACCTAATTGCCTTAATTTCTCTCACAGAGTAAAAAGCTCAGCATTCAAAATATAAACAGAGGATTCAGACCTTTGGTCATATTTGATTTAGTCCAATGTGACATTCTCATAGGGGACAACAGAAGTAGAATCTTTAGAGGAAACCAAGGGAAAACTGGATTTGATTGAAGGTGAAGAAGATGAAGTACATCACTAGAATACCTTCACTCTGCTCCTCCAATTTGCATGGCCACCTACTGGACTTTTCCTCAGAATGGGTCTTCTGCTCTCCCTTAGCAATGTGGCCAAGCTTTGAGCATTTTCTGGCAATCGGAAAGGCATGTGACCTTGTACAAATCAGTTTAGCTCTGGGACTGTCTGTTCTCATGAAGACAGGAGACAAGAGGAGGTCCCTTTCAGTCAGATCATATTGAACCAATGATGCTGGGTTTTTCTCTCTCACTCTAATGGGGTCAATGGGAACTATCTCCATTAGCATAGTATTTCGTGCATAGTGGTAGTCACTAAACATTTATCAATTAACTATAGATAGACCCATAATGATGATCAGAGGCAATTTTTATTGACCTCAGTAGAATGTGTGAGGTACTCTTCTAAGTATTTTCCACATTTTAACTTCTTAATCCTCCCTAAAGCTGGTATGATAGGTCCTGCTGAGGTAAATGGTCAGCTCCTCTATATACTTTGAGTGACCCACTGAACCCTGAGCACCTCGCTCCTCACCTATAACAGATTGCAAGATTGTTGACAGCTTCTTATTCTTTAACACTGGGTGGTTCCAGACAGAGTTCTAGGCTCTTTACAGCCAACTGCTCATAATATTCACTCAAATAAGACAGCATCCAGCACACAGAAAGCCTCCAAGAAATAATGTCTTATTAAAGATGTCAAGGTTTTCTAATAGAGGACTGCTGCATAATTCAATTCTTCCTGGTTCTAATCCTCTGATCTATGAAACAAATTGTTCATTTGGTGGGAACTTCCACTATGAACCTGCCAAATATTATCACTAATATTAAATATACTCTGCATTTAGAATATCAATAAATGTGCCCTTGGAACTGTAGCTTCTTTATGTTAGACTGTAAAGTGGTGGTATTCTGTGATGAAAATGGGAGAAATTAAAATGATGTATGTTTTTCTGAAAGCATCATTTATTACATTTTTAAATATTGAGAGTTTTTTGGGGGATTCTAAAATGGTGAGTCACTTTTAATTCAAAATTAATAAAAAATACAAAGGTGGCAATCCTATGTCATTAAAAAAAATATCTTCTACAGTTTAACTCATCTGTGAGTTCTAAGTCTTGGCTGCACTGATGTAGACTCACAGTAGCAGAATCTCAAGCTGCCAAGAGAGTTGTTCTTTTGTTGGTAGTAATCATCCAACCGAACTGGTAAAACTATGCCTTTCTTTATAAGAATGTTTTAGTGTCTTCTGATTATTCTTTCAGTTAAAAATTGTAAAAGGTGAATTTTCAAACTTTATCTTTTAATGGAGAACTATCTATGTTGCAGATAGATGAATATAAAACCTTATCTATCCATCCATCCATCCATCCATCCATCCATCTTTAATATAAATGATCCAAAAGCCAGGATGGAAATACGTAGGATAACATTTTCATTTTTTCACTGTCAAACCAGTATGCTATTTAAAATTTTGGGAAAATCAAACCTTACAAAATCTTTATTGATATATAATTTATATAAATTCCACACATTTGAAATACAAAATAGATGATTTTTTTTTTTTTTTTTTTTTTTTTTTTTGTGGTACTGGGGCTCAAATTCAGGGCCTTGTGCTTGCAAGGCAAGCACTCTACCAGCTGAGCTATCTCCCCAGCCCCAAAATAGATGATTTTTGACAAAGTTATAAAATATTTTCATCACCATACAAAGTTCCCTGCTCAATCTCCCTTCCATCCCCTACTCCCTTCAATCATGGATCCGACTACATCACTGTGTACTATGCTCACCTGTTTAGAATTTCATATTAGAATTCCATGGTATGTGCTTTGATGCATTTGCTTCACCCAGCACGATGTAAGATTCATTCACATCATGTACATTGGTCATTGATTTGTTTTATTACTGAGTAGTGGTTTTAGGGTGGATGTACCATAAATTATCTATTTCCTGTTGATGGACGTAAGTGGAATAGGAAGCTGCCTATTCTAAGTAAAGTTCTTTTGAGTATTGGTCAACTAGGACTTTTATGAGCTGTTTTCCTTTCTCTGGAGGGAAATACCTCAGAGTAGAATTGCAGGATCATCTCTTAAGGTTGTGATGAACTTTATAACAAACCTAAAGTTCTTCAATTAGGTGACAGCATATCATGCTCATGACAATGAGTTCTATTGTCTTTTGTATCACAACCACACCAAAGTTTGATATTGCCTGGTATTTGAACTGAAGTCATTCTATGGGTATAATGTGGTATCTCATTGTGGTTTTATTTGCATTGTCCTTAAGACTGAAATATTGCTGACCATATTATTATGAGATTATTACCCATTCTTATATCTTTTTTGTAAAGGATTGGTTCAGATCTTTTGAACATTATTATTGGGTTATCTGCTTTCTTGTGTTTTAAATATTCTTTTATATTTTACTTCCATTACTAGTTCTCAATTCCTTAATTCTTTCTTTTCTTTCCTTCCTTCCTTCCTTCTCCTTTCCTCTTCTCTCTCTCCTCTCTCTCTTTCTCTCCCTCTCTCCCTCTCTCCCCCCTCCCTCTCTTCTGGTCTAGGTCCTTTTATTTTCTTAATGAATTCTTTGAAGAAAAGAAGGTTTTAATTTTGAAAAACACTAATTTTCTATTTTCTTTTAAAGTTTGTACTTTGGGGGTTTGTCTAACAAATCTTTGCCTATCCTCAAGGTTCTGAAGCTTTTCTCTTTACCTTTCTTTAAGAAATTTCTAAGATGAGTTCAGATTAAATTTTGTATAAAGTATGATATAGGGCTAGACAATGTACATTTATTCAGCTATTCTGGCACCATTTATTGAAAAGAATACTCTTTCTTCTGTTGAATTTCTTTGCTATCATTAAAAAAAATTGCAAATATGTGTGGGTCTATTTTTAGAACTTCTATTGATTTTTGATTTAGATTTTTTTCTAGTATATTGTCCTAGGATATTGTCCTAGTAACTGTAGTTCCATAGTAAGTTTTGAGATCAGGTGGGTAAGTCCTCAAACATTTTTCTTTTTCTAAACTATTTTTGCTATTCTTTAAAGTTCTTTAAAGTTTCTTTAAAGTTCCAAATAAATTTTGGAATTAATGTGTTCAGTTCTTTAAAAAGAAAAACACTGCTGGAATTTTGGTTGAGACTGAAGTAGATATAAATGTCATTGAGTGACAGAACATGATTTTGATGTTGACTCTTAACTCACAAACACAGTATATCTCACTGTGTATTCAGAGTTTCAATGTCTCTCAGCAATGTTTTGCAGTTTTGTGGGTAGTCTAGCACATATTTTATTTAGGTTTTATATATTAACCTTGTATTCTGTGTGATGCTAAATTAAATCATTAGTTCTTATAGATTTGTTTTCTTGAGTTATTTGTCTCCTTGGTATATCTTAATGTTTTTCATATAAACAAAGATGTCATGTAAGGGGGTAAAAAGAAAGATTTAACTTCTTCTTTTCCAGTCTTCATGGCTTTAATTATTTTTCTTGCTTTATCTCAGAGTTAGAATCTTCAGCACAATATTTAATAGAAAGGAAAGTTGCTGTGCTTGCCTTGTTCTGAATCGTAGAAGAAAAACATTTCATTTTTCATCACTAAGGATGGTGTTAGCTATGGGTTTTATTATAGATGCTCTTTAGCAAGAGTTTTTATTTCTCGTTTCCCAAGAGGCTTTATCATGGATAAATATTGCATTTTGTCAAATGCTTTTTTTGCCTCTATTGAGAAGAATGCATATTCTGCTTTTGGATAAAGTGTTCTATAAATGTCAATTAGGTCAAGTTGATTGATAATGTTATTTGGGTCATCTATATCCTTACTGATTTCCTCCTTTCTTTCTAATGAACTAAGGAAAGTAATACTGAAGTTTACAATTATAATGATGAATTTATTTACTTGTTCTTTGAATTCTACCAGTGTTTGCCCCATGTATTTTGATACTCTGTTTTAAGGTACACAAATCTAGGGTCTTCTTGAAGAATTTACCACTGAATCATTCTATAATGTCTTTTTTTTGGGGGGTGGGTGGGTACCAGGGATTGAACTCAGAGGTACTCGGCTAGTGAGCCACATCCTCAGTCCTAATTTATATTTAATTTAGAGGTGGGGTCTCAGTGAGTTACTTCGTGCCTTACTTTTTGCAGAGGCTGACTTTGAACTTGAGATCCTCCTGCCTCAGCTTCCCCAGCTGCTGGGATTACAGGCATGAGTCACTGCATCTGGTCATCTTTTTCTATTTTACTTTTCCTTATTCTAAAGACTGCTTTGCTTCAACTTCATTTTTCTGTGGTAACATGGTATATCTCTCTCTAACACTTTATTTTTAACCTGAATCTTTATATTTAAAGTATGTTTCTTCATACCTGTAATTCCAGAAGCTCATTAAGACCCTGTCTCTAAATAAAAGACAAAATAGGTCTGAGGATGTGCTCAGTGGTCAAGTGCTCCTGAGTTCAATCTCTGGTAATCCCCCCAAAAGTATGTTTCTTATAGATAGCATATGAATAGGTTTTCTTCCCGCCAATATGATGATCTCTTTAAACTAGCATATCAAGATTATTCAAAGGTAATTATTGATATAGTTGGACTAAAATCTACCATCTTTATTAATTTTTACTCATAGATTTTTCCCTGACTTATCTAATTTTAACCAAGCATTTGATACAATTTCATCTTATCTTCCAATTTCTTAACATTTCATCTGTATTTCCCTTTAAAAAGTTTTTTTTAGTGGTTATCCTAGAGTTAACGTATGTTTTTCAAGTAATCTAAGGGGAAAGTACTGGGGAATGATATTGACCAAATTATATTCTTATAAACTGTGTGCATGTATGTGTACAAATATGTAACACCAATCCCACCATTATGTACAACTATAACCTACCAATAAAAATGGGATAAAAATCTGATTTCTCTTAGGATTTCATCTGTCTTTTTTGAGAAGTGGGTTGTTTTAACATGATATGCCTAGGTGTGAATGTTTGGGTATTTATTTTACTTGATGTTCTCTGCACTTTTTGGATATGTCGTTTAATATCTGTCATTATTACTGAAAGTATTTTTTCTGCTCTCCATTCTCTTCCTGGTATTCTAATAATGCATATGTCACATTTCTTAATATGTTCTAGTTACTGGATATTTTGCTCTGTGTTTTCATTCATTTTCGCCTTTGTATTTGATTTTGAACAGCACCAAAAGTAGTAGAAGACAGGAAATAGTTAAACTCAGAGCTGAAATCAATGAAATTGAAACAAAAGAAACAATACAAAAAATTGACAAAATAAATAGTTGGTTCTTCGAAAAAATAAACAAAATTGATAAACCTTTAGCCACACTAACAAAGAGAAGACGAGAGAAAACCCAAATCACTAAAATTCGGAATGAACAAGGAAATATCACAACAGACAGGATGGAAATACAAAACATAATTAGAAGCTATTTTGAAAATCTATACTCCAACAAAATAGAAAATTTCGAAGACATCAACAGGTTTCTAGAGACATATGAATTGCCTAAACTGAATGAGGAGGACATAAACAATTTAAATAGACCAATTTCAAGTACTGAAATAGAAGAAGTCATCAAAAGCCTACCAACAAAGAAAAGTCCGGGACCAGATGGGTTCTCAGCCGAGTTCTACAAAACCTTTAAGGAAGAGCTCATTCCAATACTTCTCAAAGTATTCCATAAAATAGAAGAGGAGGGAACCCTCCGAAACTCATTCTATGAAGCCAATATCACACTGATACCTAAACCAGACAGAGACTCATCAAGGAAAGAAAATTTCAGACCAATATCCTTAATGAACATCGACGCAAAAATTCTCAACAAAATTTTAGCAAATCGCATACAAAAACATATTAAAAAGATAGTGCACCATGATCAAGTGGGTTTCATCCCAGGGATGCAAGGTTGGTTCAACATCAGGAAATCAATAAACGTAATTCACCATATTAATAGATTTTGGGCAATTACAACAGATCTATCTTTAAGTCCACTGATTCCTTCCTTGGGTGTCTTAAGTCTACCAATGATCCCATTGAAGGGACTCTGTTCTTGCATAGGTTCTTAGGTTGTTTTAATTTACAGCATTTTCTTTTGGTCTTTTATGTTTCCATTTCTTTGCTTACATTATTTATCAGTTCTTGTATATAGTTTGCTTTTTACATTAGAGCCTTTAATATACTAAATTAAACATAGTTATTTTAACTTTCATTTCTGACAAATCCAGTATCAATGTCATAGTTAAAACTAACTAGTTTTGTTGATTGATTTGTCTCTTTAGGCTGATTTTCTTTTTTTTTTTTTTTTTTTTTTTTTGTGCCTCTTGTCATGCCTTACAAATTTTTTAGTGAAAGCTGGACATTTACCTAGCAATAGAAAACTGTATTAATTAGGTGTTTATCATAAGGACATATGCTCCCCTGGCCAAGAGATGAGCTGCTTTGTTTGTGACAGTCATAGGCTGTAAGACATTTCAAATCTTCTGGGCCTGATTTTCTATCACCTCTTGGCTTTGGTTCTTCCTTTTGCACTGCTCCTCAGACAGAATCTGTACCTTCAGGCTCTCTCAGTCATAACTTACTGCTGTGACTACTCTAGCCTATTAGAGTAACTTTAGATCATGGAGCAAGGATATTTTTAACTGATATCCCAGTCCTTTAGGGGATCAGTATCTCTGGAATGTCTCTTGAATAGCATTTCAGTTTATCCTATAGAAGTAGAGCTTTACTTTTGTCTCTTGCCCCTTCCTTACTTCCCATTCCCAGGGTATCTCCTAAAAGCCCTCTCAGCTGTTGATTATAGTATGTAAGCATGTATGTATTCTGTAAGCTGGATTACAGAAAACTGTAAAAATATAAATACAAATACAAAAGTCAAGGAATTTTAGGCCTATGTTGATGAGTGATATTGGTCTATACCATACTATTCTTTATATCTTTGACAGGTTTTGGTATCAGGGTTATTGTGATCTAATAAAATGAAACTGGAAATATCCTCCTTTTCCTCTACTTCTTGAAAGAATTTGTGACAATTAGTATTAATTCCTTCTTGAGTGTTTGAATTCACTAGAAAAGGCTTCTGGGCTTAGAGGTTTTTTTTGTTGTTGTTGTTGTTGTTTTTCTTTTGTTTTGTTTTGTTAGTTAGTTCATTTGAAAGAGATGTGGCCACTTAGATTTTCTATCCTTTTTGAGGCCATTTTAAGTTGTGCTTTTTGAGAAATCTGTTCATTTCATACAAGCTAGTAAGTATACTCACATAAACTTGTTCATAATATTTTCTAATTTTTTAATGTATGTAAAAAAATTAGTAATGACCTACCTTCTTTCTTGATAAAATCTCCCTCTTTTTTTCTTGTTCTATCTAGCCAGCCATTCATCAATTTTACTGATCTTATTAACCCTGCTTCACCTTTGTAAAATTTTCTCTACTGCTCATGTTTTCTTTGGTTTAACTGTTAAATTCATTAATTCTTTCCTTCTACTCACTTTGTAAAAAGTGTGTTCATTCTTTTCTAATTTCTATGATGAAAATTTAATTTACTGATATCAATTATATCTTTTTCAATATAACATTTAATGCTATAATTTTCCTCTAAGTTCTGCTATAGATGCACCATACAAATGTTTGAAAAATATGATTCTAGTATTCAGCTCAAAACATTTTCTAATTACTTTTGTGATTTTCTTTTTCTCCATTCATGTAGTCACTTGGATATATGTTAAGTTTTTAAGTATTTGGGAATTTCTCGATATCTTGTATGATTTCTAATTTAATCCTGTCAGAGAATGTTTACCCTGTAAGAGGCCAGATTTTTTTTGAAACTTATTTAGCTATGCCTGGCAATATAATATATCAGGTTAAAAAATTCTCAAGAACTTGAAAAGAGTGTCTATTCTGAAGTTGCTGGGTGTAATTTTCTGCTTGAACTGAGGTAGGGGTGATATTATATTTTTAAACAAATGAATTGACTATGATTCATAAATGAATTGAATAGAAATAGGCTGGTCAAGGGTTAGGATGGAAATGCTGAGTGAGAAGAGAGGAAGTCAGCACATTTAGAGGGAAGACAAGAAGATCAATGTAATGGAGGAAACAATTATCCAGAGGATACAGGGGATGCCTGGCTAAAGAAGAGTGAGAAAAAGTTTGTAGAAGAATGTCTTCTGAAGCATAGAGAAGGTAGAGGGTTAGAACTTTTAGGGAAATCCAATTGGACTGCCTCTATCTGCTCAATGTAGAAGAAGGAAGGAATCTACTAGAGACAAAGGAAGAACTTGAAAGGCAGCATTTTGGGATATCTGATCGACAGTCCACTGGGATGAAGGAAAGGACTGGACAATGGTGCCATGGTTCCTCAGAGGCCTGGCAAAAAGAATCTATCATGGTGGCAGTCATCTGTGGCTTTCCTGGGCAGTGGACCTAGGAGTATATTTCAATTAAACCTCAGTATGAACCTGCTAATCATTTTCAACTATCAACTTAATGTGTGATAAATCCAACCATAAGGCTTATCCCCAGACTTGTGGGATCGCAGACCTAATCCAAAATGAGAATTAAGGAGGATTTTCTGTAGGAGCTGGGATCTAAACCCAAGTTGAAGGAAAATTGGGATTATCTAGGTTAATGGCTAGGTTGGAGGATGGTAGAGAGAGTATGGCATTTGAGAGCCCTCAAAGCTGTTAATAGGCCTGCTGCTGAGAGGAGACGGGAGGAAAGGAAACAAAACACCATGACCTCCAGCTCCAGCACAGAAGTTCAGAACACAGAGCAGAAAAGGAGGGTGCTTTTTAACTATGAATGCTTGAGGTGCTTCAGCTGAGCTGGCCCACCATGCAGCAGGAATGCTGGAAGGCTCAGATAGGCAGACATCTGGTTGAACTCCTGAGGGATATCCAGATTAGGGGTAGAGATGGGGTGGGGGAGGGTTTCCACCGACTAATGCCCCTGGACACTCTCCTGCCCTCCCTGGGCTCAGCTCAGTCCCATGTTCTGTCCCCTCTAGGGACTCATGTATCTTGATTTAGTTGCTTATGTCACGAACTGAACGAGTGCCCTGGTGTGCCAGCAACTAGGATGCTTGACTCCGAGAGGAAATATTCTTAGCAAATCCTTTTGTCTAAAGAACTAAATGTCATTCTCTGAAAAGCTTCATCAGGAATGAAGTGGGCACCGACATCCATTTTCCTAAGTCCTGCGTTTATTTCTCAATGAAAGGAATATTTTTTTATTGACCCTGTAGAACTTTGGATGGCACTCACTGCCCTTTCCAACATTCAGAAGCCTCTCCTCCAGAAACCATCCAGAAAACCCCATTTGGCACCCTCCATTTAAGAACACTGAGAGATATTTTTTCAAAAAGTAAGTTATCGGAAGTAGAAATTTAGGAAGCTTTCCAACAAAATGGATTCAAAACAAAGAAGAAAGGCTATTATTGGAAAATGAACTTATGAGAAATAACTCAGGCCCTAATCCTGTCAGGAACTTTACTATGCAGATCTAAAATAAAGCTGGAGGCTTCGTACAAAGCACAGAGCAGTTCGCGTGAAAGAGAAATGGCAAGAAGTACAAAGATATAGAAAAGTAGAACACAACATCCAGAGGGAAAAGCAATGAAGACGAGAAAATGTGCAGAGGAGGCACCGCGGTAGTTAAATCCATTCCCATTGTATTTGGTTACACTGGATTCTACTAAGTAGAATTCTCATAGGTACATCACATAGAGTAATTATTCTACTCCTTTTGACACTTGTTAACTACACACCCCATTGGTCTCTATGGGGAACTCTCACCATAATAAAAGACTGAGAAGACAATAGCAGAAGGATCAAGGGGTACAAAAGCTCAGAAAAAATCAGCACTGAATGGAACAACGTTATGTTAGCAAATGCACAGAGCCACATTCCAAAGGGCTGAAAGAGACAAAGTGGTTTCCCTTTATTCAATAGCATTAAGTAGAACTGGCAAATTTCAGGGTGCTACTTCTCAGTGGAATAATTTTAAAAGGGGAAAGGTACAAACGGCAACGGTTGAAAGACAAAAAAGGAGCGGAGGTATTCATCTATTTTGTAGGAGATCATTTAGAAATATGACAAATCAATATGGGCTGTTTATAGGGGATACGCATAGGATAACTGTTCCTGCAGACGTCTGAAGGATACCCACTGTTGTTCCATGAAGCAGATCCAAGGAAACCCTTTACACATTCAAGGTAGCTTTTAAAAAATATTTTATATTCTCAGGAGTTCTAAGTACTTCACCCATGAAAATAACTCTTTTAAGTTAGCAGGGGAAAGAGCCCTTCACAGATGGAGGATTTGAAGGAAAGGGAGTGGAGGGGACTTAGCCATAGGAAGAATACCAGGCACAGCTAGGGGCTGAAATCTCCTCAAACCTGAAAAGATTCTTAACTGTGCATAAAAGAGAATCTGAAAGTTGCCTGTGAGCTTTCACCTGGTCCCAGTAGAGCTTCCTCATCAGCATTCTGGGCCAGGCCTCAGAAAGCTGGGGAAAGAATCTTGCAAGCACAGGAAAATAGACAAATTTCTTTCCTTCAAATCTAATCTGATGATTTAAATCTATATATCCTATTGCCTCTCTGGTATTCTAACCATCGTACTCCTTTGAAAGAATGCTTCTGCAGAGTTAACATACGTAGCCTCTCTTCTGATTAAACACATCTGCCACAAAATAGCAGGTGTTTTCTGGACACAATGAAATAATAAGAAATTCTAATGGGAAATTTACAAAAGGTTTTGAACACTGGGTGGATTAAAACATATCTGGGGGTGGGGGAGGAATTTGTTTTGAATTTAAAGCCCTTCAAACAAAAGCATAAGAAAAATGTTAATGTAGTGGAAATGTTTGTAAAAACATAAATACAACAATGTTTTTTAAACTACCAAGGTTAATTTTCAAAAAAGGTTAAAATGATGGTCCTCATACAAATGAATGTGCGATTAAGATTTAGATTTAACTCACTAATGAGGAAACTGGTAAGATGTTACAACTAGTTTAAGAGAGAATCCAAACAGCAGACACAATTAAAGATCTGGGAGGCTGAAATTAATCTGCAAATGGAGGTAAGCCCACTTCTTCTGCAGTGCCTAGGAAAGTCATCTAAACCTCTGTGGAACAGAATTTACATGTCAATAGTCAAGAATTTTGTTGTAGTATAGTTTCTCCTTTTCCACAGGGCATATGTTCCAAGACTCTGCTGTAGCTGCCTGAAACCACAGATGGTACCAAACCCTATATATAGCATGTTTTTTCCTACATATATATACTTAGGATGAAGTTTAATTTATAGTTACAGTACGAGATCAACAGCAATAATGGATAGAACAGAACAATTATAACTGTGCACTGTTGTAAAAGTCACATGCATGTGATCTCTCTCAAAATATGGAATTTTCCATTTAATTGTTGATTGTCTATAACTAAAACCACAAAAAGCAAAACCAAGGATGGGGGGGCTACTATATTGCTGTCAGTCATCTACAACTTATGTAGTTGTAAGATAACTCCCTAGAATCAATTAGATAACACGAAATGGTGTGATATAGACAATGATACATAGTTTTCTATGGACAAGTTTTTCTCTACATGGATCATTGACAATCTTATTTACTTACTCCTAAAACTCTGCACCTGGTCGATGCCCCATAAATACTTGCTAAATGGGATGAATGTCAGCATTAAGCTAGGCCCTTCACGTGTGTCATCCTGTTTAATCTTCCCAGCAACTTTTTAAGATAAACATTATTCTCATTCTACTGAAGAGAAACTAACTTGCAAAACATTATGCAGCTACTATGTCTTACAAGGTTGGGGTGAACGACAGTAGAAGATTTGACTCAGGCCTATGATTAGAAAATACCTCTCTGTATCATCTTTCTCTTTCTCTTTTATCTTTCTATTTAGTGTATGTTCTTTTTATATACCATCACCGGACCATCTGCCTGTAAATCAAGGGATGTTTATGTTGTGTTGAAATAACATGTTTCCCTAATAAGCATGATACTGAAAATCCTTGCTTTAAGAAAAATAAATGAACAGCAGCACTTGGGAGAATCTAAGCACAAACAAGAGACTCTTGAATGCTCTTGTTCGCAGCCTTGCAGATTAGCACAGGGTATTTACCAGCCCAGACTTTTGTTTCCACCTAGGTGCTCTTTCCCAATTATCAGGATAACAGCTAGATGAACTCAACACTGCTTCTGTGTGTTGTGTTGTTTTCACAGAAGTCAGGGAAGCACTTGGAAGCACAGCGGCAGTTCACACTCACCGTATGCTTGGGGTGACCCCAGACTCCCTCCACAAAACCATGATGAGGCAAATGTTATAATCATCTCCTTTTTATATCTGAAGAAAATGCAAGTGATCTAGCAGCCTTTACAAAGTCACACAGTGATGTTGCAGCTCTGGGCTTGGATCTGGCCTTTGGAACCACTCCCCTGTCTTCTCCCTGAGTCACTCTACATCTGTACAGATGTACAGATGAGGTGGTGCTGAGCTTTACTTTGTCCATGTATCTTGATTTTTTTTTCCTTCTGGTACTGGGAATTGAACCCAGGGATGCTTAACCACTGAGCCACATCCCAGTCCTTTTTATATTTTAATTTGAGACAGGGTCTCACCAAGTTGCCGAGGACCTTGCTAAGCTGCTGAGGCTGGCTTTGAACTCAAGATTCTCTGCCTCAGTCTCCCAAGTCACTGGGATTAACAGGTGTGCGCCACCATGCCTGGCACATCTTGAATTTTTTATAGACACTTTGCCCTGGTTGTCATGCTAGCCTGAGATTTTCACCAATTCCAGCATTATGGGTCTGATAATCACTGATTCGAGTCCTGGAAACCATCTTCTGACCACCTGACCCTTAGGATCATTCTACTGTACATTCATTCCAAGGGAGCTAAGGGCCAGAGAACAGGGGAAGAGTGGGATTCTGAGGCCTCCAACAGGTGAAAGTCAAACAGATGTGGATCAAATGTTAATCTGAAATTATTCTCTCTGTTCCCCAAGTTCCCAATTCCCTTTCCTTGCTTGCCAGAAAATAGGCTTCTCTCAGAAGGAAGGGTATGTTTTTCAACACCTCCAGATGACACATGATATGGATAACAGCAGGACACGGCAGGCAGAAGGTCTAAGTCCATGGTTGACCCTATTATTCATTTAACCTTCGTGACCACCCTCTGAGACAGATACCATTAGGATCTTTATTTGGGAGATGAAGAAGTAAAGTTGAACAACTGGCCCAGGGTGAGCAGTTTGCTCAATATCCCAAGAGAACTGCATTTTCCCCAGCGCAGAGGTGTTTCCTGTGGCCAAGAGTGCCACCAACAGCAAAGTGACACTGTTTGACCACACACCTCATTGCCTCGCACTTTTCTCAGGTCACATGGCACAGAGCCTTGGGAAGTGGGCCTTTTACCCCATAAGCACTGAAGCATGAGATCTTTCATCCTGAGCGGTGTGTGGCTCACCTTCCTCAAGCCATTCAGAAGCCTCTCTCTCTCTCTCCACATAACGCTCATCCCCAATAAGGGATAGCACTGCTCTCAAATAAGATCGTGAAGAGGCTTTGCCATGACTGTCACACAAGCATTAAGGGACATTAAACAGTCACTCTAATCAGTCAAATGGTTACTGACTGACTGCTCACTTTGTGGGATAGAACAACTGCCCCTCTCTGGACTTCTCCTATATACTTACAGGATCAACAAAAAAAATAAAATCCAGACAACTGTAATCTAAGCTAAGCATCCTCTCTGCCTTCAGGACTTCTGGAACCTCATCCAAAAAGTTCATTAGCTCTAGCTGAGGGGAGATACAAAGTGTAATGATGGACCACTTTAATGCTTGAGAATTTAACTCTCTTAAGGACTCAGCTTGAGCTACCCCGAGGGTGTTCTTCGTCTATTTAGACATTGTCAACTTGATTAGCAGAAATCTAAAATAATCTAGCTCAGCTTTTACGACATATTTAGTGTTAGAACCCTCCTCACAAATTGAGTTTTCTGTATGAATGGAATACGTCAAACAGATGTAAAGGGAACTGGTTTGAGTGACACACCTACCTCGGCCCAGAAAGCACTGCCCTTCTCCTTTGGCAGTCAAGGACTCTGAGAAACACATTTTGAAAACCATCAACCCATTCCTGCTCCAGGGAAAGAAGTATACAGCAAAAAGAAAAGTTTTCTGCTAAAGTGTCCCTTCTCAAAACAATAGGAGTAACTAGGGCAGGGAGAGGGATTAGGGTTTCTCAAGGTAGGTGGTGGGTTTGGAAAAAGGGTTGGAGTTTGGAGTGCTCAGATATTCCACAGCAAGCCACTCTCCCAGGGAGGCATCGGTTTTCTCTCAAAGGAGAGGAAAGATCTGGACTAGACTCAGACTTCTCAACATTTCTCCCATACAAAGCCCTTAGAGTGGTGTTCTTCAGATTTACTTTCATTGTAATGTTTGTGGACAGTGGATAGAGGTAGAGCCTCAGGGCAGGAGGGCAGGTGAGGCTGGGAAAAGACCCCCCACTCCAATCTGTTGCCATGGTGGGTGGTATGCTTGCTCCATCTCAGCCCCCAGCTGAAAGACTGACTGAAGGGCCTTGCAGTTCACTCTACGGTCCTATTTTCTGCTTCCAAATGCCTCTCAATTCCTTATATAGTACTCCAATACTCGATCTAAACCAAGTCTTAGTTTGTCTCTTAAAGGAATTCATCAGAGGGGTACTGATTAGTATTATACTTCACTCAGAAATTTGGAACATCACAGGGTGTGGACACAAGAGGATGGTCCTCAGAGAAGTGATGGCTAGACTATGAGCGGCAGGAAAAGTGACTTCCCACCATAGACTTTGCTACATATTGGAATATGAAAGAAGAGCTCACCAGTGAAAAAAGTCAATAAGCTTTAACTAAAATAACACTAGAAATAAGAAATAAAGAGATTTTCCTATCTAGAAAACTTTCCTGCTTAGATCCTTATAGGGGTCCTATAACCAAGTTGCTTTGGAGGACTTCCTCTTCTCTCTAGGATTGCTTTGCTCTTCTTTTCTTCAGAATCCCCCAATTCCTCACCTTGAATACACTTTTATATTAGACACTCAAATTCTCAGTTTTCCCTCAAAATCACTTACATTTGTTAAATATCAGGGTTCATGTGAATCTGGAGTTTATCACCCTTTTAGAGTAACCCCATGCCAGAAGGTTTTAGCATGAAGAGGCTGTTTCCCGGAAAAGCTAAGGGAAAGGCTGTCATGATGGGGTGGGGGTGGGGTGAAATATCTCGGATACTGCATACTTTACCAGTTATGTCATGCTGTTTGAATGACTCACTGTAGATCTGATACTGATTCGGACAATGTTTCTTCAACCACTTGCAGACGTCCTGCTGGGTCCATAGAGCCACTGGTTTTGACAGCTTCACTGTAGATGACTATAAGTAAAGAAGAAAAAGAAGGTCTGTTAATGCCGGCCGTGCGACTAGGAAAGCACTAGGTTGAAAGTCCTGGAGAGAGGATTCCCTGATGATAATTATCTGGCTCTTGTCTTCCTTGTAACCTCTACAGACCTCAGTATTGTTAAAAACCACAAAGAAAAGGTCCCGGAAGGGGAGGCCATGAAAATTATACTTATTCTTGAGTTATCATCTCTACTGGGAGAAAACCCTAGGAAGTCGTGTTTTCTACTAAAAATTCTAACAACAAGATAATGGGGTTACTAAGCAAGTAATTAAATTTAAGGATAAAATTGCAGCCCCCAAGGACCTTTCTCTCTACTCAAAGAATGCATCCATCTCTTGTCTCCAACATCCCTAGGGCCTAATACGGTGCTTGCCCCAGCAGGTGCGAATAATTATTTTAGGACTGAAAGCTATAGGATTTAGATACTTGCATACTAAAAAGTGCAAGATGGCCTGCAGGATCTGGACTTAGGGTGACCCTATAAAGCCTAGGACCATTAGTTATGCCACAGTGGGGAAGCCAACAGTCAATTCTGCCAGCATGTAGAGAATGGTAATAAGATAACAGAGTAGTTAGGCTTTATACAGAAGCCAGCTAGTCAAGGCCTTTTATTGCTCACTGGTTCTTTCAGAGATGTGTTTCTAAGGGAAAATATAAAAACACACAGAGGTGTAAAGGTCCCAGCCTTTGAGAAAAGGTGGATTGCAAATACATTTATTAATAAGCATTGACTTTGTCAGGGCCTGGATCTCAGGCATTCGGTTTAGGTGAGATGAAAGCATTAGCATCAATATTTATCACTCTGGATCAGTGGTTTGCCAAAAAAGTAGGTCTCTCATACTGATAGTTCTTTAAAGGGTCTTGAGTGGTACAAAGATCAGCCCTTAAATATCACTGCCCTTCTCACTAGGTATCATTTTCTTCTACTTCTCTTTCCATCTTTCAGATTAAGGCAAGGAAAAAGCCTTAATTTGGAAGGAGTGTGATTTAGCATCCTTCAAACACTACCTAATATTTTTTTTTTTTTTTAACAAAGAGCAGGTTTCAGAACCTGTAATAGAAAGCAGCGAATCTAGTTACATCTGATTATTCTTCTTTTTACTTCGATTACGTTTGAGGCAACCTTTACTTTATGGCAAATAAAATATAATTCATTTTCTGTAGTAATATCTAGTTTGCTTTTTTTTGCAGGGGGGTGGGGTACCAGGGATTGAACACAGGGACACTCAACCACTGAGCCACGTCCCCAGACCTATTTTGTATTTTATTTAGAGACAGGGTCTCACTGAGTTGCTTAGCACCCCACTGTTGTTGAGGGTGGCTTTGAACTCCCGATCCTCCTGCCTCAGCTTCCTGAGCCGCTGGAATTACAGGCATGTGCCATTGCACCCAGCTCAAGTTAACTTTTTAAACAAATTTGAATTAAAAAAATAAACACAAAAACAAAAACAAAAGACTTACTACCCCAATTAAAAAAAAAATTAAGGAAAGAATGGTACACATGGTGAGAAGATAATAGTAAACATAGTGGGAGGAATATGCAGTGATTCCAGTTTGGAAAGCACAGTGCTCAGGTATTATTTTTTATTAATATATTTCCAACTGAATGATTCTTTAAGTCGTCACAAAATAATCACAAAAAAGTACTTAACCACTTTTCTTGTACAGTGATATGTTTCCCCTTTCACTCTTAAGCACAGCAGATTCTATTTTTCAAATATGACTTTGTACATGTGCAGGAGGGTGAGGTTATATATATATCACTATATGATTTCATATGTGCATGTAGTCATACATATCTTTAACTATATACACACATATGTATGTGCTTCTCATTCAGTGTGACTGATCTTATTTCCACTGATATTTGGGATTGACATTTCTAACCACTTGAATTTCAGCCGAGTATGTGACCACCAGGACCAAGCGATACAGTGGAATTGATGTTATGTGACCTCTGAAGCTAAGTCATAAAAAAGAGACAGCTTCTGCCTGGCTCACACTCTTGGCACTTACTCTTAGAACAGAGCTGCCATGCTATGAGGAAGCCCAATCCATGTGAAGAGACCATGCAGAAGAGTTTTTGCCAATACTCCAGCTAAGGTGACAGCTACTCCCAACCACCTGACAAATTATTGAACAAGCTTCAGATGATTCTACCCTCAGCCTTTGAATCTTTTCACTGAGGACCTGAGGACCCCAGACACCATGATGCAGAGACAAGATTTCTTTGCTATGCCAAGTGAATTCCAGACTCATATAATTGGTGAGCATCATAAATAATTGTTGCACACTACCAAGTTTTAGGGTAATTTGTTTTGCAACCCTAGTAACTAGAATACTACATTGTATGCTCAGTGAGGAGAGCAGCTGCTACAACTTTATGTTCCCTAGAGTACATTGCATTTAATAGATGCTCTGCAGAAATTTAATATATGCACAATGAAAAAGTGAATGAGTTAATGAAATAAACCATTTTTGCTGAATCTGTGTTCCCAGGCCCACTGATTGTTTCTTCTTCAGCAAGTTTCAGGTCCAGCCCTCCCTGCTCTTCCCCCACAGTGTGTTGTGCTTACGTGGCTCCTAATCAATCAGCATGGCTGCCTCTGTCCACCACACTTCAGTCCTGAGTCTGGGCCACCATTTTCCTTCTAAGCTCTGTGTGAAAACCATATTGATTGCTTCTTAATTTTAATAAAAAAGGAGAACCTTGGGCATGGTGAGTACAAATGAGTATTTTTTGTTGTTGTTGTTCTTGATGTTGATGTTCAGTCTTTTTGGACCACCATTACTATCTTTCCTTTGCAGAATTAGGAAACCAGCATTTAAGATCTTTCAGGTGGCAATGCATTTACCACCGTGTTTCACAAGTCAGCACCTCTGAATCTGGCTCTCTCCTGCTCTAAAAACTTTCCTTCAGATTAACTGAATGAGTTGAGAGCTGACACATCATTACCCTGAAACTCTTGCAAGTTTCTTGCAAGTACAGCTAATCACATTTTTTGAAGACTCCTATAAACCAGTCACAGAAGGCTGTAAATTAGGATGGGAGAGGCAGGGAGATGGAGTTGCTTATACATCAATATATTAAACTTCCTTCTTCCTGAAAGGTCATTCTTTAACTGGCTCATTTCCTACACAATAGAAGACTCCACACCAAGACTAACCCATTCTGCTAGGCTTCAGCTAAAGATTTACCCAAAGTGGCTAAGTCAACTCAGAACAATCCTTACCAGCCCACCACATATGCATTTGTTATAAATTTTCCTTTCATCATAAATTCAGTAGTTCTGAGGCTAACAGTCAAGGAACTGGTTCACTTTTCCTTCAGAATATATTCTTGCTAATAACTCAGTATCACTTGTTTGGATAGGAATAAACACAAAGCTTAAGATTTTATAAACCCAGAGGGATATGTCTCCATATAAACTGGTATAACAAATGAAACGGGGAATAAAGATTCCCACCATTAACAACTGATGTTTATCTCCTCCTAACTAAATGGCAATAAAAGTATCGACCCTATTTATCAGCTGATTCGTAGCCTTGGTTGAGTTATAAAATTGTTAACAGTTTGCTGCACATTAACTTGTTAAGCCATTATGACTCCAGTTGTTTCTGGGTCCTCAGAGCCAGTCTTCATGTTTTTATAAAGTCTGAGCTTCGACTCTCATAGAGCCTGGGTGAGCCAGTAATCCCTCCTTCCACTGTCATGGCCTGATGCCCAGCGGCAGGGGAATGAATGCATCATCAGATGTCCTTAAGGATCTCAGTGTTTGCTTCTGTGTGCAGAGTGGAACAACAATGGAAGACACATGGCATTTAACATAATGTCCCACTGAAGGCGGGAACAGAAGGCTGGAAGGCGCTACATCGTTCCACTACTCTCTCCTCCTCTTCCTCCCTTTACATCCATCACTAGATGATCATTTTCTCTGATATGCTGCCAAGTCTTTATTTATTTTTTTTTAATTTCCTCACAGTAGGAGCCTCAACCAAGATAATAATAGTTCATAAAACAGAGATAAAACATTTCACATTTACTAGGAACAGTAAGCTAATAAGAAAAAACATCCTGCCCAAAGGCAAACATTAAGAAAACATTTACTCCAGTTTTTTTTTTTTTTTTTTTTTTTTTCCTCCATGTTCACTTCTACCACATCATTCCTGGATTTACAACCCTGGAGACAATTTTGGTTTGTTTTGTTGCCCTTAAAGAAGCCGGAGGCAGTTTATTATGGTAACCCACATGCATTATGATACCAAGCAGAATTCCAGGCATTTCCTTTCTGAATTGGTCCTGGCCTTTCTATAGACAAAAGGAAAATGCATTTCAGATGTTTTTAATTTCCATTTTATAGGAAGGCTTTATGCAAAATACACATTCCTAAGGGGAAGGTTGTTTGCAATTTTTTTTTTTTACAAATGATTCTTATTTTAATTTACCCTCATACAATAACTTCATCTATATTTTATAATAATTTCTGATTTGTGTTTAGCTGGAAAGAACTCTAAAGCATTTAGATTTAAGTAATCTGAGGTAAATGTGAAGCTTTTCTGCTAAATAATAAGAATTAAATGCTATAAAGAAGTTAGTATGGAAAGGACATATTACAAAATGCCTTTGAAGTTCAATTTTATTTTCTAATTTAATTATCCCTTAACTTATCTTTTTGCCATATAAATTCTCTTTTAGTTTACTGGGTTTTGATTTACAAGAGAACACTGCAATTTTAAGTTCCCAATTGTCGTATAAGCTCTTAACCAGGCAAACTTACATGAGACCTCATCAGTAAATTGTGAAAAAGTAGAGAACATTCAGATGGTTTCCATCCAATAGCAGGACAAGGGTCCATTATGGCCAAGAACCAGAGAGTGGCAAACATCTTGTCAGAATCTCATTATATGCCACCATCTGCAAACTCTAAGAACTCTCTTCCCTTGTGATCTTGCAACTTTCATTTTTTAGCTACTTGTCCTCTCTTTTGCTGGCTACCATTGTGCCATCTTACTCAAAATTGTAGAAAGAGAAAGAGGAAAAAGATTGCAGAAAGAGAAAGGAGAAGAAGGAATAAGAGGGAAAAAAGGAAACATACAATCAACCACTGATGTCTACTTTAGCAGTTTTTAATGTTCATTTACCTGGACAAAGGCAGAAAGGTCCTCTATGAGGCAGAGGAAATGCTCAGCATTTGAGCTAATTAATTTTGAGTACTAATAGTGCCCTCTTCTGTCACTCTAATTCTTTCCTGGAAGGAGGTGGCTAGAAAAATTTTTAAAAATTTATCTCACCTATTTTATCTGATTCCAGGGTGGACTGAGATTTACTTTTAAGGCTCATTCTTGGTTTGAACCAAAATATCTTATGATGGATAAAGCTGTTAAACTTCATGTCTTCCTAAAAGAAGGCATCTCACTGCTACAAAGTTTCCAGGTAAACGATAAACACATTTCCTCGAGGGTGAATGAAAGATGGATAAATGTAGTGCTAGTTGACAATTCTTTCATCTTTGCTGCTTTCACAGCAACCTGGATCATTTCTGGCTTCCTAAACTGTGATGCTCCTCTCTGAACAGGGTTAACAGTTCCTAAGTAGCAGCACTGTGGAAGCACCATGAGCAACTTTCCCAAATACATTGTGCAGCATCGTAAGATTTCTTTCAACTGTTACCCACAGGGCATCGGTTGCAAACCTTTTACTTTCCATTTTCCTCCCATAGCCACTGTGACTAGCTCCTATTTCTTACAAAAGGTAGTGTGCTAAATGTGCTAACTACAACAATGAAATCCACTGATGGAAAGCCTAACTCTTTATTCTGACCGGGTCACATCATAAGCTCAAGCTGCAATTGAGACATCTGACATTTGGAGTCTTCTACAAATGATCTGCTGCCAAACCAAGGATCTCTTATCTTGAATGTAGATTTTTCTGGACCTCAATTTCTGTTGCAGGTGTTAACTCATCATGTTGAGTCTTTATTAACCACTGTATTGGTTATTCTCCCACATTTGTGTTATCCATGGTAAAAAAAAATAAAGATTATTTGATGACTTTGATGACTTTGAAGAATATACCAGAGTCCTATGACTAAGTTTGAGGGTCACTGTGCTAAGACATCATTGTGGTGGTGTATTTAAAAAGCAAAACAGGTAAAGTTAACTTGAGAAAATATTTTCTCTTAATTTGCCTATATCAAATTTAGTGAAGGTCTTTTTCATTTCTAAATGCTGAGAAACACAGGCTCACAGAAATTGAAAGTTTAAAGGAATTTGAAAAATCAATTAATTCAAGTTTAAATTTAATCTGAGAATCCAATTCACTGTAAGACACCTCAAATAGTGGCTGGTAGAGCTAAACTCTGATGACTGTATCAAGTTATATAAGCAAGAGTGTGTGTGAGTGTATGTGTGTGCATTGAAACAACTTCATGTGGATAAATCTACATGCCAGTCAGTTCCCTAATTGAAAATGATTATCCCTGTCCCATCTTTTTTGCTACAAGAAATTTGGGGAAACAATGATCTAGATTTAAGGTTTTCCCTGAAAATTCAAAGCATTAGAAAAGTATATCCTATGAAAGTGGCCACTCATAGCTAATCAGCATTCATGGTCTAACGTTTTCTTTCACACTGAAATTAAAGTCAGACCTTCATTATCTTTCTCACTGATTGAGACCCACCTTTAAAAAAATGCAAAACAAGTTTCCTTGCTACCCTCTAATTTCGATTTCACACAGCAAACCAGTGCTCTCCATTAGGTCTCATGGTCTTTTTATTTCCTTACTATTAGATAGGCTGATACATCCCACAGTTTTGTCTCCAGCCCACTCCTCTCCCTACCAAAACCTACATGCAACTGACCACTTCACTGGTCCAGGTATCCAGTGTGTCAATACCTCAAACTCACCGTGTCCAAGATGAACCTCCTATTCTTCACCCCCAAGACTGTTCCATCTGCCACTTTCAACATCTCATCTGATAGAAATCCATCTGATAAAAACTCTTATGTGATAGAAACTTCCTCTTGTTGTTGAGGCCTGAAATCTTGGATTCACCATTGATTCCTCTTTCTTTTATACCCCACATCTCATCTACTGGAGAAACCCGAGGGTTCAACTTTCAAATACATTGAACTCCATCTCTCTAATCACCCGCACTGCCACACTCCTGACTGGAAAATCTGTCTTGCCCCACCCAGAGTGCTGCCCCTGGGTACCTGATACACCACCAAGGTGTATCTTCCTTGCCTTCATTTTGAATCTTGGAAATGGCTTACAAGGTCTCACACCACCTGGCTACCCAGCATCTTTATTAATTTTCCTGCTCCCTTGCTGTTGCTAAACAATGCCAACGATGACTACTTCTTAGCTTGCTCTTCCCCTAGACACCATGGCTAATTCCTCACTTCCTTCAAAACTTTGTTTGAATACTCCCTACTTAGCAAGTTCTATCCTGATCTCCTTTTTAAATAAAGCCAACTCCTCTCTGGGACTTCCAGGACCCATGACCTCACCCCACTGTTTCTTTCCTTATGACAAGTATCATTGAACATGCTACATAATTCACTCATTTTATCTGTTTATTATCTGTCTCTTTTCACTGCTTTGTACTCTGCAAAAGGGCTGGGGTCTTATTTTGTGAAGAATCCCAAACTTTGGAACAATGCCAGGCAGAAGACAGGCACTCAATAATTACCTGTTGAACGAATAGAAGAAATGTCTGGTCTGTCATCATATATCACAGCTCCTACATCCTTTGAGTGTCAGAAAACTGGTGCAGGTCCCAGCTGTGCTCCTAACATTCTAAGGTTGGGACTAAAACAGCCTTTCCTCCGATTAGATTTCTCATATACTGAGCCAAAAATGCAGAGGTAGTCTAGCACTATAATTCTTAGCAGGATAGCGCACATCTCAGCTCTTCATTTTTTTTTTTTTGTTTCAGTGGACATAGAGAGTGATGTGATGAAACAAGCTTGGCATTTGGAATCATGCAGACCTGGAATGAAGGCCAGCTCTGGCATTCACTAGAACTGTGCACACTGGGTCCATCACTGAACTTTTCTAAACATGTTTCTCAATACACTGCAGTTAATTCCTACCCATGGGTTGTGCAGATTTAAAATGGTTTATCTAAAGCATTTACCCAGGGCCTGTCACAAGCCATGTGTTCAGAAAGTATGTCTTAATAGCTCTTGAGTGGCATTAATATGCTCTTTGGCTGGATTCTCCAGGCTGATTTGGAGGACTGGGAGTGCAGCACGGTGGACCATCTGGGGAGACTGGGTGACGTGAATTGTAGGCATGGTGAGATGATGTTGGGTGCAGTCACTAAGACAGAAAGGAAAACAGTTGATAAGGAGGAGGAGGAGAAAAAGGCACAAGAGCAAGAGGTAGGCACAGGACCGAGAGGAAAAATACAGAAAGAGGGAAGAAAAAAATGATACCAAATCAAGAGAGGTGAAAGGATGCTCCTCCTTATTTGGGCAACTCTTAATTATCATTAGAACCACAGAAGCATCACCTTTTGATTTCCAGTGAGATACTGTTCATTGGTTTCCCCCTGAGATTTGGAGTCAGCCTTTCCCTATTTTCAGAGACATCATATGAAAAGTGTCCTAATCCCATGCCAAAGATACAGACAGATGCCCCAGGGACCTCATAGAGCTATTTATAAAGGTATGCTACCCAGATGTGTAGATGCTGCTGCTCAAAAGCAGTGAAACAGATGCTCCCAGGCAATGCTGGTGAGATCTGCTGGTCCTACATGCATGCTGCTGGGCAACGGGTTTCCAGCAACAAAGGAACAAACAGATGTGTACAGGCAGTCAACAAGGAACAAGATGTCTCTGGCATCCTGGACAGCTCTGGTTATCAAGACCTGCTCCTCCTATTGGCCCAGATGTGCAGCCTGTCAAGAGAAATACAGAAGGAGAGAATCACACTGTACTTTGTGTCTGCTCTGTCTTAGCAGGAAAATCCATCACTCATCTATGTCCTATGGGAGATGCAGTGTGTGCAAGGCACAAAGACACACGTACGCTGAGAAGGTATCTTATGAGCAAAAACCCCTGTGTGAATGTTAGACGAATAAAAGTGTAACAAAAACAAAAACTAAAAACAACTGTAGACTAAAAAAAAAATGGTTATTGATCATCATTATCTCATACTTCAATGATTCCTTTGGAATAACAATATATTAGACTGATTACAAGGATGTCCTCAGTGCAAAAGGGACCACAAGCACTATGATTGGAGGTCCTCTGTTGTGAGTTGACATCTATATCCCCACCTCCTTGGTCTGAAGGAAAGAAGGGGCTATGTGGCTTGCTTTAACAAAAGAATGTGACAGTGGTCATGATGAGCCAGGTCTGAGCTGAGAACTCCAGAGATCTGGCAATCTTGCACATGTTCTTGCTCTTCTGAGACCCTGTGAGAAGGTGCAAAGTCAAGGCTGACGAAAACAGGCCTGGGAATGTGCAGAAGAGCAGGCTGGTGCCATTCCAGACAAAGGATGAAGACCATGTTGTAACAGAGCGTGACAAAGACTGTTTTGAGGACTTCAGATAAATCACCTTTAATCTTCCCAACAACCTACAAAGAAGTTATTGCACCTAGTTTATAAAGAAACAGGCTTGGAGAGGTGAAGGAGCGCATCTGGGGTTACACTGCTAGTGAATTTCAGAGCTGCATTCTCTCCAGGTTTGTGAGAACACCACACTCCATTCTTACTTTGCAATGTCACTCTAGCTTGATGGATATAGTGGAAAAAGGAGGATCAGAAATGTGAGTTGTCTTATTGAGGTTCCCATTGATAGACTACTTTTTTTTAGGAGATGGATAATCTTTATATGGTACAGGAAATTTCAATGCCTGGAATTGATTC
Organism: Sciurus vulgaris; assembly: GCF_902686455.1. NCBI lineage: Eukaryota > Metazoa > Chordata > Mammalia > Rodentia > Sciuridae > Sciurus > Sciurus vulgaris. The sequence continues at coordinate 191,104,660 of NC_136461.1, forward strand.
ATATTAAGAGATGGAGAATATAAATATCACCTGATCTTTACAGTTTATGGAGCAAAATATTTTGGCTTTTTTAAATTACATTTAGGACAGTGCCTTCACATAATAGATATCCAATAAATAGAGCTGCCATTTCTACTGATTTCCAACTCGATAATTACTTATCATTTCATACTCGGACATATAAATGCTGGTTCATTACTGGAGATCCTAAACATCTATTGACTTCTATATCCTTTATTCTGTATTCTTTTTCAAAAATTGTGGGAAAGACTGCAGTAACAATCTTTTAATTACTCAATTCAGATAAATCTGATCAAAGACAATCCTATCTTTGTCCTCATCTGGGTATTCCAAAAGCAGAGCGGGGCTCAAAACCAGTCTTCTGCCCCTAGTCCAGGACCCTTACCACTCTCCTTGTGGTGGAAGAAAGCACATTTTCTGCTCTATGCAATAGCACAATGCTAATCTCTCTCAATTGTATCACCAGTAAAATGAGAAAGAAAATACCTACTCTGCCTATATTACAAAGTAGTGAAGATCAAATTAACTAATCAAAGAAAAAAGAAAAAAAAAAGTTGGATGTTTAATTTGGAGACTTCTTTTAGAAAAGAGAGGGCTGATGGGTCCTAGGGAAGACCCAGCCACCCTGCTGTTGGCCCTCAAGAGAAAGCAGAAGTACTACAAAAATGTTGCTGCAATGACTGTTAAAAGGGTGGGATGGGACTCAGGATTGGACAGCCTAAAAACTCAAGAATCCGTTAGAGTAAGGGTTGGTCTGTGAAGTTTCCAATACTAGTTTGGGGCTTTAAAAGTTAAATTTACTCAAAGGATAGCCATTATGGTTTGGATATGTGTTTCCCTAAAAGCTCATGTGCTGGAAACAGAATATCCAATACAGCAACATTCAGAGGTAAAGTGATGAGATTATGAGAGCTGTAGCCTTGTCAGTGGATTAATTCATTTGATGGAATCATAATTTGAAAGAACTACTAGGTAGGCAGGTGAGCCATGGCTAGAAAAAATACAGGTCACTGGGGCATCTGTCCCCTCCCTTTGCTTCCTGGTTTCCATGAACCAAGCAGCTTGCCTCTGCCACACCCTTCTATCATGCTGTTCTGCTTCATCTGATGCACAGAGAAAGAGTCAGCTAACCTGGACTGAGACCCTTGAAACCATGAGCCCCAAATGAATTTTTCCTCCCCTAAGTTGTTCTCGTCAGCTACTTTGGTCACAGCAATGAAAAGGTGACATAATAGTCAAACCCCCAGCTCTATGACTTCTTGCTGGCAAAAGTTTGCCTATCTGCTCAATTCAGTCAAATGATGAATGAATTCTGCGAGGGTTGTTATGATCTGATCATCATGAACTCTCAAAATTCACATGTTGATACCCTATATCCCAACTTGCATTTGAAGACAGGGCTGTTGGGGAAGTAATTAAGATTAAGTGAGGTCATAAGGCCCCAACAGACAGAAATAGTGTTCTTATGAGATGCCAGACAGCTTTTTCTCTTTCCACCACATAGTGAACGAGTGGCCATTTTGGAATCAGAACCCGGCCATGCCAACATCCTGATCTCAGACATCCAGCCTCCAGAACTCTGGGAAAATACATTTCTGTTTTTTAGGTCCCCTCTCTGTGGTACTTTGATCTGGTGGCCTGAGCTCACTTAACTAGGAACAAACTAGTTCAGAGGGAATGGTCAATTCAGAGAAAATAGCCAGAGACGGATAGAGCTTTGAAAAACCTCACTTCTAGTTTATCCTCTTCCTGATTCTAGTGAGATGCATTATGAGTAATCAATTTCTTACATATATGCTTTTACTTTTCAAATACTAGTTTTTATATAATTAAGGAACTTTTTTACATAATTATCTTTATATTTTATAAACTGCTTTTCCAGAATCTGTGTCCATGCACACAACTTCACAGGAATACTTTCCTCTGGAACAAATAATTATGTATCTTTATTTGATTAATAATTTAACTAATTTCATGCTTCTATAGTCATCCTGTTTATTTGTAATCTTCTTTTGTTATCAAAGAAAGCACATACATAGTTTTAAAAAATTTTAAAAAGGACTTAAAGTGAAAAACATGCCTCTTGTCCTATCTCTTTATACTGGCAATTTTTCTTTCTTTTTTTCTATCTTTGCTACCAGGGAGTGAACTCAGGGGCACTTGACCACTGAGCCACATCCCCAGCCCTATTTTGTATTCCATTTAGAAACAGGGTCTCACTGAGTTGCTTATCACCTCGTCTGCTGAGGCTGGCTTTGAACTTGCAATCCTCCTACCTCAGCCTCCCAAGTTGTTGGGACTACAGGCATGTGCCATGACACCCAGTTATACTGGCAACGTTTTCTTAACAGTAGGGTCCATACACAGTCCTAAGTCAAATATCTTCCTTTGCCAACTTCATTTGCAATCTCCAGGGGCAACTTATTAATGCATTTTCTTTTTGGCCTCTTTAGTTTATCACATTTAGAGAATTATCTGTTGATATCCCAATAAGTAATTAGAAATTAGCACACATAGTAGCTATCCTGTATCATCTACTATTCCAAATGTTTGCACTTGGTATTATTAATCTTAGCTCAATTATTATTGAAACATTCAACAATATTTTTAAATTAATGATTTTGCAAATAAGAACTCCATTTGACTTTTTAAAATCTACTTGTTTCCTTTTTTCTATGTTCTACCTTGTGTTATCTAGGTATTACTTTTCTATTGTCAAGGTTAGTAATGGATTTATTCAGTCTTATCTGGTCAGTTATGTTGTGGTGGGTTGATTCAACGTTAAAATTCTTTAAGCAGCAACATTTATTATGATCATGAACTACTCAAATGCATGCCAATTAGTCTGGTTTGTATTATTTTTTTCTCTTATCACATTCTTAGCAGTCCAAAGTCATATCCATCCAGAATCTCAAAGTTTCCCAACATGAAAAACAGATTGCCAGCAGTGCTTAAATTCATGCCATAGTATAGTTTACTTAATATTTGGAAAAAATATTCTTAGGAAGCTTTTGAATCTTTGTGGTATCTAATTTCCTTTCCTTTTCTCATTTTTAAAAGCATCAACATTTGCAAAGACTTCAATCATATTCTGAATCAATCTCCCTTTCTTCCCAAAGAGTTACCTCATAAAGTCTTCCTTGCTCCAGATTAGACTGGCTGCTCCCCAGATTTGCTGTGTAGGGACCATTTAGGATTTGCCTCTCTTGCTCCAGGATGGGTGAGTGAATGGATGATCCTTCCCCCATTTCTCAGTTTATGTCTTCTTTCTGCTGGAACACATTCTTAAACACTTTCCTAAGAAAGGGCTCGTGGGAAGTAAACATTCCCAGTTCTTGCATGTCAGAAAGTCTTCCTTCTTCCTCTACCCTTACATGGATAGGATGGGAAGATGTAGCATCCTGAGTTGAGAAATAAATCCCTCATGATTCTGATGGCATCACACTCTCCAGCTTTCCACCTTCAAGTAGTGCTGTGAGAAGCTTGACTTTCATTGCTTTTCTGAGCATCTTGGTTATTTCTCTGTAAGGTTTTTGGATATTTGTTGTTATTTATATATTGATATTTCATGAGAGTGTGCTTAGATATGGGTCTTGCTTCACTCTTTTTGACAGGCATTGGGTAGACCCTTTCATCTTAAAGGTTGAACTCTGATGATTTTGCATTACTTTTTTTGTTTCACATATTTATAAAAAGTACTATTAATACAATACGATTTTTAAAAGATATCCTCCATTGTCAATTCTCTTTTCTAGATCATGTACCATTGAATATTGAACACTCTGGATTTTTATTAATATTTATTTTAATTGTTGTAAGTACACATTACATCAAATTTACCATCGTACCCATTTTTAAGCTAAGTAGTATCCCCTACATTCACACTGATGTGTACCCATCGCAGCATTCATTTCCAGAACTCTTTTCATCTTGAGACTTTATACTTATTACACGACAGTTGTTTATTTTGTCTCCTCCTAGTTCCTGCCAACAACCTTTCTCCTTTCTTTCCTGTGAGTCTGGGTGCTGTGAATACCTCATATAAGTGGAGTCATGCAGTATTTATATATTTGTGACTGGCTTATTTCATAGCACCATGTCCTCAAGGTTGTAGCCTGTGTCATAATTTCCTTCTTTCTGGGGCTGAATAATAAAATTCAATTGTTAGTATGCACCTCACTTTGTCAGTTCTTCCACCCATGGACTCTTAGTTTGCATCCACCTTTTGGGCTTGTGAGTTACACTGTAATGAACACAGATGGACACACATCTCTGTTGAGATGCTGCTTTCAATTTTTTTCAGGTATATATCCCATAAGTTGTATATTTTCAAAAATATTTTTATCACATAACAATTCATATCTTCTACATTAGGGGCCAGCAAACTATGGACCATGGACCAAATCTAACCTGCTGCCTATTTCTTGAGGTGAACTAATAATTGCCTTTATGTTTTAAATAGTTAAAAAAAAAAAAAAAAGAAAACCAAAAGAATAAAAAAAATTTAAGAAACATAAAAGTACAACTCAAATTTCAGTGATTATCATAAATCAAGTTTTATTGGAACAATGACTGTGCTTATTTGCTTTGCTACGCAGCCAGAGGTGAACGATCGTGACAAAGAACATGTGGCTTGCAAAGCTAAAACTATTTACTTGCACTTTTTAAAGAAAGTTTGCTGAATCCCGTTTTACATGATGAGGGATTTTTCCTCAATTTCATCTGTCAAATCATTTATTACATATTAAAATTTAATTTAAAAATTGTCCTTTAATTTCCAAGGACCATCTTGGTTCTGATTTCTTTTTCAAAGCATCCAGGACTTTTAAAAAAATGGATGCAATACATATTTTTTTAGACATGTGTTATCTTTTATTGTTTTTTTTTTTTGTTGTTTATACATGACCACAGAATCCATTTTGACATAATAATAAAAGCATACAATATAACTTTTTCTAATTCCATCTCCAGTACCTCTTCTTTCCCTGAGGATACTAAAGTTTTTCAAAGGAGGATTGATATTTTTCAAACATTTTCTTTTAGCATATTTGACTTGACCTGCGGGTTACCTATAAATAACTGGTTTATATCTTTGTTTTGTAACAAAAAACAACAAAGCAATGAAGATCCCCCTGGGATTTCTGCATACTTGTATTGGACTTCTTGACTGAGTGGAATTTTATTCCGTGTCCCAGGGCCACAGAAAGGGTGATATTGCCCTGAAGTGCTAACATCCATGCAATATGCTCCAATTCATTCTGCATGCATTAAAAAACACATTCACTTGCGCATTTCAGGGATGGATGATGATGATTTGCTTGTGCTATAGTCTGACCATTGGGCTTTCTTCCTATAAGCTGAGGTGGGCAGGGAGAAGAATGGTGGATGAACACTTCTTTACTTATTCCCTACTCTATGACCTGTTTCTCAGTCCTATCCCCAAGTCTAGAGTCTCTGAGAATTTACTCTGACACCAACTCCCTCCTAGCCCTGCAAATACCTGTTATGTGTATATGTTTCTAGTTGGTTTCCCTGTATCCTCTTCACACAGTTGTGTCTCTCCTGCTCCATTCTCATTTTTACTATTATCTTTTATTTATATTCTTATTTTTTTTTTCTAATGGAATTCCATAGGAAAAGGAGCTAGATGTCTCTGTTCAGTTTTCCATTTGTACAAGAGATCTCCATTTGCTTAAAAAGTATTATCATGATATATTGCACAAATGTAAAAATCTTTATGTCCACATACAAAAGTATGTTTACATGTACTTATATTCCACTAAAATGCTCCAATTTAATCATCCTCCTATAATTGGACCTTTAGAATTTTTTCCAACCTTTTACCACTCTGCACTGTCAAAGCTTCTCTCTCCCCATGTCTTCTTTAGCCACTGCCCCATTTGTCTGGTCTTGTCCCAGATAAACATCATGAAAGAATTGTCTAGGTAACAATCCGTTTCCCCTCACCTTCTAGGTGGGCGTCCCTCCCCATCCTTCCACTGAATATGCTCCTGTCATGGCTACCAAGACATTTAAGTTGCTAATTCCAATATTACTTCTTCCAGTAGCATACCTCTTATCATGTGGTCTGTTGGAACCATCTGATTCAACAGCATATATTCTCTTCTTGAAATACTCTTTTCTCTTGGTTTTCATCTCTCTCTCTCTCTTTCTCTGATAGTTTTCTTTCTGGGTCACTGGCTAATCCTCTCTTCATTACCTACTCCTCCTGTGATTTAAATGGTATACTATGGGGTTTAGTCCTAGAACCCCATCTACTCTCTCGTTATACTCTCTACTAATAATTTCAAGTTCCATTTGTTTTAAATTTTGTCAGATGCCAATGACTCTCAAATGTATACTTTTCCTCCACTATTTCTCTATAACCAAACTCATCTACAAGCTTCCTTCTTGTTCTCACTTGGACATACAGCAGGACTTTCAAACTTAATATCCAAAATGGAACTCATGACTCTCTTCAAATCTGCTCTTCTACGAATCTTTCCACATCTCAGTAGACACTGACCCAAAGCTCCATAATCATCCTTTCATTCTTTACTCTTCCATCCCTCCATCCCTACCATACAAACACCTATTTACCTACCTACATATGTCCCATAAAGACCATAGAGTCTTCTTAGAAGGCATCTCTAGGGTCCATACACTAACATCTACTTTTCTACCCCAGTTCAAAACACAAATGTCTCTCATCTACATCAGGAAAGAGCTTTCTGATTTTCCAATTTCTATACTTGCCACCTACAATTTGTCCTCCATAGCATAAAGTACACTTTTAAATATATAAATCCATCGGGTCCTTCAATAGCTTCCCCTTGCACTTACAACAAAATCTGAAGTTCTCTTTGATATGTGGATGCTAACATGCATTGGGGTAGGGGGTTAGAAGTTCATTGAATTAGACAAAAGTGATTGAAGGGAAAAGAGGGGGCATGGTATGGGAAAGAAAAATAGAAAGAATGGGACATAACTTTCTTATGTTCCTCTATGAACCCAGGACCAGTGTAACTTTATATCATGTACAACTACAAGAATGGGATCCTAGTTAGGATGTTACACTCCATATATGTATGTCAAAATACATTCTACTGTTCTGTAAATCTAAAAAGAACAAATAAAAAATTTTAAAAAATTAAACTACATTTTGCAGTCTTCAGAGACCTCTCCTGGTGCATCACCTACCTTTCCCTAACTTGGTCTTGATGACCCAAGACCCAGACACTGTTGTCCTCCTGCAACACAGCAAGCCCCTCCCTACTGGAGGGCAGGTAACCAAAGCAAGTTTTTCTCTCCTGGCTGGCTCTGGCTTCAGGCTTCATTTGAGTCTCTGCTAGGCATCATCCCTCAGAATCATCCTTGACCACACACTCTAACAACCCTCATGGTATTTTTAATATATTGTATTTTCATCACAGCCCTTAACATTATCTGATAGGTTTCTATACCCATTTATTTTCTAAAATCAGGCAGAAATAATCTTTATGTGAATAACCTATTCAGTAAATATGGACCTATGAAGTCCAGCTTGGTTTTCTATGATATATAAATTTTAGAAGTGGGAAAACAGAATAAAAGTTTATGATCTATGCTTTTTGTCCCAATTTGATAAAAAATAGGATTTTAGCGTTGAGACAAAGCAAAGCAATGATGCAACCTGCAATAGCAAGGAGTGCCTTGTGCATCTGAATTTGAAAATATTATGGTTCTACCCTGACTTATTCATTCGTTCTAATATATTTGCTGGATACTTGTTCAGAGCCTAGCATCGCATTAAGTGTTGAGCACTGAATAACACAGAAGACTTTCTTTCATTCGGTACTTCATATTCACAAGTAAGAGCCAATCAGACCAAGATGTTTAAACAAGGGAGGCTGAATGACATTGAGAGAAAGCATTCTTTCTGACTCTGCTCAAATGAAATTTCACACACCTGGGTTTGCATCTTGGTTTTTCCATTTATTAGCTATGAGCAGGTGATTTAATTTCTCTAAGACTCCATTTCACCATAAGGGTAAGTGGGATATGATATTTTTCTCATAGGTTTGCTATGAAGATTAAATTAGAAAATAAGTATAAAACATGCTGTTTAGACCCTGGCACCAGTGAAACTGAAAATATGGTAGTCTTTACCACTACCATTATTTTATGATTCCTACTACTTCTGCTACAGCTGCTACCCTCAATACTACTATCATTTTCTCTTTATTCAAGAACTGTGAGGAAGGTAGAAATCAGAGTTAAAAAGTGTTTTCAAGAAATATTTCTTGACAATGACATAATAAACCAGATTAGTTATCTCCCACTAATAGAATTCTTTCAGACTGATAGGAAGGTAAAGATGCAAAGAATTGGTGGTTACCATCTTTTTTAAAAAACAGCATGATAAAATAAGAATCACTGCACCGCATCCTGGTTATTTTTTTAAGACCTTGACATGAAACTGGCTCTCAGTATTAAAGAGATTTTGTCATGCTTGCTGATTGGCCAAGAAGATCCAATTATCCAACCAGCACACACACCTTGGCTAGGAAGAAGTGTTTGAAATTTCTTGACCTTTTCTCCCAATATGATTTGTCCTTTGGGTCTTCCAGGTTGACCCACCTTCTCTAGGGAGGATTGTTTGGGACCATAAACAGAAATATGGAATCTCATGATTCCAGCAATACTCACCAGGTTCATGAAGGATTTTTGTGGAAATGAAAGTTGTGATCTTCAAAGGAAACATTTAACATACCCCAAAGAAGAAGCCCTCTCCCATTTGACAAGCAACACCCAGAGTTGATGTGAATGAACAACGAAATGAACAAATTAAGTTTCCCAAGTTAACTAAATCACATTTCTCCACAAAATATCATCTAAAACCCTCTTGCATGTTTTCAATCTTTCATTCTTCTGTTTCTTCCCTTTCAGTAAGCTTCCCTATTCATTTCTGTATTCCATTCCCATTTTCCTCTTGAACATAGCCAGGTTGTTAAATTAAAAACCGCCATCCTCTGTCTTTGCATGCACATTATTTTCTATTTCTATTCTGGGGCCTCATTTTGGTCTGTCAGTCATTTGGCATTCTGAGCAGGTGCACCAGGAGGCTAGAGGCTCAAAGGTGTCTCCTGCGTTTCTTGACCTCTTTGATTTGAAAGCACTTTACCTCAATAATAAAAATATCTGGGTTACACATTTGATATACAGACCAGAGAGAATCAAGTGTAGGACATTTTTCTGATGCTTAAAGAAATGCCCTAAAAAGGATTCCAAACTGATTTTCCACTGATTCTCTGTCCTCCATTACATTATTTTTCTGTACCTTTCATACATCAGCAGAGCTCTTCAGAGTCATTTGGGATTATTGATTATGAAGCAGCAAAGATCCTTCACACTGCCAGCAGGGCAATGCCAGACTCTCTCTCAGCTAGCTTTTCAATCAAAGGATTTCTACTCATCAGATATATTTTATTCCATAATTCTTTTGAGTCAAACTAGTTTTCAAGTTAGTGTTATTCGTTGAAAAGTAACCATATAAAAAGTTTAAAATCTGTAGATTTAATGTGTCTGACACTTAATTTCATGCTCTGTTTGCCCCATTGTTCAAGGCAAATAGTAGTTAAGTCTCCAGCTATGTGTGTGTGTGTGTGTGTGTGTGTGTGTGTGTGTGTGTATGCATGTGTGTATGCTTGTATTCAGTTCTTTGCTTCAATTTTAAAATATTAATATATTGCTTTTTGAAAATATGCTACACAGGAAAGGTGTCAAACAGTAATTTTTAATCTATCACATTAATACTGCTGTTCCTATTTGCAGAGTGTTCTGATTTCCAGGGTTAACATATTCAGTAGCACTTCTCCATCTTTCTTTATTTCCTACTTTAAACAGGACTACTTTTCCAAATGATGAAGGACTGGACAAAAGGGCAGCACAGTAAGCAGGGAAAGTGCTTCTGCATATTGTAATTCCAATTATTTAAAAGCCACTTAAAATAAGCAAACCATTATTAATAACTAGGGATGCCAATTTTGTGTCAGGTGCATTCAAAGATCTTCAAATCTGCCAAGTAAGGACTAATTCCCAGGAGTTTAAAAGAAGAAAATGTAAATAGGAGGAAATTTTAATATTAAGCAATAGGCAAATGATTAGCTTTTTCTACAGAATAAGTACACGATTTATGCAGTCAAGAAACATTTAATCAAGAATCTACCACACTCAGGCTCTCTGGGATGCTCTGGGTAAGAAAGACTGACAGATACCTGCCCACACATGGTTTACACCCTAACATGAGAGACATATCTCAAGTCACAGCCTCACGGTGACAAGTACCATGAGCACAGTACAACTGGGTAAGGAGAGAGCCTAGGACAAAGGCAAGAGGCACCACGAAGAGATGTCTGCTCTAGATGGAGCAATCGGACTTCTTTCATATTAAAACTAGTCACTGAAATAAAACCCTGATAGGAGTTGGAGATATTCTGCATACAATTAACATATCTAAACCTCAGCATGTGAAAATGGAAATTAAAAATTGTGTTACAACATTGATTTTATTGAAAATCTTCTACTTTTCTAAAGAAATGTGATTTTTAGGAATAATAATGCAGCCTCCAATCTACTCTGAATTATAATATGCCACTGCCCCTTGCAAATGCACCCCATTATTCTTTCTCTTCTATGAATTATTAATATTTATATTGTCCTACAACCACACAATTACAATGTTCCACCACTACACAATGGCATTGTACTATTTGATATGCCAGGTATAGAAAGAAAGTAACAGCCCACAACCCACTATCAAATGGCGGGAAGATTTACTTATTCATTTAAATTCATTTATTTAACACTTATTAAGTATTGACTGTATTTAAGGAACTAGGCTATCTGCTGGAGACACAAGATTAAAAATCAGGATATGAGGGAAGGTCTCAAAAGAGATGAGAGAAAGGGAGATGCAATGAAAAAGAGTAGAATATAGAGGTGTATGGACTTAGAAAAGTTTCAGGAGACAAATGGGGTACCCTTGGAGCACATCCAGCCTGCTATCTACACAAGTGAGTGCAGACATGGAGTCGGTGGATGGGGAGGTAGAGCATACGGAGAGTAATTTTAGAATGAAGGTGTGAGAGGATATCAGTGTAATGTAAAGGAGAAACCTGGAAATTGAGAGAGTGGGGACATTCTGGGAAGGGAACACTGTTGGATGGAGAAGTGTACAGAGGATGAGAGAAGAGCTTGGGGAGCCCAGAGATGATGAAGCCATCCACAGTGTCACAGCTTGGTTCCCCCATTGGGTACTGACATGGACTTGCAGCATTCACCCAGTCTCTCAAACTGTGCTGGGCTGGGTACTTGTGACCCCAGGGTGAAACAGACCCACCTCTAGGACCCTATCTGTCATGCCTAACATCACGGGCACCCACCTATCTCCCAGCTTCTTCACCCAACATTTCCCCAGAAGTATATCTCTGGCCAACTAAATGCCTGCCCCTTTTATGCTTCTGAGCCCTTGACTGTAATGTTCTATCTTGCTAGGATGTCACTTCCACCTTCTTTACCTGGAGAACTTCTGCACACCTGTAAACCCTAAATTAAATGTGACCACCACTGGAGGATTTCCCCTGCCTTCTTCCCATAACTCTTTAATCTCCAATTAAATTCCCTTCCACAGTAAGGCTTAATGATCTGCCTAAGTATCTGCTCCTACACAAAACCATGGGTTGGCCACACAGTAGTCGCTAATTATAAAAATGTTTGCTTGTATAGAATTTACCATTCCAGCAGTCATTTAATAAAAATTCATATACCTGTTACAGATGATGCTATACTATGTTTTAAAATATATATATACACATATATACATATATGTATATATATATGGCAATTCTGAGATGTGTTCTCACTGTAACAGTTCAGATAATATGGATATGCAAAGAACCTGAACGCCATCTTCATACTGTACTTTCTCTTTCATTTTTCTCAGCAGAGGTAGTAACTATCATCACTTTGAGGTTCAGCTTTATGCACATTTCTTTCCTATGTACTTTGCACATATACATAAGTAAAACAGCAATGCATACTTTTCTATGAGTTCAACTCACTCCTATAAATGGGACAGTGCCACATGTGATGCTTTCCAATTTGCTCTGATTTAACAATTGGTGTTTGAGATATTTTCTATTCTAGAACATACAGATTACTTTGCTATTTTCAACCACAACATATTGTTCACTAGCAAGCACAGACATGCAAAGAAAAAGAGTAATTGAGTTTTGCCCAAGAAATATGCAAGAATTGAGAAGACTGATTGTATCCAAAGGGAAAATGTGCCCTTAAGCTAGATTGCCTTTCTGAAGTTCAAGGAGTATTTTTTCTAAAAGTCTGTAATGTACAATTCCACATCAAAGTCTTTACCCATCAGAAACATGGACACGTATGCATAAAAGCACACACTGGTATGTGTTGCTCTGGTATTTGCATTAATAAAAACTTGTAAACATGCTAAATGTCCACAAGGGTTAAATAAACTGTGGAACACCTGCATTTGACTCTGTCAGTCTTTGATAGATGGTATGAAATGAATCTCATTTTACTCTAATCTCATGTCTGTCCCTTCTAAGGCTGCTTGATTTCAAACCTCTCTTCTAATATTTTCAAATACTGCAATCAGGATTATGTGCACAATTGATAATATGATTCCTTCAAAGACATTACTTATTTCCAGAAGTTTTTAATAGCCTTGTCTTGCTTCCCTTCCTACACAAAGTGAAGGATATGGTAAACTCATACAAGTCTCTCTTTCATTTGGACACCAAACTTGAATATGACAAAATAATACCAATTTTTGCTTTATTACCTAACAGGCAAGTGTTTAATGTCAACCAAATTTAAGGAGCTCTCAATTTCACACACATCTTGTACCCTGATTGACAACCATGGATCATTAAAAAGTAGATGAATAGAATATCTGAGTGCCTGTGTTTGTGTGTCCAACTGTCCATACATCCCTACTCTGGGCAGTCTCATGAGGCAAGAGATGGGTCACATCCTCTGCAAAATCAAACAAGAAAGAATGAACCAGTGTGCAGATCAAGGAACTTGATATCATGGCTGAAAATAAGGACCATGAGAAATGAGGACCAATCACCAAATCAAAAGCAAAGAGAAAAAGCCCCACTTGGAAATACAAAAGGCAAAAGGCTGGCTCCCAGATGCCAGCACAGAAGTTTAATTCCTAGTAGAAATAAATGAAAAGTAGGTCAAAGCACAGGTCCAGATGGAATCTCCAACTGGTGTGGGGAATGGATGGCTCCTTTTCAGACAAAGAAACTGGGGCTACACAGGGGATGGGGTAAACCTAGAACCTTGCACCTAGAACCACCCACTTTCAGGCCAGGGAGAAATCCAGGCAGGCAGAGCGGCACAGGTCCTAAGGTTCTGGTAGCCAGAGCAGGCACCAACCAATCGGGAGGTCTGGAATATGGTGGGGGTTTCTCTGGGAATCACAGGAAGCACAGCAGTGTCACAGGACAATGCCAGTGTCCTATGGGACAGTGAGCAGGTGGTGAGTGGGCAGGAGAAGGCAAGGCTCCCACCACTTGGCAAAGGCTCAGAGAAAGAGCATGGACTCTGAGAAGGTGGGCCAGGTGCCAAGGCAGAGAAGCCCCAGTCTTCCAGGAACTGAAGGACAAAAGGGAGAAGCCCAGGAAGGGAGACAGAAAAGCAATCCTATTCATTAGAAGCACCAGGCTTCAAAATGGGGCTGGGCAACTCCTAAAAAAGCCAAAGAAACCCAGGTAGCGAGACCTGTTCCTGTGAGGGTACCTTAAATTCCTTTTGATGAACGATCAGCATCCATGCCCTTGGCCTGGAGTGGAACCTTTAAATGTGGTCAAATGGCTTCAGCTGTGGGGATCAGAGGACTTCCAGGGCAGGGGGCCAGGCAGGTCATCATACTCAATTATTAGGTTTGGCAGGAGGAGGAGGGGAAAGTGAGGTTTTGGCAACACTGCTGGAATTATAAGACCTTAATTAGATTACTGGATCAACCTCTGACTAGCAACGAATGTCCTTGGGGAAGGTGTTTAATCTCTCTGTTAGATTGTGTCTGAGTTTTCACAACTAAAAACTGAAAATAATATTTCAGAGGCTGCTTACAGAAGAAGCTCATAAGAGCAACAGTGTTGCTAAAAGGATTAGGATTTTAGCTGATCCTTCAATTATATACGGCCCTTCACCCTCTGGCCTTGCAAAAAATAACGGAGGGCTGGAGGAAGTTCCCCTGAAATAACCACTGCAAAGAAATGCACTTGCTTTATATTTATGACAGTTGATGCAGCTAACTCTGCTGAACTGAAATTGGTTGTGTTATAAAATAGTATAATATGACTGAGTCATTCACCTTCAAAAAACCTATAAATGAGAAACGGCAGGGACAGAGAGAGAAAGTGACTTTGTATTTCCGATGGCCCATGAAACTTGGACAGAACCACTACAGAGAACACTTCAGAGAAAGGAGATCAGAAGAAAGTCATTACAGGTTGACCATACTCAGAAGCAGAAGAAAAAAAAAAATTAAGAAGATAGCTATTAATACTAGGAAAAATGGGATCAATTTGGAGTCTAGCCAATGGAATGCTATTTAGTTAAGAATGAGAGCCTTCTTCTAGAAGTTTCCAAAGGCAAGTAAAGAAGATATGGAGAAAGGCTTCTGAAAATGGGGTGAAGGATACATAGAAACAATTCAATTTGATACTATTGGGCTTTAAAAATTTTTAGCGAATTACAGTCCCATTAAAAAGACTTGCAATGGGCTGGACTTTTCAGTGTTCAGGGAAAGAACTATAAATGCCATTGTTTAAAATTGAAGCTAATTATCAATGGAGAATATTAGCCATAGATTTATCTCACCATAAGAAGTCATTTGGAAACACACTAAATGACAACCAAGTTCTGTTGAGATGACCTTGTGTTGTCTTCAGAAAACTACAAATAAAAAGTAACTGCATTGTCTTTGCAGACTGGTTCAATCTTTATGGAGTTAAAGCAGAGGCAGTGTGCTTGGGTGTCAGTATGTCTGGTACTACTTAGAAGAGAGTTCTCCATGTTAGCAGTGAGGAGTGATTTCTACATCCTTAGCCACAGCCCTGGATGAAAATTAAGATAATTTAAAGAGTTCTTGTCTTTAAAAGCAATGCCTGAGATCTATTCCAATCAAATTAAATCAAAATCTCTGGGGGACAGAAACAGGACCAGAGATTATACTTCACAGCCAAGTTGAGACCCTTGCCCTGGTCTGGACCTTCAGACGTGTGAGCAAAACTAATAAAACTTGATGACTTTCTAACGTGATTACTCAGCTTCTTCTGCTCTGGTACCATCCCTTCTTATGATTATTTGATTTTCTAGACTGACTGTCTTTATAACTAAAAGAAGGTGATCTGCTGACCCATGGCTTGCCAGTTATAGTTCTCACTTCAAATGGATAAAAGGGACATCTTGTTTCTCAACTGTACTCTTGTTATTCTGAACAGTCCTACAGAATCTCCAGGATCTGTTGTAATAGTCAGGAAAAGAAATACATAGCTTCAGACTACATAGGGCAGGGGATAAGGGGCATACAAGATGGTGGAGAGGAGGTAGGCTGTAGTTCTCAATTCCTCTGCAGGCTGGAAATGAAGAAGTGGAAGAGAGCTGATCCAAGAGGTCAGTGACAGAGGGCATGCGCTGACTCACAATACTGGAAGGTCAGAAGTTTGGAGAAACTCAGTAATTCTGGTTACTGGAACACAAAATAGGAAGGTAGTAGTTAACCCAGAACCAGTACCTATACCAACAGGGCAGGGTGGAGGGGTGGAGTGGCAACATAGGATAAAGAGGGATTCCATAGGACTCTCTTACGTGCTGTACTTGGGAGAAGCTATGTAATAGTCTCCTCTGTTACAGAATTTAAGAGGCAGTTATTTTATTTCAAAGGGAATAATTAATTTCTATTTTTATTACAGTAAAGCAATTACATTCAAACCATCCTGCTTTGTCTGGGTCCAAAGAGGTTTCTGAAACCTGAGACTTGCAGTTCTAAAATCAAGGTAGTCCTAGAGAAACCATGCCTTAGGGGTTCTAGGGACTGTGAATGCCAAATGCATCCAGGATGAGTTAGCAATACCACATATACCCTGAGGGTCTAAGATGAGTGGGCTTTATAAAAGAGGCTTCACAATCCCCTAGAAGAAAGTGAAGGGGGAAAAGCAGTTTAGAGGTGTTCTCCAGCTCGCACGTCAGTTCCTCAACACTAAGAATGAGAACACCACACGCACTGCCCTGCACTTGTAACTGACACCTTGCACAGTGACTCTGTAGTTGAAATCTCAGCTGAGGATTGAGAATGGTCACAGTTCAGGCACAAGCAATGCGGAAGAGCAAAGAAGAGTCTCAAGAGAGATCTAGAAGCCCAAAGAGCAAGGGGAGGTCTTGGACCAGAGCCACCAGCTGGTTCCACTTCACAGGATCACAAGCCAACACAATCCCCAGGCCATGTGGCCATACCTAACGTGTTAAAAACTTACCACATGTATAAGACTAAGACATTTACAAAGATTATATAATATAATAAGAAGGCTATGAAATAAATCTAATTATGAAAAATTTTTTAAATGAGAAAACCTGAAACTATAGCTATAGGCTTTATGGACTCTCACCTTTTCTGCATGTCCAGCTCATTATAGGCAGAAAATACATCACACAAAAATACTAATGATAAAAATATTCTAGTGGAGAAATATATGTCCATTGAAGGATAATTTAATAAAACTCATTTGCAGTTATAGGTAGTCTACAAAATGGCTGATGTCTATTTAACCAGGCCTGTAACTGACCATCCTTTACAAATTACTTAAAGATAAGATGAGAGAAGGATTTGGATTAATATTATTAACCCAGCACTCAAGAAAAGAGAAATTACAAATGATGTGTTCTGGCTAGCAGTAATAGAAAAAAATGGAACGTGCATTAAGAAGGGAAATTAAACTGAAAATTAGATTCCCTGACCACAAATTTTGACAAAACTTAAAGGAAATTAATCAACCACTTTACACTTGCTTTACTGATCACAGAAAGCCTCTGACTCCACTTGACATAAGCAAATAAAGATGGTAACACTTGACATGTAATTCTTGGCTCACTTAATTGGATTGCCTCACACACCATTTTCAGTAATCAATGATTCCTAGGAAGAATCACAAAGGAGGGTACCAGGCTGTTGGGGACTGAAATAATGGGATGGCATTCTCTTGAGGCACCTATATAGAGGCAGTGATCCAAACATCAAACACCTCTGTTCTGGCCTGTAGCTCCTTGTCCATATGACCACCCTGGGACCCCCTGAACACTCATAAGTCATTAGAGCATGGGGATCCTACAGTCTGACTCTCAGGTTTATAGCCCCACTCAGTAGCTACATGACCTGGAGCAAATCATCTTAGCATGTCTGCATTTCCTTGTATGTAAATGGAAATCACTGTACCTATCTCATAGGTATAATCCTTGTAAAGTGCTTAAAATCACATCTACTCATCAAAAAGTCTAACTGAATGCTTATTGTTTTTATTATTGTTTTTGTTGTCTTATATATAAAAAGATGCTCTACCTCTACTTTGTCTTTGATCCAGATGGAGTCAGGGCAATGGTCAGACCTGTGGGAGATCATGGGTCCATGATTGTGGCTGCAAGGTAGTCTCAGTGTACAGTTGCTGATATCAAGACGTCTAGACTGCAGTCACTTACCCACAGGATTGTTGGACATTCAGTCTAAGAAAGTCTTGGGCTTAGTATATCCTAACCAGTTTGGAGCTTGCACAGGCTAAAGGTGCTAGTTGGTAAGAAACTGTTTGAATCCTGCTCCATCAATTATGGTATGAGGCAAAAATGCAGAGTAGATGGTTCTCAATGATGAGTCAAGGTTCCTACTCAGACTTATTTGTCCGACACTTTTCCAGTTGAAGAGTCCAAAAGGCCCTGACAAGATCATGAGACCTGTGGCTCATTGACCCCTACTGGAGCAGATGGATGAGGACCAAGGGGCACATTTTGCATGACACTTCTCTACCGAGTGGGAGATCAAGACCTGCTACAAGCCAGCAACTCTGTCTCCTTCAGTAATCCCATCCTGTAAACCACAAATTTACGATGCCAACAGTAAAAATTTGGAAATCTATGAACAATATGAGTCCCCCAGCAAAGGAAGTGTGTGATATAATGATAATAAATAATAATAAAAAGCACCTATCATCCCAGGCCTGACTCCTAATTGACACAAAATGGTTATGAATGGTGGTCAAAAAGCTGTAGCAAAATAAAAAGTCCATCATGACCTTTGGCCTATTTTCCAGGAGGAAATAGGAACTAGCAAAGAGGGATGGGCTTTCACCAACTGCCTCTGTAAACCAATCAGTCTTCACATGCTAATAAAAACACACCCTACTGGCAGCATTACCCGCTCTAAAAATGCCAAAACGCCTTTCAGCTACCCTGCTACTATTTCCACAGGCTCAGAAATAACCTTCAGAAAATGACTCACTGCAAAGGGAGACCCAAAGGGGCACGTGGTCTTCACAGAGCTCTGATGATATGAAATAATATTTTATTTCTAGCATGAAAGTTTTCAGTGTGCCAGAAACTGGTCTTAAAAACCTTCTTGTTCCCTTTGCTCTTTTCTCTTTCCTCCTTGAATCAGAAGAGCCTGGCAGGATGCTGGGCACAGAGCAGAGCAGGTGAGTTAAACTGAAATGTCGCTTTATGATGGCAGCAGACTAGATTTTTTACTCCAGTTGCAACTCTATCACTGACCTTTTTATGAACACTCTGTCCTGCTGAAGGAATATGTAAGACTTTGGTCATTTATCCATGGATGTATAATTCTGTCACTGTGCAGAGAAGTCAGGAACAAACAACAACGCCCCAAGAGAGGAAACAAAGCCAAGAGAGACAAAGGTCAAGTATTCTTTGAAAAGTCGCAAGTTATGGTGAGAGGCCACAACAGCATCAGATCTAAAGGATTTTGCCAATCTCCCAGCATGCTCATCTCTTCTCTGCCCCAGTCCACACTGTTCTTTCTGCCGGGAAGGTTACACCCCAGCACACTTCTGCCCAGGTTCTAGGCAGGTCAAGGTTCACTCTTCTGCT
The DNA here is from genome assembly GCF_902686455.1 of Sciurus vulgaris. Lineage (NCBI taxonomy): Eukaryota > Metazoa > Chordata > Mammalia > Rodentia > Sciuridae > Sciurus > Sciurus vulgaris. Next base: position 191,123,860 of record NC_136461.1, read on the forward strand.
AGAAGTCTCCTGTCTTCCTCAGATCTCCTAAAACTACCCCTGCCACCTACATGCCCCTTAGCACTGCCTGCCTTGCTGTGTGCTTTTCTGTGGCTCTGTCTCATTCATGGAAAAGAATGAAATCCCACAGGGGGGCTGCCATCCCTTTACTCTGCAGAACTTCCAGTTGAAGTCTGCGAGGTAAATGCTATTTCTTACGTTTTATAAATGGAGTCCACAGAGAGTCAGCTTGCCTACTATGACACTCCATTGGTTCCACTTCCTTTGTGGACAATGAGGTGACAGTGACTGCAATTTAAGAATACCAGTCTTTGAACCTCCCTGAATCCAGGCAGCTAGTCCACAAATATACACATTTGCAGACAGGCATGTCCTCTGACTTTTATACTGCTATTGTAGCATTAATTATAATTGAAGTTACATCGGAAATAAGCCAACTGTGCCCAGAGACAGGAAAATGTAATAAATTATGATATTTATATTATTAATATCTGCCCCTGCTACCTAGATGCCCCTTAGCACTAGATATATATATATGTGTATGTATGTATATGTATATATATATGTGTATGTATATATGTTATTAATTATATATATACATTTTTTCTTCACTGTTAGGGGAAGGTAGAATGAGCTGAAACTTCATAGCAGGATTCCCAGTGCTGAGAACAGTAGAAATTTGTTGAATTAATGAAGAAACCACCAAGATATAATGTAAAGAGAAAATCAAATCACAAAACACTGTATAAAGTATGACTCCATTTATACTAAAAAGCTATTTACACATCACACACATGAATACTAGAAAAGGGGTAATAGGATGAGAATCCTTTATTTTTTTATCCCATATTTTCTCTCTAACAGTGAGTTTGTTCATTTATTTATGCAAATAATCAGCATGGAAAAGATAACCTGGCCTGAGCAGCCTGGGTATTGGGTTGCAGAGCAGGCCTTAGACTAGATGGAGCTACGAAACTACTTGGAAGCCCCTGTGTTTTACCTGACACTCCTCTTTTCACAGAGGAACGAGTGGACTTGGAGGTGAGAGATCCAGGGTCTGGTGCGTGCACTGCAAACACTTACGAGGGAAACTTCACTGAGTCACCCAACCTTCGCAAGGTTTGTCGCTGATTCTTTAGCCTGAGCATAGGAATAATGTCTCCTTTCCAAGGTAACTGAGAATAAATAAGAAGATGCATGCAATAGCTGCAGATACACTACAAAGCACTACCTACATGTATTTGAAGTTATTATTTATCCCTGTGATTATTACTCCCATAAAGTACTAACACAGTGTCTCACTTAGATAAGGCATATAATGTAAATTAGAGAAGTGAATGACTGTATTAGAATATGTGAATTTAAGTCTTCTGTATTCATTCAGCATTATTTCCTTCTGAAGAGGAATTTTTTTTCTTTTTTCTTCTGGGGATATCTCCACTGGGAAAAAAAAATTTTTAAAGTAAGATCTGAATCCCATATTCTATCTGATAGAAGATACCACTGATTTTAAAATATGCATTAATGTTATATACCACTAAGGCAGGAAAAGAAAGATGTTAAATAAGGCATGTCACACTCTGATGCCCGATTCTGAAAAATATGCATTTAAGAATCTATGAAATATAGTATTTAAATGAAAGGCTTCAGGCAAATTAGCTGATCAATTATATAGCACGTCTCTCAAGTGAAATTTTTAATTTAATAATAAAGTATAGTTTTCTCATGCCACTGATGTTTTAGTGTCTTTTTACCTTTGGAAGTGCTGGCCACAGCATTTTTTTCCTGGTTTAAAAATTATAGAGAATAGATAATTACTAGTGAATGCTGACCTTTTCTTATTATGAATAATTATGCTATTAAAAGCATCATTTAGGCCTTAATTTGGTATACAAATTATTCAATTACCTAATCTGCAGTTGTAAGGACTCTTAGCAAACATCAGTTTTTGGTGAGAGGGGAAGGATAATCCTGACCATGGAACAATTTCATCTTGCACTCTGTTGCAGCAATTTTCGTCGTGTCAAAATAGAATTAAAGTCCTGGCTAAACCAATAATCACATATTGAAATGCCTTATGACACCAAATTGTAACCAATGTGTCATCACCAAAAACATTCCAAGAAGAATGGGCCAAAGAAACTTGAAAAGAATTCCTTTTGCAAGGACATAATTGAAGCATGGTATTGAAAAATAAAACTAGAGCTAAGCAAAACACTCTTTGTTATGATGTTTGAATTTAGTGTCCATAAAGCTTGTTTCTGATGCCATTTATTGTCTCCATTTTGGTGGTAGCAACACTGGTGGTAATGATGGTGGTGGAGATTCAGGTGCCCAGTATCTTCCACAAAGCACAGTGGTAGATCTACCCAAAAGACTACCACCTATAGGCAGAGGGGTATAGATAAAAAACAAATCCAAGTCTGATTCCTTGTTTCATTATTTACTAGCTGTAGTGTCATTGGAAAACCAATGCTTCAGTTCCTCATCTGCAAATGTAAATAATACCAAACACCTTTCAGATTGTGGCAGGATTGGTGATCAGTCTCCAAAGCCTGTCCCATAACTGAGATTCAATAAGCGGGAAGTAGAGGAGAAAGAATTATTGTACTTATTCTGTGGTTTTCTATTAGAATTCCCTAATAGAAGAAAGTAGCTAAAGTAGCTAATTTTTTTTTTTTTTTAGGAAGTGAAAAAAAGAGCCTGGTATTTTCTGATTCAAAGATGGTTTGAAATATTCTATAAATTCCCATCTTACCTATAGCTATTGCCTTACTATAGATTTTGGCAGATTCAGAATTTTTTAAAAAAGACTTAAAATGGTCTGTCCTAAGAGGAGTGCTGGTTATTTCTTATTTGCCTACCTGGCATATTATCAGTCCCTCTCAGTCCCAGAAGCCGGACCCCTCCATTGCTCTCCTGCTTCCAGTGAGAGTGAATCCCCAGGAGACACTAGCAGGAGGTGGGAAAAGGGAGACGCTGTGTCTTGCTCCTGTCTGCTCTCCTGGCTTTTCCTTCCAGCTGTTGTCCTCTTCCAGGCAGCTCCTCCTTCAGGGCTTCAATTCTGAATTGAACTCTGTCACATGCTCCCTCCAGCTGCCCTTCAAAGGTCTTCTCTAGCTGCCCCACTCAGCATGCCCTGCTGCTTTCTAAGCCCTATCCATACTTCCAAGTAGTTCCTTCCAACACTTAACTTTCAAAAACCCTAGGTGAGTATGCTACCTGTCTCCTGACTTACTGTCAGAGAGCCCCTAAAGAGGGTATTGTGTCCACTCCTTCCAGACTCAAAAGCATGGCAGAGACCTGGACATCCTTCAGTCCCCAAACCACATCTTCGGAGCTGAGGGAACAAGTCTCTAAGTCTCTGGTGTGTTCTTGAGCTTTCCATTCTTTGATTTGCCATTATCCTCCTGCTTCACAGCTTCCAATTAGACCTAAATTACCCAAAGTACATGAGCCAATTTGTGTGTTTTCCTCTCCAGTTCAATCCCTTACCCCGCTTTGCTTGCACTCTCCTGCTGACTAACCCCAAACTAACCATGGATCTCCAACACATCAGGCGCCTTCCCATGAGCCACTTCCTCTGCCCAGAGGATGCTGCTATCAAGACATTGCTGGCACCTGAAACCTAGCGTGCTTCTCTTCACCCTCTTATAGTACTGCACCTGTCTATACCAACACATCACAAATCTGTGAAGAAATGATTTCATGCCTTGGTTATGTTCCCAACCAAGATGACCAGTCCCTTGATAGTAGAACTGTATTTTAAATTCCAAACCTAACAATATAATGACTATTATCATCATCAATATTGTCTTCATTCTTTCTCCTCTTCATTTAATAAACACCACATCAGTGCTAATTATATGCCAAACTTTGCTCTACTTTTTCTTGTACATATTAATCCACTTAATATTCCCATCAACCCCAAAAGGTAAAAATACCATGCTCATTATATAGAAGTTGAAACTGGGTCATGGAATGGTTAAGTAAACTATCAGCTCCTGAGGGCAGCAAGTTACAGAGCCAGGGCTAAAATCCAGACAGCTCCAGGGTAAGCACTCCATGCTTGACCACCTCTCAAAAGCACTTAAATAGCATTTGTTGGATTATTTAATAAATGCTAATAAGGCTTACCATAAACAAAATTGGATACTGAGAAAGCAAAAAAAATAGGAAGAAAGGGCTAAATTTGGTTATAGAAAGCATTTTAGAAAATCTTATTTTGGGCTTGAGATGCATTAGTATCACCATATAATTTTCTGCCCTTCTTATGAGCAGATGGGATCAACGGATTAACAAATCATTCAATGTTCACAAAGCGAGTCACCACTAGGATCTGTATGTCTTTTCTCAGCAGACTCATTGCATCTGTAATAAGGCAGGGACAATAGAATGTCTGCAAGATTCCTGTGAAAAGTCCTTCCACTTCATAAAAAATATTCCATAAGCATAATGTCTGCCACTTGGTATCCCAAATGATATGAAAGGTGGTGCTTTCTGTCACTATTAAACCTGTTCCCAATGCATCAAAAGAATTCAACTTGTCACCCATGGTGCTGACTGGAAGGGCCACCCAGTGGGCTAGCCCAGTCTTACCTGCATGCCACAGGTATGTCCTTTGCCCTCCTCATCAAAGCCTGAGTAAACTGAGCCAGTTCTCACATCCTGGACCACATGACTATAGAAAAATTCTCATCTTGTGAGAGAGGGCAGAAACTGTGTGAACAATTTCTAGGTTTTGCTAGGCAATCTGTTTATTAGGGAAAAGGGACAGTACAATTGTTTTGGAATATTTTTGTCCCTTGGTGCCTGAAATGTTCATCTTACAGTGATAATGAAAGAATCCAGGTAGAGTCTAGTTCAGAAAGGTGAGGCATTATCAATTCTTTCAAAACCTCCAATAGTTCCAAAGCTCCCAGATTCCAATTCAGAAACACCACATATCACCACAAAAATACAAAAGAAATGGGTGGAAGTCATGCAGAAGGACTTGGGGACAAGATGCCTGGCATCACTATCATCTCAGCTTCACATATCAGAACAGGTGCCTCTAGGAACAAGACAATACTAGGCATGTTCTTAAAATGACTTAAAATAAATGCTAAAATCATTTCATGCTCTCATTCACCTACTGGCAGCCCTACATATCAAAGGCTTCTGCCAAGTAACCTTGGTGCTTTGAAAATGTTCCTGTAGCTCCAGTGGCTGTTTCCAGTGCCTAAGCAATTCTCAGTATCCTTGCACCAAATGCAGGCAGAGGAAAAATTCAAGTCCCTCTAGAGAGCCTGCCACCAACTGGCTCCAACCTGGACACATCACTTCCTGCATTGCACACGTCAGCAGAACTCTCTAGTCATCTGGGTTACTGATGGTACCAAGGAAGAGCAGTCAGATGCCGTGGTCTGTGTGATGCTCAGTTCCAGATGGCTGTGTACAAGTCCTCCGGCAACAGCTCCTGCTTATTCTCTGAGACACAAGCTCACAGAGTTAGCTCACTGTAAAAAGATCCTTTGCTATAACAAATCCCAGAGATTTTTAGCTTGTTATTTGCTTCTTCCATTTACCTATCTTAAGTAGTGTCCTTAATCTTTTGCCTTTATATGAGTGGTTCAAATGATCCTTTGGCATAAATAAAAGTTCAAAGTTCGTAAGTCCCCATGCGCATTAGGAATAGTATAAACACAGGGGTTATTCCCAAGTAATTTCTATAATATTGTCTGTGGGTTCTGTACTAGACAGATTTTCATCACTTTAATGAAATGCCCGAGGCAATTAACTTACAAAGAAAAAGTTTATTTAACTCATGGTTCTGGAGGTTTCTGCCCAAGAATGGTTGGACCCATGTGCTTTGGGCTTCTGGTGAATGGCAATGGTGGGGAGGGTGCTCAGAGAAAACCAGTTCCATCATGAGCCAGCAAAGGGCAGGGGTCCCCTAATCTTCTTCAAGGGCACACCCCTGAGACCCAAGAGCCTCCCTCTAAACCCTGCCTCCAAAGGTCCACAGTTCCTCCCAACAGCACCACCGTGGGGACCAAGCCTTTAGGAGACACTCATCCATACCCCATAGCAAGATCCAAAATTCTGACAGAGAAGCACAAATGTTATTTCCCATGATGGAACTGAATGAGTCCTTTGACTTGTGCAGCCCAGCATGAATCTCCAAGGAAGGCAGGAAAAACAGCGGGAAGATGGGTCTTGAAGGCAGATGTAGAAAGTTACATACATCAGTCCCTCCATTTGTAGCTGTCCTCCTAGCTTCCGTTTCCTCAGACTGTACATAGGTTAACACTGCCCACCTTGCAAGGGAGGGTCAACTAAGATGGCTTTGCAAAAAGCTCCTGGGATAGGAAAACACTCAGCACTGGGTCAGACTATCTCTAGTTATCTGATTCTAGATTAAAAAAAAAAAAAAAAAAAGCAACAAAAAAAAACTAAAAAATAGACACTGTTCTAAACATAGCATCACGCTGATGCCTGTTCTTCAAAAACTGAAGAAACTCTGAGTAATTAATACATCCAGTAATACAGCCTGCCTGGCCCCATATCCCCAGTTGTCAATCAATATGCCTTCATTCTTATTCTAGCCACCAAGTTGCTTAAGTATAAATCCTTTTATATCACATTAATTTAATAAACTATTTTTTTAAAAAAGGCAGTGAGCTGAATGACTACCAGAAAATTAATTCTTTTGAGTCTTAGATAATTAGCATGATGGCTTAGCCAAAATATTTTCTTCCAACAGAGTTTTCCCATTGAGAGAAAGCTGCTATTCCGTTTTCAATCAGGACTAGAAGAGAGCCCTGAAATGTCAAGCTTGCCTGCAGAGCCCCTGACTACCTGAGGAAGGAGAACATGGGGACTCAGGGAGGGGTCAATGGGCTTTGAGGAGAGCATGCTCATTTCTTTAGGCCACAAAGTAATGAACCCAAGGAAAGGGAAGTTGGAGATGTAAATTTTATTTAAAACATTTTATTTGAAACATTTATATAGCACTTTGTAAATGTTAACTTATCCTCATGACTGCTCTAAAAGGTGCCATAATCATTTCCATTTCCATTTGTGGCCACCGAGGCACAAAGAAATGAAATAACCTGATATCACACAGTCTGCAAATGGCAGGTCTAGCCAGGCAATCTGGCTCAAGAACCCCTGCTATTACCACTACTCTGGCCTGCCTATCTACTTCAGTTACATCTGAGTCTCTTCCTAATGACCAGTTACTTGGGGCAGATTCTGTCATTGCTGTCTCTGATGCATTGATCTGCTTTTCTTGATCCTGCCTGTCTCCCTCCAGCAGTGAGGGGAGTTCCAGGACCTCATTAGAGAAGAGCTGACACTCCATTATTTGACATTAAGCTACCTGTGCAATGAAAATGTGTCATAGTTACTCAAGGCCAGTATCAGCAAATTCCAGTTCTACACTTGGGACATAAATTTCAAGACAAATAAATCTGGTCAATTGTTTCCCCTCTATTACTTGATGAACAGTTAATAGTCAATATGCCTGTAATTCCTTTTCTTAAAACCATGCATTAGATCCCCTTCAAGTCAAATTCCTCCATCATTATTTCTCTGAGCATATATGCTACCAATCTCCCTCAGCTTGCTCCTGTCTAGGCACATGGACCTCTTTGTCCTTCCTCTAACTTGCCAGACACACTGTGTCTCAGGACCTTTGCACTGGCTGCTCTTCTCGTCTGCAATGTTCTTTCTCAATATCCTCAGAGTATTATTCAAGTATCTCTTTAAGTGATGACTTCTCAAGCCTTCTCTAGCCATGATCCTAACCACCTGCAATTTCTTTTTGTCTCCATAATACTCATGATCTTCTTATGGAACTGCTCCCATAAAGCAAACTCTGCAAGACTAGATCTTTTCGTCACTTGCACTCACTGCGGTGCCCATAGAAACTACCAATCGCCTTTCTCCCCATAGTTATGCAAAGTATCTCCTGCAAACAGGATAAAAGGGCAGAATGGCAGAAGGAAGAGATGCTTAAATATAACAGAGTTACACTTGGATTCAAAATAGGCAAGCCCTTGGAGAACCAGAATAACAGCAAACATCAACAAACCTTCAAAAGTAAAGCGAGCTTAGGGGTGCACTTTTGGAAAACTTTAGCATCCGGTAACCTGACTTTCCTGATGAGGAGAGGCAAACGGCTTTTCTCCCCTACCAGCTTCAGGAGGAGTGAATGCTGTACTTGACCATGGCTGTTTGTGAGAGAGAGGCTTGCATGGCACATGTCCTCAGTAGGAGACAGCAGCAGCCAACCACCGCATGGTGAGCAAATTAGGAGGTTAGAGAGAGGAAGCAATTCCTCCAGCCTGCAGCCTTTAACTCAGGTGATTGTCCCCCAGTGCCTTCTGACATACGTTAGGCACTGTTGGGACCCAGTGATGAAGAGTCTACTAAACTAGTCATTAAATAAGCCAATGTGTTAGCTACAATAATAGAGCTTGCAACAGCCTGCTAACTGACCCACCCTCTACACTGACTGGACCCCTACAAAACACTATCCACGGAAGCACCCAACATGACTAAAAATGCAAATCAGAGCTCAGATCCCTTCAGACATCTGGCGGACTCCCACTGGGCTCAGATCCAGTCCTCCATGTGACCTGTGGGGCCTCGTGGGATCCACCTGCCTTCCACTCGGGGTTCACTCTGGACACGGCTGCAGGGACCTGCCCTCTTCAGTCTTACGGAAGTTCCATGTGCCTGCTATGGTTCCCTCCTCCTGTCTGTCCTTCCTCACGCTCGGTTCTCCCCATCAGTCTTGGTACCATGGGTCCTTCTATCTTTCAAGTCTCCATCTAAACACACCTCCCTCAGAGAAGCCCTTCACTGACAGCTCGGTCATTCCCGTCATTCCTACAGCAATTTACAATCAAGTATTAAACTCCTGGCTTAGTACATACAGGAAGTTCCACGAAAATATGGACCATCTGGACTTGACCGATCTGTATGTCTAACACCTAGCACTGCTTTGGGCACAGAAAACTGGAAAACCACATGCCCAAGCGTTGCCTAGGTGTTTGGCCAGCACGCTGGTGAAAGGAAGAAGTGGAGGTTAGGCCGACAGGAAGAACCAGCGAATTCTCCATAGAGATAGGAAGTAACACCATAACTGGCTTTGCAGAGGGGGGTCTTTTTGGTCTATTTTCATCAATGATTTGAAGGCAAAGACTTCACCAGCCTTATGCTAGGCAGTATTGGGTACAGGAGGGATTTAAAAAATGGTTGATCACAATTCCTGCCCTCAACGATCTTGATAAGTGTGTGGGCGAGACTGACATGCAAATGGGAAAAAAACAGCAGAGGCACAATAAAGAGTTCCATTAAGTATAATAAGCTCTGCAACATAAGGCACAGGCAATGAATCACACAGGCAGCCTGGAAGGGGAGAGACAGAAGGTGCTATGGAGGCAGCAGGACCTGCCGTTTGTCTTGAAAAATACTTGCTTATCCCAGAGTGGCAACATCAGGTGAGTCTTACATGTATTATCTCATTTAATTTCCTCCAAACCTCATGAGTTACATTACAATTATCATCTCTACTTTACAAGGCAGGCAAGATCATATAGTTAATTCATGTAAGAGCAGGGATCAAGTCCAGGCAAACTTGCCTCAAAGAAATATGCTTAATGACATTTGTTAAATAACCATTATTATTTTCATTTAAAAATCATGATCATGAGTGAAGTGTATTTTTAATTCCATGGGTGCAGGAGTCCATAATTACAGACATGAAATGAGTCTTTAAGGCAGCAAGTCACACCCCTGATACAAGATGACATCTGCCCTCCAAAAACAAGCAGTGCCAGCTATTTCAATATCATCCCTGCAGTAATGGAGACTTTCTGAAGAAGAGATCATTTTGACTTGTTACGACTTGCTTCACACACCTCAACTCCAATTTTTACTGAATGCCTACCAAATGAAAGAAAGGTAGGAAAAAATACAATAAATGTTTTATTGCTTTCTTTAAAGTTGTTCGAGGATCAGTAATTTGGGACGCCCACATAAGTCACCTTCCCCTGTAATGAGGACGTTCTGATACTTCTGCAATGAAACTCCTCCACAAAGGGTCAAAGAAGGAGCTACCTGCTTTTACTGAGCAGGTTTTCATTTGGTATTTTGAGTATTATTCCCAGGGAAGCCACAAGGAAGAGAAAGTAAATACATTTTACATTCAGTCAAATTGGCAATTAGAGGGCAGTGCAGCAAAGTATTTTTAAAGTATCTGATCTTTGCCATCCATCTCAATCTAAAAAAAATTACAGGTGCAAATATAATCATGCTAGCTTTATGCAGAATATGATGAGCCTCATGAATAAATTATTGGAGAGACATGGAAGAGGTATAAGGGCATTAAACAAAATTATTTAATAAAGTAATAATCATGTCAGAAAGCATACCTGCTATTTGTAACAATCAAGACAATAACTGGGAGTGTTTGAGGTTAAAACATAAACCATCGGCAACATCTTAGTAATTCACTGCACTTGACATTTTAAGGAGACATTATTTTGCATTAGCATGTACTCTTTATGGAGAAACATACCACTTAGGTTTGCAAATCGAAAAAGACTGACATTATAAGAACCTTTCCACATTTATTGCCCTGCTTGTGTCATCTAATGTGGTCATTTACAATTTGCTTTAACAAATAAGAACTTCTGTCAATTACTCAACTCCTGCCATATTGAGACCAAGATTGCCATCTAGTGAATTTCATTACAACCTTTAATTTATTGGTCAGTGGCCAACTTTGATTTTCTGTCTTAAAGATGAAATTGATCATTATAAGTCACATCTAAATCATCAACATTCATGTTTCCTAAACACCCAATAATACCTTCATGTCCTTTATGTAACAAAAACATGTACAGTCCCAATGAACACACACAATTAAAAGTGTTAAAGAAGTATGTTTGATGACCTATTAAGACCAGAAGTTTCTCATTGTTTCTTATTTAATTTTTAAAATAACACCATGTTGTAATTATCATTCTCTTTCTATAGGTGAGAAAACTGAGTCTGGGGGGGGGGGGAGGGAGGGAGGGAGGGGCAGGCCTGCAGAAGGTCATCCAGATAGTGTCAAAGTCAGATTAATTAATTCAGCAAATCTATAGGGGTGCCAGCTCTGTGTCCAGTGTTGTTCTCAGGAGTGGAGACACAGCAAGACAAGAAACAGAGAATGCCTAAGGGCATGGAAACTCATTCTAATGAGGATAAACAGACAATTAAAATCACCATGCAATAAGATGTCATACAGCGACAGCTCCTATAAGGAAAAGCACAGTAAGGAAAGAGAAAAGGTGGGAGTGCATGACCTGTGAGCAAGTAGGTGCTCTATGAAGTCAGAAATGCTTGTGTGAACTGGAGAAGAGTTTTAGGGGCAACAGCCAAGTAGAATTCCTAACTGACCTATGATATCTAGAAAATCACATCGATATGTTACTGAGACAGTTTTGTGACTCAAATACCATCTCCCTAAAGTTTCAGTTATACAAGATGAATAAGTCCTAGAGCTCTACTATAGAACAAATGCGTATGGTTAACCATAATCTAATGGACACTTAAAAATTTGCTAAGAGGCTGGGGTTAGAGCTCGGTGGTAGAGCACTTGCCTAGCATGCGTGAGGCACTGGGTTCAAATCTGACACCACATGTAAGTAAATAAAAAATAAAGATCCATTGACAATTAAAAATTTTGTTTTAAAAACTTTGCTAAGAGGGTAGATCTTATGTTGAGTTTTCTTATCCCAAAGTAAAAATAGTACTTACTACTAATAAAGAAGGTCAGAGGAAACTTTAGGAGGCATGTGCTGTTAAGAGCATAGATTATGGTAATGATTTCAGGGGTACCTACTTACTTCCAAGTTCATCGTGTTGTTTACCTTAAATATGTACAGCTTGCTGTTAAGTCATATTCCAATAATGTAATTAAAACAAATATTCTTGTCCCCTTAAGAAGTAAAACATTAGTTGAAGTTCCTTCACAAAACCAATAGTTAAAATACCCTCGCTTTGCCTGGCCTCTCTCTGGCTGCTAGTACACTTCTGTCATTTCTTGGGAGCTGTACTTGCAGAGGGATAAAGACCAGCGGAGCAAAACAGTCAGCTTGCATTTTTGGAGTGGTAGTTACAAACTTAAATCTCCCTATGCTCCTTCTTTGATTCCTTCATACATCATTATTAATGGAATATCTTCTCTGGGCATTGGGAATGCGGAGGTCAAGGAACCCATACAATGAACGCTGGCCCCATACAGTTTCTAATGGATCTACCCAATGCTGCCTGTGGGTGATTCTGGCCTCCTTGTCTGGGATCCAACATCTGCAGCATGATGGTCTGTGGATCTAGGCCCTGCTTCTCCCTTGGACTTTTCTTCTTCCATTTGCCCTTTTATCATGATCTTGATATCATGTTGGTTAATCTACAAATGGGATCAGCAGCAAGGAGAGGGATGGAGTGGCTCTCCACCTGATAGGGTTGAAAGCCCCATGGGGTAAACATCGACTAACTTTCAGTAAGTAAAGCGATGGTCTCACTTGTAAAGATCCCGCCGCTGGGACTTTTCCTCCTTGACCACATCAATACTCCTGGGACCGGTGGCACATTAAAATATTCCACTCCAGCGCTGCAATGGCTTATCAAATACATGTTTCTCCTTTGAAGAGCAAAGGTGGTGGCAAGAGGTGGGGGAGAGGGAGGAGGAAAAGACTCAGTAGGCTGGATGGTAAGAAAACCAAGAGCAGACCAAGGAACCCAGACCAAGTTTAGTCTACCTTATTCTAAAGGTTTCTTAAACTAAATGTTCTCAATCAGATTTTCACTTTCTCATCCCTTTTCTCTTTTTAACTTTATTCTGTTATGATCTTTGTGCTACAGAAAACAGCAGGTGGCATGCATATGTGCATATATATGTTTGATATATACACATTGTAAGCCAGACATTTTGCCTTGGGTTAGCCCAGGTTTATGAACTTTCTATGCATTTCCAGAAGCTTGCAGGTATAAATCATTTTGGATTTTCTGATTTAAACAAATTAACCAATATCATTACAATTACTCAACAATGAGGTAAATTAAAACTCAGAGGATTGATTTCTGTCTTCAATGTCCTCCTGCATGGAACAATATCCATGTCAGAGTCACTGCAGGTTGGAGTTAATGCTATTTCACTCAGGATCCTGGCAGGAAACAGATAACAAAAAGGGGTAAATGCTGGAGTGATTAAGGTTTAAGAACCTTGAGATAAAGAAGTTTTCATAAATCATCTGGGTGGGTATAACCTTAGAAGTGGAAGAGTGTGGCAGAGGGGATCAGAGAGATGTGACACGAGGACTGCTAGAGTCTGGGTCTCAAAAGACTCAAAGGCCCATGTGTCAAAGGCTCAGTCACCAGCCTGTGGCACAACTGGGAGGTGGCGGAGCCTAGTAGAAGGAAGTTAGGTCATGGGGAGGAGCATGCTCTTGAAGCAGCCTTTTCCTATCTCTGTGATTCCCAGTCATCATGAGGTGAAATGACTTCCCCAGGTCCCCTCCCCCTGCCACCATATTCTGCCTTGCTACATACCGAAAGGCAATGGAGCCAAGTGACCATGGACTGACTCTCCTGAAACCATGAACCAAAATAGACCTTTCTGGGTTAAATAAACCTTTCTGGGCTAGAGGTCTTGTTCAGCAGTAAAGTGCTTCCCTAGCATGTGCAACACACTTTTGGTTCAAAAACATTTTCTCTTTTTGAGTTGATTATCTTAGGTGTTTTGTCACAATAATAGAAAGTTAACACAGTCCTTGATCTGCTTTTGCTGGCTAGGAAGATAGAGGAAGGGGTCAATGAGCCAAGGAACAGACACTTTCTACAAACTAGAAAAGACAAACAGATTCTTCCCTAGGTTCTCCAGATGGGAATGTAGTCCTGCTGACAGCTTGATTTTAACCCGTGTCAGACTTCTGGTATGCAGAACTGTAAGATAATAAATTGCTGTTGTTTGAAAACCCATGGAATTTGCGGTAAGTTGTTTCAGTGACAATATAAAAATGATAGAATAAGTAATATTGACATAATATAGGAAAGTTTAATAGAAATAACAAGGGGAAATGAAGAGGCAGCATATAACAGTAGGAAGCAGTTACCACCTCTTGGCTCAAGAGCAAGGGAAAAGAGGCATAGCCAAAGTCAAGATGGTACCCAACAGGAGCCATTGTCTCAGGTAGCAGAAAGCAGTCCCTAGAAAATTGTACCCCAAAGAGGTAGGGTGGGAAGCAATACTCCAACCTTGTTCTCCTCTTGCCTTCTGGTGTTCTGCTGGTGTTTCCCAATTGGAAGTCAGGGAGCAGGGGAACCGTGTGATCTGTTTCTGCCAGGATGTTGAGGAGAACAGAGGTGGGTGCAGAGTGGGTCTGGCAGAGTGAGAAGAGGGGAGAACACAGTACCCTGTAGAATGACCTGGCAAAGAGCTGGGGCATGGTGGGCTTTCCCACCTAGGTAACTTGTTCTACCACTGGAGGGTATTAGTGGCTCCAGGCTTCTTTGACTGTTGTCCAACTATTTTACACAGTTTTGCTTCATATGAAACTTGAGCATTAACATCCTCTGGGAGGTGTAGCCAATACAAGATTACAAGCTTTGAGAAACAAGTTTAGGGGAAGGCACCCTGAGTTTACTGAGTAAACAAAGTAGGAGGACCAGGAAGGGCTGGAGGACAATCCAGGACATGCCCAAGGTGCATCCAGGATACAGAGGTCCCCTAGAACATGAGGGTTAGAGCAGTCCAGGCTTCTGCTATCCAGGCTGAGAGTGGCCAACAATGTGACAGTTTCACAAAGGGAGGAAATCCACATCTGGATGCCTTGTGTGGCTTTGGGAAGACAGAAAGGTCTGCAGTTTTATTGTGCATTTAGCCTAATAAGGATTATGTGTTATGCTAAGCACTGTCACAAATATTATTTTATTGTAGTTTCCCAAATGACCTCTGAAGTGGATGTGATTGATCTTCCTTTAGCGAAGAAGAAAACCAAACTTCGGGATGAAAAGTAACTTGCTCAGAGCTGAAGTGTCATAGACCCCAATCCTTCCTACTCCAGTTCAATTCTCCTGTTCATTATTAAGTGGTCCAGCATGGCCCCAAATCACAGCCACATCACCGGAAAGACAAGCTACCCACCAAACACATGATAGCTTCCTATTCCTGCAATCTGATTCGTTTCATCAGTGGGCTATATTAATAAAATCTATCATTACCATATCACCACGCTATTCTCTGCCAATTTCAATGGTGCGTCTGGAGAGTTGTCCCTGAATAAGCATGGTGAAAGAGAATCTCTGGAATTGAAGGTACCCAGTCAGTGCAGAAATTTAAAAAAAAAATCAAGAACACTATCAAGTGTGGGTTGACTCTAGTAGCGAGAATTTTCAAATGCCAGTCATTTCAACTTTAACCTCCTAACAAGTTTCCTGCAAGCAAAGATAGACGAGCTTCTTCCCTTTTAAAGATCTCAGGAGAAACCACCTTTAGAAATTTCCTTCAGTAATCTGTTCCACTGCTTTACGACCCTTCCTATCAGGATGTTTTTTTCTTTATATCAACTGGAAATTACAATCCTGTTCACGTGATAGAGTTATAATGCCTTTCATTTTCACATTAAAAACTCATTCAAAACGTTTTTTAGTTCATAATATCCTTCTGTTCTAGGTGACGTTGCTATCGTGGCTATTTTAGTTTTTCCTATGTTGGTGTTTTTTTTTTTTTTTTTCTTTTGTTTAATACATTGAAAGGAAGTAACATGACTTAATAGTTCAAAACAACTACACAAATTGCTGGTCCTTCTTAGGACACTGAGTGAACACTGTGGTGGGGAAACAGGGATAAAAGGAGCAGCTCTGCTTTCCAGAGACATTCTAGAAAATTCAGATTAACATGGAGCAATGGTGCTGCTGCCCACCACCTCTCTGCACGTTCCTGCCTCTGTGTCCTCTCGGCTGATAGAGAAAGTCTTCATTGAGTAAAATGAGCTACGTCCTTATTCTCTGGACATTTTTAATATAAAGAATCTGATATTGTTGATGTAGCAAATCGTTATCATATGTTAACATTTTGTAGCTACTCAGATATGAGAGTCATGTAACTTTGCAATTTAAGATGCTAATCAACTTTGCTCAGTACAAACCAGAAGGAAAGAGAACCCATATATTGTGATTTGGTTCTGCTATTCTTGGCAATTAGTTTATACTTGTGAACCTTGTCTATCACCTTCCTATTCCTTAAAGCAGCCACTACCAGAAATATAAAGTAAAAACCACAGATTGTTATTTGTGTGGACAAAGGGTGGTTTCATTTTCAGCATCTTCATCCTTAGAGACAAAGAAACAAAACAGAGCAAAATAACAGAGAGGTGGGTGACAACTGTGTCCAAGGATAATAATGAAGCCAGGGTGGCTTTAAAAATGCAAACATGACTGTGCTGGTTAGGATTTAGGGTCAGCAAGGAGTATCAAAGCATCTCAAGTTCCTTTCTCTTCTTTTTTCTTCCTCCCTCTCATAATTCAAGGATGCTAGATACAATCTGCCCCTGGATGTCCAAAGTATCTGACCACAGCGTGTGGCCAGCATCTTTAAGGTCCAAGGCCACCTCTAAGTTCCTGGAAGCTGAAAGGAGAGGCAATCAAGAGGCAGGTGGCCACACTCCAGCATCTCCCAGAGGAGTCACCCAGGAACCTCCAAAGACCATTTTGCATCCTTTGGTCAGAACATGGTCATAAGGTCATAGAGCTGCAAGTTAGGGTAGGAATGAAGTTAGGTGAGCCATGGCCCACTAAAAATGTCAAGACTAAAGAATGGGAGAGTGAACACTGGTGGAAACCCGGCAGGTGCTCTGACATTAATCATGCAATTCTCCAAAGTACAACCTGGCACCCTTTCCCTACTGCCCCAGGTCAATGTCAAACCTTTTACTAGGTGCACCTGGCTTTTCATAGGCTTCTGTCCCTCTCCCTGTCCTTCTCCATGCTGGAGTTCTTCAGTTCTTGAAGAAGTGAATTCGTTCTCACTTTCCAAACTCTTACAGAATTTCCACCCTCTTCCTTTTTGATTTCATCAGAGCCACTGTGCCTCATCCTGGAAGAATCAGCTTAAGTGCTCATTCCATTTAAGCTGATTTAAGGGTCTGACATCCATTAGGTATTTCTGTTGCTTTATGTTCCCATGACATGGTATCATATGGCTCATCCCACAAGTGATTCCCAATTTAATGTCTCTATCAACTGCAAAATCCATGAAGGCAGGGGCTACTTTGTTCATTATTGCATTCTTGGTTATCCTGGTATTTTTCTTTTAGGTAAAACTGTCTTATAGTAAAATGTACGCATCTTAAGACCACAATTCTGTTTGTTTTTACCTATGTAACCAACAGCCCAATCAGACAGACAATATTTCTACCCTTCCCCTCAAAAGTTCCCTCGTGTTCTCATTCAGTAAGGCCCTACATCTTCTAGTAACTTCTATTTTATTTTTATTATCACCATAGATTAATATGGCCTCTTTTTGTACCTCCTACAAATGGTACCATATACTTTGGCTCTGTTTTTCTTCACTCAACACGCAACATCTATGAGATTTAATCTCAATGCTGTGTATATAAGTAATCTGCTCTGTTTTCATGCTGTAGATCCTTCCACTGTAAAATATAGCACAGTTAGTTGATCTATTCCTTGGTAGATTTTTGAGTTGCTTACATTTTGGGAGCCTCATGAAGAAAGCTATACAGGTTCTTGAGTATTTTCATTTCATTTGGAAAATACCTAGGGGTAGGATTGCTGAGTTGCTGAACAAATGTGTGTGTGTGTGTATTTAACTTTATAGTTACTGTATGTTTAAGTTAAGGAATGGTCAATGGTTTTCTAAAAGTGGATACCATTTTTACATTCCCACACACAATAAATGAGAGTTCCAGTTGCTCCACATTTTCACTGAGGTTTGGTGCTGAATTTTTTTAGCTGTTTGAGGATCAATAGTATTTCATTGTAGTTCTAATGTGCACTAAGCCCACTTCAGATATCAAGTGTATTTTCATGTGCCTGCTCTATACCTTCTCCCCACCTCTGTGCAGGGCCTCACACATTCTGGACCTTCTTTTATTAAGTATCTGTTCAAGTCTTTGTCAATTTAAAAACTGGGTGGTTTATACATTTTTTATGGATTTAGGTGACACCTTTATATATTCTGAAAACAAGACTTTTGCCAGAGACATACACTGTACCTATTCTCTCACTGTGTGAAATCAGTGTTTAACAGTGAGAATTTAAGAAATATATTTTACTTGAAGTTTGAAAGGATGGAAGTTACCCGATTTAGAAGGGGTGGTGGGTTGCACCACCTGAAGAAGTGTTGGCTCTATCCCTCTCAGTTGCTTCCATGTTGTCCCTGATGGTTTGACATCTATTCATAGATGAGTAATATTTTTTATGTATCTCCTCAGCTATTTCAGTTGTATTATTACAGGAGTGCAGTATATCCCTAAATTAGCTGAGAAGAGAAACATAGGCTTCTTCCTTACCTGACAAAATTATGTAACACGACGGTGGACAGAAAGAGGGAATCTGAGGAATATTATGAACTGAGCAGCCCTGGGGAGTTTGTTCAGAGTCTTGGATGACCAAATCCTGTTGCATAAACCACACATGAAAGCCAGTGCTTTATACTTAGATTACAAAAAAATGAGTTATTCCTGACTGGGAATGTGGCTCACTTGTAGAGCTCTTGCCTACATGTGTGAGGCTCTGGGTTTAATCCCCAGCACTGCAAAAGAAAAAAAATTGATTTGCCTAAAACAAGTACTTATAAAAATTATTTTCCTAAATGTACCAAAATCTAGAAGAATGATATACACAGAGTCTTATCAAAATTTTTAAAAAATTCTTTAGTACCAGGGATTGAACTCAGGGGTACTTAACTACTGAACTATATCCCCAACCCATATCATCATAAAGTCTTAATCATAGGCTAGTTTAAAGTACCACACTAAAATGCAATTCAAGCAGGAGACACCTGTGTATACCTAGCATTAAACAATAGCCTACAACAGAGGAAAGGAAAATATTAAAACATGCACAGGAATAATCAGCTGGAGGGCCTAACACCAGCAATCTGTTAGAAGTCAATACAGCTAATGTCGTATTGGCCTAAAAGAGTTATGCTGACATCAAATAGTTCCAAATATATCATTTTGAACTGAAAATTAAGAATATTTGCTAGGTAGCTGACCAAGTGAGAAACTTTGGGGCTATCCTTGAATTCTTCCATCCACTTCTCTGGTTAATTGCCAAGGGCTATCTCTACTAAATTCCTCTCAAATCGATTACTGCCTTCAGATCTCATCAGCGTGCACTAGCAAAAGCCTCTAAATGTTCTCTCCTAGCCTCTTTTGGTTTCTGCTCATCATCCATGATTCCATTAGACAAAGCACAG
The DNA here is from genome assembly GCF_902686455.1 of Sciurus vulgaris. Lineage (NCBI taxonomy): Eukaryota > Metazoa > Chordata > Mammalia > Rodentia > Sciuridae > Sciurus > Sciurus vulgaris. Next base: position 191,143,343 of record NC_136461.1, read on the forward strand.
GTCCTCCTAAACCAGAGGATGCTCTTCACGTCTGCTCCCTCCCACTCCATAGCTGTGGCAAGAGGAGCGACACAGCCCTGAGGACATCCACTGTCCTAATCCTCAAAACCTGTGAGCACACTGCCTTCCCCAGCAAGAGAGGCTGTGCAAATTTGACTATGGCAAAGGGACAGCCCCACGGGGTTTTTTAAGAAGGGCACAGGAGTGTCAGAGTAGGAAGGATGTGAAGATGCTGTGCTGCTGGCTCTGAACAGGGTGGGAAGGACAAGGAGTCACAGAATGGGAGCATCTTTTAGAAGCTGGAAAAGACAAAGAAACATGCAGTTCCCTAGAGCCCCAAGAAAGGGTTATTAATGCCGTGCTTTAAGCTTTAAGACTCCTTTTGGACTTCTGACCTCCAAAAATGGAAGATAATAAATTTGTGCTACTTTAAGCCACTACGTCTATGGTGATTTGGTGTAAATGCGACAGGAAAACAATACAATAGATTCACCTGTGTTCATGTTATAAAGGCCAGCAGGAGCTATGTGCTCAGGGCATGCACTTTTATGGAACCGCATTCATGCTGTGGTGTGCAGCCTGTGGTCCCTGTGGCAGTCCCTAAGGTCCTCGCTGAAGGAGGCCCTCACAAATACTCGCCGAATTAATCGATGAAGGCCTTGAGGCACCTACACAGCGTTCTCTCTGTTCGGAATCCTGTTTCCTTACTCATTCACTGGGAAAATGACTGCTTCATCATAACTTGTCTGGACTCAGTTCCCAGCCTTTTCCTCAAGGTGTTGGTCCGTCTTCCCCAGGAAGCTTCATCTCTTCATCTTCTGAATCCCTGTGCGCATGTCTGTCTGCTATACAAGGATGTGAGGGTCAAACCTGCTTCCACCCTCTGAGTGCTCAGTACCGTCTCACAGAAAGCATGTCTGCAACATGTCTGCTGAATGCCTGTCTTCCATCCTCCCCAAAACACAGGGCCTAGTCCATGCTGAAATTTCCTACTATGCCATGAGCATCCCATACACTTTCCTAAGCTCCGTTTCCCTAACCATCAGCTAAAGATATAGATGCCTGTACATTGTGAAGTTCTCCTAAGAATCACAGAAGAAAATGTCCACAAAATATACAGCAAATGTGTCTGACACACAGTAGGTCTTCAGTGAATACTGGTTGTCAACGTTGTCTCTGGAAGAAGATGTAAAAGATGGCATGGTAAGTTTAAGCAAAAATGTATTAAATGGAAGAGAACCACACCTGTCAACAAGGGCCACTGGATTGTCATGAGACATATCCCCAACCACACTAGCACTGACTTGGCATTAGGTGAGCCATAGCACGTGACTCTTAGAATTCCAAATTCTAATACTTTGGGGGAAGTATGACATCATGAAACTCAGGTTTTCTCTCAGTCTAAGGGGGGAAAAATCCATATATATTGACTCTGTCGAGCACTTCTTTCTATTCAAATTCAGCTGGGTGTGATTTTTACATGATCACTGCAGCTAATAAATGAATATATGTTAATGATCAATTGAAAACTGTCCAATACCTTTTGACATTGACAAGAAGAAAATTAATCTTCCTGTTTCTGATCATTTACGTAATTTCTTTAATTCCTAACTTAGAGTTTAATTTGTGGTTAAGAAAATGGAGGTATGGTTCTAGCTGTTTGGGTGAACTTCCACAGTTATTGACTGATACTTCTCTCTGTTTCTGCATCTGTAAAATAAGTATAACAATAGTATTTATGTCTTAAGATTTTAGTAGAATTTAAATGAGAAGTAACTGACCTTTAGTTATTAAGAGTTAGCTATTAAATATTAACTATTAGTAACATTCATGTTTATGAATACAATGTTTTCTCAAATAATACAATTTATAGTGTCAAGGGAATCACATAGGATATCTACTCCAGACTGAAGAGTATAGAAAAATATAAAACTCACAAACGCTGTGATTAATTTAGTTAAAAAGTTATACCTTTTTTGAGGTTCCATATATTTTTTTTGAGACTCTATATTCTTAATCAAGGGTATAAAAGTTTCCACACATGTAAAAATGGCTGAGCTGACTGTAAAATCTGATAAGAAATGCTAATGAGATCTGAAATGTTAAAGGAGACATCAATGAAACTTAAAGACCAAAATGAAATTTTTGAAGATAGAACCAGATGGAGAATATGAGAGAAAGGAAGAAAGTCAGGAAATGGAAGCAAGGAAATAACATAGTTTGAATTACAGGGAGGACAGGAAGTAGGTAATTAAGGACCTGAAAGGAGGCGGGGCATGTGCTACAACAGGGTGCAGCCCAGCATGCTCCTGAGTCCAGCTCAGACAAATGTCCCTTTGCTCTTAAGAAGGCATTTACAATTCATTTAATCTTTTCAATGACCACCCAGTTTCCCCTTAAGGACCCTGTTTACACAACTATACGCTGTTCCCTTGAAGACAGGCTCATTAGTATGTTACAAAAGACATAAAGAAAATGAGACCGTGTTTGCAATGAAATATAAAGAAAACTTAATATACACCAATATACTTTATTTAAGATCTGTGAGATCGGCATGTTATGCATGTAACATTTATTACTTCACAACACTCCTAGAGGTATGCAGATAGCTCCAGGCTTGTCACCAAATCAAACGGGAGAATCGCTGCTCTGAATTTCTAATAACATCACTACACCATTCCTTTCTTCTTCTGAAATCGACAATGCTGGCTGTTTGGTGGTAATATAGATTTATCTTACCCAAATTAAATTCCTTGGGAAAGGTCAGTGTTCATACCTAGCATTCCTTGGCTTATAATGTATAACATGGAAAACATGAAAATTAATAGAAATAGAAATGATATTGCTAAGCTATGTCACCACAGAAAACATCTGTAGAGATCACTTTAAAATAGAAATATATGTTTATTCGTTCATTCAACAACTGGGGAGACAGCATCTATCAGGTAGGAGATACATGGTAGGCATGGTAGATAAAACTAGGAGAAAGAAAAACATAGTGCCTTTCTTCAAAAAGAAATATTCTGAGCCATGTACTGAGAAGTGGTGTAATATGAAATGCTCTAAGAATATGCTTTACACCTGCTCACCCTCCACTGAGTACACGTTAGGTTACATATGTAGAATTTGTGTGTGTCAGTAGTGGTTAGGTAATGCAGCAGTAGCACCCAGATCTGAGTGACTTAACACTCATTCTATTTCTGACCTACACTACATGTCCACTACAGGGGCTCAATATAGCTTAGTGACTCAGGGACTCAGGCTGACAGAGGCTCATCCTGATATGGGCTTCCATGATGACCACAGATAGGGGAAGGGGAACGCTTGACCCCTAATCAGAAATTAAATGCTCCGAGCTGGGAGCGCCGTAGAGGAGGCCGCTCGGCACAGCGCTGGGACTCGGAGCAACCACTGGGGCTCCGGCGGCTGCCCAGGGGAAGAGTGGCGAGGAGAACTGTGTGGACTCAGGACACCGGGGCCTGCCCTGAGGAGGAGGAGAGGAGCGTGGCCACTTGGATTCGGAGAGACTGCGCCAGAGCTACAGGCAGTTGCCAGAGGAGAAGCTGCGCGGCGAGCTGTTTGGAATCAGAACGACGCTTCTGAACACCGGGGCCTGCCCTGAGGACGAGGAGGAAGAGGAGCGGCCGCTTGGATTCGGGTGACCACACGGGAGCTACAGGCGGTTGCCAGAGAAGGGGCTGCGTGGCGAGCTGTTTGGACTCTGACCACTTCTGAACCCCGGGGCCTGCCCGGAGGAGTAGGAGAAGGAGGAGGAGGAGCGCGGCGGGTCCTTTGGACTCGCAGTGACTGCATCAGCGCTCCAGGCGGCTGCTCAGAGGAGAAGGCGAGTGGTGAGTTGTTTGGTCTTAAAGTGACAGCTCCTGAACACAGGGGGGCTGCCTGGAGGAGAAGCGTGGTGGGACGCTTGGTCTTGAGTGGCCGCACCTGAGCTCCGGGCGGTGCCCAGAGGACCCGTGCAGCGGGTCACGTGGATTCAGAGCCACCCAGAGGGACTGCTCCTGAACACCCGGGGGGTTATCTGGAGAAGGAGGAGGAACGGGGAGGGTCACTTCGACTCGGAGTGATTGATTGCCCCGGGCTACGGGTGGTTGGTGGGAGGAGGAGGCACGAAGTGAGTTTCTTGGACTCCTAGTGACCGCACCGGCATACTGGGCGGCTGTCTGGAGGAAGAGGCCTGTGGCGGGTCTCTGGGACTCAGAGCGATTGTTCGGGGCCACAGGTGGCTGCTCAGAGGAGGGGCCACGCAGCCAGGCGATTAGGTGCAGAACAGGGTCCCAGGATCTAGGAGGCTTCTGGGTGGAAGAGCCGCACAGAGACAGGCTTAGGGCGGAGCGAAGGTTCCAGGCCTGTGGGCAAATTCTCTGAGGAGGGGCAGCCTAAGGAGATTCATCTGCGAAGGGTGAGGCTCCCAGGCCGAGGAGGTAGGGCCGGGCCCCTGGAAACTTTGCAGAGGAAGGCAGCCCAGCCCAGGCAGTAGCTATAAATTGAGGGGAACCTCTAGGAGGAAACTGACCAGCGAGACCTCCCCACTGGGTGAATCTGCCCTGCCTGGTGAGGTTTCCCCACAAGGACGGTAAAACCAGAGACACAGGCCCAAACAGGCCTTGCCTCAGCCCACAGCCTAGGTCCCCTTTGGATGACCATTGGTCAACAAGTGGAGGCACCTCTGCCCACTAGCAGGGAATATACCCCACCTGAAGGCCACCACTCCTAGAGAGGCAGCTTCCTTGTGGAGCACCGCATTATCAACTTCCTCCAAGACTTCAGCCTACTGAAGGCTAAGAGGGGATATATATAGAAATCTTCAGGGACATTGTAAATCAACAGAGGAAATCTGCAATATCTCAGCGATCCACTGATATCTGAACAACATGAGAAAACAAGGAAAGAAAATGCTGCAAACAAATCTAGATGTTACATCAATAAAACCCAATGACAGCATGGCAGAAGAAATGACAGAAAAGGAGTTCAGAATGTACATAATTAAAATGATCAGAGAAGCAAACGATGAGATGAAAGAGCAAATGCAAGCATTGAATGATCGCACCAATCGACAGTTAAAAGAGCAAATACAGGAAGCAAAAGATCATTTCAATAAAGAGTTAGAGATATTGAAAAAAAACCAAACAGAAATCCTTGACATGAAGGAAACAATAAACCAAATTAAGAACTCCATAGAAAGCATATCCAGTAGGATAGAACACCTGGAAGACAGAACCTCAGACATTGAAGACAAAATATTTAACCTTGAAAACAAAGTTGAACAAACAGAGAAGATGGTAAGAAATCATGAACAGAATCTACAAGAACTATGGGATATCATGAAAAGGCCAAATTTAAGAATTATTGGGATTGAGGAAGGTCTAGAGAAACAAGCCAAAGGAATGAACAACCTATTCAATGAAATAATATCAGAAAATTTCCCAAATCTGAAGAATGAAATGGAAAATCAAGTTCAAGAGGCTTACAGGACTCCAAATACACAAAATTACAACAGACCCACACCAAGGCACATTATAATGAAAATACCTAACATACAAAATAAAGACAGAATTTTAAAGGCTGTGAAAGAAAAGAACCAAATTACATTCAAGGGGAAACCAATACGCATATCAGCAGATTTTTCAATCCAGACCCTAAAAGCTAGAAGGGCCTGCAACAACATTTTTCAAGCCCTGAAAGAAAATGGATGCCAACCAAGAATCTTATACCCAGCAAAACTTACCTTCAAATTTGACGATGAAATAAAATCCTTCCATGATAAACAAAAGCTAAAAGAATTTACAAAAAGAAAGCCAGCATTACAGAACATTCTCAACAAAATATTCCATGAGGAAGAGATGAAAAACAAAGAAGCAAATCAGCAAAGGGAGGAATTATCCTAAAGGAATTGTCAAATAAAGGAGGAAACAAGTTGTGTCAAACAAATAAATAAACAAAATTTTAAAAATGAACCAAATGACCGGGAAACCAAATCATTTCTCTATAATAACCCTGAATGTTAATGGCCTGAATTCATCAATCAAAAGACATAGACTGGCAGACTGGATTAAAAAGAAAGATCCAACAATATGTTGCCTGCAAGAGACTCACCTCATAGAAAAAGATACCCATAGATTAAAGGTGAAAGGATGGGGAAAAACATACCATGCACATGGACTCAGCAAAAAAGCTGGAGTATCCATCCTCATTTCCGATAATGTGGACTTCAAGCCAAAGTTAGTCAGAAGGGATAAAGAAGGTCATTTCATACTGCTTAAGGGAAGCATAAATCAGCAAGATATAACAATCATAAACATCTATGCCCCAAACAGTGGCTCATCTATGTATGTCAAACAAATCCTTCTCAATTTCAGAAACCAAATAGACCACAACACAATAATACTAGGTGATTTTAACACGGCGCTCTCACCACTGGACAGATCTTCCAGACAAAAATTGAACAAAGAAACCATAGATCTCAACAACACAATCAATAATTTAGACTTCACGGACATTTATAGAATATACCATCCAACCAAGAGTGAATACACTTTCTTCTCAGCAGCACATGGATCCTTCTCTAAAATAGACCATATATTATGCCACAAAGCTAATGTTAGCAAATACAAGAAGATAGAGACACTAGCATGTATTCTATCAGATCATAATGGATTGAAGTTAGAAGTAAATGAAAGAGTAAAACACAGAAACTATTCCAACATCTGGAGATTAAACAATATGTTATTATATGATGAATGGATAACAGAAGATATTAGGAAGGAAATTAAAAAATTCTTAGAGGTAAATGAGAACAAAGAAACATCATATCAAAATCTCTGGGACACTATGAAAGCAGTACTTAGAGGGAAATTTATTTCATGGAGCACATTTAATAAAAGAAGTAAAACTCAACAAATAAACAACCTAACACTACAGCTCAAAGGCCTAGAAAAAGAAGAACAGAACAGCACCAAAAGTAGTAGAAGACAGGAAATAGTTAAACTCAGAGCTGAAATCAATGAAATTGAAACAAAAGAAACAATACAAAAAATTGACAAAATAAATAGTTGGTTCTTCGAAAAAATAAACAAAATTGATAAACCTTTAGCCACACTAACAAAGAGAAGACGAGAGAAAACCCAAATCACTAAAATTCGGAATGAACAAGGAAATATCACAACAGACAGGATGGAAATACAAAACATAATTAGAAGCTATTTTGAAAATCTATACTCCAACAAAATAGAAAATTTCGAAGACATCAACAGGTTTCTAGAGACATATGAATTGCCTAAACTGAATGAGGAGGACATAAACAATTTAAATAGACCAATTTCAAGTACTGAAATAGAAGAAGTCATCAAAAGCCTTCCAACAAAGAAAAGTCCGGGACCAGATGGGTTCTCAGCCGAGTTCTACAAAACCTTTAAAGAAGAGCTCATTCCAATACTTCTCAGAGTATTCCATAAAATAGAAGAGGAGGGAACCCTCCCAAACTCATTCTATGAAGCCAATATCACACTGATACCTAAACCAGACAGAGACTCATCAAGGAAAGAAAATTTCAGACCAATATCCTTAATGAACATCGACGCAAAAATTCTCAACAAAATTTTAGCAAATCGCATACAAAAACATATTAAAAAGATAGTGCACCATGATCAAGTGGGTTTCATCCCAGGGATGCAAGGTTGGTTCAACATCAGGAAATCAATAAACGTAATTCACCATATTAATAGACTTAAAGTCAAGAATCACATGATTATTTCAATAGATGCAGAAAAAGCATTTGATAAAATACAGCACCCCTTCATGCTCAAAACACTAGAAAAAATAGGGATAGTGGGAACATTCCTTAACATTGTGAAGGCCATTTATGCTAAGCCCATGGCTAATATCATTCTAAATGGTGAAAAACTGAAAGCATTCCCCCTAAAAACTGGAACAAGGCAGGGATGCCCTCTTTCACCACTTCTATTCAACATCGTTCTTGAGACTCTGGCCAGAGCAATTAGACAAACCAAAGAAATTAAAGGGATACGAATTGGAAAAGAAGAACTCAAACTATCCCTGTTCGCTGATGACATGATTATATATTTAGAGGAACCTGGAAATTCCACCAGAAAACTCTTAGAACTCATAAGTGAATTCAGTAAAGTAGCAGGTTACAAGATCAATGCCCATAAATCCAACGCATTTTTATACATAAGTGATGAATCTTCGGAAAGAGAAATTAGGAAAACTACCCCAATTCACTATAGCCTCGAAAAAAATAAAATACTTGGGAATCAATCTCACAAAAGAGGTGAAAGACCTCTACAATGAGAACTATACAACACTAAAGAAAGAAATTAAAGAACACCTTAGAAGATGGAAAGATCTTCCATGTTCTTGGATAGGAAGAATTAATATTGTCAAAATGGCCATACTACCTAAAGTGCTATACAAATTCAATGCAATTCCAATTAAAATCCCAATGACGTACCTTACAGAAATAGAGCAAGCAATCATGAAATTCATCTGGAAGAATAAGAAACCCAGAATAGCTAAAGCAATCCTTAGCAGGAAGAGTGAAACAGGGGGTATTGCAATACCAGATCTTCAACTCTACTACAAAGCAGTAGTAACAAAAACGGCATGGTATTGGTACCAAAATAGAAAGGTAGATCAATGGTACAGAATAGAGGACACGGACACAAACCCAAATAAATACAATTTTCTCATACTAGACAAAGGGGCCAAAAATATGCAATGGAGAAAAGATAGCCTCTTCAACAAATGGTGCTGGGAGAATTGGAAATCCATATGCAACAGAATGAAACTAAACCCATATCTCTCACCATGCACGAAACTAAACTCAAAATGGATTAAGGACCTCGGAATCAGACCAGAGACCCTGCAGATTATAGAAGAAAAAGTAGGTCCAAATCTTCACCTTGTTGGTCTAGGACCAGACTTCCTTAACAGGACTCCCATAGCACAAGAAATAAAAGCTAGAATCAACCACTGGGATAGATTCAAACTAAAAAGCTTTCTCTCAGCAAAGGAAACTATCAGCAATGCGAAGAAAGAGCCTACAGAGTGGGAGAATATCTTTGCCAATCATACTTCAGATAGAGCACTAATCTCCAGAATCTATAAAGAACTCAAAAAACTCTACACGAAGAATACAAATAACCCAATGAACAAGTGGGCTAAGGAAATGAATAGACACTTCACAGAAGAAGATCTACAGGCAATCAACAAACATATGGAAAAATGTTCAACATCTCTAGTAATAAGAGAAATGCAAATCAAAACTACCCTAAGATTCCATCTCACCCCAATTAGAATGGCGATTATCAAGAATACGAGCAACAACAGGTGTTGGCGAGGATGTGGGGAGAAAGGTACACTCTTACATTGCTGGTGGGGCTGCAAATTAGTGCAGCCACTCTGGAAAGCAGTGTGGAGATTCCTTAGAAAACTCGGAATGGACCCTCCATTTGACCCAGCTATCCCACTCCTTGGCCTATACCCAAAGGACTTAAAATCAGCATACTACAGAGACACAGCCACATCAATGTTCATAGCTGCTCAATTCACAATAGCCAGACTGTGGAACCAACCTAGATGCCCTTCAATTGATGAGTGGATAAAGAAACTGTGGTATATATATACAATGGAATATTACTCAGCCATAAAGAATGATAAAATTATGGCATTTGCAGGCAAATGGATGAAATTGGAGAATATCATGCTAAGTGAGATAAGCCAATCTCAAAAAGCCAAGGGACGAATGATATCGCTAATAAGTGGAGGATGACACATAATGGGGGGGAGGGAAGGGTTAGTGTTAGGGTTAGAGTTAGGGTTAGGGAGGGGGGCAAGTATGGAGGAAGGAAGGACTGTATAGAGGGTAAAGAGGGGTGGGAGGGGTGGGGGGAAGGGAAAAAATAACAGAATGAATCAAACAACATTACTCTATGTAAATTTATGATTACACAAATGGTATGCCTTTGTGCCATGTACAAACAGAGAAACAACATGTATCCCATTTGTTTACAAAAAAAAAAAATAAATTATAAAAAAAAAATAAAAAATAAAAAAAAAAAAAGAAATTAAATGCTCCAACAGAGAGTGACACAGATCCTTCCATTAACATCTCATTGGCTAGAACTACTCAACCAATAGAAAACCAGAAAGTCCAGAGTCTACAGACCCTGAGGTAGGCACGACAAAATACTGTTACTTAGAATCAATGATTACCACAGAGGTTCACTACAAAGAATGAGAGAAAGTTTGAGATTGTGGAAGAAAAATTAACCTGATCTATTTTCCCAGCTCTGATATATATTAGCCCCATGACCACAATGACACTTAATCTCCTCAAGCCAAAGTTACAGGGCAATACCCTCTCGCCTGCCTACCTTGGATAGTGGAGCTAAGCGTCAATGAAGAATGATAGATGAAACCATTCTGAAAGCCCAAACTTTCTCCAGAAATGTAAAGTAGTGTTGAATATGACTTTCATGTGCTTGAAGAGGACAAAGGACAGGTAGAGCTGGAAAAAAAACTGATAAAATCGGAGGCTGCTAAAAGATTAGTATGGATAAAAGTATGAACAATTTATTAATCTTGGCCACAAACTCCAAAACTACCAAGTTGAAAGCCAAGAGCTTCCAGCATCCCTTACCTTGAGTAATGAAAAGCAGAGGGTGCTGATCTCTTTGACCTTGAGTCTCCTCAAGAGAACAAGGTTGTCAGGTATAGCCAATATCCACAGAAAACTGTCCTTCACAGGGCTTCCTGATCCCCCCTACTGGGAAAACAAAGCATCTTTCCTGGCCATTCTTGCCATGTGCCCCATTCTCCACCCACATCAGAGAAACACATGGGGCTCAGGACCCCTTTCATGTCTCTGGGTTTTTCTTGTCTTTGACCTTCTCCTCATCCATCTTTTCTTGACATATTGATCTTTCTCCTTTGTGACTAGAACAATGTCCAGCACACAGGGATGGGGCTCCTCTCTGAAACCATTCTTGAGTCTTCCCGACTCTGTGGTCGCAATGCAACTATCTTGCCTTGCTTTCACATTTATTTAGTTCTGAGAGTTGTTGATGTTCTGGTCTCCACTACTATATTGTCCACGGTACTGAGCATGGTGGTCTGTATAGAACAGGAAGGAACACCATTCTAGACATATGTTCTGGCATTTCCTCTCATCCTCCTCAAGTGGCCCCTGACTGATTAGCATGGAACACTTCAGAACCAATCTGCCATGAGCTCTTTTTCTCAATATCAATCTTCTCTTTACCCATTATCTCTTCATCTAAACGTTTAAGACTGTCAATTTTATATTCCATTTTCCCTATGTCTTCTTTTCTGTTCATCATAAGTGCCTGGGAATCACTCCAAAATATAGACAGATTCAAGTAGATTTTAAGTGCTCTTATAATAAAAAATAAGCATGTGAAGTAATGCATATGTTAATTAGCTTGATTCAGTCATTCCATAATGTATACATATTTCAAAATATATTGTGTCATAAACATACACAATTTGTCAATAAAAACAAATTAATTAAAAATGTTTTTAAAATATACAGATTTCTGATCTTCACAAGACCTACTAAATCAACATTTTGTGTATGTGCCCTGGGAATCTATCCAGCCTAGACAGACGCCTCTGAGTGGCATTTGGAAAGCATCTTTAGTGTATACTCATGTGTGATAATGGGTTACTCCCATAAACCTATGGTAATACAAATATATTAGCAGGGACCTAGTCTAATGCAGTGTTTTGCAAAATTTAACATGCAAACGAATGACCTGGGCCTCATGTTAAAATGAAGATTCTGATTCAGCAGGTCTGGGGTGAGAGCCAAGCTTATACAATTCTAACAAGCTTCCAGGCTGTCAATGTACAGACCTCTTTTAATTGTTTATTAGTTTGCTTATTAGAAGATTTAAAAAACTGTATTATAATGGAAAAAAGCAATCTTTTATAATCCTGAATATATTAATACAAGTTCAAATTGGTAACTCCTCTTTATTATAAAGTCAGTCAATTTATAAGACCAGTGAGATTGTTGGATGAATACAAAATTTGAAATCCTGGGTTATGTGAGACAAATGCATATTAGCATTAGTATTTTAATTTTACATATTGTTTTCCTGATGAGTGTCTTGATTCATAAAGACACAAAATAATCATTTACAACTTTACAAGTTAGCAGCTTGTCATACAATCTTAGGTTAGGTGTCAACAAAACAGAACAACAGCAAAAGCTTTTTTTTTTTTTTTTTTTTTTCTGATATCTGTGTAGAAGTCAGGGTGAGTTAAACCACTATAAGTATCCTGTGTATTCAAATCTGAAAGATATGTAAGGGCACATTTTCATTCAAGCTTTTGGTCAATAAAAATGAAAAATTAAATTCAAAGCAAATACCTATGGAACATCATGGCTGCCTAGGAAGTTTTGAGAAAGACATCTTAAAAACCATACCTGAGTCCTAAAAAGTAGATCCTGTAGGCTCTTCCAACATTGAGTTATGGCTTATGTGGAGGATGGTTCTGTAAGTGGGAGAAATGGCTGAGCACAGCGAGGGTCTTTCAAATGATGAGAGCAAGACTTTTGCTCCACTCTTTATGGAGGGCCAATTACATAGGTTTGGTCTCCAGAAAATTTTAGGACAAGGATTTTACTCCCTCTTTTATTGAGGGTCGTGCCCAAATAATACATTTGCTAGAATAAGGCACTAATTTGACAAGCACTATAAATAACCATGCAACACAGAGAAAACCTTATGTGTGTGTGAGGCAGAGATATTAAAAGCATCAAGGTAACAATTTTTTATGTTCAATTGTTGATTATGTCTCAATATTAAAGAGCTTGGTGGCTTTTAATGATGAAAAAATTATGCAAACATTAAAAAACAATTTTATATAATTATTTGGAGTTTGCTTTCATTTTACAAACAACAATTTAAAATAAATCCATTAATGCTGTCTACGGGGATTTCTTGCAAGTAAAAGGAAATGTATCATGCACTGCAGTTTGGCTTAATGCGAGGAAATAAGCTCTCCTTCTAGTAGTACATTATAATGGAAAATTAAGAAACTTAAGTGATGGTTTCTGTGACTGGGAGTGGGTCTTTAATGGGGCAAGTTCTTGAATGCAAAGATATTAGAATCGTCCACTCACTAACATTTATGAAGAGCTGAACCAACAATGCACAGAGATCCCTTCTTACCAGCCAACTCTCAAGGTGCATCCACCCAAACCCTCCTGATCTTATAGAGAACATCTAAGAAGGCCCAAATTCATCCTCGAGAAAGAGTCCACAGAGAGTTGGCTGCTTCTTCCAAGATTATTCTGTCTTTCACCATTTCTGAGAAATTTAAGGGGAAAGTCAATGTTTTGAAGCTAAATGTTAGTGGGAAAACAAGCGCCACCTGGAGGTGAGAGGGTGGATCACTATATTGCCATCATCTCCCTCCTGATCTCTTCTGTCATTCTCTCACATTGATCCTCCTTCATCATTGCCGCCTCTTTTTCAACACTAGGTAAAATCCAGTTAAAATAAATACCGCAATCAAACTAAAAGAAAAAATAATCCCATCACAAAATGGTTGCTTGAGATGATTTTGTAGAGTCTAAGAATTATAATAACACTATTTTTGCAAGATGGTCATACAAGGCAGAAGTCATACCTCAGACATCTAACTACCGTTTTGGAGTATCTTAAAGGCTAAGTCTTGAAACAGTTTCTTAAGTTAAGCATACCCAAGAAACATCCTGTGTCATACATTTTCCTTCACTTTCCTTAATCCCCTGCTACCACTTAAATCAACCATCTCTTATCCCCTCTTTTCCCATCAGCAAATTATGAAATTCATATTCACTATAATCTATATCCTGAAGCTACAGTTGAATGGGAGAAAAAGTCAACACCTGCCAATCACTTCTTCATTAGCCTTTTCAGTCCATAGCAAAAAAAAAAGTATGTTTGTATGTATATATATGTATAAAATATGAATGTGTGTGTACACACACACACACACAAACACACACACATCCTGTCTATGATGTCTTCTAGAAAAGACATTACAGAAAAGTCCAGATAAAAGTAACACAGCTATAATGGATAGATTCTCTTTCCTAAGCGTATATTCAGTGCCAGGTCCATCTAATTTTTAATGTTATCCTATAAGGTCTACCAACAAACAAAGGGGACCTAGCTATTAGATTATTTTCTTACCTGGGGAGACAATCTAGTAGATATTCCTTGACTTGCTCTTTCTGAAAGGTTTGGAATTACGGTGACTTGGCTAAACTCAGTGTTTAGCAGAGGGTCTAGTGGGTTGAATGGTGTCCCTAAAAAGCTATATCTATGATCTGATCCCTGGAACCTATGAATATGACCTTAGTTTGGAAAAGGTCCTTACAATGTAATAAAGTTAAAGATCCTAAGATGACAACACCAACCTGGATTGTCTAGTTGGACCCTAAATCCAATGACAAGTGTCCTTTTAGGAGAAAGGCACAGAGATATCTGAGACAAAAGGAAAGATGACATAGACATGCAGAAGGAAGACAACATGAAGACAGCAGAGAGAGAGGTAGCCATAAGCCAAGGACTGGCAACAGATGCTGAAATTGGAAAAGGCAGGGAAAAAAACTTCACTAGAGGGAGTGCCGCTCTGGTGACATAGATTTAGACTCTTCGCCTCCAGTATGGTGAGAGAATAAATTTCTGTTGTTTCAAGCTACTCACTTTGTTGCGGAAGGCACAGAAAACTTGCAGAGAAGATATACCTGGGCGTCCTCTTTACGACTGACTATTTCTAGTTCCAATTCCTGCCATACCTGGTGTAAAGTGGAACGGGGTGGCACTGTGATAGAATCTGAGGCTGTGTTTTGGTGAAAAGCAGCAGAAGCTGAGCCAGCCTCAGAGACCCCTGCATTGTAACAATCTTCAGAATAAATTAACCTTGGGAATTGGTTTCTCTAGCATTTGTTTTTTTCCTTTCTTATGAACGCAGCTCTTTTTCTTTTTCAGGGTGGCACAAGGAGAATCACTCTTGCCAGGTTCCTTTGAAACTAGTCATGTGACTGAGTTCTAGTCTGAGAGATAAAATGGCAATTTTTATTGGACAGTACAACAACCTTTAAAAGGGGCAGACTCTTTGGCACTCACCTTTGGCCCTTGGGTCTTACCCTTGTCAGGACTTGGCAAGCAAATAGGATGAATCAAGTGGAAACCAAGCGAGTGAAAATGTCTCGTGCTAAGGAAGGCAGAGGAGAAAGGCAGAAGGATCCTGTGACATGGAAGACATCATGCATCTGGGCATCAGTCATGCATCACAGGCTCAAGGCTTCATATCACGTGAGAAAATTCAGCCATGCACTTACGCCACTGCTTAATTAGGTCTTCTGTAACTCACAGCCAGATGTAATCCTAGCATGTTCACCAGCTTAGAAACAATATTCTTTGTGAATTCCATTCCTAGAGCTCTCTACATTAGAATTTATAGGGGAAAACAGCCAAAAAGAATGCTCTTCTTTGCTTTTTATTTTCTCATCACCAGAATAATGTCCTTGGGCCCCACAAGTAGGATTCGGGTATTCCTTAGTGCCCTGGACACAATTTCATCCTTTTGCACTCTGATTACATTATCAACCCTAAAAATTAAGCTTTTAACGAAATTCAGTTTTCTTGCTACTCTTCTAGTCACTAACAGACTCAGGACCTAAAGGGACGGTCACATCGGTGGAACAGATCAACTGATAACAGCGCTAGTCTCTATACACCAGCAGTGTGGATCAGAAGGAAGCACTAAGATAGAGAAGGCCAAGCTCCAGCTTTGAAGACTGGCACCTTGTTTTTCCTAGAGAACTTCTTGAACTTCTCAGTTTTTACTTGCTCATGATTATATCTAGCCACTAGTTAACGGCTTTGCTTTACCTTTAGTCTTTTACAGTTCTTATTCTCCTAATATGTTAATAGGTTTTAGGAAACCTAATAACTTATTCACTTTTCTAACCTGAGTACTCAAGAAATCCTCCTTGGCTTTGGTCTCTAATGAGGAAAACATCTCCTGTACCTGATGTTGGCAAGACCATTTTGGAGGAGCCCATTGCCTTCTGATAGTTTCTATGTTGCCTGACATGATAGGTTTTTCCAAGTTTTATTGTTATTTTGCAATTTTCTATGGGGGAAGATGGGTCAACAAGAACTAGGACAAGCTACACCATCTTAATTTGGGTTTCTCGAACCATAAATGGATAAAAGCATTTGGTCATGACTTGATGCATAAAAAGAGTCCTATGTAATTGTTATCTTTCTCAAATTCAGTTGACAGGCACTAGAGTCACATTCCTCCAATAGTTTCCTAGACCAACAGTATTTACAAAAAAAATCAGCCACAGTTCATTTAGAAAATGTTAGCCTTTAACTTAGACCACCTAAAAAAAAGAAAAAAAAAAAAAAAAACAAAAAACAAAACAGGCTTTTAATGACTACACTGTTGTAGTGTAAAGTGTGATGAGCTGTATAATACAGACGACCAGAGTTCATCAAAAACCTTCAGCTATTGGACTGATGGCATATAACATGTGCTATTACGAAGACATATGGGGGTAGGACTCTAAGTTGTGACTGGGTATGGTGGTTATAAATTAACTAGACATGTACCTCTCGATAGAGTGAAAAATCTGTTTCCACAGCTTAGATACCAAACTTTCAAGCGTAAGGCATTCGGGTCTTACAAACTCAGTCCATTTACAACCCACTTTCTTTTCTCAGTCTTCACTTAAGTGGCTGTACTTCACAAATTCTACAATGCAGTAACAATGAGACTACATTATTATTATTAGAACCCTGTACTTTTTCACCTTTCCAGCTCTGTTCATGCAATTATTCTCTATCCCTAGAAAGGCTTCCCTACTTGTTCAACTATTACTTATTTTACTCAAAGATCAAGTGACACATCTTTCTCCACGTCTTCTGGATGAAAGGTGGTCTCCTCGGAATATTACCTTGTGTTGAATTAGAACATGAACATGTGTCTCACATTGACTATTAGACTGAAATCTCCTTGGAGTTGCAAGTAGTACAAACACCTACCACTAAGCTTATGTTGAGGGCTTGTTACATACAAACATGGTATGCCCATCATCTTACATATTCCTTATTGTTTCTATTTTTGTAGATTAAAAAATGAGGCCAATTTCATTATCATCCCTCAAAAATAAACTACTTATAAAGTCATGTAATTTGCTCAAGATCCCAGAGATAATTAAGATTTGCATTCTGAACTATAATACCAATAGTAAGAGTTAATTATAAAGTAGCTATTGTATGAAACATAGGTCTAGACCCAGAAACAAATGAAAAACAATCTCAACTTCTAATTCATAAGAGAAGTATTCTGTAAGGCCAGATCTTATTCTCTCTCAAAACAAAGGTGATTCCTACTTGGTTGAACAAATTCTCAGATAGTACAATCTTCTTCCTTTTTATAAAAACTAATGAATCAAACTAAAGCAGCCTTCTCCCAAAGGAGTTTTGTTTTGTTCTGCATTTTTGCATCAAGGAAGTCAACATTTGTACAACCAATTACAAACTCTGACTTTTTAATGCTATTTTGATTTACTTCCAATTTCTGCCAATCTGAGAAAATATAGCAAGAAAGACATCCATCATTTCAGATTCTTATCTCAACATCACTTGCACAATTTCTGCTTATATGAATTTTTTTTTTTTCTTGTTCTGTGCAAAGGGTTGCTGATTTTCATTATCTTTAAGTAGGGGGCTGTGTGTGGAACACAGCAAGTGCTCAATGAATACACAGTGTCTTTTATTTCCAACCAAATTTTGGGGCCCAGTCAAAAAGGTAGGCAGAGTGTGACAGAGGTGGAGAAATAAAAGGAATGAATGTATTTTCTCCACACTCATTTTATTCTTCAACTTTGAACATTATTCTGGACCCAGGAAACATTAAAAATGGAACTTTAATGTTACAACATGATTGAAAGTCTGGTATCATACTGAAGTGATGGATCAAGTTTCTTATGGAATCTGCTCTGTAATAACATTTCATATTCTTAATAATGCTCTGGTCTAAATATGGACAGTGAATTGCCACTTGGGAGGCAGGAGGATGATAAAAAAAAAATACCAAGAATATTAGCCTTCTTCCCTTAAGGTTCAATAACTTTCTGGTAAAAGAAAAGCACCACTTTCTTAGGTGATTCTAAATTGATCTTCGGTGAGAAGGCGAAAAGATCAGAGTCTAGGAAATGTGTGCCTGTGTGTACTGGTATCCCATAAATGCTAAATAATTACATTCAAACTTCAAAAGTTTTTGTGTGGATGGATTTGGCCGACAACCCCAAATTTAATATTATTTAGCCCTCAAGGACAGACTCCAGCCAAAACAGCCATGGAGTCTATCCTGATTAAACACACAGTCCTGACCAGGTCGGGTGGGGGCCCGAGTGGCTGGCACCAGGACTGCAGAACAGCCCAAGAACTTCAAAAACCTCTTCCCCAAGGAACAGAAATTTTATTGTGTCTTCATAAAACTCACTCTTTCTCTGAGGACAAGAGTGCACACATCTACACGTGTCCTGTTTCTGAAACAGTTCTATTTCTGAAATGTAGAAGCATATGATTTGGTAAGTTCTAGACATAACTTCCCCCAAACTCAGAAACGAACATTACACACACAAAACTCCATCCCTCATTCCTTTTGTATGAACTCCAGATTGTGGCAAGTTTATTTTTAATGAGAATTTAACATCAGTAACAGCTGTACACTGTCTTAACATTTACACACTCAAATATTTAGTTTATTTGATTTTCGTCCTTAACATAAGTCCTAAATACCCATGCTGACTACTGTCTATCTTAGGTTATAAATCTCCATGGAAGGATGATGCCTGTGCATTAACACATAATTACACCCAAAGGCACAGCATTATAATTAATGTGCAATAACTACTTCAATAATAATGAGTAATATTACCATTGATATTTAAAGGTGATACTACTGAAGGTAACAGTTATCTGTGCAAAGTATAGCGGTTATTCACACACACACACACACACACACACACTTTCCTACCCAGAAGAATTTCCTGAGAAACAAGGTAATCATCCATCTTCCTAATCGCCCTCTCCCAAATAATTAAAAACAAAAACAACAACAACAATAAAAAACACACCTCAGCTTGAGTAGGCTTAGGTAGGGCCTAAGGATCTTTGCTGAAGGCATCTCATGATTCTGATGCAGATCATACGTGGAGAAACACAGAGGTATTTCAGAGTGGTTCAGTAATACAATCAATTTTTTAAATAGGGAAGGAAATCACACAAATTTTATGAAGGCTTTTTTATAATAGTTCATTACTACCCAGGAAGTAGGGTGATGATTTAATCTATGTAACTTGATCTTGAACTTTGAGGAAGGTTGTGGATAACATGATTTCAGGATGAGCCACTCATGACATAAATTGAGCTAAAGCACTCCCCTTCCCTAGATAATTCAGTGTACACTTTGTACCACAACCATGGACAGTGGATGACAAGACATTATGTGTTAGAGAGTGGAACCTACTGGTCAATTTGAGAAATTACAGCCTAGCTCTACTAGGCCAGAATCTTTCCAACTACCCTCTAAAAGGCTGAGGCAGAGGAGCATTATTTGTTTAATATTCTTCACAGTTTCTATCAAGAATGTGGGTTAATAGTTAAGAGGGTTAATAATTCACAAATTCCATATTCAGAGTGCATTTCCTCCAAGCACAGAAACTGAATGTAGTTACTTCACTGGTGATTTTAATATTATTACAGCTTGCAGTTTCTCAGGAAATTCAAGTTAAAAGGTATAACAGCACTGCTGTCATTTATAAAATAAACTGACTGTGACAGTCTGGGATATTATATTTTTCTTCACAAAGAACCTACTGGAATTCAAATATTACTTTGTTATCATTGACAACTCATCTAGAACGGTAAAAGGAAATTGAACTGTTAACAAAAGGGGTGTCTTAGTGCAATAGATTCACCAAATTACAAAGGAATAAATAAATAAATACAAAACGCAAAGTTACAGAGATTAAATTAATTTGATTACTTCCCTGGAAAGCACTCAGAATGATGGGAATAGGAAGGGAAAAAAATCGATTCTTATTTAGAGGGACTGACAGCAATTGAAATTGAAATGTTCGTATGAAAGAGGAAACCATTAAAAACTGCAGGTGATTTGACACTTCTACTTTTTTTCAGTTTGCAAAGTTATTTTAGGTAACATAATATACAGTGTCTGGCAGGTTAGTTGACAAATTTAGAAATCTCAATGTTTAAAAACAAAATATGTGAATGGATGTTTTGTGGAATGGAGAATCTGGGTAGATTTGATAATACAAACTTCAGAGCAATGGTTGCTAAACCTCTGCTGTGTCAATTATCAAGGCAGGCCTAGCAAGTTTATAGTTCCAGTTGAGGAGGCACTTTCTTTCTTTAAAGTCTTGCATTCAAGCTTCTGCAGAAAACACTAAAGCGAAGGGGAAAAAACAAAAATATTTTTCAGTAGTATGCAACACAGAATCCACAATGGAATGAAAGTTTGCACTGGGCTTTACTATATCATATAGATCATTTAGTGAGAAATTATAAACAGACAAGATTTGGTTTTGTTAAATCATTTCCCATTGTGCTGACTTTAAAGGAATTCATTTATTTTGTAGAAGCACACAAAAGTATTACATCAGAAATCTGTAGTGAATAGAGAGCCAGTCTTTTGCAAACAATTCTTGCTACTTTTAAGACAAGCAGAGAGACAAATCAAACTTGTTCTTTTTGTTCATCAATGAAATCTGAGCCTCCAATTCTAAAAAATAAGTAAGTAGTAGTTCTTAAGAAAGAAGAAGGGGCACTGTTGTGGACATTGCTTATCTTCCAACTCTATCCATTTCCCTTTATCTGGGGATGGGAGCTACCCTATTTTTGGAGTACCTAACACTCTCAGATCCATGTACCAATTGGGCAGTAAATATGGTCAAACTGCTTCTGTAACTCTGGAGAGACTTGTCTAATGGAGTTGAGGGCTGAGGTCACCACATGCAGAGAATGGGTGGGAAGCAGAGCAACAAAACAGAACTGTAAGATGAGATTCACAGTGTAGTGTGAGCCCTGAATCCAGTCATGCCAGAGCCCTGATTTTTTTTTTTTTTTTTTTTTCAGTTTTTGAGCCTGTAACTTACTTTATTAACTGACTGCTTGGTTGGTTGATTGCTTAAAATAGTCTGTTACTTTTATATCACTTACTATTGAATAAATTCTAAAGAATTCAAACAGATCAGCTTGAATTTGAATGGGGTCATATCAAATTCAGAATTTTATCACACACACAAAGGAAAATAAAATCACCAGATTATAGTTGGAAACACTGATTTCTTTTCCAATTTACAGCTTCAATCCTTAGCATGTATTCTGAGGCCTCTGTGATCTGGTCTCAGTCATTTTTCCTGTGGTATCACCAAGAACATTGGTCTCTGCTAAGATCAACTCATATCTTCTATCCATACTCAAATGTATCTTTCCCTGTGTCTGTATACTGCTCATGTCATTGTCTGGGTGTAGAATGTACCATCTAATCCTGCTTGCTCCACTATTCAAGCTACAGACTACACTTCAAAGCCAAGTTTAAATATCACTTCCTCTGTAAGTTTTTCACAGTCTTCTGGTCATTTATAATTATTTCCCCTCTGCAAAGCGCTTGCTTATATCAAGTAATACATGTGGAAAACATTTTTTGTGCTATTAGAGTTAGCAATAGAAAGGTCAGATATTTTTAGTGTTACTATGGACTGGTATCATTGTTTTCTTGTAGTTATGTCATGTATGGGTTTCATCTTCACTTGGCTATGAACATTTTGAGGGCAGGGACCATATTTATTTTCCCACAGCCTACTTAATTGTCCCAGCAAAGTTAATATTAAATAGTAGGTTCATTTTAGACATATGTTAGTCATTTGATTTTTCTCTTGCAAAACTAGAGCTCATGAAACCTGAACAATGTTCCCATCCCAAATGCAACTAAGGACAGAGAGATTTAAGACAGTATTTTAGAAATTAAATATTAAAGCAACCCAGCAAAGATGAGTAGATTTGAACAATTCAAAGGAAAAGGTGTCTGCACATATGGATCAAGAAATATTAATTCAGAGAATGCAGGAAAATCTGTGGGGATTGAAAATGGCCAGCATGGCTCATGGCATGCATGTGAAGCTGCAAAATTATAATTGCCCAGTTAAAGAAGATATTTCCTCAGACAGACCCTACCAACACACAGAGAAAGCAACAAATCTAATAAGCCTATATATGGAAATATAATAAACATATAACATGCATGCATATGTTAAGGACCAAACCAAACAGCAATCTTTCTGCTATATATATATATATATATATATATATATATATATATATATATATCTGCTATAGATATTGGTTGCTCTAGAGAGAAAGAAAGAAGAAAAATGCCTGCAAGGCAAATAATTAAGGTATGGACAGCTGGAGAAGGAGTGGAGAGGTGGTAGGTCACATTTGGTGCCTATATACTGAGAAAGAGAATGTGAACACAAAGCTCCAATACCAAAAGCAAAGGCACCTGCTCTCAGTTTTGGGGAGATGTGGGCAATTATAGAACTTATAGATAGTCAAAATAGAATATGCTATCACTACTCCATTCAGACTATTATTTCCATGTGGG
The DNA here is from genome assembly GCF_902686455.1 of Sciurus vulgaris. Lineage (NCBI taxonomy): Eukaryota > Metazoa > Chordata > Mammalia > Rodentia > Sciuridae > Sciurus > Sciurus vulgaris. Next base: position 191,166,110 of record NC_136461.1, read on the forward strand.
AATTCAGGTCCAAAGTTTCCTGAAAAATCTGATTTTCCAAGAAACACAAGATTCATATTTTAAGTGAATTTTTGATTATTAAATACTAGCAACTAATTTAAATAAAGCTTCCAAAGCATTGGGAAGGCCAAGAAAACACATCTGTTGGTTAAACTTCTGATTTGTACAGGACAGCAACCACCTGAGTCAGAAGGCATTTAAAGTTATTTTTTCAGCTCCCATGCTACTCTTTAATGGGTTGACCATGGAATACCCTAAGAGGAGTTGAGGGATACAGGAAGAATTTTAAACATTCATATAGTGCCATATGTTCACAAATTGCTTTGTCTTCCAGTCTCTCACTTTATCCTCAGAGTAAGTTTAGATGAAAGGAATTACTGTCAGATTAGCTTTACAGTGGGCTTTGGGGAAGACAGAAGGGAGTCCCATGAGTTGCCTATATCCCTACCTGCCATTCATTCACAGCAAATATTTATTGAGTGCCATCTATGAACCATACTTTCTCATTCCTTTACTTTCTTCCATGCTACAGAATGAGGAGGACTAACACATTGTCAAATATTATTCATTACCCTTGTATCTATGATTTATTTAAAGCAGTTCACAAATTGTGTAGGTTGCAGGTCATCTGTGAATCATGCTCTTTGCATATGAAACACTGACTTAGTCAATATGACATAATTAAACAGCAACAATAATGGGTTATAAGAGATGCCTACATTCAACTATACTGTAGTATGGACAAGTGGCAGCTGATAATGAAGGTTAAGAACAGTTTAGAAGAGAAATTCCTTAACACTGGGAACACAGCATTATTAAATTAGCTCGTATTTGTGCACTGAGGAAAGTCCACCTGTATTTCTGCAGCTTACAGAGCAGCAAGATATTATGGAGCACAACTCAAAAGCCAAAGGCTGACATATTGAAGCTGTGCCTGTCAAGTAGTGTGGACAGGTGTGCTGACAGAGCACTGTTCATCTGAGGCACCTCTTCTCAACACCTTCCTCATTGATGAGACCCTCTTCAACCTCAGCCTTCCCTATCACCACATTCCTGGTGTATGGAACTTCCATCTACTGTAGCTAAGGGTTACCAACTACAGAATTCAAATCCTTCTCTCAGGTTTGTCAGACTAGATGGCGCTTTGAAAGTTTTTGACCAACACCTGGATTCTCCAGGAGACCACGGTCCCTAGCACTTGGATTCCCATGACTGGTGGTTCCAAACCCAGCCTCTCACAAATGTTAGCCACAGAGTCATATGTGAGAACTGTGGTTCCTGATGGCATTCCCAACTCCCCATTCACAATGGCATTTGTGAACTCACTAAGAGAGCTTTCCAAGGCCCTGGGAAAGACCTAAATGCCTGGCAATGCACATTTCCAAGGCCACCTCCTCCCTGATATTCTATTTTGCCACTAACTTCTCCAACCCTTTTTTTTTTTTTTTTTTTTTGGCAGAGGCAGGGATACCAGGGATTGAACTCAGGGGCACTTAACCACTGAGACACATCCCCAGTCCTATTTTGTATTTTATTTAGAGACAGGGTCTCACCGAGTTGCTTAGCATCTTGCTTTTGCTGAGGCTGGCTTTGAACTCACAATCCTCCTGTCTCAGCCTTCTGAGACTCTGGGATTATAGATGTGCACCACTGTGCCCGACATCCATCCTCTCCTCTTCTCTATCACATACTTAATGGGTCTTGCCCTCTCTCTGTGGGAATTTCTTATATAGCTACACTCTAGTATTGCCTACTGGTCTAACCACTGCTTGACTTCACTTAGGTTGGCTTTGGCTAGCATGATAGCATCTTAATTTTTTATAAATAGCTTGCATAGAATTTTCATATTATTCACAATTTACTGTTTACATTACACATGAGTAGCAGCTCAATGAAGGGGCCCCAAAAGCTCTAGAATGTAGAATTCTATCCTTGGAACACAGGGCAGTGTGGCCCTTCAGAGGGTTCAGAAGTTTCCGTTTCTCTTTCCCTGGACTTTAAACATTCTGTTCTAATTATCTTCCTGTTGACTCACTTTTCCTTAAATTTAACCTACATGGCTGCCTGTGTTATGGCTGACATTTTCACCAACTGACATTTTAATACAATTTGTGTAATCTATTTCTACAAATTCCATATTTCAAGACAGAAATCTAGAACTTTTTTTTTTTTTTTAGTCTGGTTCTTCTTTTATGGGTTAATACCCTTCCTCACAAATAATCATTGGGAAAGAACCCATTTTCATTTCTGAAGGGTTTTTGGCTCAAAGGGGCACTTGACATACTCAGTCACATGTCTATCATTTCAGTGAGGGACAGTTGGCTCTACCAAACCCCATGGATGGATGGGTTGCCCACAAAGTAGGTGAGGAGAAAGAGCAAGACTCTCTGAAGTGAATCCAAACATGCAGCCATACTACTACAGGTACACAGACAGGTGCCACCAGTGGTTATGCTGTAGAGTCAGGCTTAAGGGTCAGTCACAGGTGTAAGTACATCATGTCCTTGCTTAACTGAGGGAATTGCTTCACTGTTCTTAACTTTCTCATTTGTAAAGTGGAAATAGGGACAATAACATCCCCCATAAGGCTACAGAGCAGATTAAGGACTATAATACTAAAGTCTAACTCTTGGTACCTGGTAAAGTGACTAGGAAATGTCTGGAACAACAAATCAAAGGGGAGTATGTTACCCTGTAAGGCCAACCTGGAGGAATTCTTGACACTGTATCATCCAAGCACTTACAGAACATGTGGTTACTGCTAAGGATCCACAGTCTCTGGTGATGCCCATCAGGGGACGTGAACTATTATACAAAAGATCAGAATCGATCATACACATGTTAAGTAGTTCCCAGTGACATCATGGCCTGGAGATTTGTAGATTGTTAGACAGTTGATCAGCATTTATTGGTAACTCCTTAGGTTTTGAATAGGTGACTTTGTAAGACATTTTGGTTGTCACTCAATCACTCAAAGTTAGTATATATCTCCCCCCCCCCCCCCCAGCATGAACTCAGGGAGGAAGGTGTTTCACACACAATTGGAAATGTCTTTTGTGGTTGAATCAGACCTTAAGTAGTATCCTTTGGACTTCTCCCCTTCTCTCCAATAGACAAAAAAGATGGCCAGTAACACCACCAAACATCCCATACCAACTTAGCAAGTCCAAGGAAAAAGGGCAGATGTCTCGATAATTTTAGACATTCCCCCCAACAAAAAAGTGTCCTGTTTGGATTTATAAATGGCCCAGCTTGGGTCTCATGTCCACTTCTGAACTAATCACTGGCCAAGTGGAGGGAGTTCTTTGAAGGACCAAGCATAAGTCACATGTCTACCAGAACAGTGAGGGACAGCTGGCTCTATAAAACCCCATGGGTGGGTTGTCCACAGGATTGAGGGCCCGTTTTACTAAAGATATGGGAGAAGGATGATGGACAGATAAGCCCAGAGAGGCCCCTTTCAATGGGTAACACAGGAAAATCATCATCCTCAAAGCTAGAGCTCTGTGATGAAATGACAAAGCAGGCATTCCTTCACAGGCAAAATCCACATCCTATTGGCTATGGTGCCAAGATTTGTATCTTGAGATATTAGAAAACAAAATATTTTATCCAATCCTTTCTTCCAATATTTCTCCTATGTTCCAATGCCCATAAGGCTATAGAATGATTTGCTGCTCTTTAGCTCTTGTTATCATTCAGATGTGAGATGTCCCCCAAAAGCTTATGTGTAAGACCATGCAAGAATTTTCAAATGTGAAATGATTAAATTGAAAAACATAACCAAACCAGTGGATTCAGCCTCTGTCATGGATTAAGTGGGCAATAACTATATGCAGGTAGGGTATGGCTAGAGAAATTAGATCACTGGAAATGTGACTGTAGGTTTACATTTTGTTCTTGGTGAGCGGAACTCTCCCTCTGCTTCATTGCCATGCCCTGAGCTCTTTTCCGCCATCACACCCTTCGACTATGATGTTCTGCCTCACCTTGAGCCTAGAGCTATGGAGTTGGCTGACCATGGACTGAATTTCTGAAACCATGAGCCAAACTTTTTCTCCCCCAAGTTGTTCTGAAGCCAGAACTGGGGACAGGCAGTGTAGAAATAGGGGATCAGGTCACATTGAGGAAATGGAGGCCATGAATGCCATCTGCCTCTGGAAGTTGGAGACTGCCCCTGGGAGAATGGAATGTCAAGGATCTCTGGAGCCCATTGATTACCAAATTTACCTGCCCTTATCAAGGGCTGCAAGCAGGGAGCTGCTAATTAATGCCCCCTGGGTCCTTGCCTGGCTGAATCACTTTGGCCTTCCCCCTGCCCATTAGCTTCTCACTTTTTACATCTCACCTGCAAAACCAGGCCTAGTTACATAGGCAGGAAGGAGAGATAAGTGGGGAGAGAATTGGAGAACAAAAGAGACCTTAACCTTTATAAAAGATGTAGGGTGCGCTCACTTCTTAGGACTTTAGAACATCAGCCTTGGCCGTCTTCTCCCTCCCAGGAGAAGTCTGTATTACTACTACTTTTAAATAAAACCTGCTTAATATGCTTGCCTTGGCGTGCTTCTCTAGTGTTCAAACTTCAACATTAGAGGGAGCAGAACTGGTCACTGGTAAACGGCGGTATCAGATCAGTTCTTGTCACGTGTATGCAAAAGTTGACTGAAACATTTCTATATTTCAAGCACTTAGCACCGTGCTTGCCTAACATTTTCTAAATGATAAATTTTATCATGCTAAACTAGAGGTAAAGGGGAATCACCTGAGGCTCAGTCACCCTTCTCAATCCTTTCTACAAGACACATTCCTTGAAATAAGCTTTTTTTCATACCCTATTTTGCTACCATTATACCCAGCACCTCTGAACTCCTGGGAAAAGAGGCATTAGGAAGTTTGTTCCAAGCAACAGTTACTACTAGGTCTTGGTGAGGCTTCTGACCTGGGATGTGTGTTCATGGGATGCACCTTTGTGAAAAGTATGAGTTCTTATAAAATAATGTGAAAACCAAGGGCTCCCAATGGCAGCTTTGCACAACAGAGCTACACTTAAAGAGGTAGAAGACACGAAATGCAGATGACTATGAGCACCAAGAGAAAGGACAACAGTTGCTAGTGACCCAAGACCAGTCGCCCTGGTTTTATGCAGACAAACAAGACTATCATGTGGTCTACCATTGAAAGAAACCCAACGGCACCTCCTCATTTAGATCCTCAGTGGACAGACATCCTTCCCAAGCTTCGGGAGATCTGTAGTTTTATACACAGCCTAAGTTACATTTCTGCTTCCCCCACCAAGCTCAACAGAGCCTCTCCAGCAAGAGTCAACCCATAAGGAGTTACCACTTCCCGAGCACATCTGTATATCATGTATTTTCCAGCCACTGATGTATTAATCATCAATAAAGAAGGACCTAAATGGCCAAAGTTCAAGAGTGAGCCTAAGTTACACCAGCACTCAACACAGGTCTGACTGCTGTTCTTAGGTTCTTTCTCTTGCAAAGAAATTTAAAGTCCTCTGGGGCTACTTTCCTAATTGATGTACTGTGATATAATTATGTCCATTCTAAAGTATATGGAGCACAGTTTTACTCATTTTGATGATTTGTAGAGATGCAGTAGATGTTCCTTCCCAGCAACATCATACAATATATGATGACTGTGTCTCTAGTTTAGGATGCTGATACACAATCAGGTGAGTCCCCTTTATAAGCACGGTTTGACCTAAAGGTCATCTGCTTCAGGACATGGACTTTAATTAAAATAAGGAAAAAGAGGCTCATAGAATGTCTCGAATTGTACACTTTTAAAATTAGAACTTGCTTTTACTGGTCACAACGGAACAAAGTGATTTAATGTCTAGTCTGTATATTTTAGATAATCTGAAAAATAAAGCCACAGCAATATCATTTGTATTCAAGCTATTAGAGTACATTTAAGTTCAGTGTTGAAAAAATGTAATAATTATGTTGGTATTTCCATAAGTTATAATTGCCTCTTGTATGATTACTGATAATTTCAGGTAATTGTCATCAATATGAAAGAGGCATTTGTGGTCCCACAGTAGAGAATGCACTAGGGAAGGCTCCACAGAGCTGAGAGGGGAATTGAGGAAGGAGAGGGCAATTTCATTCCTTGCATAACATGCCTGGTTTATTCTCTAAAATAAATACATTACTAGACGACTAATGATTTAATTATCTGATGACAATCATAAACTGAAATACAACACCACCTTTTTAACAAAAATGAAAAAAATAGTATAAAAATATCTATCTTCAAATTCTTGCCTTTTCAGAAAATGTAGCCAATTTAAATCATTTAAATACCTATTTGAACATCTTGCACCTGGAATGTCTAAGCTGGCAGGCAGGCAAGAGATCACACCACATGGGTGTGAGATACTTCAAAACATCACCGTTACCACTGTCAGGGACAGAAAGAGCCCCTTAACACAAGTCAATTTTTCTCCACATTATTAGGATGAGGATAAAAGGGTTTAAAAAAATAATAATAACTTAAAAAATAAACCAGTGAAATCTAGATACTGACACATGAGTCCTAGACACATAGGTGAATTAAACATTTCTGAAAACATATTATTTCACCTGTGAAAATACAGGCTCTCGATGGCAAACTGCTAAGAGAGGACTAGATGTCTGGGAAGAATAATTGGGAAACCAAGTGGCTTATGCTTCTCTTCCACAAGACTCATCAATAATATGTCTAAAGACATCACTTACATTTTTGCTTTTTCCAAATATCAAAAGGTCAGAGTGGCTCAGTTTGCTGTTTCTTATACAAACTTTCTTCATTGATTTAGAAGAGAGAAGAGCAAAAAGATAGTAAAACTCCAATCAGCCTGAGAGAAAGGTTAAAGTCATTCTTTTTTATATCCATTCTGGGTAGTGATCCATAAAAAATAATTAGGACAAGGGTAAACCTATTATGTAGCACAGATTTGCCATCGGTCTCGTCAATCTGTATTTGCTCAGGCACTAAAGATTTGTTGGATCCTGTAAATTTATAATTAACATGTATATTAAATATATGTAGAAACGTCTCTTCCTTCATACCATCTAGATGAAGCCTATGAGAACACCTGCTTCTTCACCTTCAGTCCAAACCAGCATCCTCATGCATGCTCATCTAAAAAGTGTAATATTTCCCCTCCATTCTATTTTTTGCATTGACCAATTCTTCACACATTTCTGAACATCCATCATGCAGCTGTTATCTCTACCCAGCACTCACTGTCTGTCATATTTCCCTTGATCCTCCCTTTAAGCTAAGCTCCTTTAACACTGGCTGCCATGTCTCTTTCCTTCATCCCTCTGCTGAGCGGAGGTGGCACAGGGTCCCTCACTCTCAGGTGCTGGCTATGTTTTGTGCAGGATATATTAGAGACCTGTCAGAACTGGCCGGAAGGAGGGTGCATTTGAAATCATTCCTCTTATTGATAGATAAGTGCTCCCTGTCATTTATGCTTCCATTCTTGTTTTTACCTTTCACACTATTCCATATTTATCCTCCAGCTGCCTGCATATTTGACAATGCTGTTGCCGATAGTGTTATTCCACCAGATATGCACACGTTGGGCTGAAGTGACTGATGCGTGACCTTCCATGCATTCTGTGCTTAATACACACATCCAGGCTTCGTCCAGGACTGTTTGAGACATGCTGATGATCCCTATCCAGGTCCTTATTTTCTGTAATGGTAATAATAATAATACTAAGTGATAAGGCCAAGAATTTATTAAGCTTCTTTTTTCCCAGGTAATTAAATGTCATATCTCTGCAGCCAACTCGTTTAGTTGGCAATTCAGCCAGACAAAAATATAGAGCAAATGCAAAAGTGAAGCTTTCCCCCTTCATTGTGCAGGGGGATGTTTTCTGCCCAGTCTTCCAAATTCCCATTGGATTACTCAATAGGGAACACAAACACATGGGTGGAGGTAGAAAGAGAAAGAAAATGAGAGCAAGAGACAGGATGCGCTAGAGAGAATCCAAGTACATCATCAAACTCGATTTCACTTTGGGCTGTTGAGGTCACTCCAATGGCATGGTGGGCAGGGAAGGTATTTTCAGCAGTATTTTAGGAGATGTTAGCATATCAATGCTAGGTTTACAGTATCAGGAATTCATGTGCCAGACTATATTTAAAAAAAAAAAAAAATAAGAATGCCCAGACAGATGCAACACTGAATAGATGTATTTCATCAGCAAATATGACCTTTAATGATGTTTCCACCAAAAAGAAACAAAATAATTATTTCATAAGAAAAGAGACAAGTTTTCACAAAGTGGCTAGGAAATTTTTAATCTGCTTGTGAGAGAATTCAAGGTTAAGGAATTCAATCACCAACTTAATTGTAAACTCCTCAGAATTATCTTTCCCTATTCGATACACTGAGAAACAAATCTATCATCAGACATGAAATGCATCCAACAAACACAACACAGTTTAATGGAAAAGCAGTTAAAGATTTTTTTCTCTTTATTTACCCAAGATAACAAGAAAGTGGGGTGGGGGAGAAAAAAAGAGAAGGGAAGGGAAGGGGAGGGGAAGGGAAGGGGAGGGGAAGGGGAAGGGAAGGGGAGGGGAAGGGAAGAGAAAAAAGAAGACATGGAGTTGTTCCTGAGGACATAACCAAGTAACCCTGTTAAGACTATCCTGAAATGAGACGATAAGACAGATAACTCTGATGTAAAGACATTTTATACATATCTACATGATGGATTTTGTTTAGATATCTCTGCTTAATAAAATACACAATGTTCCTGGCTGTTTTGGTCCTTGGGGTCATTGCAATATTTGATATTTCTCTAGCTGAAAATGCAATTTTATTAGGCTTTACAAAATGTACTTTTTAGATATATATCTAACTCATAAAACATATTTTATACCTGAAAATAGTGGGCCCAGGCGAAATGAAGGGGTGCACAACATGTGTGCAATGTCATGCACAAAAGTCGTAAAATGAGCTCTGGGAGTCACAAACCTTTCAGAGACTGCTGACTCTGCACATGGATTATTGACGTCTGTGGGGAGGGGGTTGCTGGGGCGGGGTGTTTCCTCAACATCCTGTGGAATAGAAGTTGTCATTTGCTTGTGGACAAAAAGATATAAGTCCACTGCTGGGTCCAGACTTGGAATAGTCTGTAAACTTGAGAGCAGGTACCAATGATATGTCCAGACAGTCGGTAAACTTGAGAGTAGGTACCAATGTTCATGTGGCTGAAATGGACACAATGACGAATCAGCTCTCATCACCTACTGCACTAGTAATAGGCCCACCCCACCACACCCCCTTGTCATGGTTATCATATTATCTTTGTAAAACACATATGTAATCACAGGTGAGCCAGCGCTTACAAAATGTGGCACATTTGCCTCTCCTTCGCTTTATCAACCGACATGCTTGGCATATAAATCCAACCTCACACAAACTTAGCTCTCTCTACTCAGTATCTACAGCGGCCTAGCTGGAAGAGCTCAGAGAACACTGTGTAACCCAGCTGGTCTCCCTTGAACTTCAGGGCCAGTAACTCAAAGTGCTCAGTGTTCCCGAGTCTCCACAGCTTGTCTCTGATCCAATCACTCACCCACGCCCCTTCAGCACCCACTCTCCATTCGCATTGCTGAGAGGAAACTCCAGTTCTTATTTTTGAGACAAGAGGAGCTGTCAGAACAGTACTTCCTAATCCTCCCACCACTTGGCTGTGGCTCACCTGTCTTGTCTCTGGCTCATTTCCTTTGCCTTCTCTCCTGTAACTGTGGAAGCTCCTTTCTATCAACACCGTCCAATGCATGTCCACTCCTTCCTCACGTCCTCAATTTCTCCCTCTCTATAGAATCATTCTATCAGCATTCAAACATTTTTTTAAAAATATTTTCCAACTTAAAACAACAACAAAAACCCTACTCTCTACCCCGACTCCTGATCCAGATCCCATTCCATCCCTCCCTTCTTTAGAGCAAAAAGCCTGGAGGGTCTTGTCCTTGTTCTGCTCTCCAGATCCACTGGCCTATTCTCTACTGAACCCTGAACCCACACCTGTCAGTGACATGGCTGCACAGTGACACAGCTGAATCACTCTCAGCCACCCCTTAGCATATCTACTGTCCCTTCTAGAAACACTTGTTTTAGCACCCAGGACATGACTCACCACTTTCCCTCCCACTTCAGTGACTTTTGTTCCCTTCTTATCTCCCTGGTTTCTAAATACAGAATGTCCCAGTGTTTAGTCCCTGCAGGTCTATCTCCTCTCTTCCCCAGGGAACCCATCAGTCTCACAGCTTTAAAAACTATTCATAAGCCATTCCCTCCACATTTTTATCTGCAACCTGGACTTCTCCCAGGACTTCAGGATTATCTTAGCTGCCTGCTCAACATCTCCAACTAAAAGTATCTAGAAGAGAATTCCTGATTTCCATCTTCACAGGACAACTCTGTTCCTCTTACAGTTCTTTGACACAGTTAATAACTATGATCTACCAATTAATTGCTCAGGCCAAAATTCCTGAGTTGATCTTAACTGCTCCTTACCCCGTGGGTCATCACTACTCCATCATCTAAACACATTGGCTTTACCTCTCCTCTCCACTGCCACCAACTCCAAGGCCGGTCCAACACGCTTGCTCCCTGGGATGGTTACAAGAACTTCCTAAGTAGGACACCTGCTTCTCTCTTTTAACTGATAGTCTACTTTCAACACATTAGCCAGAGTGCTGGCTTCATAAATGCTAAGTCAGGTTATATCACAGCACAGTGATGCTTCACTCCCTCACTGTAAAGGCAAAAAATGGTCCCAGTGGCCTCCCAGCCTTTACAGGGACTGCCATCCCTTCTTCAGTCTCTGATCTTGTCTCTTGCCATTCTTGGTCTTTCCATCGAAGCCACATAGATTTATGGCTCTTTCTCCAGCACATCAACCAAACTCTGCTCCAGGTGTCTGTCTGGCTACCTCCTGCACTTCCTTCAGGTGTCTGATAAATATTCGCTTGTTAACAAGACCTTCCCCAGTCACTCTACACTATCCCCCGTCCACGCTGGGTGCCACACACGCCTCTTCCCTCTTTCCCAACTTTGCACTCCTTTCCACCGGAATCACCGCCATGTCACACCGCACATTTGTGTGTTTGTTTCTTGACTAAAACCCCTGCTAAAATGTGCAAGGCTTCAAAACAGGCACTACTTTACACTTATCCGTGTCCCTTGCACTTGGCAACGTCTAGCCCACAGCATAATAAGTATGGGTTGAAAAAAATGAATGGCCCCAAAGTTCGTGAGGTACTTTTAATGTTGTGTTCTTACCATTCCAAATTGTGCCCTGTCCCAGTGATTCCACAATTTCCCATTCCATGAATCCCATTAGCCAATCTCTATGACTGAGATTGTACTTGTCTCCTCTAACAGTTGGAAAAGTTGAAATGGGACATCTCAGATGTTTCTACCTGCCCTGCTTCTTCCAACCTCCTCTGTAGTGGCAAAGCAGTTTTCATAAGAAAACACCTCGATTCACTTAGGTCCACCAGCTTCACTGCTATCTATGAAAGTTCCTGACTTAGAAGTTTAAAAACACTGAGGCATCTAATTGCATTTTATTGTAACTGTTTTACTTCTCTGAGTCCTTCATAAGACCAAGGAACAAAGAAGTCGTCTTTGTCCTAGGCTGGCAACACTTGAGTGAGTGTGTGGTGACTAAATGGATACTATCAATAGATAATAAATACTTTCTGGAAGCTCATCAGCATCCTGCTGTTTTACATGGATTTTCTCATTTAAGCCTTTGAACAACAATATGAGGTAGAAACTATTAACTCCCTTTGCATTTATGGAACCTGAGATTTAGACAGCTAAATAATTTTGCCAAAGGTCACACAACAGCAAATGGCAGGGCTGTTCAACCTCCATCTGGCTCATGATATTAATGAGCCTCAGAAGCATCACAAGAAAACCAGGAAAGGCTCCCCGACCTGGCTACAGAACAGAATCACTTAAGACATTGATAAGCTGCAGTCTTTGGTTTCACCCCTAGAAATCCTGTTTTGGCAGCTCTAGGATGGAGCCCAGGGACCTGTATTTTAAGTAGTCACCCCAGGTGATTTTGGTACTGCCAATCACTACACAGGATTAGTAAGCAGGAAACAAAACATCAAATGGGGTGTTTAGGAGGCATTTAAGGAAGAAACTACTTAGAAAGTTGCTGGCAGGGATAAAGTAGGGCACGAGGCAGAGGTCATTCAGACCCCCAGAAAGGGATAAGCTGAAGAAGCAGTTGCCAGAAGGTGCAGGGTAGCTAAGGCTGGAATAAGAGACAGCCAGGTAGGCGCCTGAATGTTAGGTCAAGGTCAAAGACAATTAGAGGCCAAAGGGCAAGTGATTCTTGATATACGCCTTCAGAGGCATGGAGCAAAGCAGAGAAAGGAAGAGGTGTATTGATCCAGGTAGCTGAAAGGAAAACATTCTGCATACCAGTCATTTGAGAATTAGTTTCCTACGGAAAGAAACATTTGTCCAGTAATTGCACTGGGCATATAAACCAAACCTGCTAACACACCCAAATGTCTTCCTAGAATATGGTTTTGGAATACATATAATCCCCTGCCTGCTGAGTACCTACATGTTCTGTACATAACATGTCCTGCTAAACAGCACCCCCCCCCCCACACACACACGCCACAGGCAAGCTGCTTGTTCTTCTGCAGTCCTAGTCATTGGACAACACCCGGTTCATCAGGCTCCTGACCCAGGCTTACAAACCTGCAACCCTTCCCTCTCCCTCCTTCCAATCAACTAACTGTAGACACTTCTTTATTCTCTAACTTGATATCTTAGATCCTGCCCTTTTCATTCTCAGGGCCACTGCATGGCGTGAAGCCACATCGACTCTGCCTGCATCATTGCAGGAGCCTCATAATTGATCTCTGCTTCCAATATCAACACGCTAAACTGATCTCTTCAGAGCTGCCAAAGCATTCTTTTAAAAATGCAAACCTGACTATATATTTCATTTTGCTAATGGAGAGGGAAAACTATTTGTTCTTGTATATTTACCATGGATTAAGCTTTTACTAATTCTAGTACTTTGTTGTATCAACTTTCACTACTCCCGTTCCCAACATTAAGAATAAATATCTCACTGCTTTCTTTCCACTCATTGTTTCCCATTCCCAATCATCAACTTAAATTACAATTTTCCCATGACCGTTTCTTTGGAGGACCCCCTTGCTGGTCATCTACAGCCTCACTAGGCTGGCTGCCTGTGGTTAAGCAGAATAGGCCTGCACAATTCTAAGAGACACCATCACCTGACAGTCCACAATAATGTGGGGCCCAACCTGTACCTTGGTCAATTACCCAGGTAATTTTTATTGGCACTATTCATTTAACATAAATAATTTTCTTTTGCAAATTCATACTCCAAGTAAATCTATGTTATCTTCAGAGGTTTAATGGAAGGTCCAGTTCTTCCCAGGAGTACTTCCCAGTGGGTACTAGCTGAAAGTTTCTTAATTCATCAATGCTTATCCATTTTAGCACAGAATTAAAGAAAGGAAACACACTAATACGTATCAAGGACCCATTAGGTGCCATTAAGCATTTTCCAAAGTGTCATGCATTTAATACTTTATCTTCAAAATAATAACATTTCAATGCAATTCCAATTAAAATCCCAATGATGTACCTTACAGAAATAGAGCAAGCAATCATGAAATTCATCTGGAAGAATAAGAAAACCAGAATAGCTAAAACAATCCTCAGTAGAAAGAGCGAAGCAGGGGGTTTCGCAATACCAGATCTTCAACTCCATTACAAAGCAATAGTAACAAAAACGGCATGATATTGGTACCAAAATAGACAGGTAGATCAATGGTACAGAATAGAGGAAATGGACACAAACCCAAATAAATACAATTTTCTCATACTAGACAAAGGGGCCAAAAATATGCAATGGAGAAAAGATAGCCTCTTCAACAAATGGTGCTGGGAAAATTGGAAATCCATATGCAACAGAATGAAACTAAACCTCTATCTCTTACCCTGCACAAAACTCAACTCAAAATGGATCAAGGACCTCGGAATCAGACCAGAGACCCTGCATCTTATAGAAGAAAAAGTAGGTCCAAACCTTCAACTTGTTGGCTTAGGAGCAGACTTCCTTAACAGGACTCCCATAGCACAAAAAATAAAAGCAAGAATCAACAACTGGGATAGATTCAAACTAAAAAGCTTTCTCTCAGCAAAGGAAACTATCAGTAATGTGAAGAGAGAACCTACAGAGTGGGAGAATATCTTTGCCAATCATACTTCAGATAGAGCGCTAATATCCCAAATCTATAAAGAACTCAAAAAACTCTACACCAAGAATACAAATAATCCAATCAACAAATGGGCTAAGGAAATGAACAGACACTTCACAGAAGAAGATGTACAAGCGATCAACGGATATATGAAAAAATGTTCAACATCTCTAGTAATAAGAGAAATGCAAATCAAAACTACCCTAAGATTTCATCTCATCCCAATTAGAATGGCAATTATCAAGAACACAAGCAACAATAGGTGTTGGCGAGGATGTGGGGAGAAAGGTACACTCATACACTCCTGGTGGGGTTGCAAATTAGTGCAGCCACTCTGGAAAGCAGTATGGAGATTCCTCAGAAAGCTTGGAATGGAACCACCATTTGACCCAGCTATCCCACTTCTTGGCCTATACCCAAAGGACTTAAAATCAGCATACTACAGAGATACAGCCACATCAATGTTCATAGCTGCTCAAATCACCATAGCCAGATTGTGGAACCAACCTAGATGCCCTTCAGTTGATGAATGGATAAAGAAACTGTGGCATATATATACAATGGAATATTAATCCGCCATGAAGAATGATAAAATTATGGCATTTGCAGGCAAATGGATGAAATTGGAGGATATCATGCTAAGTGAGATAAGCCAATCTCAAAAACTAAAGGACGAATGATCTCGCTGATAAGCAGATGAGGACATATAAGGGGGGGGGTAGAAGGGGTTAGCGTTAGGGTAGGGTTAGGTTTAGGGTTAGGGATAAGGAGGGTGGTAAGAATGGAGGAAGGAAGGACTGTATAGAGGGAAAAGAGGGGTGGGAGGGGGGGGAAGGGAAAAAATAACAGAATGAATCAAACAACATTGCCCTATGTAAATTTATGATTTTTAATTAAAATAAAATTAAAAAAGAAAAACGAAAAAAAAAATATTTTATGTTTCAAAGAAGCAAATTAACATAAGTTCACCCAAAAGAAACAATATAATAATACAGGAAACTGCAACTGTCATCCTTTACCTTATGACCTATCTGTTCCACAAAGGCCATGACTATCTAATAGAGTGTATTATTGCTGTCCTTTTCTCATATATATATATATGTATATATATATACAGATAAAAGTATTTTATATAAGTTGAATCATACCATATTTTTAAATTCTATGATTCATTTTTTTCTTTTAACAGTAGACTTCAGAAAACCTTCCATATTTTCCATAGTATAATTTGTAGGTCAGTGGAATTCACTTAAATTTCAGCATGATATTTTACTGAATAGATATACCATTGATTTTGCTACCCCTTATTGATGGACATTAGTTAATTTCCAATTTTTTTACTCCAATGAATGTATCATAATTTAACTACTTTTCTATTAACACAGATTGCTTCTAATTTTTCTCTCTATAACGAAATGTGCTGAAATAAGAATCATTGTATATACATCACTATGCATAACTGAAGAATTCTTGATGAATTTCTATAAGTGGAATTGCTGGGTTAAAAGGGTATACACATTTTATATCATGGAATTAATGCCAAGATAACTTTAAAATAAGCTTTAATAAAGAATATTCCTGCTAATCATATGCGAAAGTGCTCATTTTCCCACATTATGTCAATACTAGATATTTTAATGTCTTTTAAGTCTTTGCTAATCCTATGCAAAGGAATCTCATTTAAAAATAAATTTATTTGATTTATAATGAAGTTGAAACATTTTATAAGTTTACTGTAACATAAAATTTCATCTCTGAATTGCTTAGTCTTCTATTAATCTACTTGAATTTGTTTAATCAATTTGTTATGTTACTGTCATAGACATTAATTCAATGCCTGCTATATGTCACAAATATCTTCTCCCATGCTGTCACCTATGTTTAACCATGTTCATGGCAAGTTTTTATATTTAGAAATATTTAATGTTATGATGCTAAGAAAGGCTTTCTCTTATGTTGCTTTCCAAAATGTTAAAGCTTTGTTTTAGCATATTAGATTGTTAACCCATATGGAATTTATTTATATATATGGCATAAAGGGAGATATGTATTCTATTTTATTTTTTTCTAACCAAATGTCATTATCTCCATCTTGCAAATGACAAAACTAAAACTTATAAAGGTTAAGGAGCTTGTCTGATGCAAGTGGCCTAACAAGACAATAAACCTTATGATACTTTCTACCAAACCAAGCCACCTCTCAAGAAACACCATACACTCCACAGTAAAACATTAATATACTCAGTACAAACAGCCTGAAAACGTCACTCACACTTGCTTTAGCAGCAAGAAGTGCCTTGGCATTGCTGATCATATATAGACATACCTGCCAAGATCTGCTCTGCATTTGCTCAGAGATGGAATCACGAAGTCCAGGAATAGAATTCCATTATTATTCAGCACCAACTAGCTGCTATCGTGAAAACAAAGATGCCTCAAATTGATACTTTCTCAAATGACAATTCTATGTTCTCTGGGCTAGAATCAAGTCTAACTGATAATAATCAGAGAAGAGGAGTAAGGCTGACATTTTATCTAAGATCATGAGGCTGAAGTGTCCAGCTTTGACCACCAGTTCCCAGCAAACCCCATCCCACTGCAAGCTACATGGATGGTGCCTTTGGTGTTTTTTATTTCACCTACCTAATGGGACTCAGAGTGGACACTTTGGTTGCCTTCCCAGTTTATAATGAATTTCTTTGCATTTGGGAATGCTCTCCATACCTCCATCCCAGAACCACAGGGTCTCAGAGAAAGGCCACTGTCCACCTTATGTCACAGGTGATTTTCCAAGCTGGAACTCACAGTGGACTGATCACATTCTCTTTCCCTTAGAATTTAAAGTTAGGATGAGGGAGTCAAGTCAACTGCATCACAAGGCTAAAACAAGATTTTGTATGCTCAGGAGCTGTGAGTGGTCAGTTACTGCCACGTAGACTGTGAAGTGAAGAAACTAACTGCAGGAAAGAAAAGAGAAAAAGGATGTCTGCACTGAGAAGGACAAGAGCTAGAGACAGACTACAATGTGGGTTTCTATGACATTCTGGTTAGGATTGTTCATTTAGTCAATAAATATTTACTGTGCACTTAATACATGCCAGATGTCATTTTAGGTGATGGAGAACTCTAAGATACCACTCCATCCTTAAAATAGTTTTTTGGTTTTTTTGGTTTTTGTTTTTGTTTTTTTTTTTTTTTTTGCTTAAGCTAAATGACAGTGATTTCTGTTTCTTGTAACCAGAGATTTATTGACTCATACAGGTCCATAAACACAAAACTCCTCTGAGATGTTTTACACTTTCAACACTTTCAGATGCCAGCTCCAATTTTCAGATACCCCTATGCTTCCTGTACAATCACTCATTTTATACACCTGTTACCTAAGGTGACTCCAAGTTCTTCCAGGGTAGTGGTTTTAAACTGTCATGACACAAGTCCCCAGTGTACTATGACAGATGATGAACTATGTCATTAGTAATTTTTTAATTGTAATAAATTGCTAAAGTTGGCTAGCGTTTTACCATGTTTTTCCCTAAGCAGATTCAAGGTCATGAGCAATGCCAGTCTCACTTGCATCTCTATACGCTTTCTTAATTGAAAGAAATCTGATATAACCAGCAGGCAGGGAATTTTGTCAACCCTGGGTGTGTATGCAGGAGTATGTTAGGTATGTGAAAATCATCCCTACTGTTTACCAAGGAAGATGGAAAGTTAAGACTCTCAGAGGCTGTGTCTTTCACAGAATTCTAAACATATCACAGTAACTCAATAAATAGTTGCTGTTGCTGCTTCAGATTCGATAGCTTGGAAGTTTTCTGCTCCTTAATCCTGCACCATTGCAACTGGCCAGGTAAAACATGTCCACGTGTGCTCTAGACCTCACGCCTTGAAAAATTCTGTCTCAAGCTGGAATATATACAAAGACTGGGTAAAAAATAAATAAATAAATAACATAATATGGTCAAACAAAGGTAAGAACTGTGCTGTAAACATTGCTTTTTGGCTTAAGTCCTCTCTGATGGGCAATGTCCCTCTGTCACAGGCCCCAGGGTTTTGGGAGGACCATGACTGGTCCAGAGATAGGCACATGACTTGAGTAAGGCCAGTTGGGATCCTTTTTGAGAAGCTGAAAGGATGCAAGCAAAGAGAACAAGATTTTCAATCTCAACTGACAGAAACACAAAAGCCTGGAGCTATGAAAATCTTTTACAGGAAATAAAGTCAACCCAGAGAATCTACCACACTAAGCTATGTTTACCACATGTGTGTTAGCTCATTAAATCCTTATGACCTCAGAAGTACCTAGCTAGTAAGCTCACTTTTCTGATGAGTAATCTAGGCTTCTGAGTTTAAGTCACTGTCCAAAATCTTTTTAGTCAGCAAAAGTAAGTGCAGAGATTTCAATGTATGTCTTTTTGTTTCTAAGGCTCACCTCTTACAAAGAGACAAAACATTTTGTAAGACTTTGAAGCCTCTCTGAAACTTCCTATCTATGTGAGTGTAGGCAAGTCTTTGTTTATCATCTGCCTTACATTTAGTGCAAGGAGTCAAGCATTCTTCATCTGTAAAGAACCAGAGTAAACATTTCAGCCTTTGAGGGACAGATGATCTCTGTCAAAACTACTTAAATCTGCCATTGGACTATAAAGATAATTATAGAGATGATCTCTGTCAAAACTACTCAAATCTGTCTTTGGACTGTAATTATAGACTGTATGTAAATGAGTGTATATGGTTGTAGGCAAATAAAACTTTATTTATAAAATAGACAGCAGAAAGAGGCAGGATGTGATCTTTCAGTAACAGCTTGCTGTCCTAAGCTATTACTTGTTGTGCAACTAGATTCAAATTCCATGTAGAAAAAATTTGTAATATTAAGAAATTTTTATTTACCCATGATGAAACACATACACACAAACATACTAAATCATCAAGGTGATTATAATAGGCTAACCCTCAGGGATTCTGGTATTTTGATTCATGAAGAGATCTATGCCAAATATCTAACTGAGGATAAAGCAAAGTTGAGGTGAGCAGGTAATCCTAGAGGGTGGACATATGTCCACTGTAAGGGGCAGTTCATCTTCCTCCAAGTCATTAAGTCAATGAGAAACAGGCTACCCTGCTTGGATAGAGAAATAAGTGCTAGGGACTTCCAGATAATAGAAAAATAAGAAAATCAAATAGCAAGAAATAAACACCAAAAATAGATGGTCTTTCCATGAGATGTTTAAAGATGCTTAGATCATTTCATTTTCAGTGGGAAAACAGACACATTTCCATTCATTTTCTAAGTATTTGTTTTTAAAAATTAAATCACTTTGTGAATAATTCAATATGTTTAAGGCATAAATTTAAATATCCGTGAGCTAACAATATTTGCTACAAATATGAATTAATACTTAAAATATTGCAGTGAAGAAAGTGTACAATCTTTGATCTACCTTTTAAAGTCTGGTTTCTAAGGGAAAGTGGTTGTAAGGGCATCTGGAGGGAGAAAGCACTCTCATTTCAACTCCCCACACCTCTACACAGGAACACAAGGGAATTGTCCCAGGTCTTTCAGAACTAGGAAACTGGAGAACAAGAAGACAATTTTATGACAATCACTTTTATGAGATTACTTTTAACTAGATCCAAGTGAAAGTTAATTTTCAAGCCCATACACATTTAGGTAATGATAGGCTGCCTGTAAACACCATTTAACAAAATGCATTTTATTTCTATTATGAGGAATAATTTACCCTTGAGGGACAACGTAGTCTTGTGTGTAATATAAAAAAGCAGAACCACGGACTTCCCAAGGTTGTCTGTGCTCTCCGTCTCCCCTCCCCTCGCACAGCTAACCATCAGGCATCTTTGCACTTGAGTAGGGAAAAGGAAGAAAAGACAGAAAAAGAGAAATGGAAGAAGTGAAGGAGGGAGGAAGGGAGGGAGGAGTGAAAGGAGGAAAAGAGGGAGAAGGATGAAAAAAGGGAAAAGATGAGAAAAAAGAAACGATCCAGGAATGAAGTGGGGTGGCAAAGGATATTTTTAAATGTAAGCTTAGCTCCCCAATCCCTCCAAGTGTTAAAGCGGTACAGACCCTCGAAAAGTTATTTACATGCCTAGGGTCCTGGAGAATTTCTGCTTGACCCCTGCCTGATCAGTCTGGGCATTCCCAGAAATCCAATGGCTTCTCCACACTCATGATGCCAACTATACCTCCTGGTGTACAACGTCCAAACCACTCATCTCTATCACTGATCAGCTCCAGGTCTCCCATTCTGAGCCTCCAATGGTCAGCTGTATTTCCCATCATTCAAACTTTCACATGAGCAAACAACTCAGCTCCCCTCTCCCACACCCCTACTGCTCACTGTGGAAACCTCAAGGATTATGACTCCACTGCTCTCAGTCAGAGAGACTTTTCCTTCAGAATATTTTTGCATCTGTTCCTCCCTTCCTATCCTTTCTGATATGTTTGTATGGGTACATGCACATATATGCATATAAACATGAACATACATATTTTTAAACAAGCAGTCCAGGTGATTCTAAATAGCACACAGGTATTTGTTCATGAGTAACTGTTAGAACTGATCAATTAGAGTATCTATTGTTCCCTTTAGACCTCAAACTCTTGGTTCAAAGTGACAGAGCTTCAATGTATCCTGATGCATCTCCACAAAACCTCACTGAAGATTAAATCATGATATGCTTGCAACCATACATTGCCTTTTAGTTTCAGAAATGTTAAAAAGTTAAAGAAAAAAATACATATCTTGGCATTGATGAGCTACAGTTAACATATCTCAAGCTTCCAAAACAGTCAGGGTTAATCTGGGTTATTTGCCTGGTGACTGAGATAAGGTTCCTTTGAGTTACACAGCTAGTAAGAGATAAGCCAAGATTGTTCAGAGCTCCAAAGCCTTCTTCATTCACCCCTTGGAGATGACCTGAGCAGTGAGCTCCAGGACTGGGCTCACCCTCTGCCACACGCATTTCCCTGGCATATAAACATGAAACGTCTGGAAGAGTGGTTGGCACAAGTTAAGCTCTCAATAAATGCCAGTGTTCCTGTCTCCACATTGCAGCTCTGGGGATGAACTGGGAATATGAGCTACCAAGCGTGAGAAGGAGCACTATTAGAAGATATCATAAGGGACAAACTGAGCCTCAGTTTCTCTGGGGAGGCTGCTGGACCAATGAATGTTTAAGCAGAGACCTGAACAATGGTGAGCAGCATTTCACTATCAAATCAAAGGGTGGCATGCAGGGCTTTCTCCAGAATCCCCATCCCTGATATGAAAGAAGAGCTTTGCAATCTTCAGCTCTCGACCAGAAGACAAGAAGTAACACTGAATTGCACCATTCTTCTTGGCAGCCCAACCTGACTTTGTCCACAGGCTTCCCACCAGGTCCCAAGGTGTCCAAATGAGGCCCCCTAGGAAGGAAAGCAAAATTGAACCACCTGACTGTCAAGCAGACAGATGAATCCATCTGCTTGTAGGGCAGGTGGCAGTGGAGCAATAAATTAGCCCTATAAAATACTTCAAATCTAAGTGTGTAATCTCTCTTAATTACAATGAGATATTTCTACAGAGGATTTTTTTTTTTTTTTTTTTAAAGCAGGCAGATAAAATTACAACGTTGAATTAACTGGCAAGTCCCTCTCTACCTCCCCAACTCCCAGCCCTCCATTTAGGCGGCTCAACTTGCAACATTTGGGAAGCTTTATTATTCAAGGTGATGTCAGCCTCAGCAGATCCGCAGCATGGGGTGGGACAGAAGGAGCATTACACAAACTCCGTGGGAACCCAGCCCATCAGCTCTTGGCGCCTAGAACAGAACAGAAGGCCACATCGGTTTGCTTTACGGTAGGCTCCTAGGAAACACAAAACCAAACTCACGCATTTAATTACTGATACGAAGACTTTCCTTGTCCAAGATCATTGAAAATTATTTTTAAAACAAAACCAAAAGCCATGTGAAAAAAAAAAATGTTCATAAAATATGCAGACCTTTGCTTGAGACTCATTTAGGAATAAAGAAATAGAAGCCCCAAGCCAAGTAACAGGCAAGTGCAGAGATGGTAAATACACCAGAATCTCATCTGTGAATACTGAAAGATCAGCTTCATTTGGGGCAGGGGACAGAGCTCAAAAACAGCACAGTCTATAGGCACTTCCTTAAGCGCGCGCACACACACACGCACACACGTTTCTATTAGAAAACATCCAGGAGTCTGCTGAAACTCTGACATCCTATTCCTTGTACCAGGAAGACCCATCCCTACTTTGTTGGCCAAATTAAGAATAACTTCAGCGAGGCTTTTCCTGGTGTCCCCAAGGTACAGTTGGTCTCTCCCTTCTGTGCCATCCCAAGTCTGCTCCCTAATACATCTATTACTGTCCATATAATACTGGGATGTAATAAATCTACACTTCTGATGCCCCACCAGATAGTAAGCTACCAGACCAAATGCACACCCATCCCCCAAGGATCCTGACACCCAGCACGATACTCAGCACATGGCTGTGCACGTTACAGGTTGAACAAAATGTTAAACAAATAATAATCTACACTACTCCCTGCTAAGAGAACTGGTCTTTATGCATTGCTTGGAAAGGCGCCCGAGAGCACGCTGAGTTAAAGTCACAGATGATTTTGTTACATGCCCCAAGCTTTGGTCAGTTCTAGTATTTTCCCCATATCAAACTGAAGATATGTGCTTTCTTAATTTTTTTAAATTAGTCTCTTTTTTAGTTTTCTTCTTGTCCTACATAACAATAACCAGGATATTATGATTTGGTGTGTTAATTACATCCTGCTCAAGTAAATAAAATATTAAGTTATTCCATCAAGCCCTGTTCATCTGCATACCACCTTGAAGACACAGTGATAGAGTGGTGCAGGTAACCCACTTGAAGAAATCTTGAATTAATATTCAAGCTGAAAAGGTCATTGGAGATTATCAAAGTCAAACTATTCACAACAAGGAAACCACAGTTCCAGAGGATCCTATTTCTTTCTCAAATAATGAAACTGGTGAGTAGTAGACATTGGACAAACATCTACAATCCCAATCTCCCATTTTAGTGCTTTTGCTCTGACATCTAGGTCAAATATGGGAGAAAAATAAGAGTTTTCAAACATTTAAAGTACTATTGCAAATATTTAAGATACTTTAAAATATACTCTTTTTATTAAAAAGACTGGAAGAAAATGAAACAAACTCTGGAGGGGTAATGAATGTATTATTTTTTCTCCTTATTAGCTTCCTAATAATTTGCAATATGGTCACAGTCACTGCATCATAAAAAAAGTAAAAAGTACGCCATATGCAATGGGTAATTTATCGTACCAATTTGACTAGGTGATGGCACTGAGTTGTTTAGTCAAACACTTGTCTAGATGTTACAGTGAAGGTTTGTTTGTTTATTTATTTATTTATTTGCAGTGCTGGGGGATTGAACCCAGGGCCTCGTGCTTGCAAGGCAAGCATTCTACCAACTGAGCTATCTCCCCAGCCCTATTTATTTATTTTTAATGTTCACAATCAGCTACCAGTACCTAAAGCAGGTTGTCTTCATAATGTAGGCAGGCCTTACCCAATTAGCTAATACCCTTAAATGCAAAGATTGAGGTTTCCCAACGAAGGAATTCAAGACTACAGCATAAAAATCTTGCCCGTGTTCCCAGCTTGTGGGACTGCACTACAGATTTCAGGCTTGCCAGCCCCAAAATCACATGAGCCAGTTCCTCGATTAATCAATCTCTATACACATACATAGACTGACCCTAGATCTAGGTATTCTGTTGGGGCCATTTCTCTGTAGAACCCTGATTAACACCACACATTTCCATACTTGTACTTTTAAGGGAGAGAGGCTTACACCTAAAGAAGATCGATTAGGGGGTTGGAAAGAAAAGAAAGTAAAATAATAAGTCATCTACAGAAAGAGCTAATATTCATCTGTTGTTTGTTCACACAACAAATGTGAGAACAAAGCAAATCAAGTCCCACACAGGACACCTCATCAAATCAATTAATTATAAATTAGTTTCTGTGAAAACCTTTCCAGGGCACATACTAAAGAATTCTTTTCCTGATGTTGTTTATCTTTACACTTGATTTCCATTCTTGGTTTTGTGATTTAAACAAAACAAAACAACTAAAACACTCCCACCCAAGTTTCACAGTTTGCTTATGGTATTTTTCTCTCTTTTTGAGTGGGTGCCAGAAAAACCACACTCATCTCATTTCCCTAAAACAACACATTCCTCCTCTTCCTGCCCCTCCACAGAGAAGCCAGCAGGATTTATTCTAGGGCTCCTTTGCATTACTGATGTGCAGTAGCAGGCCTGTCTTCCTGTATGCTGTTACAGAGCCACCACACAGGAGTGAGTGACAAGGGAATGAATTCCACAGCCCATGGGGACAGCCAAATCAACATTTGAAAATATTAATGAAATAAAATTTAAATAAGAAGTCTTTTCTGCAAATCAGCACATCCTGAATTTCCCTTTAAAAAAACAGAGTACTGATGAAATGCAGACCAGCTCCTAGCTCTGTTGAATGCTTGTCATGACACTTCCTAAGCAGAGAGACGAACCGAGACTAAGTGTTTATTACACGACCCATGAAGCCCCTTGTTCTCAGTAGCATGTGAGAGGGTGATGGCCATGACTGGGTCTTTGAGCAGTGTGTCAACCGGTCTCTTGAGTAAAATGATTTTTAAAATGATGCTTTAGTTACAGTTCCCAGTCTTGGTGGTGTCCAGTGAGTATCCGAGTAATTAGTGACATTTCACTGAACTGGCTTAGAAAAAAGAAAAGAGAGAAGTCACATCCTAAGGCTGGGGAACTTGAAAATGTGAGGACAAAATACTTATGGACCACGCTCTGAGCAAAAGATACAGACTTTAGATTTGAAATCTTCTCTCTTAGGCCTCATCTATGACCTCATTTTTTAAAATGCAGGGAACAGAAATCTATCAATCAATCACTCTGTATGGATAAGTTAAAGTTTTAAATGGAAAACAATTCCATTTAGAGCATGATTTTCGATAATCCTGAAGACCCAACATTCCTCATTTTACCTTCTAAAACTGAAAATGACACCCTGATATCCTCCTAGAATTTCTAGGAAGGACATGATGAATTGAACAGAAAGCTTCAGAATGCTACGTGGCATTTTCAGGACCAAGACTCCCTGGTTGATATCACTCACAGCTACAGTATTTTAGGCATCTCAATGACCTACTTTTTCCAACTGGAGAATGACATGTACAATTAAGTCCCTTTGGTTGTCACCAAAAAATAATTTTTAGACTCCAAGTTTCTTTGAATTATAATTATATCATTTGTTAATGTTACACTCAGAATTTATTAAGTGTAAAGGGATGACAAAGACAGTTTATCCTCAAAAAACTCAAAAGCAACAGAAATAGACAAGAACTCAGCTACTTACAGATGAACAAGCAGACAGGGGACACTTTGCAGGGTTCCCCTTTTCCAAAGGCATTGATGAAGGTTTACTTAAGAAAGAAGACACACATTCAAGGGAAAATGGGGGAGGATCTCAAGAGAGACACCTTTGGGGTAAGGCAAAGAGTATACATTCAAGGGAGAATGCAGTCTGTCTCTAGAGGGAAAGACAGCCTAGCATGAACAATCTTTTTACATTTTTCGCTTAATATAAATGTCACTGTGATGCATATACTATTTGACAATTCAACTATCATCAGTTTATTTTAGTCAGATAACTTTAGTCACTTTAATAACTTAGAATTTCTTATATGGACATAACACAATTCCATATACCTGGTTTTCTACATATGGAAATTTAGTTTGTTCCTTATTTTCTATCATTATAAACAATACTCCAATTAGCATTTTTGTAAACCTCTTCTTTCCAATATTAGAGTGGAATCTCTAATTTATTAATATGAGGATCGTTAGCTCTGTCACCTACAGCTTATTGGTTTGTGTGCACAAAAATAAAGTGTGACTTTGTCCACTAGACTGTTCATATTTTCTATATCTGTTCTAACATTGGTCCACCAAGGACCTCAATTACTAAGAAAAGGAAGTAAAAACTTCTCTGATTTTGAATTTGCCAATTTCTCTTCAATTTTTTATAAATTGCAAAGTTATTTTATTAGCTGCATATAAGATTAAAAGTATTATATCTTACTAGTCTCTTGTTCCTTCTATCATTGTATAGTGACAAAGTTGACACTGAACCATAGGCCATCTTTGGGCAATTACTGTCAAGAGTCTACTCCATGAGGAGTCCTGCAGTGGAGTTACGGATCAAAGACTCAGCAGACAAGCTGATTAGGTTTGAAGGCAAGTGCTGCAAGCTCACGTGCACACTGACTAGCCAAATTTGTTAAGAATAGAAATTCGGAACCAAATCTTCCTACTAGATATTTTATATAGGCTCAGGTAAAAAAGAAAGTTATTTGTTGATTTCCTAGTATCTCAAAAAGACTCCCTCCAGAGGGAAGACTTTGGTTCTGGTGCCTGTTCCAAGGTTACCACTCACACCAAACCAATTTTTCAAGTCAGTCTTTCAACTTGTAGCTTCTGGAACACATGGGAAGTATAAATAAAGATTCCAAATTCACATAAAGATGGATCTATGAACTCAGAATTTCCTAGGAAAACCATTTTTCCCCACCTTAAACCCAGAAGACGACAAATATCCTTTCGTAAACTAATGGGGAGACTCTTTACACTATGCTTTCCAATGGGGTGCAGCCAATGGGCTTTCCAATGGGGTGCAGCCTTGACAGGCTCTTGTTCTATGTGGCCACCTCCAACAATGACCATTTAAGCTCAACTGTCCACCCTCCAGCAAGGGTACCACAGAGTCATCCCACACACTCACCTCCTGGTATTCAGCACCTTTTGTATTTAGTATCTGGTGGTTTACTTCACTTCCTTACAAGGTCGGTCATGCATTTCTTAGGATGTTTGCCATATTTCATCTCATGTTTCTTGACATTCTTAATGGGAGGGCTTTCAGGGTATCTACCATGCAATTCTGCAGGAACCAGATATGGACACATACACCACATGCACTTGGAGCTGCATGTGGCCTGTGGTAGGTGCTATATGAGTGTTTGTTGTCATTGAAAGAACTTCTTTTCTCAGTGTAGAAGCTAGGTAACTAAAATAGGAAGCTCAATACATTGCAGTGACTTGATTGATTACACAAAAGTATATATTTTAAAATTAAACACATTCCTATGGGGCATGTAGATTTTTTTTTAAATTCAAGATGGAATCAATTATGTGCTCTTTGTTGGGTAGAGGGATGACTTCAATAAGCAATACATCTCTGTGTAAAAATACAAATTTAAAAATAAAATCTCAAAAAGTGATCACTTAAAACAGACTACTTCATGAACTATGAGTAGCTAAGACTTAGAACTCTAGTGCTTTTCTGAAAATTATACATTTAGACCAAACAGGGGCAAATATAGGGCAGTTGAGGGAATTTAAACTTTAGGACCTTTCATTTGCTCAGGGACAGGAAAAGGAGCTTCTCGTGGATTTGCACGATTCTGTTTTGGTAAAGTTTGTGAAATTTGCAACAGAAATACATTTCACCCATAGTCAGTTAAGATAACTTTTTCTACCTCCACTCACCCCACCATACTTTCCTCATGTCAGGTAGTGCTAGATGATCCAGATATTTTGGGGATCCAGCTAAGGAGAAATTGAGATGGCTTCACATTTAGTTTAGGTTTAGTGAGATGTGTTTATATGTCTGTATGACATTTTCTAGTTAACTCACTCCCATGTATAGTTAAATTATTACTAGCTGTCCCAGGATAGGAATGACTTTCAAGATACTTCCACCAAGCTCCCGCCCATAGACTTAGTAGCCCCATTTGGTCATGGTGAAGCCAGAATTGGGAACAGGTAGTTAAGTGTAGAAATAGGGGATCGGGTCAAATCAAGGAAATAAAGGCCCTGAAAGTCATCTGCCTCTGGAAGTTGGAGACTGCCCCTGGAAGAATGGAATGTCAAGGATCTCCGGAGCCCATTGATTACCAAATTTACCTGCCTTTATCAAGGACTGCAAGCATGGAGCTGCTAATTAATGCCCCCTGGGCCCCTGCCTGCCTGAATCACCTTGGCCCTCCCCCTGCCCATGGCTTTTCACTTAATGCAAAACCAGGCCTAGTCACCAGGCAGGAAGGAGAGATAAGGGGAGGAGAGAACTGGAGAACAAAAGAGAATTTAACCTATAAAAGATGTAGGGTGCGCTCACTACTTGGGACTTTAGAACATCAGCCATGGCCCCCTTCTCCCTGCCGGGAGAAGTCTGTATTATTAGCTTTAAATAAAACCTGCTTAATATGCTTGCCTTGGCGTGCTTCTCTAGTGTTCAATCTTCAACGTTAGAAGGAGCAGAACTCGTCTCCGGTAAACGGCGGTATCAATGGGACAGTGGCATCTGGCACTGGAAGTCAGTGTGGAGCAGAGGAAGCAAGTTTTGAAATGTAATGAAGTTAAGAGGTAGAAATTTCAGTGTCTATTAATACCAAGAAATTCTGGTCAAATATACTAAAGATTGAATTATCTGTCTCTTCTTATTATAGAAAATATTACAAAAATCACTGCTTCAGGAAACAATCAATGAGCAGTCAAAATATGCAGAAATGTGTCACAGAGGGATGTCAATTAGCAAAAAAAAATTTTGTGGTTTGTGATATTGGCTCTTTCAAATTTACATTTTGATCACTTATCATTCTAAAATCATACTATGCCAACTTCTATGTCTGAAATTTTGCAGCAAAATTCTCAAAACCGTATAAGCTTTAGAGTCCACAAAGTCTATATGTATTGAAAGAATGGACATTTTTTTAAGCTGTCTGAGGTCACCCTCCCAGTTATCTTAACTCCCTAAGGTCACCCTCCCAGTCATCTCAACTCCCTAAGGTCACCCTCCCAGGAATGGGAACAAAGCCCTTAAAACTGTTCCAAGAAACAGCCCCAAACAGAGAATAAAAGGGTAAATTGAGCCAGATAGCCAGATAGTGATCAAACAGAATGATTACCAGAAACTATTGACCAGAATCTACGCCCTGTTGTAAAACATTGTGAAACATGTTGTATGTTATCAGCAAACCCAGACCCCCTTTGAAATTTCCCGGCAGCTTTGTCCCCCTTTTCCCTTTCATGTGCGACCCCTCCCGATGTGTGGTTTCTGCCTTTATAAACCTACAAGATTTTCTGCTCGGAACTCGACTCCTGGAGTTGGGTCCCAGCGCGCTGGAATAAACACCTCTTGCGGTTTGCATCAAGTGACGCCTCCTGCGGTTGATTGGGGTTGCCGTCCATCCATGGGACAGAGTTGGGGTTTCCTTTTTGGGGGGCCTTACATTTGGGGGCTCGTCCGGGATAAGATGGCCCCCCCTCATCCGCGGAGTCGACCTTGGAGGTAAGAAGGGGTACCCCGAAGTTGTCTTTGTCTTGTGTTTTGTTAGTTGGTCTGATTCTGTTTCTGTGAGCGCGCTTTCGGTTTCGGTGGCAGCCGTTCGGTGACTCGTGAGAGGGGCCGGACAGTGGCCGGTAGACGTGCCTGGGGGGCCACAGGTTGCAGCCCTGGGGGACGCCCTAAGGGTGGAAGGAGAGCCAGGGACGCCTGGTAGTCTCCGTCGGTAAGGGCGCTGATGGGGTTCAATTGGTGGATCAGAGATTGGCGCCCATCTGTATCTGGTTCTGTTGTGTGTTTGTGGCGGAGGTGGAGGAAGGGTTGGAACAACTGGGGGGTTCTCGGCCCGGGCTACTCTCGGGTGGACCCCAAAGGTTCCTTCTCTGGACTCCCCCTCCCGACAGCCCTGAAGGGTAACTTAGCAAAGT
Source organism: Sciurus vulgaris (assembly GCF_902686455.1). Classification (NCBI taxonomy): domain Eukaryota; kingdom Metazoa; phylum Chordata; class Mammalia; order Rodentia; family Sciuridae; genus Sciurus; species Sciurus vulgaris. Next base: position 191,196,284 of record NC_136461.1, read on the forward strand.
AGCTTCAGTCTCAAAAGTAATGAAAAATAAGGTCTCATAATTTTAACATCCAACCTGTCCGGATGAGATGGCTAAAATGCCTTAGACACAGAGTTTCTGTTAAAACCTGTTAGATCCTTCCAGATCTCAGTCCAGGCTTACATTGAAATATAAATAAAAGAAGCCTAAAGGCTCAGTAGGAGACCAGTCTCAAACCCAGGGAAAGAAAAGGTAAAAAGAGTCTTTAAAACTCCAGCAAAGTAAATGCTATATTTTTAATTATATGTTTTTTTGAGCTCATGATTTTTTGATCAGTTCTATTTTTATTCAACTAGAGTTTTTGAACATCTGTTACACTGCAATGGAGATTCACCTATAAAGTTACAAGGGCTTGATATTGTGTTATTTGTATGTTGTGCTGTCTGATGTCATGTTTTGTCTGTATCAAAACTGAGCGCTCCTAAAATTAAGATTTAAAAATGGATCCAGATACTTTTAATTCACGTGATTTAAAAAGGTTCAAATTGGGTAAACTAATAAGAGTAAAATGTCTTTGAAAATAACTTGCAAGTCTCTAGGTGGTCAAGCTAATAAAATATTGATGTTAATAAAATGTCTAATATCAATTGTTTCTAGGACTTTTCTTCAACAGGGAAGAGACAGCAAATACTGTTCAGGACACTTGTCTGATATCTTGGTTTTTACAGAATAAGTGAATTAGAGTTAACATGTATGGGATTACTCTAATGTGTTTGTAGAGACATCTGATTAATTTACAAAGTTAAAATGCTAATTGTTAAATAACATCGAGTACTTTTAACTCCTTGAATTCCATGGGGTATCATACTTAAACATTATTGGTGTTTTCATAGGTTGGTAAATAAAAGGGTTTAAACTTGCTTTGTGTCATCACTAAACTAAAAACAAGGTTACTAAGAGTATGTCCTAACAAGTGCAATTCTATATACAAAGGGTCCCAAAAAGTTTCAACTGTGTTTCAATTAGAGTACTATAAACAACAGAATATTTAATCTTATTAAAATAGAGTAATTTATCTAAATTCAGAAATTTCATAAGAGTTGTTTCAGAATGTGAACAAAAAGGGGTCAACGAGTAGGAAAGAGAAAATAAAAGGTTCTGGGTATGGAAATATATTTAGTAAAAGGAAAAAGGAAATGTTTCTGGGTAAGAAAGTGCTTGTGTGATGAAATACATGAGGGTCTAAGTAAGTGCTAAGAAAGTCTATGTAAGTAAAGGGCAAGTTTCAACAAGTTTGTGTGTAACTAAGTTGGTTATATGTATGTGAGACAGCTAAAACTATTGAAGGTTTTTCCTAAGGTGAAATACTAACGTTCTGATATAAACCAAAGTTTAATCTATATGGTAGAATGACATGGTAAAATGACAAGGATTTGAAACACTAATTTACTCTTAACTTTGTGTCTATTAAGTTTTATTCTTTAGAACAATTAGTCTTAAAAATTGGGGTGTATACAATTATGATTAAACAACTATTATAGAGTATTGTACTTTGTTACAGAGTATACATTTCTCTTTAAAAACTCAATTTGGTAAGATAAAAGTGTCAAGGTATTTGTGAAATGGTCACTAGTTGTATATTAAATGTGTTCATATTTTTCAGGACCACAAGTTTTTAAAGCAAGGAATTTATTAAGCTCTGCTATCCTCCAGATTAAACTTGTCTGTAATGGTAATCTTAAACTTATAAAGAGTAAATTTTATTGGAGATTTATTTCTATCATTTAATGTTCTATTATAGAACCTGCTATCAATAGGGTATGTGTAAAATTTGTTACTTTTTACACTGAGATAAAGAATTTCAAGTGTAAATGTATTTCTAAACATTAGAGTCTGACTTGTTTAAAGGTTAATATTGTGAAACATGAAAACATTTTGCCATTTAATCACAAAAGGAAAGTTAAAAGCTCTCTCAGTGCAGGCCATTTAGCTCATCTCGTAGAGTTCCTGACTCTCAAGCGGGAGGCCTGGGTTCGAGTCCCAGCACTCTCGGATTGTGGAAATAACAAAAGCTCTTTCAGCCTTTCTTTGATTCATGTTTTAGATACTATGTTAAATTGTGTTAATTATAAAGTTTATATAGACTCAGGAAACAGTATATGTAAACTACTTAATGATATTTAAGGAAGAAGCAAAGATCAACATCAGAATTAGAACACTTAAGATCTGTAAAGAGCCCTGCCTTACCTGAGATAAGGCTCTGCCTCCCACCTTACTGCATGTTAGAGTGACTCCAAAATAAGCCAGACTTCAGCTTATTTAAAGTTATAGTCAAAAGATTGGTTCTTGTTGTAAAAGTACTGTGATCTCAAATAGGGGATAGAATATAGTTCTCAATCAAAATTCAAGATAGCTATTATACAAGCTGAATATATTTTTACTCTTGCTAATTTCATTTTGTAAAACTGTTACCTGTTAATGTTTTGCAGAAGTAGCTGCTTCAAGAATATACAACCTAGGTAACTTGTGATAATAAGCCATCACCTATAGAATAGATAGTGGTAACTTCCAGTACTAATGCAGACTCCAGTTAGATAAAAGGGTAAATAACTGTAAAGTTATGGACATCAAAGTTAAAGCCCATTACTCTTAATTTATGACTGGTGAGACTGGCTTGCTGGATAATTAAGATCAAACTTAGAAATTGGAGTTAAATACAGAGGTCAAGAAAAGTCCATATTTGGGTCTTGCCCTCAACGTTAGCCTGAACCCAGGGAGTAAGAGAACTTCTCTAAGGAGCGTTGCAACTCTGGGTCACACAACCTCCTGATCAAGGAGATTGTTGACTAGAGGATGAAAAATCATCCAGTGCATCTGCTGCAGAGGAGGGTCATGGAAAAGGGGAAACATCCCTTGATGTTTCTAAAGGAAGTCACCCCATCAAGAGACCCTGCCTAACCAAAGTCACTGGTGGAGCTAAGGAGCCGCTCTTAAGTTCTGTACGAGTGACCCCTGTGGGACTCAGCTGACTCTTTAACAAGACAGGAACCAGGTCAATTTGACCAGCTTGATCTTAGACACCCAGCAAAACAGTTAAAACCAAAGTATAGCCATTCGTGGGCATTTAAAGGAAATAATAGTTAAATGTAACTTTAGATGTAGCCTGATAACTATCAGAGAAACTGCCAGAGTCAGAAGTTTTTAGTCAGTTTAAGGCCTGCAGACCTTCCTAAGCTACACAGGTAGACTTAATCTATGTTTGCCAGTATGATTATCTATTTCTAAGTAACAGAAGTATAGAGATCTCTACTAAACACAGGTTATACCAATAAAGGGATATTTTACAAAATCAGATGACATTAAGTAGCTTAACTATATTTTTTAGGGACATCTATGGCAATGTTAAAGTCCCCAAATGAAGGCCTTGTCCTCTCCAGCCTTTGCTAGGCCTAGTTATGGGAACAATTTCTCAGTTCTTTCACCTCCTGGTGAGAGATTAACTTCTGTCATTTTCATGATACTCAGTGGCATGTTTCAGATGCTGCAACATTTACTTTGTGCTAATCTCATTTCAGTACTCATGTCTTTTTGTTCTTCTATCATAGAAGCAGCCACCCCCAGATGACTTTACAACCTGCTCTTCCCCAACCAGGCTTCTTCCTGGGACCCCTCGATTGACCCGATTTTTAAAAAGAAGGAACTCCAAACTGCTTGCCCCTCGCTGCCCCCATTCAGCTTCGAAGCAGCCAGAATGACCGACGCCCCTTTTCATTTCCTTAACAAGCAGTTATGGGTTCCTAAAGCTAAAGCGGGGAATGAAGACAGAATTGGGAATAGGCAGTTAGTGTAGAAATAGGGGATCGGGTCAAATCGAGGAAATGAAGCCATGAGGTCATCTGCCTCTGCAAGTTGGAGACTGCCCCTGGAAGAATGGAATGTCAAGGATCTCTGGAGGCCATTGATTACCAAATTTACCTGCCTTTATCAAGGACTGTTTATCAAGGACTGCAAACAAGGGGCTGCTAATTGGTGGCCCGCCCCCTCGGCTCTTGCCTGCCTAAAATCGCCTAGTCACCTTCATCAGGGAAAGAATAAGTGCTGTACAGGTACTAATGCTCAGGCAATAATACCAGTCCCTCTGCCATGGAAATAGCTTTGGTGAAGAGTATATAGAGACAGAAGTTCCATGATTAGAACTTACCAGAAAAGAAAATGGGGAAATGAAAGAATGGACATTTTTTTAAGCTGTCTGAGGTCACCCTCCCAGTTATCTTAACTCCCTAAGGTCACCCTCCCAGTCATCTCAACTCCCTAAGGTCACCCTCCCAGGAATGGGAACAAAGCCCTTAAAACTGTTCCAAGAAACAGCCCCAAACAGAGAATAAAAGGGTAAATTGAGCCAGATAGCCAGATAGTGATCAAACAGAATGATTACCAGAAACTATTGACCAGAATCTACGCCCTGTTGTAAAACATTGTGAAACATGTTGTATGTTATCAGCAAACCCAGACCCCCTTTGAAATTTCCCGGCAGCTTTGTCCCCCTTTTCCCTTTCATGTGCGACCCCTCCCGATGTGTGGTTTCTGCCTTTATAAACCTACAAGATTTTCTGCTCGGAACTCGACTCCTGGAGTTGGGTCCCAGCGCGCTGGAATAAACACCTCTTGCGGTTTGCATCAAGTGACGCCTCCTGCGGTTGATTGGGGTTGCCGTCCATCCATGGGACAGAGTTGGGGTTTCCTTTTTGGGGGGCCTTACAGTATATAATGCCCAAAAAACAAATAGGCACTAGAGTAAAAACAAAGCACACATTTAATGAAATAATGAATAATTGCATTTTGGCCCCAATATTATAAAAAAATTTAGACTTTTAAGACTTAACAGCAAATAAATCCTTTTATTTATCTGTTTGGTAAAAACAAAACCTTAGGAAATGCACATTTCTGTATTTTAAATTATATATACTTTGCTCTTCTATAAGGCCAATCTAAAATAGAAATTCAACCATTTATAAATTCCCCAAACTAAGTTTTACCATTGTCTTAAAACTTCCTTCTTCAATAAAATAAGCCGAATGTTAAACTGCAACTCTCAACTTGACTAGAGGAAAAATAAATTAGTGCATTAAAGTTTATGGTTCAGAAGACTATCTGATTAATAAATTTTGTTCAGAAAGCTGTAAAATACAAGAACAAATTCCTGCTCACTACACAAATACAGAAATCAATGCCCAGTAATCAAGTACAAAAGACAATTTAAAAAAGTAATTTTAGTTAAATAATTTAGGTTGCAGCATTTCTAGAAAGAAGTACCTCCCTTAAAAATTATGAGATAGATAAGGAATGAACTGGCATCTAGTGTAATATGTACTGGATCTCCCTCCTTGATTTTCATGTCAAAAGCTATGAGTTGCTAAAGATGGATGCAGCTTCTCTCTGCTACATTCCTTTGATGTTGTCATTTGCCTTAGCTGCAGCATGTCCAAGTGGAAATGTCGACCAGGCAGCTGAAAATGAAGGAGGGATTCTCAGGAGAGAGGCCAGGCCTGCCTGGAGAGAAGGTTCCAGCCATCCTATGCAGAAAAAGGCTGAGGAGGGTCCTGGAAATCACCAAGTATGAGGAATGAAGTATGAACAACAAAGAAGAGAAGCTATTGTACCTGTGGGTGTTTTAAAGACAGAGGACACACATGCTCAGTCTGCAACATTTTGCAGGAAGACAAAATGGAAGAAAGAAAAAGAAAGGATACAGCGAAGAGAACCAGTGGTGTCCAGAGACATGAGATAGAAATTTAAGAGCAATAAGATGGATTCACCAGACCTAATTTTCCTGTTAGTCATAAAAACCCATATTACATGTTATTGTTTGTGTACCAGACAGTGCATATTTATTTTAAAAAGTGTGAGTAGAAACATGTGCTTGACCCTGAGAATCACTTTTAGCAGCAGTAGGAGCGGCCAGGACTTTCCCATTCCATTCTCGGTCGTCTCTAACCACTCCTACAGCCTGAAGCTCAAGGCCTGCTCTGCCTTAACCTATCAAAGACTCTAAAGAGGTAGGAGGAAGGCTGGGAAACTTAAACACCCTAAATAACATAAAATGTGTTTGTCCACATTTTTCTTCCCTCAGCGAAAGAAAACCTACAACATGATCTATGAACGACAAAAAAAGTGTGTTCCCCCATAAACATTCTGGATAAAGTGTTGAGTAAAGTCCCATGAAAGCAAGCCACAGTGGAGTGATAGACTGAGAAGCAAAAAATCTGACTCTAAATCGCATCTTGCTTCTTTTGCAGAGAAACCATGTGGTTTCTTTGCCATCGATATTCTTACAAGTAAAATGAGAAGGCTAGATTGGATGGTTTTTAATGTCTGTTGTAAATGTAACCCTCTCTTTTCCCTGTGTATCTGTGATTTTTTTTTTTTTTTTTTTCTATCAACACACGCAAAAGTCTGTATCCCGAGAAAAGGCTGCAAAGCCCAGGGCGCGCTGCAGGGGACCATCAGCAACAAAATTGTGGAGTTGGCTACAACATGCCGTGACTCACAGAAATGCACTAATAAGCACTGCTGCAAATAACCTTCATGCTCAACTCCAGATGTTGCCGATAAATATTAGCCAAGTAAGCCCAAGAGGAGAAGGGGGTCATTCAAGGAGAAGCACTTGTGTTTCAGAAAGTAGTTGTATGAAGGGTAAGTGATATGTGCCAGATCTGCATTTGGGAGGGGAAAACAGGTCAGCATCTCCACAATGAAATAATTGCTGAAGCAGATTAAACCCATCTCCACTCTTCACTCCCAACACACAGTCACACAAATGACACTGGACAAACATTCATCTCTGAATTTCAAACCCAGTAAAGGGTGCTGAACATTTAGTGGTAAGACTGTAAAAGAAATCATGAGCCACATCAAAGGATATCACAGCCTCAAAAAGAGATGGAAACAGCAGTTAAATGCTGTCAACTGCATACAAACTCAAAATGGGGCACTAGGGAGATGCATGCCCCGGATGTCTTGACATTGGTAACAACTCCTGAGAGGGACCCCAGGAGAAAAGCTTTACAATCTTCAAATGGCAATTTTCAGAGCCAAAAGAACACTGATAAAAAGAAAGTCATGATCAATACTGACTTGTGAGAGCAATAGTTTGTCAGGGTTTGCACTTGGCCTGAGATTCAGCAAGATGCCTGCCTGAGGAGCTTACCTGCTAAGAGCATAAAATTATGCCACCTAGACCAATCTATGTAGGCTAAGCTTCTGCTGCAGTAATAAACATCCTTCAGAATCTAGCTCAGGATCAAAGTTTATTTATTGCTTATACAAAATGAGCTATAAGTCACCTCCTTGGCAGCTGCCCTCCATGCAGTGACTTGGTGATCAAAGTCCTTTGGGCTCTGTCACCTTAACAGGTAGGCAACACACTCCCCAAAGGAAAAGAGGAGTCAGAACCACTGAGGCACCTGGTCTTGCTGCCCCAGCCTGTACGTCAGCATGTCATTTTCTCTCATAGGTCACTAGGCTAAAGCTAGATATTCTCAGAGACCAGGAGAAGAGAAGTGGAGACTGGTCAATGCATGTAACATTTACCATGACAGCAATGTGAAAAGAAGGTACACAGCCCTGCAGGGAATTAGCAAGCCATAAATCCACCAAGCAGTACCAGCTGCTCATCACCAGCAGGCCTACTCTTTGAGGAAAAGCATCATTGGCCTCATTTCACTAGATGTCTAAAACGGTTAACGGCAGGCCAATGTGGTTGAGGGTGTAGGTTAAAATTAGGCTGGGAGGAGTTATTCTAACCAAGCGTTTTCATTCTGTCATTACCTCCAATCAGAACAGTGGTGCCCTGGGTCCATCACAGTCCCACGATCAGAGCAAAGACAGCAGTCATAAAAGAAATAGCAGCTGCACAGAAGGGAAACCGAATTGCCACCTTCCAGAGATCAGGACCAACAGAAATCCTGTTTCTGCACACTTCATCCACATGCACAAATGCACACCCCCAAGTGTGACAAATGTGATCTTTGATCTTTATTGTTAGCAGAGACCTCCCCTTGAAACCTGGATTCACATATTCAACGACTTATTTGATGTCTTCTCTCAGATGTAACTCAAATTGTAAAATAAGCATGTTCAAAACGAAATGCTAACCCTCCCATCCCAAGTTTCCCCTACTCGTACTCTCTTACCAATTTTTCTGATTTAAGTCTCACTAAATAACACCAACATCCAGTTGGCCATGCAGACCAAAAATTTAGACATCTTTCATTACTCCCTTTGCCTCATGATTTGTACCTAATCACACCTTACTCATTCTATCTCCAAAATCAATTACAACTTTTTCTATTTCCCTCCATGTCTATTGACACCATCCTGGCAGAAGACAATGACATCTCTCAATTGAATAATCTATGAAAGCCATGTTATAATCTCCTCATTTCAATTCTTGCTACCTTCTAATCAACTCTGGTGAATAGCTACAGCCTTCCCTTGCTAAGTCCCTTCCTTTGGTAAAGCTCTTCAGTGATTTTTCTGTTGTACCAAGTATCAAGTTCACACGAAACCTCCAATCTCCTCTTAAGATATCTGAAAATCTGCCACCTTGGCCTTTTTTCTATTCCTAAACAGAATGCATTCTTCCTATTTCAAGATCTTAATGCAGGTTGACCCGGGTCTGTGGAATATTCTTGCTCCCATCCCTGGGAATGGCTGTTCCCTTTTAACATTTTAGATTTCATCCCAGAAAATATCCTTCTTAACCCACCTTATCCATCTCCTCTCCTCTACTCCATCTTTATTTTTTATCTCAGTTCCTCAGACCTCAGTTTCTTTCCAAATATATATTAGAATTTGTATTATGGTACTTGTTTGATGTCTGCTTACCCAAATAGAAGGGAAACTCCAGGAAGGTAGGGGTCAATTCTGTCCTGTTCAATATAGTATTACCAAAGAAAGAGCCAGATAAATACCTTTGAATGTAGAATATGCATATTTTTAAGGATATAAGAGCCAATCTTGTGAAAGAGAATTAACAATATCACATATACTGTGTCAGCAGCTGGTGTGTCAAGGATCATTAACTCAATGCCCCTAGAATACTAGTAGGAACCATGAGTGAAGAGGGACAGACATGAGCAGTACGAAACCAGAAAGACTGACCGTCTACAACAGGCAGCTTCTACACAGCCTAGATGGTGCAGAGACAGGCCTTTCCTTCCATTTTTTCATTTTTTCCTCAAGAGAAGTAAAAAATCTGGAGCTTATAAATGAAAAATTTCTGAGATTTATACTTCAAACTTGAAGTTTGTGTGGGCAAACAAAGCTGTAGACTGCCAATTTGGATACTTTGCTAATGCATGTGTGCATGTGTGCATGCATATATATAAATTTTTTCAATCCATCTTGCCAATATGTCTCCTGAGGGTAATGATGATAGCAAAAATAATAACTGAAGCAAACTGACATAGTGCTTTCTCTGCCAGGTGCCTTTTTAAGCATTCAATATACCAACTTCAATGATCCTAACATCCACCCAGTGAGGCAGAGTGTACTATTATTCTTACTGGACAGATGAAGACAATGAGGCACAAATAGACTAAGAAGTTGTCCCTTGTGACGTGGTCAGTAAGTAGTAGAGCAGAGCAGGGATCAAACCCCAGGTCCTAGAGTCTGAGTCCTTTCTCTGTTATTTGATAAATCAAAACAGTGAAATTACATCTCCCCCATAAAAACTTTCTTCTGGACAACAAATTCCAGAATTGATGTTATTTGGTTTTCAGTTTGCTGTAGTTCTGATCTGTCATTGACAATCTCTAAGAGATATCCTGGTATGTGTAGGGTTAACTCTCCATTATCTAATACAAGAGAAAAGGCTGGTATCAGATTTCCCTTCAAAATAACAGATTTGCCACACAATATACAAGTTTCACATGTGAACAGACAAACATTTAGGAGCTAAACTACTCAATTATTCAAGGATAAAGAAGTGATATAGACAGCTTTGATTTTGGTATTTGTCTAAAATCCCAAATTTGGTACTTGCTATTTGTCTGCTGGTAGGATTTGGCTACAGTTTTGGTTTTTGGCAGGTGATGTAGCCAAATACCATTTTATATTATTGGAAATGCTGAACTCATCTTGTATATAATTAATGATCATTTGATAGCACAGGTTATTTACATAACTAATTATGATAACACTATCAATGACCCTAATAGGGACGTCCTTTGGTTTTACTGTTGCTATATGAAAATGTCTCTTTCCAACCTGAGTAAGATTTCTATATATAATTTAGAGAGCAAAATTCTCCCAGTTTGTTTTATATATTAAAAGTTTAAGGGTAGGGGCTGTAGCTCAGTGGGAGAGTACTTACCTCTCACATGAGAGGCACTGGGTTCGATCCTCAGCACCACATAAAAATAATAAATAAAGATACTGTGTCCATCTACGACTAAAAAATACTTTTTAAAAAAGTTTATCAGCAAGCTAAAGATTAAATGTGTATTGATTATTATAAGGATTCACTCAACCAACCGTTGACCCCCTTCCTTAGAGTAGGCATGGTTATGAGTCATGGGGGTCCATCACTGAACAGAGTTTATCCTCTACATTTATATTAAATAATAATTAAGAAAGTGTACATTGCTTTGTTTTTAGTAGCGATGAAGGCATGGGGTGGCAGGCAGGGGATAGTTGGACAGTCAAGTGATAACGGCTTTTGGGAAAGAAGTCACTTCCACAGAACTTTAATCTGAGGAGGTTACACAGCAGCAGGGATCAGGAGGAAAGAGTGTGGATTCCAGGCAGAGGCGGCGGCCAAGACAACAGCTCTAAGCTGAGCAGGTACCTGAGTTGAGCCAGGAGCAGCCTGAGCATGGAAGAGCCCAGTAGCAGTTAACATGTGTGACTTATCAAGGGACAGATCACATAGGGCCTGGAAGGACACTGGAAGGATTCTGGCTTTTAATCTGAGTGAAGTGAGCAGGGATGGCAGAGGAATGATATGATCTGATGAACAAGATGATTTTTTTTTTAATTGAGAATCCTATTTTATAATGAATATTTTGAAAATGCTGCTTAAGGAGGGGAAAAAAAACCCACAAGGATAGCAATAAAATAAAAACTTGTTTTTGAGAATTTTTAAAAAGCATGTTTTTCAACAGCCTAAAGCTTTAGTGTATGGGATTGTTTCAATGAAAACTGTATCATGACCATCAACCAAGATGGCAAGTCTAGGAGTTGAATCTTTAGTCAGTTATTATTGGAAAGATAGAAAGGTTAATGACTAGGGGGAGATCACCATTGGCACAATAGCTATAATTGCAGAGCTTGACAAAAAGTCTATTTTGCTCCTTTGTTGACCTCAGTTAGAAAAGAGCATATTTTCAGTATCATAAATGTGTAACAAAAACCACAGGAGCTGACAGATTTGAGAAATTATTACCACTGCTCCATAATGCCAGTTTTTTTTTAAAGATCTGCTTGGCATAATTTTAATTAAGTTGTACTAAATAGGTATTCTTATTAATATCTCAGATTTATTATTGTATGTCAGACATTCATTTTATGATGGTGTTATTCAACTTCAGTCAAATAATGATTTAATGCTCAAAGACAGTTGGCATTTGACCAAAATGCATACTTGGCATATGTCAAGGACTGAATGTGCTGCCTAAATTTTGCATTCAAGTCCTAACCCCTGATGTGATGGTGTTTGGGGGTGAGGCCTTTGGGAGGTAATTAGGTTTAGATGAGGTCTGAATGGGATTGGCATTCTCTTAAGAAGAAGGTGTCTGCCAAGTGAGCACACAGCAAAAGGTGGCCATCTACAAACCAGGAAGGGGACTCTCACTGGAACAGATCATCTGGCACATTGAACTTAGATTTCAAAGTCTTCCTTCTGAACTGTGAGAAATGTTTGCATCTGCCACTGAAGCCACCCCATCTATGGTACTTTATTAAAGTAGCTCAAGCTAAGACAGCATTTGTCCAAGGGCACATTCCTGGAAATAATCTTGGAGGTTTAAGCCTGGTACCTGGTGGTATGATTTTCCAGTCTAAGTGAGGATTCTTAAAGAGGAGAAACTGCTTTCCACTTCCCTTAAGTTTGGACTAGATCAGGAAGATAAGGAAGGCATCAGGGAAGTCAGCTGGTACTCTCACTGAAGAACCTGAATGTCACTGGGACGAGGTTAAAGGAGCCTTCTTGCCATCTGAAATCTTGGCAAACCACATACAAGGGAAGGCTGGAGACTCTTTATCTAAATAAAGGAAGGAATGCCTGCATAAACTGTGACCTGATCTCTGCCTGGCCTGAAGGTCAAGTAGAATTTTGAGGATGAAAGGTAATGGGTTGGCAGCCGTGGAGGAATCCCTGGTCTACCACGTGGGTGATGAACCACCCATACCCACCAGCACAGAAAAGCATTTTCCCTGATATGGTCAACCATCACTGCACCCAGCAAGATTTATCTTCTGCTCACTTGTGGAGAAGCTGAAAATAATGAAATAACCACGAGACAAGGGGTTTTGTGACATAGGAACGGACTTACTCATTTATCAAAAATCCAATCTTAATTATGTGCTAGACACATTAGCAGCCGTTGATATTATAGCAGTGAACAAGATAGACAAGAGCATCACTCTCAAGGAGTTTAAATTCCAGTGGAGAGACAGAAAAGAAACAGAATTTCAGACAGCAGGAAGTTCTATGAGGAACACCCAACAGAGTGGTGTCAGAGCTGCCAGGGACAAAGGTAATTAGGGTGGTCATGGCAGTCCTCTGGGACAGACACAATCAGTCCAGGATCTAGACAAGGAAGAAGCTGCACAAAGATCAGGGAGAGAGCACAGGCCAAAGGGATGGCTGCACCCATCACCTCCAGAGAGAATCACCTGAGCATAGTCAAGAAACTGACAGGCATGTATGTCTGGAGCTCAGAGAACCTGGTAGGAGATGAAAGGGCCCCAGATATCTTAATTTCTTATCAATCATGAGAACAAGTCTGGACTTTTATTGAAAGCACTGTGAGAAACCATGAAGAATGCTAAGCGAGTGAGTGGCATTATCTGATTCATGACTGCTATGTGGGAAAGGGATCACAGGAAGGCAGGGGTAAAAGCGGAGGCCAGTTCAGAGGCTGTTCATGTGCTCCAAGGAGAAGCGATGGTGAGGTGAGACCAGCTGACAGCAGCAGAGGTGGGACGTGTGGATTCCATAGCACAATGGAGAAGAATCAATGAGCATGGCTTGTTGGCTGACCCACCTCTGAACAATGGAATAGCCTATGCCAATTTAACACAACAGTCTCTTATTTCCAAAGTTTAGTCATTGTTGTGAAATCTCTCTTTCCCCATGTATTGGTGATGTAGGGCAGTTTAAAATTATTTATTACTTATTATAATGTTTCTTTTCTTTACAACCATAAACTTTTGGCAAGTTATATGCAAGCAGAATAGAAGCTAAGGCCAATAGCATATCTATAGAGAAAGAAGACAAAGCAGGTGTTTCTTATCTACAGGGTTCTTAATGCCACCGGGTAGCAGTCCAGCATCTCTGATCAGCCACTCTGAGGCACAGCCAAGGTGATGTGACACAGTGAGGACATGCAGCTGCCAATCTAACCTTAGTATCTCAAAGAAATGCAGCTGCCTCCTCAAAGTCACCTAGGCTATCAACACCCACGATGCAGGACCATTTACTATCTGGCCCTTTGCAGAAAAAGCTTGCAAACCCCTGTTCTAAATGGTCACCAGAATCCAAATATTCACAAGTTCAGCAGCAACTACAAAACATGCTCTTAGAGAAAGCAAAACAAAGAATTACTTGAAGCTCTCACTAGATAATACACATTTTACAACAAAGATATATCAGTAGATATATGCTGAGATAGAGTGAGAACAGGAACAAGAGACAGGAGAGAGAGAATAAATTGTATTTCAGAGACGATGTACATTGGTTAAACCACCAACCCTTCAATAGGAACTAGTATTCCTATTGCTACAGGTGTAGACAAATACCAAAACTTGTTTTCTCCCACCCTCCACTATTCTTCTTGCCCTGACTCATCCTTTTCTAGGTGGTTCTGCATTATCTACTTCTTATATCTTTCACTTGACTGGATGGGACAAGGCATTTCCAACATCCCCTTGTCAAGGATTGAAAGACTTCATTATAACTGCAGAATGAGCTCAATGAGTGCAACCAATGTCATCTCTGTCCCTCGAGTCTGAGTTGAACAAGTTGCCTTCATCTGGATGCATGAGTTTTGAATCATGTTGATCAATTCTGTGATGACTTCTGAACTGCTGCCATGGTAGGAAGGGTTTTACCTAAGGAGCTTCAGAGTTTCTGGCTGGAAAAGAACACTTGGGCAGAGTGCTAATGGACAAGCCATCCCTAGAACTCAAGTGCCCTTCTCTCCAGAGGCCAATCTGTGCTGTGTCAAAATTGTCAGTGGAACTAGAACTGGACCCTGTGATTCACCCAATCTTAAGGGCTTCACCTCACTTTGCATCCTCAGATGGCATACACTCTTGTCTGAGTTCACCAGAAAAGTACCATTAACCAAATCGCTCCAGTGGTTTATTTCATACAGTTTTGCAGGCATGGAAAAGTGGAAAGCAGTGATTATGTATTAGAAGAACTGTTTTTTAGCAGGGTGCAGTGGTAAACACCTGTAATACCAGTGGCTCAGGAGGCTAAGACAGAAGGATCACAAGTTCAAAGCCAGTCACAGCAACTTAGCAAGGCTCTAAGCCACTTAGCGAGACCCTGTCTCTAAATAAAATATAAACAGGGCTGGGGATGTGGCTCAGTGGTTGAATGCTCCTGGGTTCAATCTTGGGTACCAAAAAAACAAAAACAAAAACCAAAAAAAAACCCAATAAACAACAACAATTGTTTTAGGGTAGACTATTCTGATAGCCTCAAGATCTTGGAAAAGCCATTTTTTCTGAATCTCAGCTTCCTCGTCTATAAATGAGTAAGATGGTCAGATGCTCCCTAGATTTTCTTCTTTATTGATCATATCATGAATCTATGATTTAAAAACACCCTATTTGTTGTCACACTTTTCAGAATTTAACACATTAATAATAAATGCTTACATTTTCAAATGTGAGTTTACTGCAATTTTTTCTGAGATCTGATCAAGTACCCGACGTAGAAATACTGGGGCCCTAGAACTCACTTTGCATGAAGTCATTCTTGCTCTCCTCTCTTGTTCTGACCCTTATGACAATCCTTAAAGTATGTACTCATTATGTTTCTCATACATTATGTCCTTTCCTATCATGGGTGACATTATATTGGGTTGGCAGCTTTGTTTGGAGACACTTGTTCCTTGAGCCAAGAAATACAGATAGCCAAGAATGAGATCATTCTATCCTCAAACTGCCACAGACCTTCTCAGAGGCAGCTGAGCAATGTAATTTGATCAAGGTTAAGTACAACCCACTCTTCATCCTTTACCCTAAGACTAAGTTCTTTTAGCTTTCTATTTTAATCCCAGATTAATGGCTCCTGCTCATTGTTACAAACGTCCACCAGTTGCCCTGCAGTCAAGTCTCATTTATCTGCCTGTGGCTTATCCAAAACACCAGGCTTTCTCCTGCCTCCAGCACCAAGTTCCAGGCCAGCTCCTTTAACTCAGTGCCAAAGAAATACAAACTAAATCTAATATTAGAATAATGAGAAAAGGCGATCTACTGCCAAAGATTCACATAATGTATCCCAAGGCAAGTGCAGGCAATTATTCACTGTTTTCGATGCTGGCATTGTTTCTCCCTTATATAATACAGCAATCAAGATTTGCTGTTTCCCTCTGAGGAGTAAAGAATACATGCAGCGTTTTAACCTCTTCCTTTGCCTAGTTGGCCAGATTCTCAGTGTAATAGACTGTATCTTCTTTTCATATAAATAGATCATTTGTTCATTTATTGTTAGGGGAATAAAAACCCTGAATTTAGAGCTTTTTGACTAAGATTTGGGCTCCATCTTCCTCTAGTTATTAGCCAGAAACTAAGAATTGAGGAGTCATTTAAATTCTTGGATTTCTCAGATGTAAAATGTAAATGCAGATTTTATAAATAAAAAGTGTGAAGCAGAAATACAAATGTGAAGGATAAAAAGCTTGGGTCCTGACTGGAATTAACATCATGGCAGGAAAAATCAGGATCATTAGCTTTATGAAATCTTTGTTGGAAAAGCATAAAAATACATCTGGATGAAGTTTTCTTGTAAACAATTTCAGAAATTCAAGATTTCTAATATCCTGATGCTTAGGAAAATGTTTAGGTCACCTGTGATGACATATCCCAGAATTCCAAGGTGGGGAATAGCCAGGATACTGCCTACTGATGGACTGATGTTGTTCCATAGCCAGAGTTGCCATGGAAACTCAAATTCCAACCATCCAAGCATTTAGGAACATGACTTTCAAAACAGACTCCTGAATATTTTGACAATTTTTTTTTTTTTTTTTTTATGACTGAAGCATATGTCCACCCAGGTCCAAGGACATGGGTCAGAGAGAATGTCAACACAATTTCATTTCTCATATTATTCCTATACCCAATGAATTTCAACAGTTTTTCCAAAATTAGAGTATGCCATCTAACAGAATTTTCTCACATAAGTCACATTCATACTGTCCAAAGCATGCATCCTTTAGATATATGTGGCACCTAAAATCACTGGTATAATCACAGAAATAAATTTTTTAAATTATTTAATTTTAATATATTTAAAGCTATGTATGGCTAGTGCCTACCACAGTGGACAATGCTGATAGAAAGTAAATCCATACTCTTTGCTCCAGCATTCAAATTCTATACAGCTTGACCTCAACCAACAGATATGGCTTCAATTTCTACAGCATAAAGCCTGACTCTAAGAGGCGGTTGTTGAACACAACCGACCAATCCACTGCCTCACCTTGGATCAAGATGCTCAGGCCTCATGGTTAAGGGCACCTTCTATTCTTAGAATTTTACCCTACTTCACTCTACCTGTGCTGAAACACTGTCCCTAGCAGTCTTCTTCTCCAGAGTGTTGTGTGAGTAAAGGGTTAGTGAACCCCAGCACTGGGCCAGTCTGGGAAGGACCCATCTCCCACCTGGCCTGTGACTTGGCATTAGGCCAACATGACTAGTATGGTACAAAAGGTTGCAGGGAAAGAGGCTGTGTCTTCTGTGTTCAGAGACACATCCTTCCTCAATTCTCAGCTGAGGCAGCTATGCATGCCTCATGTGAGTGAGAGGCAAAAAGCTATGCCCTAGAATAAAAGAAACAAACCCACATATATACAGTTATTGCATACTAGACAAAGGTGTCATAAACATACATTGGAAAAAAAAAATAGCCTCTTCTATAAATGGTGCTGGGAAAACTGGAAATCCGTATGCAGCAAAATGAAATTAGACCCCTATCTCTCACCTGCACAAAATGCAATTCAAAGTGGATCAAGGACCTAGGAATTAGACCAGACACCCTGCACCTACTAGAAGAAAAAGTAGGCCCAAATCTTCATAGCATCGGTTTAGGAACCGAATTCCTCAACAAGATTCCTAAAGTGCAAGAAGTAAAATCAGGAATCAATAAATGGGATGGTATCAAAACACAAACCTCTTCACAGCAAAGGGAATAATCAAGAATGCAAAGAGAGAGCCTACAGAATGGGAGAAAATCTTTGCCACCTCTACACCTCAGTTAGAACATTAATCTCCAGGATATATAAAGAACTCAAAAAACTTAACAGTAAAAAAACCCAAATAACCCAATCAATAAATGGGCAAGGGAACTGAACAGGCATTTCACAGAAGAAATACAATTGATCAACAAGTATATGAAAAAATGTTCAACATCTTTAGCAATTAGAGAAATGCAAATTAAAACTACACTGAGATTTCATCTCGCTCCAGTCAGAATGACAGTTATCAAGAACACAAGTAACAGTAAATGTTGGTAAGGACGTGGAGGAAAAGGGACACTCCTACATTGTTGGTGGAACTGAAAATTGGTGTAACCACTCTGGAAAGCAATATGGAGATTCCTCAGAAAACTTGGAATGGAACCACCATTTGACCCAGCTATCCCAATCCTAGGCATATACTCAAAGCACTTCAAAGCAGCATACTATAGTGACATGGCCACAACGACGTTTGTAGCAGCTCAATTCACAATAGTTAAACTATGGAACCAACCTAGGTGCCCTTCAACAGATGAATGAATAAAAAATATGATACATATACACATTGGAATATTATTCAGCCATAAAGAAGAATGAAATTATGGCATTTGCTGGTAAATGGATGGAACCATAGACTATAAAGCTAAGTGAAATAAGCCAATCAAAAAACCAAAGGCTGAATGTTTTTTCTGATATGCAGATGATAACTAACGATCAGTGGGGTATGGGGGGTATGTGGCACAGAAGTTCACTGGATTAGACAAGGGGGGAAGATGGGAATAGGAAAGACAGTAGAATGAATCCGTGTATGTTTGATATGTCATACATTCTCTGTCATGTGTAACTAAAAAGAATAATTTTTTTTTTTTTTTAAAAGCTGTGTCCTTGGGTAACATTGGGGCTTCCCTGTGAGTTAAAAATGCTATGCCTTCTGTATTTCTTGCTTTTTACCCTTCTGTTAAAGCTAAATAAACTGTTATTGCTTCTTGAACTTGTAATTACAACTGCTAGTAAGATGTTGTGGATTCCCAAGCACTTATAGCATTTAGGACTTAGGTTGGTAAATATCACCTACATGTCCACATTTTAATTGTACTTATTTTTTTTCAACTAGACTGAGGGCTACCCAATAATAATGCTTAAGAGAGCTGGATACTCCTTTGTTTCTCTCTGATCTATAAGAGCCAGAGGCAACTTGCAAAAGAGACAACCTCCTTCTGGAATTAGGGTTCTGAGTTTTTTGGGGAATGGGAACCAATGGTTCCCAAATTGCTTTCTAAGACAGAAGCAAGAAGAATTATTCTCCCACAACAAATGTGAAAAGTATGTATCTCTATGTTTATCAATATATATGTACACACAAGCAATATACATTATAGGAGCAATATGATACATTAAGCACATACTACAATCCCCATTCAGGATCTATTATTGCTTAAAAATACTAGAAAATGTTTTTAATATTTTAAAATTTATAAAGGGCCAAACTTAATGCCAAGGAAGAGAAATCTCTAGGTATCAGAAAGCCACAGCAGTGAGTAGGCACAAAGCTCACTATGCCTGCTGGGATCTGAAATAAGTGAAGTGCCAAAGGATTGGTTTCAAAGCCTAACACGGCTGTACTCAGTGGCAGAGCCCAAAGGCAAGAAAGGAAGCAGGCGCCAGGATGCCTGTTAAAGCCGCTGAAGCACATATGGGGGACTTGGTCTGCACAATCAGTCCGAAGCAAACACAGGATAACACATTGAAACACTGATGTAACACCTGGTCAGAGTTACTCCATCCCCAGGATCAGGCAGAAAAATGCAAAAGGGCTCTATCAGACAGCCACCACAATCCAAGGCACAGGTAGGCAAAAAATACTCCATGATCACTCACTCCTTTGGCATATAAACTTACCACAGAAATAGCAGTTGTTGAGAACAAGGTGACATCTGTGCAGCCATGTTGTATGAACAAGCCATTTCGGGAACTGGCCCATAAAACCTCCCCCCAGGAAAGGGCACGCAGGTGCTATCCTCAAAAGCCAATACAGAACAAACAGGACGTACTGGGCCCCCGGGGTTTATCAAGGCTGTTAAGAGGTATCTGTCGGAGAAATGGGCAGCTGCCTGGAAACCTTATCTATCAAGGACAGGGGAGGGGGGCCTAGCCCCGACTCATCTCCTGCATAGTTCACCCCCTCCCTCCTCCCTTCTTCCTCCAGGACCATTCATTTTGACGGGACCCAATGAGATTCAAATAAATTGGCAGGACCCAACCAAAAGAGAACAAATGTTTAGCTGTTCGAATGTTAACCAATAATGTACAGGTCTTTGCATGTGAATGATTGGAAATTTCTTAAGTAGAGGGCTTTCTCATCCCTTGGGGCCGCTCCCCACTCAGCCACGGTAGTGGTCTGAGAGGCTGGTCGCGGTCCAGGCTCGAGATTGCAATAAAACGTTTTTGTGTGATTTGCATTGCCGTGTGTGCACTTTGACTCTCTGAGGATCGGTCGATATTGAGCCCCAATAAAGTCATATTGAACCCCAATAAATCCAGCACCTGAAAAGAGGCAGAGTACTACCCAACAAAGAGGAAAAGTCATGTCTGAGCTACTCAGTAGGGACATTTGAAAAGGGAGATAAAATAGATGTAGTTAACAGGATGCATATCTTCTTAAAAATTCAAACAAACAAAAGTGCATGTGAAAGTGAATGTTACTCTCAACTCCAGATATAAACTATTGCTCAGTGTGGGGTAAACCCTCCCAGACTCAGGAATGCCTTTATACAGAAAAGGACATTTTTATACAAATGTGAACACAGTAGTGACCTGCCCTTCTGTTTCCCTCCCCACTTTAAAATATTATCACATGTACTTCCTCCTGCAATTACATATAGGTCTCTGAAGTCTTATATAGGAAGGGTTCTATTCCATTGCAAGACTTCACAAAATTTCTTTAGCCAGTGTCTTACGAATGGAAACTTGGGTGATTTTCAACACTGTTGTATCATAAACAGCACTAAAGTGACTATTCTCCTGCAGCCATCTTTGAGTATCTGATGATTAATTCCTTAGCATGAGTACCTGGAGAGGGAATTACACATATTTAAAATTTGAATAACTACCTTTCAGACCATCCTCTAAAAAAAAAAATTGGACCAATTTACACTACTGATTGGCTTTAAATGCATACATTTCTAACCCCAAGTTTAGAGTAGATTGAATTACTAGAGATTGAAGTATCTACCCAAAAGGAAAGAAGGTAACTCGAATTCCAATAGTCCTCTAAATGGGACAGAAGAGAAAATGTGTTTGCACATTCGCAAACAAGCTCGCATTGTCTGCAGGACAGAAACTTCAGGGTGTGTGATGTTGCCAGGGCCCACAGTAATCCCTTGAGGGTACTTCCAGCAATTCACCCAGCAACTACATTTGCCATATGATTCTCCATAAAAAATGGACAAACACGTTGTCTGAGTTTTACCAAAGTTTCTAGTCTATTCAGCCCTCCATATGACATGAATGTGAAGACCCCAGAATCTTTCAACCCCACTTGTTTGGGGTTTTATTGTAGATGATTTGAACAATGTGAAGCTGGCTTCTAATATTTGGGGTATTCCTAGGGAAAGGTTCATTATCAATTTTTATATCATCAATGAATTATGGTAGCAACAAATCAACAAGGAGGATCTACAGACCAAGACAAAGGGCTGTGCTACAAAAATTCAGGATATTCTGTGAAATTACATATTCAAAACAATTCAAAAGTCACGAAGTCACGTAGGGTTGGAATCGAATATTTTCTATTACGAATTTTTCTGCAAACAAAAAGATATAATTTGAAAATGTTGAAAGTTGAATTAAGAGCAAATATCAATATTTTGTTTTCTTTCTTTTACACTCTGATTTTTAATAGTTTAAGCATCCATTTGAAAAGATCTTGCTCAGACAAATTATATTTATCTTCCTAGTCAAAGAAGACCCCGAGGGCATTTGTTTTCCTGGCTCTTTCAAGACGCCTGTGTGGCCCCACAGATTGATCAAGTTTAGATGTCATTGGTTCACTTATTTCCAACTCTGCCCACAAACCCAACTTGAATGATCATCAGCCATTTCCTATGAGCTGCAATTTGTCAGCTAAGAAGTCTAGTGCAAAGTACCTGCAGGATTTTCCTCACTAATCATTCCCCACTTCCTGCCACATACACACACAGACATATGTGAGTAATGCCATCAGTTTCTAATTATCCAAGCTCAAGAAGGGAGCAATAATGGCATCTATTCCAAACTGTAGGTAAAACAAACCATTTGGATTTTAATTTGCATGACATTATTTGGAGGAGGAGGGAGCTAGTCATTGTAGGACAGCCAAGTGACCTTCCTATTTAAGATATTTCTTGGGTGCTTATATTTACTGTCCAAGGTCTGCACCCGTGTATTCCCTCAACAAACCTATGAAAGGAAATTCTCCTGCAGAAAATACCCAAAGGGAGAGACTACATGCTATGTGAAGACTAATTCCTCAATTTCCAACAGAAAAACTAAAATGAACACCTTCAACACTATGCATCAACATCTTTACTGACTTTAGACAAAAATCCAAATCGTGCCAGTTCTAACACAGGTAGCTCTTAGAAGAGGCTGTCCTACGGCTGGGTGCATGCCTGTAATCCCAGAGGCTTGGGAGGCTGAAGCAGGAGGATTGTGAGTTCAAAGCCAGCCTCAACAATAGCGAGGCACTAAGCACCTCAGTGAGACCCTGTCTCTAAATACAATATAAAATAGGACTGGGGATGTGGCTCAATGGTTGAGTGTCCCTGAGTTCAACCCCAGGTACAAAAAAAAAAAAAAAAAAAAAAAAAAAAAAGATGACGACAAGGAGGTTGTCCTTAGCAAAGAATCACCTACCCTCCAAACCTGCATTTTGATACCTTCGCCAATGCATATTTAGTCAGTTTTTTGGTGCCTAGATTTAGATAGAAGACTAAAAAAAAAATTTTAATATTCTAGAGCAAAATAGATCAATTTTTATCTTCCACTAATTAAGGACCTGTTTACTATCATCTACCTCACAGGATGGTTATGGAACACAGGTAAGTCGGTACATCAATATTCCTTCCAATAGTGCCTGCAAACATATAATTCATAAAATGTCAGTTATCATAATTAACACTATTATTTTCAGTAAAAGTTCCTCATACTCAGGCTTTTACAAATACTTCCACAAGCACAAAATCATCTGCTCTGCTCAACCTGATAGGGGAGGCAGGTTAATGATTCCCACTTTACAGATGAAGAACTTGAGTCTCAGGGAGTCCTATGATTTACCCAACATCATGGAGGGTTAACTCTGAGCCAGGAAGATCAATCTTTCAGCTTCAAGTGCAAGACATCCTTCTTTATAATCCACAGCTCAGAGTCCCACACTATTAGACTGACCACAAAAGTGTTTCAATTTCATCCAAAGGGAAGGCAGTCAATATTTTCATTTATTATTACATATCAAGATGCTGTGCTCCTTTAACCCAAGATCCTACAGTAATTAGTGAGAGCACTATCAGGTCTTCTCTGTGGCTGAACCACAACAGAGTTTGCAGCTGCAGCTTCAGACTCCCTTCATTAGCTGGTTTATTACCTACCTTAGGCGTCTCAGCTTCTCCCTGCAGTCGCTTGGGTGTTCCTTTTTGGTTAGGCACCTTCTGGAAATTTTTGTTTTTAATGGACTGAGATTCCACACCTTCACCTTCAATTTGCAGTTTAATACCTTCAGCACGGGCAGGGTGATCAATACCCCGTGGATTCAAACCACAGTGGAGAGCTAGGAAAGAAGAATAAATAGAACTCAGAAAACAAATCATACAAAGAAAGTGCCCAAGACAGAAGATATTTCATCAGGTCTAAATAGGAAGAAAGAAGACATCTCTGAGTTAAGAGGTAGTGTGATAACCATGGAAAATAACAGGGTGAGGAAGGAGCATGGGGTAGTAAGGAACCCTGAACTTGAAAGTCAGAGAGACTTAAGTGCAACCAGTTCCAAAGTGAGCAAGTCAGCAATCCCCACATTTCTGATGAGAATATCAAATCAGGCAGCTTCATTACTGCTTCCAATACATTCAGTTATTACAACCCTACTGTTCAGCTCATCTCTCTGCCTATATCTGGAAAGTGCTCACTCCTACCTGCTTCTCAATCTTCTCTATTCTTCAAATGTCCACTTAAGTTCACCCTCTTGCTTTCAACCAATATTTAATAAGCATATACTATGTGCCATTCCTGGGGCAAGTCTGGAAACATGCACTTAAGTAGGACAGAAGCTACCCTCAAAAAACTCACAAATTAAGAAGAGGCAGAAAAAATAACTAGGGATTTTTAAATAGTCATCGCTGCTAGGGGGAAGGGAAGGAAAGACCAGAGTAAAGAGATCAGGGGAGACAAGCCCCAGTGGCTCCCAATTTGTTATCTTACTCTCCCCACATTCTTTAACATGAATACCCTCACAAACAAAATCTGAAGTTCCTTTTCTGGGATATTTATTCATTCAGCAAATCTGTATTCATCTCCTCCTGTGTTCCCAGCATTACCAAAGAAACAGCAGTAAATGTTACAAGAACTATACATGACTTCCATGAACCACTGGGAGATGTGTGTCCATGCGCCAAGTGCAGGTATGTGTTCTGAGGGCTCTGATAAAGGACTTTGCCTCTCTGTGACCGCAGCCCTAAAATTTAAGTTCCCGTCCTCATGCCCTTCCTTATCTCAGGTTATTTAAGGTCAGATATTTAACCACCACACACATACCCTCCCCCTCAAGACTGATTTGTTGGTGATCTCATCCCCAACCCCCTCCTCCATCACCATTCTTCCCCTTATCCGGCTTCTGAGATCTAAATCCTGCTCTTTTGCTAGGCACCCACCCAGGCCTGCTCTCCCCTGGCTTCTGAAGAATGTTTTGCTGAATAACGTTTCACCTTGAGGGAAGGCTTCCCAGAAGTCAGGTAAGCCCTTTCTCTTCCATTCTCTACTTCCTCCTTAACAGGTGCCAACCATCCTCCTGGCTCCTGATACAATCAACATGCTGGTGACTCCAGTTTTCACTCCAGCCTGGACAGACCTGGTGAGTGTCAGATGTAAGAAATTGACTGCTGCTCAGTCTCAATTTCAACACACAGCAGATGCCTCAAAATGAAGATGGTTTAAACTGAACTTTAGTTTTAGTACAAAAAAAATTTTTTTTTCTTTCTCCAGGCTTTTCCATCTACAGAAAGTGAGGCATCACTCCCGCCACGCTTCAGCATATCCTTTCCTTCAATCACTACATCCAGTAGCTCTGCAGAAAGTACTGCTCAGATTTCAATCACTACATCCAGTAGCTCTGCAGAAAGTACTGCTCAGATCCATCCATCGCACCATCTCCACCACCACTGTCATCTTGGCCCAAACTACCCACGTTTCACACCCAGACTGCCAAACTAACACAAGAGCTCTCTCTCAGCTCTGAAGATCCATTAAAATTAACTGTCCAGGAAATAGAAGAGAGACCATGATACTCTTCTGCTTAAAATTTCCTAATGGTCTGGCTTCATACTTCCATAATTCAAAAATCTTAAGCTTGGCCAGCAAGGCCCTCATTATCTGTCTCCGTCTTACTTTCCATCTCCCTCCATGTTATTCCTCATCCACTCACTTGGGACACATGTCTCCTTTTCTCTCACCAAGTTTTTTCTCACCTCTTAGACTTTATTCATATTTCCTTGCCTGGAATGTTCTTCCCTATTCTTCACCTGATTCCTACACGTCATTCAGGTTTTGGTTTATATGCAACTCCTTCAAAAATTCTTTCTCTTGATCCCTTTTCATCCCACTCCTCCATCCTCCCCGTGCTAGGTCATGTGCCTGGAAGAGTAAGCACTCGACAAATATGATCTTCAAAAGAAATGTGAATAAGAATGATCTAAAAAATGGATTGTACAGAGGAGCTCTGCGATGTGATCTTATTTCTACCACAAAAACATTACCTGTGAATTTCTCTTCTCCAGATCTCTAAACCTCCTAAAGCCAAGGATCAGCCTATTTTTGGTACACAATAAGCACTCAGTATGTATTAGTTTGTGTGGCCTCCTTAGGTTTTATTTTGGATCTCAAAAATCTTCATGGAAAACTGAGACACAATTATATTCATTTCTCAAATAAGGGAAATGAGGCTCAAAGGGGGGTCATGGCCACAAAGGTTGACACAGGTCTCTATGGAAGGTCGTAACAATCATGGATCATTTAGGATGCACATGATTTCAAGCAAGAGATGAGAAAATCCAAACTGGATCAAATAGTAAGGAAATATATTAGTTTCATTACAGGAAGTTCAGTCATTGCACAAGTTTAGAGTTGATTGATTTGTGGCTCAACAGTGTCATAAAGGAACTTGGTTTTTTTGTTTTGTTTTTCCATCTTTCCCATGTTGCTATCCATGGCATCACTTTTATCCTAAACTGGGGGCCCTGATAGTACCCAGAGTTATAAGTTTCTGGTTTTCATCTTGCAATAGAGAGAGGATGTCTGACCAGGATCTTGTTTACCCTAAACCGCCTCCAAAATTGCCTCTTTTCTTATTGGCCAGGAGTGAATCACATGATTATCACTGAACTAAAACCCAGGCAGTGAAGACAGGATTACTCTTAAACCAACTGAACTTTAGCTAAGGACAATTCTCCAAACACATTGGTGCTCAATAGGGCAGGGGCAGAATGGATGCTAGGGAACCAACTACAATGCCCAAATCAGGCAATGGTAGAAAGAACCTGGTAACCAAAACCTGTGAGAAAATGAGATCAATTACTGTTAGTATCAGTTTTTCCAAGAAATTGCCTAATTACAATTAATACTTAACTAAACAAATGTTGATTCTTTTTAAAAGGCATGCTTCTATAGGGAGATAGAGGATTGACATGGGAAAGACTGAGACATTAAAGAGGAAAAGAAAAATGTCTGCTGTCCATGTTTCTCAACAGTATTAGCCTTGAATGCTTCCTGCCTGGGAATCAGGGCCTAGGAATACTAGGGAACTAGTGGTAAACTTCTAGTACTTTCTCTCCTCTTCCCCCATCGCTCCTCATCAAAGGAGACTTCTGTACTTTCTTCTTCTCTGCGGATGCTAGTCCCTCTCTCTAAAAGAAATTCCACTCTACTGTGATCACTCTGCAGTCCCACCCACAGTTCATCTGGTTTCCAATTTTTTGCGTGTTAAAAAAAAAAAAAAAAAGCTGGCATCTTCAAGATGGCAACTCGAAACAATGCTAGAATATGTGTATGTATGTATGTGTGTGTACACATTTGCAGTGAAATATTTCACTACTATGTTTAAAGAGAAATGTAAAACCTGTTTTGAATTTTAACTCTTACATTTGGAAGAAATTAACATTAGCGACAACTGAACTAAGTGACAGTGGAAGCAACTAGGGTAAAGATCCTGAGCTGGCTGCAATGCCAATTCAAAAACTAGAACTCTGGTACACACAGGAGTGGATAGGAAGATGAGTTGAAGGTGAAGAGGGTTTTGAAGTTGACCCATGAAGGACTAAGCCCATTACATTGAGTAAATAGCTTTAGTGAAACCAAGAAAGTGTAGTGATGAGGACAGAAATGGGGACATCTTTTACATGATGAGCACATGAGAAGCCATTGGAGAGTTGCTTGATTTAAAGACATGAAATTTCTGGGAAAACAAAGCAAAAATTGTTTTAAATAACTAAGTCAGAAATAGTTTTAAATAACTAAGTCCAAGCACAAAAACCTAAATCAACAACTGGGCTTGCAGTCACAGAGGGAACAGCTATGGAGGATTAAAACATGTCTGTGAAGAAAGAGGCAACATGTGCAGGAGTCAAAAATAATTGTTCTGCCTCCTGTTTATAGATACCTGACATTTTGAGCACCAATTTTTTTTTTACTAGCAGGAAAGTTTCTTTCTGATACAAAGCAAGATTGTGTGAAAAGAGGAGATTCCTGTTTCATTCTGCAGTGGATCAACGGTTCCTTAAGTGCCTATTCCAGGTTCTCCACTCACAGGGAGCAGAGACAAAGGCGACGCATAGGAGATGAAACTGCCCTTCAGGAGCTTCCAACTGTGAGGGGGAGTCAGGTGGATCAATTTGGTGTACATTCTGAATGCTTCTTAAGTATGATGAGACAGTGCAGGCTCAAGATTCTTGCTCTGGTAGCCAGAGACTCCTAGAAAGCTTTCCAAGGAAGAGATCTAAGCTGACACATGATGGTAGTAGATGTCAGCTTCCCAAGACAAGGAGGTAGAACTCGAGTGGAGCAGAACCTTTTCAGAAGAGAGACCAGCTTGAGCAGAGTGTTGGAAGTATGAGAGTTCGGTTCAAACAGGAGGTATTGGAAACAACCCAAAGTCCATGGAAGGAAGAATGGATAAACAAAATCTCACACAAGCATACAATGAAATATTTCTCAGCCTTAAATAGAAAAGAAATCCTGAACATACTACAACATAGACGAACATTGAGGACATCATCCTGAGTGAAATAAACCAGGCACAAAAAGACAAATATTGTAGGATTGCTCTTATGTGAGGAATTTAGAGTGGTCAAATCCACAGAGATGGAAAATAGAACAGTGGTTACCCAGGGACTAGGCATGAAAAAATGAGGGGCTATCTGGGAGTTATGTATATAGTGTTCCAGGATGGGATAAAGAAAGGCTTTTGGAGATGAACAGTGGTGCTGGTTACACACAGTGAGAATGCACTAAATGCGTCTGGAATGTACACTTAAAAATGGTTTGAGTGGGGCTGGGGTTGTAGCTCAGTGGTGAAGGGCTTCCCTAGCATGTGTGAGGTACTGGGTTCCATCCTCAGCACCACATAAAATAAATAAATACATACATAAAAAAGTAGAAGAGCTCATTCCAATACTTCTCAAAGTATTCCATAAAATAGAAGAGGAGGGAACCCTCCTGAACTCATTCTATGAAGCCAATATCACCCTGATACCTAAACCAGACAGAGACACATCGAGGAAAGAAAATTTCAGACCAATATCCTTAATGAACATCGACGCAAAAATTTTCAACAAAATTTTAGCAAATCGCATACGAAAACATATTCAAAAGATAGTGCACCATGATCAAGTGGGTTTTATCCCAGGGATGCAAGGTTGGTTCAACATCCGGAAATCAATAAATGTCATTCACCATATCAACAGACTAAAAGTTAAGAATCACATGATTATTTCAATAGATGCAGAAAAAGCTTTTGATAAAATACAGCATCCCTTCATGCTCAAAACACTAGAAAAAATTGGGGTAGTGGGATCATTCCTTAACATTGTGAAGGCCATCTATGCTAAGCCCATGGCCAATATCATTCTAAATGGTGAAAAACTGAAAGCATTCCCCCTAAAAACTGGAACAAGGCAGGGATGCCCTCTTTCACCACTTCTATTCAACATCGTTCTTGAGACTCTAGCCAGAGCAATTAGACAAACCAAAGAAATTAAAGGGATATGAATTGGAAAAGAAGAACTCACACTATCCCTGTTCGCTGATGACATGATTATATATTTAGAAGAACCTGGAAATTCCACCAGAAAACTCTTAGTACTCATAAGTGAATTCAGTAAAGTAGCAGGTTACAAGATCAATGCTCATAAATCCAATGCATTTTTATACATAAGTGATGAATCTTCAGAAAGAGAAATTAAGAAAACTACCCCATTCACAATAACATCAAAGAAAATAAAATACTTGGGAATCAATCTCACAAAAGAGGTGAAAGACCTCTACAATGAGAACTACAGAACACTAAAGGAAGAAATTAAAGAAAACCTTAGAAGATGGAAAGATCTCCCATGTTCTTGGATAGGAAGAATTAATATTGTCAAAATGGCCATACTACCAAAAGTGCTATACAGATTCAATGCAATTCCAATTAAAATCCCAATGATGTACCTTACAGAAATAGAGCAAGCAATCATGAAATTCATCTGGAAGAATAAGAAACCCAGAATAGCTAAAACAATCCTCAGTAGAAAGAGCGAAGCAGGGAGTATCGCAATACCAGATCTTCAACTCTATTACAAAGCAATAGTAACAAAAACAGCATGGTATTGGTACCAAAATAGACAGGTAGATCAATGGTACAGAATAGAGGACATGGACACAAACCCAAATAAATACAATTTTCTCATACTAGACAAAGGGGCCAAAAATATGCAATGGAGAAAAGATAGCCTCTTCAACAAATGGTGCTGGGAAAACTGGAAAACCATATGCAACAGAATGAAATTGAAGCCCTATCTCTCACCGTGCACAAAACTCAACTCAAAATGGATCAAGGACCTCGGAATCAGACCAGAGACCCTGCGTCTTATAGAAGAAAAAGTAGGTCCAAACCTTCAACTTGTTGGCTTAGGAGCAGACTTCCTTAACAGGACTCCCATAGCACAAAAAATAAAAGCAAGAATCAACAACTGGGATAGATTCAAACTAAAAAGCTTTCTCTCAGCAAAGGAAACTATCAGTAATGTGAAGAGAGAGCCTACAGAGTGGGAGAATATCTTTGCCACTCATACTTCAGATAGAGAGCTAATTTCCAGAATCTATAAAGAACTCAAAAAACTCTACACCAAGAATACAAATAATCCAATCGACAAATGGGCTAAGGAAATGAACAGACACTTCACAGAAGATGTACAAGCAATCAACAGATATACGAAAAAACGTTCAACATCTCTAGTAATAAGAGAAATGCAAATCAAAACTATCCTAAGATTTCATCTCACCCCAATTAGAATGGCGATTATCAAGAACACAAGCAACAATAGGTGTTGGTGAGGATGTGGGGGAAAAAGGTACACTCATACATTGCTGGTGGGGTTGCAAATTAGTGCAGCCACTCTGGAAAGCAATATGGAGATTCCTCAGAAAGCTTGGAATGGAACCACCATTTGACCCAGCTATCCCACTCCTTGGCCTATACCCAAAGGACTTAAAATCAGCATACTACAGAGATACAGCCACATCAATGTTCATAGCTGCTCAATTCACCGTAGCCAGACTGTGGAACCAACCTAGATGCCCTTCAATTGATGAATGGATAAAGAAACTGTGGCATATATATACAATGGAATATTACTGCGCCATGAAGAATGATAAAATTATGGCATTTGCAGGCAAATGGATGAAATTGGAGGATATCATGCTAAGTGAGATAAGCCAATCTCAAAAAACTAAAGGACGAATGATCTCGCTGATAAGCGGATGAGGACATACAATGGGGGGTAGGAGGGGTTAGCGTTAGGGTTGGGGTTAGCGTTAGGGTTAGGGTTAGGTTTAGGGTTAGGGATAAGGAGGGTGGTAAGAATGGAGGAAGGAAGGACTATATAGAGAGAAAAGAAGGGTGGGAGGGGTGGAGGGAAGGGAAAAAAATAACAGAATGAATCAAACAACATTGCCCTATGTAAATTTATGATTTTTAATTAAAAAAAAGTAATGAATTTGCAAGAAAAAAAAACTGGTTTGGATAATATTTTAACAAAAAATTTAAAAACAAAACTAAAACATAAAAAAACCCTACTCCCTCTCATTTCAATATCCTACTGTCTCAACAAATGGAAAGACAAGTTCCAAAGAGATCTTTATTCAAAAGTTTGTTATTTCACCAATGATCTCATGGTAATTTTTAGCTAGACAGCTTCTTTTGTTGTTTACTTTCATACATATGAAAGGTGGATAAATGGAATGTGATACATACCACGAAGTATTGTTCACCTTGAACAGGAATGAAATCCCAATGCATACAATAACATGAACACTGAAGACAGCATGCTATGTGTGTGAAGACTATAATTCAACTGCATCAGATCACTGTAGAATTTTTCTGGAAAGAAAATTTTCTCCAAAACAAGTCCCAGCCTGATGACAGAAAGGGCTTCTGACTGCTGGAAGTGAGCCTGCCCCCCACCACTCCCCGGGGCCTCGTCTTGAGGGGGTGCCCTTCTGATGTGACGTAGATTACAGTTGCAGAAACAGGCTGCCTGGAGTGCCAGCCTTACTTTGTCTCCTTGCGATGATGCTGTAGGTGCCCAGGAATGCACCAGCACCACTGCATTCACTGGGGAGTCACCAAGAAGTCACGCAATTTCTAGTCCTTGCCACTCACACCACAAGCTCCCTCATGAAGCGAGGCTTGGAGCTGTGTTCAAGTTAAAAGTTCCTTTATTCTGATAAAGCTCTGTCTTGAAGAGGGAAGTGTGCAAACACTCCCACCAAACACGCAGGATGACCTGGATCCTATACCCATGGTACCTCTACTCCCACCATGCAGAATCCTCTAGCAGCTCCCTGAAATGCTTAGTGTACCTCTGCTTACGACTGATTATTTTATATACAATATACTTGGTCCTTCTATAATTTGCATGGATAACCCTTTGGGAAATATTTTCTATTTTTTCCCCTGTAACGCTTTAACTCATCTTGCACCCAATATATCTCCTAATCAAAGTTGACAATTCACCTCTTATTAGCAGATCTGAATGTGTCTCCATGTGTATGCACCATGAATTGCAAATATTTTTTAATATGTCTACCTAGTCTATGACTAAGAATCCCTGAAGCACTTTACTAGTCATTGAGCTTTTCCAATCTGGTGACTATTCAAGTAACCAACTTCCAACAGGTACCAAATTATTGTTTATAGGACGAGTGTAGGTATAATAGATACCTTTTCAATCATACTCATTGCCACTGCCTTCTTATGAATAACTTGTACCTTTTTCAAAAGAGTTGCTTCTAACCTAATTGTACAATTCACCAAACATATGGTAAAACACAGAATCATAAGTGCTGTCCCCCAAATACTGATTTACTTGACTGCCATCTGCACAGCAAACTGTCTTATTCATCTGTGTACCTGCAAAGCCTATATAAACAGTTGTACACATTAGGCACCAAAGAAATGTTGCTAAGTAAAACAAATATACACTAATTTTCCATCATTCATTATTAGAAATGAGATAGGTTATTTAAAGTTTCATGAATGTCTTGCTAGATCTAGCAAGAGATGAAGGTCCTGGAGGCCATGGTCCTCCTTTCACACACCACTCATATAAGGTACATAGAGAAGACCCTCTGATACCTTTTTAATGGAGATGGCTCATATACTAAATTCTGGATTCGAGTTCAGCAGAGACTCTGCAGAAGTAATCTGAGCATCACAAAAGGTCTACAACTCTTTATAGTAGACACTTTTGATTGGCAACACATTCCTAACACCCTCCTCTTAATCATCTCCTAAAAGAGGGCTACAAAGCCAAATACTGATTTCCCAGCCTCTCTTGCAGCTACAAGTAGCTAAGGACAGGTTATTGCCTAAAGAACATAAGAAGTTTGATGGGAAAAGACAGTACTGGAATTGACAAATAAAGACAGGTTTTGATACATCCTGCCCTCTTCTACTGCCTGCAGATGTCCAGAGTGGTCACAGACATTGTGCAACCATAGGGCTGCACCAGGAGAGGTGATCAAATGACTAACAGCCACATTGGCTCTAGCATCATTGGGCTACTCAAACTATGTGTTTAATGCCCACCTCTGGACTTGATAGGATATGAGAAAAGTAATTATCTGCTTATTAAGTCATTATGATTTCTTCCATGACTTTCAGATGAACTATTGCACAAGGACACACAATTCCATTTTAACCAATAACATGATTAATTTACTGGGTTTTTTTAAAGGATGAAAAAAGACTAATGTCTTAGGAAAACATTCTATCCCAGGTTTCATAATTCCTACCATGACAGAGGTTGACAATATTAGTTTAACAAGGAAGAGATACATTAAAAATAAATGCTGTTATTAAGCGATACTACCATCAGAGGTGAAATCAATCTAGATGACACTGAAGATCTCTTACCCTAACAACAGCGAAGAACTCACAGGTGTTTACAGGACTAGCCTCTGATTTATTCCACACTTCTCTACTCCCAGGCAATTTTAATGAGCTCACTTGTGTTTAATTTTTTGTATTTGGGTCAGGCTCTGAGAGCCAAAATATGATTTCCAAACTTCTCTTTGGTCAGCTAAATAACAGTTTTCCATATACATATTGAAATTTAAAATTTCTAAAGCAGGTAGAAGTTCTTTTCTCCCTATCAAAACAATAGGGTTAAGACACAGATTTCCAGTGTATAGCTCAGCAGCATTAAATGATGAACATGTGCATCCTCAGCAAGTTTAAGTAACTAGTAATGGAAAACTCCCCTCTTTTATGCAGGTAGAGGCCAGGGAGAAGAAATAACAGGGAAAGTGAAGGACTAGACCCATAAAACACACCCATTTGTCTTCACAAGTTTGCCCCATGCTGCCCTCAGAACAGTGTAGCCTTTGGAGATGGACCCAGATGATGGTCCATCCTAGCCAGATGTTCAGACCATGTGCCCCTGAGTCAGGACACTGCCCTCTCTGAGCCTCACTCTGGTTTGCTTGCCTGCAGAAATAATTTCATCTTTGTAAAACATTTGTTATAAAGGAAACTCATTCCCCAAAGGCTACTCGAGTGCAATCACCACATCAAATTCACCTGTCTATCTATAATACCAGGACTAGATAATTAAGTGGAGTAGACATTATAATGTTGCTTGACTAACATTTCAGCATCAACAGACAATCTAAGGCACAGGCACATTAACTCTTCTCACTCAACATGAGGACCCATGGGCAGTTATGCTAAGAGTTTCTATGATGCTCCAGACAGAGGGTCTGGTAACAGACTGTGAGAGTAATAAGTGGTCTACACTGGTGACTTTAAAATGTTTTTATCCATTGTACTAAAAGAACAGATTCCATCTTGTAAACCAGTGCTCAAATATACATCTATCTATATTTATAAACTGAACCAAGTTTTTTTTTTTTTAGTAAACAATACTTTCATCCACTGCATGTGATCTACTGATTTTTTCCCCTCAATTCATCCCACTAAAAATAAAAATGATGGATACTATAAATAAGCCAAACATAAGAAGACTGAACAGGAGAAAAAAGGCAGATTATCTAAAGACTTTGAAACTAGAGGAATGACATGGTAGGGAGTTCTTGGGCTTTCTTTTTGCCTCATACTCTGGACTCAGAGGTGAAGACACCTGGAAATGCCAATGAGTACGAAGAATAAGATGAAGGACCAGGAGGGGGGCTGCCTAGAAAAACAGAAAACTTTCAGATAGCAGCTGCTCTACTCAAATACTGCAGAAAGAATATGACCTTAGCATCTAAACTAAAAGAGGCAGGGTAGAAAGACTTCTACCCTTGCTGGACCTTACCAAGGTACCCAAACACTCACAACAAGCAGTTGCAAGGAGCCCAAGCAGAGAACCCACACTTGTATGTCTGTCAACCTCCTAACCCCCGTAATATCGCCTTAGATGATGTGGCAAGGCTCAGCTTTACCCCTCCCAGGTGAGAAGAGCCAAGCCTTCCTTTCTCTATGGTGTCTCTGATGGAGAATCAGGACTTCCACAGTCACCCAACCATAACTAAGTGGCCCCTCCTCTCAGGCATCAAATGAGGTCAAGTTGGAATATGGTTTCTAACTCTACCTGGAAGTAAGTAGTTCAGGCATCTTCTCTTTTCTCTGGGCAGAGTTATGTTAAAGAAAGCCAACAAAAGCAAAAGGTTTAAACAAGATTCAAACTCAACATAAAATGAACATATCCAAGTTTTGATCAAAAATAACCGATAATCAAGAACCAGAAAGATCTCAAACTGAACAGAAAAAGACAATCAATAGATGCCAAAATCATGATGACAGCGAAGTGGAATTATCTGACAAATATTTTAAAGCAGCTGAGCTAAAAATGCTTCAATGAGCAATTATATCTGACGCAAATAGAAAAAATAGCTGCAGCCAAGAAACAAAATCAACAAATGGAAATGTTAAACCTGAAAAACATAATAACCAAAATAAAAGACTTAGTGGATGGGCTCAACCACAGAATGGAGGAAACAAAACGATTTAATTGGAAAGGGTAGAGGGTACTTTCTTGAAAGGAAATGTTCTGCATTTTTTTTTTTGGTTATAAAAAACTATGTAAGGATAAAACTTATGAAATTGAAACACTTAAGATATGTGCTTTTATTATATGGGTTTTATTACATATAAAATCAATTATTGTATATCATATACAAAACAATTAAATAAGACACTAGAGACACTTTTATAAAGTTTACAATTAACTTTTAATTTACATTTTCATTCATCTCCCTGTCTGCCATTCAATATACATTGATTTAAGCCCAAGTTCTACCACTTTCATGCAATAAATATTTAAGCACAGGCAAGTTGTATCACTTCTTTTCTGTAAAATGGTAATAGTAATATTACCTTATTTTTTACCCTCACATTGTTATTGTATTGATAAAGAGGGGTACATATGAAATGCCTGAGGCCTATCATGAGTTCAGCGAACATCAATCCTCCATCTTTACCGCACTGCCTCCTCCCGAGTAGAGCAATGTTAGGCATTAACAACTTTAGCAACTGCTAAACAAAACATTAACCATGCACTTTAAAAGGATAAACATAGTATAGACTTGAAAATGCAAACTTAAAAGACAAGTTAAGTGTAATTCAGTTAAAAATTGAAAAGGAAAAAAAAAAGACATTTTTTAGAATATATAAACAACATTGGAAGGAGGTTATAAATAAAGATAAAGTAAATATCTGCTCACGTAACACAGATTCTACCGACAAGATTAATCGCATTCTCCACCAGAACAAGTGAATGAAAAAAAAAAAAAGTGACCCTCATCTGTTAGGAAGTCTTTACATGTGATAATCTAGTACTTCAGGAATAGAAGAGGGTCCACTATGGAAGTACCCCGTATGGAAATCTTTTCAACCTATCACTAAGGTAGGTATTAAGGGGACAAAAAGACTTGGAGATACAAGCAACATGTTGATGACCACCACAAAAATGGCACAAGTGAAAGGAAAACCAGAACTGTTCCCAGCTACCCACCGTTTTGCCCCGCCACACCTTGCTACTTTGGGAAATGAGGGTTTTTTTTTTTTTTTTTTTTCCTCTAGATCTTAATCATTGCTTAGGAGGTAAAAGTCACAGGTTTTAGAGTAAAACAAATTTGGCTTTACCACTAACTGGCTGCATATCACTGAACATATTTATTCACTCTAAGTGTGAATAAATTATTAATATTGTTAAAAAGTTAAAATTAAGACAACCTATGAAATTATGAAAAATCATAATTTAGGTTTTATAAAGAACCTAAAATATTAAGTAAAAATATATGTCAACTGCTTAGTTGATGTCTTGCATATAGTGAGTACTCAATACCAAACTCTGCTGTAATTAGGGATGCTGAGCAGCATGGTGTTTTGGGGTAGGCTTCAATATGTTGCTTAGCATCCCTAAGTCTTTGCTCTTGTTAATATCTGTTTAATGGTACCAATTTATTCATAACCAAGCATCTTAATTCTTTTACATATGTCTGCATGCACTTATACCCATAGCTCCACTAAGAAAGAAAGAGAGAGAAAGAAAGGTAGGTTGATGGGTGGGTGATCAGTATTGCTAAGGAAGGTAGAAGGGGACAAAAGGTCAGAGAAAGTCTTTCGGAAAGAAAAAAAAAGAAGCAGCTTAAAATTCTCTTTAAGGGGTAACCCCAGAAATTAAGGAAAGAATACATAAGAAAAAATTCAGGCAGAAACAGAAGTATTCACTAAAGCACAGAGTCATGGAAAAGGCTGGACAGGATCTAGTCTGACGTGATGAATGGGAGCATTTCCTCCTCCCAAGGAGGGTGGAGCAAGACAAAACAAGTTGGCAATTTTGTTTGCTCACCGCAGAAATGTCCAAAGAAGTATGCAAGCTTAACAAGCTCCAGCCCTCATTTCACTTGAGCTTCACAAATGCGTATACAATCCTCCCTCTGTATCTGGGCAGGATCTGTCCCAGGACCCTCTGAGAATGCCAAAATCTGCATATGCTCTAAACGCTTCTATTAAATAGTGTAAAGTTTGCATATAACCTATGCATGCCCTCCTGTATTCTTTAATTATTACTTCTAATACTATGATGCTAATGCTATGTAAATAGTTATTAAACTATACTGTTTAGAAAGATGGAAAAATATTCTGTACATTTTCAATACAGATGCAATTTTTTTCTGAGTATTTTCAAGTCATGGTTGAATCCACAGATGTGGAACCCATAGATAAGAGGGCTGACTGTGTGTGTGTGTGTGTGTGTGTGTGTGTGTGTGTGTGTGTGTGTGTAAGGATATTATCTAAAACAAGAGTTGTAATAATGAAAAACAGATCTTAACACATGAATTGAAATCAGCATTTGTACAACTTGTGGCCATCTGAGGGTGAAAAGTAACTGAAAGTTCAATAGAGCCATTGATTGGTAGATTTACAATCTGCTAAAGATGTCTCAATAAGAAAATATTCCTTTCCTAATAACTCAAATATATTAAAAAAATTGATAAGATGCCATCAAAGTTGATGGATCAATACTCTTCAGTATGCACTGGTCATTCCTTTGAAACCACATTGTCCAATATGGAAGCCAATAGTCACAGGTGGCTATTTTTAATCAATTATAGTTAAAAACAACTTCAAGGTGAGTTTTGCAGTGGCACTGTGCACTTTTTAGTAGCTCCAAGTGACAGTGGCTGCCACATTGGATAGGGCAGGTTACTGAACATTATCTTATTACAGAAAGTTCTATTGGATAGTGCAAGTTTGAAGGATCATCAT
Organism: Sciurus vulgaris; assembly: GCF_902686455.1. Taxonomy (NCBI): domain Eukaryota; kingdom Metazoa; phylum Chordata; class Mammalia; order Rodentia; family Sciuridae; genus Sciurus; species Sciurus vulgaris. The sequence goes on from NC_136461.1 coordinate 191,234,708, forward strand.
TGCCTTTCTCCCCAGTGTTAAAAATCAATTTGTTCTGTTCTGTAAACCTTAAAAAAGAAAACTGAGAAAACAAGAATTTGAGGTCAAAAATTACTTCAGAAAATTCTTCCATGATTGCATAATTGTAATCATCTAAGCAATCATGCCTACGCTTTAGAGATAAGAATAATCATCATGTCATAATTAGGAATTTTATAAAATTCCTAGCTTTCTGAGAACAGGCTTTGGAACCAGTCCATTCTTCTTTCATACACATGTCAGACATGCTTTTGTAAAAGTAAGTGCCTCTCTGCTTAGTTATTGGAAACAACTGTCAGATCTTTGAATAATCTACTTCCCAACCTGGCTCCTTCTGTGTGACCGATCACAGTTATTTTCCTGTTACAAGCTTTCAGAGACCCAGGATTATCTCTGAGGGGGATAGAGATAAAGTGGGATTCAGAGATAAATGGGCTCTGGTAAGGCTCACAGGCTACTAAATTAACAGCTCCAAAGCCTGTCCAGAGAGGGGAGGAATACAGGATGCAGCTTTGCTTGGTGTTCGGTGAAATGCAAAGGCAGCCAGCCTCAGGGGTGTCCACTGCCAAATGTTTTCAGAGTACAGGTCTGTCCTTTATTCTCACAGAGTCTTTCCTGTATTCTTTTGATGTTAACTGTTCATCTTTCATAAAGTTAAGACATGCCGAGAGAGGGAGAAGTGTGTGTGTATGTGTGTGTGTGTGAGAGAGAGAAAGAAAAAGAGAGAGAGAGAGACTGAATGCTAGCAAAAGAAAAAAGCTATAGAAACTATGTACAACATACAATTGATCCCCATTTAAAATATCTAAAGATAACATAAAAAGTATGAGTATTTCTGTACTATTGACCAAAAATAAGCTGGCCAACAGTTAAGTTACAGATGATATAGGGGAAGGAGGAGTAGGAATAAAAATGGCAGAGAAAGTAACGATGAGAAACTACAAAACGGAGAAAGGAAATTATTACCTCCAAGCCAAGAAAATCACGAAAGACTTCATGCGGTATCTGGTATTTCAGATGAGTCTGAAGAAGCCGGGTTTCACAGAGAACAGGGGAAGCTGCCCAAGCAAAAGAGCCAATTTGAAAGAAAGTACAGACTAGGAAGAGTCGGGGCATTTACGAGGACGAGCAAATCACTCAGATGTGAAAGAACATGGAAAAATGGAGCTGGACATGTAGCTTAATGGTACAACACTTGCCTAGCATGCATGTGGTCTGGGGCTTGATCCCCAACATCACCAAAAGGAAAAAAGGAAGCATGGAGATGAGACAAGAGGAAAACTTGGGGGCCATTACAGTGACCAAGTCGGACCTTGGGTATTAGCATAAGACGACTGCGGTTCTTTTTCACTAAACAACTGAATCAATACATGTTTCAAGCAGGAAGAAACGTCATTCATGTTGTTTCAGTAAAAAGATGAATAAGCACACTGACAATATTTACATTCAATGTGCTGAGGCATGAGCATCCTTCAAGATGTAGTTTGTCTTATTAAAATAACTCCTGCTGCGGCCTGGGAGCGTAGCTCAGAGATAGAACACATTAAGTAGCACGTGTAAGGACCTGGGCTGGCTCCCAGGCACCCTCAAACAGTGAGAAACTCTCGCCCTACTCTGTACCCACATTCCTTACTCTGAACTCCCAGTTACCCACACTACCCAGGGCAGTGCATCCGGCTTTCTCAGTCACTCCCACAGAGTTAGGCAGTCAACCAATGTTTTTGTTGTCCCTTTAAATACTGGACCCATCTTAGAGGCTAAATGATGACAGCGAAGCCTCATCCCAGAGCCCTTAGGTTCCCAATATAGTGCTACAGCTGAGCACTGGTAGGCGTGCATCCCGGGGACATCTTAATCACACACGTGCACACTGCTTTAAGAGATAACTAAAGAAGTCAGGCACCAGCAAACAACAGGAAACACGACTGAGTACTTAAGAAAGGATTTATGTTCCTTCTTAGCTTTTCAAATCAGACAATGCTTCTAAAATATTTTGCCAGTTTCCTCATTGGTCTATATCTTCTTGGCTGGTATACAAAAACAAACAGCAAAAGTCTAAAGAACCCACTTTGAAAGATTAGCGATTCATTTTATGGTGGTGTAAATTATTTCTAAAGATGCTTCCAGTCACTTCTCAATATGATGGCCATTAAAACATCGTAAACACCAACTGTTACCACTTAACTCTCTCCTTAAGATTAGGGAGGAGGGGGAAAAATCAAGAATACAAAGCTGATCAGAGAAAGTCTGTCTATCCCATTTGCCTCCATGGCTGCTGCGGCTATCCACAGCCACGAGAGCTGTAAGCTCTGTTTCTGTATCTTCAATGAGCCCACTGGCTCCTTCCCATAAGTTTATTAACAGGTTCACATCTCACTCTAAATGGCAATCTTCCTTCAACCTCTTGTTCATTTATCAACAAACCACTCTCTTCTTTTTCTTCCTCCCCATAGTAAAATTGCTAAAAGTGTTCTATTGCTTAGGGTGTAAACAGAACTGTATGGGAAATAGTCTAAGCATACTGCATACTAGGGTAAATTGAACTTCTACTTGATAAATACACACTCCCCTTCCCTTTGGGCAGAAAATATTTCCCTATACAAAGACTTTGGCCTCGGTCATGGGAGTTCATTTGGCCAGTGGATGTGAGTGGACAAGATGTCAGTAGGAATGTTAAAACTCGCTTATGCGGTTTGTGCACTTGTGATGGCCAAAGGAAAGCATGCCCAGAGACTACTGTCCCTTTAACCTGGACCTCAGAATGAGGCAAAGTAAAAGTGACCCCAAACAGAAGCCAGGAGCCAAGCCCAGAAAACTGTAAATGATAAAATAAATGTGTGCCTCTAAGCCACTCAGACTCAAGGAGCTGTTACTTAGCAGCAGCTACTGCATATGCCAACAACATTTAAAGTCTCAGAAATAGATATTGTAGTATTCCACTTGACAGATGAGTAAACCAAGACAAGGAAGTGAAATAACTCACATGCTAACAAGTGGCAGAGGCAGCATCTGAAACCAGCAGTCCAACTGCAGAACCTGCACAGGAAGTACTTCACCTCACTGCTCAGGAGAGCACCAGCCACCTGCTACATCCAATCCCACCTCCCACCCACGCCTGGATCTGCTGCACCTGGCTCTTCCCGTGTCTGATCCCACTAGTGATCCCTTAATTGCTGACCCCCAGAGAAAGCTTTCAGCCTTCCGTGTCTCAGCCACAGTAGGCATTGTTGATCACAGGCAACCCCCCCTCCCTCCTTGCTTGGCAAATGACACTTTACCTTTCCTGATTGTCCTCTTCATTCCCTGTTACCTCTCAGACTCTTTATTCTCTTTTGCCTGTAACTCCTCCCTCACTCCCACTCTACTTTCCTTTATCTTCCTGACAACTTACTGCTCCCTCCCTCCCTCCCCCCCACACTTTCTATTTGCCAGCGACATGGTTAGACACTGGTGAGCCATTAGAGAGCAAATCTGATGCAGCCAGGCCCACAAGAGAAGAGTGTGCCCTAGCAGAGGAGACAAACATACACACCTTAGAAATGGCTCAGGTGTTACAGTTTGTAAAAGCACACAGGAGACGGACAGGTTTGTGTGTGGTGCAGGGAGTGGCTGGAAAGGGAGAAAAGCCCACCTAGTCTACAGGCCTAAAAAGTCTTCTGCAGAAGATGCAGGAATTCACTAGGCAAAGAGCTAACCAGGCAGATGGAATCGCCTGGGAAGCTGGAGGACAGTGACACGTTCAAAGAATAATGGAAAAAATAATTTTTGTTTATGCATTTGCCACACCACCAGTTCTGACTCCACCCTACACATGCGCATGCGCACACAAACAATGGCTGCTCTAATTCAGGCTAAAGACAATAGTGACTCAGCTCTGGTAATGTCACTGAATTTAGAGAAACAGATGTTTGAATTGGAGGATCTTGCCCCTGTGAACACATAACCTAGAGATTTCAGAGACGGGAGAAAGACATCTAAAGTAAGAAAAGTAATCGACAACAGCTGTGCCTAGGACAGAGCAAAGCCCAGTCATTGCTCTGCAGGCAGCAGAAGGGAATATGGAAACAACCAGTGAAGGAGGCGATGGTTCTGCCTGCTAATGCAAAAGTAAACCAGAGTAACTGGCATGTCGTAAGACACAAATCCCGTGCCTCCAATTGTAGGGCTGACTCTATAGCATTCCTCTACTTGGGCATCCACTCCTCAGTGAGGACATTCCTGACCACATCATCTAAGTCACCTCCCAGGCAGACAGTACCCATTGTTCTCTCTTGATTTTCTTCAGGGCACTTGGTTCTCTGATACTGAATGGCCTGTTTGTTTACTGTCTATCTCCTGGAACAAAAACTAAAGTCATGAGACCAAGAGCCTTGTAATATTATAACCCTGGCACAGAGGCTGGCACCTGGGCAGCACTCAGTAGATAACTATTGAACAAATGAATGGGAGTAGGATGCCCTTCCTCATTTACAGATATTCTCCTATTCTTTTCTTAGGTGTTTCCCCCTGCAAGGCTGCTTCAGATATATATTCCGTTTAACAGGCAACTTTAAAAGTCCATAATTATCTGCAAGATTTTATATATATATATATATTATATATATATATATATATATATATATATATATATATATATATATATCTGCATTTTTCTGGGTAAATGAATCTAGTTTTCATCAGAAAAATCAAAGGTTCTACATCTGGTATGAACTAAATAGTGCTCTCCCTTCATATGTTGAAGCTCAAGCTCCCAATGAGACTATATTTGGAGACAGGGCCTTTACAGAGGTAATTAAGGCTAAATGTGGTCATAAAGGTGGATCCCTAAGCCACCCAATATGATGCATGTCCTTTATGTACCAGGGAGGTACATGTACAGAACAAAAGGCCATCTCCAAGTCAAGGAGAGAGGATGCCGGAGAAGTCAAACTAGTGGACACCCCGATTGGCCAGGTGACACAACTTGAAACCCAGGCCAATCCTTTCTCAAGGCTACGTCTACAAGTAGACCTCTCAGAACAGTGAACAGTTGGTCTCTTTGCACTCAGGACTGGTGGGGTTAAGTGGGTTTCCTGTGACTTGCACTTCATATTGTATATGTCATGTCACAGAAAACCTAGTCTCTTAAGACTGGAAGGGTCTTCAGATGTCAGTAAAGATGTACTGGTTTTCTAACCTTGAACTTGGACTTTATCAATAGTGCAGCAGGGTGCCCTTGAAGGATTTTAAGTGAGCAAACTGGTGTCTCAAGATTTTAAAAAATGATATGATCAAGGCACAAAACTGAAGTTGGAAAAATTTAAGTTTAGAGGCTCTTGGGTTCTCCATATGAGAACAGATGAAGGTCAAAGCTGTGACAAAGGTACGGAAGATGAGGAGCATGGAGAGAAGTGCTTACAGATAATTTATTCAGACAGTAGGTTTGCAAACTTTTTCTATAAAGGGCCAGATAATACATACCTTAGACTTTGCAGAACACACTGTCAGTGCTGCTGAACGCAGTCCCTGTAGCACAAAAGCACCACAAACTATACATAATGAGTGCAACCACAGTCAATAAAACTTTATTTACAAAAAACAGGTAGACATTTTCCAACCCCTAACTTACAAAGTAAAGTGAGTCAAACTTGGCAATTGACTGGCTGTGAGAAATGAGGGCAATGTAGGGTCAAGCAAACTGCTAGGTCTGGGGGTCTTAACATTCTCAGCATCTAGTTCCAGAATCATAAATTCTTCAAGCCACTGATTGTCAGAGTGGGAAGGAAACGCATTACAAATATATAGTTCAACAGTCTCAATTTAATAGTGACAATGTTCAGGGCAGGTGTTTCTGAGGCAGTGCCCAGTTAGCACAGACAGGACCAGAATTTCTAACTTTGGTTCAGTATGTCTCTTTGGCCCTAGATTCCTCTAAGTTTCCTCTGGGTGAAAAGATTTCCTACTTAAGACCTCAAGACCAGCATGTAACATGTAATAATAATCAGTGCACATTTAATAAATATTACTGGACATCAATTATGTGTCCTAGGACCACAGAGAGAGCTTCCCATCTTGAGAACCGTAAAGTCTTATCTTTGTGACACACTTCCCCCAAGCAATTTTTGTGCTTCTGATTTTTTTTCATATCTGATCATTTTTAAATGGTTGTGAAACATGTACCACACTTCTTTGCTCTAAGGATTATGCACTTTCTAATCTGAAGAGTGTTTTATGTTAAAAGCATATAGAGAATTTATTCAAGCCAAAAACTAAGGTGCTGCTTATTCAGCCTCATGACAAGAAAAGAATAAATCACAGACATGCATTTATCAGAACATAACCAGAGTCTGCTCCAACTGAAGACCAAACAACTTCCACATGTCAAGTAAAATGCCTTTGACTGCCAGGCAAAACCAAAAACCATGCGAAGAAACAAGGACTAGAAGAAAACATGCCAAATACCAAGTGCCAGTCTTTTGAAGGTGAATCCCTGGATAATTTTTTCTTTCTGCTTTCCATTGGTTGTACACACAAGAAACATGTAATAATAATTACTTTAAAAGGTTAATTTAAAAGATAGGAAATATTGCTATGTTGCATAATTTTTTAAATTCTTGAATTTCTAATATTATCTTGCTCTAAGATATTACAAGTTATATTTTAAATTGGGTTTAAAAATTGCAGGTTCACAAACTAAACTTTCTGTTCTAAATCTGTAATATGGCTATAAAACTGGATAAATTATTTCTTCTCCATGCCTACCAAAAGACCCATCTTTAAATATTTCCAGATACCATGTTTTTCTTCATTATTCTCTTATTTTTTTAATATGACTCTTCTTTATCCCAACATGGTATTTGCTTAGTTAGTTGAGTCCAACTTTTTATGGACAATTATCTTTAAGAATGGTTTCCTCCTCCTCCTCAGAGAAATCTTAGAAACACTGTGTTCTTGCTCCCTTCTTGCTTCTTTCAGGCAATTCTACTCCACTGATCCTGCCCTGAGCATGGGAGCATGGATGTCAGAATGAAGGGCAGACGCAATATCAGAACAAATGACCAGGCTCATGGCTGAGCCCCTCTGGTTTGACAGCTGGCCCTTCCAAACAGTCCAGTTCAGCATGGACAATTTGTCATACCATTCCTAACTCTACTGATGAAGAACTAGTGTATATAAGGAGAGACAAAGAGGAGGGAAAGCTAATAGGGATGGAAAGAGATAGCTGTGGAGTGGCCTGTGGGACATCTCTCCATTCTAAGTTTTAAAAGACCTAGTCAGCAGAGAGGAACAGATGGGGAGCTCTCTGGGAAGCAGTCAGCAGATTGTCTGCTTGGATCAAATCTGAAACACGACAATCTTAAGATAAGAGTACCCCTAGTGTTCCTAAGCCAAATGGTGCTGTACCCCATACAGTCCTTTTCTACTGTCCCTTCCAGGACAGCTTATGGTTCGGCACGCCACAATAATACCTCCTAATCCCAAATATAAAGAACTATACCCTTGCCCCAAGAAGTCCCATAAACAGGAAACCTCTCTTTTAGGGGCTGGGGCTACTCTGGTTTGCACGGCTGCCTCTGTGAAATCTGTGTACACATGCACAGCGGTACCAGGATGGGGCTGGGAAATGGGCTTTCCTCCAGATCGTGTGAAAGAGATCTGAGTTCAACCAACAATTATTTTCTGAGCACCTTCTAAACACCAGGTGTCTTTCTCAGTGCTCAAATGTCAGTAAAAAGAACAAGATTGCAGTCGTGGTGGACGGATATTTTGGGATAAAGGAGTCATCAGTAATGAAAAGCCTGGATAATCTTACACTATTAACTTTCTTAGAAATAACAATAAAATGTGCCTGGATACAGAAACTTATCTGGAAGTCAATTTAAAAAGGTAGCTGTGGGCATGAACTCTTGAGTCACAAAGTGTTTTTTCTCTGCGTAATTAACCAACCAAATATACAGAGCTAAATATTCTAACGTAAGAAGACCCCTTCTCTTGCCCTAACTATAATCAGTCAGTTCATCATACGATGAAGACCAAGATCAATAAGCCCATTCCTACCTACAGAGTTTTCTTTGTTTCTTTATTTTTTAAAGTGGCTCACTCAAATATGAACAGAAACCCTAAGGTTGTTAAATATTCAACATGAAAGAGATCAGCAAACACAAATTAAAAAAAAAATCAACTCTGAAGAAATGTGGAAAGAGAAGTTGAATTAAAAACAATAAAAGTATTGTCACTACTCTCAAAGAAATATGGGAAGATATTAAATAGTATGTTAGAAGATTCTTAAGAAATTCTTGAAAAGTTTAAAAAAATAGTAGAAATTATGAGTGCCATAGAAGTTTGAAAATAAAATTAATATACCAGGAAATAAAAATTTAAGAACAGGTGAAAAAAAGCAAATGTAGACTTTAAAAAATAAAAAACAGTCTAGCAAATTTATCATCTCAAAAAATAGGAACTGGAGAGAAAGAACAAAATAGATAAAAGGAAATCAAAGAACTAATTCCAAAAGATTCTCAGAAATGAATGGCAAGTTTTCATTTTGAAAGATCACTAAATATACAACACAATAGATAAAAATAGACTTTTACCAAGTCATATTCTTATGAAATTTCTGGACACTAGGATTAGAGAGGGGATTCAATAATTCCAGAAGGAAAAATGTCTGTCTAATACAAATGATCAAGAATCAGAATGACTTCAGGGTTCTCACAAACATGTCTGAAAACTGGAAGATAACATATGCTTCCAAATTGTGAAGGAAGACAACCTCCAACATTAACAAGAATTAATCAAGTCATCAGTCAAGTACAAAGGTAGAATAAAGGCTTTTTCAGATAAGCAAGTTGTCAAAGGTACACGTCCCATGTGCCCTCACTTAGGAAGCAATGAGGCAGGCTGTGCTCTCCCAAAGCCAAGGTGGAAATGAAGGGAAACAGGATCCTGAACAGGGAACCTCACACTAACTCCTCCAGGAAGGCACTGGTGGTGGTGGAAGGAAACTCAACAGACAGCTGGGAAAGCAAGGCTGGGGGACCAGACCTGCTGGGAACAAGTCAGAACTGTTCAGGGGAAATTTCTTCAATGATAAGAAGTTGATAAAAATTCCTAAAGTATGGCTCAACTGGAATGAGATTAACAAATGATGGAAACTTTTGATTTAACTCAATGGTAAGTTTATAGAACACTCAGCAAACAACAATAACAAAACTTAAACAATTAGAAAAAGACAATGACATTTTAAAAATTTATATTCACATATAACTTGAATAAAAATAAAATTTAAGGTTATAACGTGTTTATCATACTTCCTAATAATGGTTTCAATTCCACACACATGCCCAGGCTTCTCTCCTAATTGTGTTTATTTTACCTTTGTACTTGATACACACACACACACACGCGTGCGCGCACACACACACACACACACACACACACACACACACACACAGTGTCCTCAGATAACTTACTTACACAGAACTTATTTCCTCACGTGCAAAGTGGGAATAAGTACAAGGTTGAAGGTATTAGAATTTTTATAACCCACACGTCTTAGTATACAGTAAACATTTAATGGTAAGAATATCTATCTGTATTTGTACATAAAATATTTAGGAATTTTATCACCTGAAATATGAAATTCTGATTTAGAAATATTAATCCAAGAGGTCATTCATAAATAACTGCAGTGTTTGTGAATGTACTCAAAAGATTCTGAACATTAAGAATAAAAGAGATTAAAGGAAACCTAAATAAATTAAAAACTCCTACGCTCATGGATAGGAAGACAATATTATTGAGGTAGCCATACTCTAAGCTGATCTCGTGGAAAAAAAAAAAAAAAGAATAAAGGAGAATGCACAGCTCCCCATAGTACACCAAGAAAAAGAAAAGACTAATCAAATATCAGGGAGATGGGTAAATAGAGGCAACCAAAATGAAACTCCAAAAGAAAACCATGAGTAGAAAATCTTGTTAAAAGAATATACTGAAGATTTGAAGAATAAAACATCATGGCAATCATGGAGTAAAAGTAGTGCATGTGAATAATCAATGAGCAGCAATAAAGGTGGAACAGCATTTAGGAAATGTTGTTACTACTCAGCTCTACAGCTCACCAGGATGCTGTCCTTATACTGCAATGACTTCCTGTTCCATTCAACATATACATCTTTCATTACAAAAGGTGATTCTTATGTCTTCAGCCTGGTTGGTGACCACCAATGAGTGACAGGACAGAACAGAAAATAATGACTCCTTTAGAAACTTGGTCAGCTATTTATTGCCCTCATCACTGGCCTCATTAAGTGTTGTCTCTAAAGAGAATGAGATGACTCGTGTCCCTTACACATTTACAAATAAAATGCATTAATATTTTTAACATTTTATCAACAATTATTAAGATTTGCTAGAAGAGCTTGTTACTCTAGGTACGACTAGTTATTTAGATAAAGCCCAAAGGCTGTTTCCTCTCGTTGGATGATCCTCTGGAATGCCTGGGTACCAGATTTGTTTTGTGGCAACAGGTTTGAATTCTTACTCCATCATTTTCTACCTAGTGGCCTTGGGAAATTATTTAGTTTCTCTAAGCCTTGATCTTTTCATGTAGAAAATGGAGATAATACTAGTAACCATTTCATAATTGTTGTGAAAGTGGAATATTTAAAATAACCAACAATCAGTATGGCCTGGACACCAACCCATCAGAACTGCTACTGGCCCCCAACCAGCAGAGTCACAGGACCTGCTGATATCAGTGAGTGTCTCATTAGTGTTAGCTACTCAAAACTCTGCTGTTATCATTAGTTTCTTCTTAGTGTTTTCACGATTTTTTTCTTCCTATGGGAAATACGAAGAATTTTCATACTCATAAAAAGAGTTTTTTTTTTTTTTTTTTTAATTATTACCTTAATGTGGCTATTTAGAAGATCCGGTAATGGAGATGAATTAACAAAATACTGGGAAAGAGAAAGAACGTGACCTCTCATCACTCTGAGCCAATGACGAGGCACCTCTGGAGAATTACATGACCTCGTGCCCCACTCTGGCTGCCTTCATCCATAATTTAAGAAAGTTTCTGGAGCCCTTTTAAAATCATAATATGAGCACTACAGACAGCTGCTAACATCTCATTTACAAACCCCTCCAAAGTGGGCTCTGTGCCATCCCTTGCACTTCCGGCAGCAATGATAGAAGCCACAATAAAAAGCCCCAAGACACTAAGCTCTAAATCTAAGCTCTGCCACTAATCTGTTACGTGACCTTGGGCAAGGGATGCTTCACATCCTCATTTATGAAAAGGAGCAGGAAGGCAGGTGAATATGACGATGATGATGGCCTCCACGTGAGTGCCAGCTAACACCCGGGTGCGACCAAAAACTGAGTTTCAATTAAGAACCCTGACCAGCAAGGCAAGATAGAGGGCAGGAGTGTCTGGGATGTGTAAGGGTACTTAGCAAGCAAGGTACTGAGCTTCAGCCGGGGAAAATCTCTCCTTTACTATTAGAATCAGGGGTGATGACCTCAGTGCCTAAGCCTGAATCTTAAAGCTGCTGAGAGCAGAAAGACAACAGGGTATGAGAGGAAATGGAGATCATGCTTCTGTCTTGGCAAAATTTTAAGGTTGACCAAATTTGTTTCTGGCATCTTTTTACCTTTCCTTTCTGAGTGAGACTAGACCCACTTTCTGTTGCTTCTGAGAAACCTCATTCCCAGTCTGTAGGATTAGAGAGCTCTTAAGTACCTCCTGGCTGGTGCACCAAACCCTACTGCACAGGCAGGCATGCCCCTGAGCCTAAGCTCACCAGAAAATGCTCTTGTTCTAAAAGGTACACCCTCCCCCTACACTTGAGTAAGAGAAGTCTTCCTGCTCCATCCCAGCCCTGCCTGGAGTTAGTTATTAGAGATCAACCAACTCACAAGAAATTGTCAAAGAGCCACATGTTCTTCTAGGTCATACTTCAATAGTCTCATTTTTAAGGAAAAGTCTTAAGATGTTAATGTCTTAATATAGTACTCCCCAAAGTGTCCTGACTAGGAAATTGCATGATCATCTTTTTAGATAGCATCTTGATCAAATTTCAACTCCATCACTTTCAAGTTGTGTGACTACAGGCAAGTTATATGACCTTTCTGTGTCCCTTTCATTATTTGTAAATAGGAATTATAATGACCTTTACCCGGTAGGACTGATGTCAAGATAATGAGTTAAACTATTAAAAATATTAGAACAGTCTATCACATAGTATGGGGATTTTTCATTATGTATTTACTTGGCAGTTCCAACACTATGTAACTGCCAAACCCAGTGTTAGAGATAACAGTGCCTTCTCTAAGAGCTAATATCTAAACTCTTGATGGCCCCTGCCCCATGGGTTATCTCTTCTTTCCTTTGAATCTTCAAAATCTACCTCTCCACTAAGTCAACTCACACAGTCCATAAACACTCTCAAATATCTCCTAGCTTTGAAAGAAAGGAAAAAAAAAAAAAAAAAAAACTTCCTTTGAACTTGCTTTCTGCCTCGGTATAGATCCCTGCCTTGCTTAAAGCTTTTCTCCCCCATATTTTCGATCTCTGTGAACTTGATCAATCTCTCTCTCTCTCTTTCCATGCATGTACTTTGAGAGCAGCTTCCTCATCACCCACTTAATCCTTCAGCCATCATCATAAAGATTTGCTTCCCCATTCATTTCACTGCTTGCTAAACCCTGTGGCATGTCCCAGCATACACGGGGCAGCTCACTGTGCATCATCAGGTGATACCAACACTCAAAAAGGGCACATTTCTCTCATTGGCTATTTCTTCCTTATTTCTTCCAGCCTCTTCTTCCTGGTCCCATCCATGAAACACGGCAGCTGCCTGGTGGTCATGCTCTTCCCATTAGGAATCTGCTCTTGCCCCAGTGTTCCCTTGCCATAAGTGTGCCCAGAGAAGGACATCAGGAGGACAATGTGAACATGTGGAAGAAAGGCATGGAGGTGCAGGAACAGTATCAGCAAGACAAGGGATTCCCGGTGTGCTGTGAGTACCTACGAAGCTCCCTAGGAGTAGGATGTAGCCCTGGAGGGGAAGCTGTGGCATCCTGGAGAGCCCAGACTTCATTTTATTGGCAGTGAAGCACCTAAAAAATTGGGAGCAATTATGTATCTGCCACTCCTTCTAATTAAACAGTCCCACATCCTAGCTGTTTTCTTCCTATAAAACACTTCCAACATCTGCCCCTTTGTTTCTTTCTTTTCCCTTATCACCCTCTTATTACTTCATCTTCTCCCTCATCTTTTCAGTCTTTCCAGACTACAACCCGACTTTCCATAGCAGCAAGTTCTATTAGAAAACAAGGGAAAAACTACCATGACTTCAAGAGGAGCCCAAGGCAGTGTGAAGACCGTTGCTGTGGGCATGGCGGCTCTGCTCTGACACAGAGGGAGCGCAGCTCTTACCAGCCCAGGTTCCTGCCTTTTCTCTTGTGATATATTTAGCACATGAGTCTTACATCTCTGACTCAACCATAAGCTCCAGGAGGGAATTTTATATGGTCCTGTGCCATTCACAGTGCTGAGCTTATAGCCAGTGCACAATGAATACTTCTTGTCCAAATGAAATGGTAATTTTCACTAACTGCATGTGGGGTATGAAGGTGAATTGGAGGGCAGCGTGGAAAAACAACATCAGCAAAAACCCCCAAAGTCCAGGGGCTCCTTACAAAGAAAGAATGTAAAGGTGCAGTCAGCTTATAGCCAGCTATACACCAAGATTTCATGCAAACACTCAACAGAATTTTCCCCATTGCAGAGCACAATGCTTTGATCTTATCATAATGCTGTTTTTCTTAAGCGACCAAGGTTTCCAAAAGACAACTAGTAAACCAGGACCAAGTTACCACACTGAGACAAACAAGAAAGCAAAACTGTAAGGCAAAAATGCAAGGACTCTGGCCAAGGGTAGATTTGCCTCCAAAGTCTGGTTCTGCCACGCATTAGCTGTGTGGCCCTGGGAAAAGTATTTCTCTTCTCTGGACCTAAATTCCCTCAATTATTAGATAGGGGGACATTCCCACCTAACTCACTGCTTTTATGAGAACTGATTTTTAGAGAATGACATAAAGATCTTGGCCCAGAATAGTCACAAAGTATCATTAGTTCTTTTGCTTTTTCAACAAATAGTCTGGTGCATTCTATGCACCAGATAGTTGAACACCCTGGGAGTGGATCAGGGAATGAAAAAGTCAAATGACCGTTCTCAAGGATCCGAGATTATTCCTCTGAGCCCCTGAAAGAAAAGGATAGAAGCCCTAGTTCATCTTCCCATGAAAAATACACATAATGTCCATACACAAACTGTGCCCACAGTTGTAAGGGGGTTAAACACCCCATGAAATTCTTCAGTCCCCTCTTGCTATTTTAGATAAAGACCCCTGCCTTTAGATCAGAGTCTGTCAAATATATTTGGTAGGAATGACTCAGGACACAGGTTTGATTTTGGGCCGCATTTCTTTTTACCCAAAAAGAACAGTCCAGACGACTCATCATATAAGGGAATACTGCCTGAGAAGATCTCACAGTCTGCAGTACACCTAGTTTTCCTAAATTAACTCACCTTAGCATATGACTACACATCAAACTCTTCTACAGCCTGGCATAGAGTAGGTCTTCAGTAAAAATTTTTGAATATATTTTTAAGAAACAATGCTACTTCTAAGCAAAAAGAAGTGAATGCTAAACCCACATCCATTTCCTAGATGATTCTAACCACAAATATCTGTCTCACAGATGATCGAGGTAGAAATATTTACTAAATGACTACAATGTAATAAAGTCAGAATTTCTTTGTAGAAAAGAAACAGAAAGAAAGATCTAGGCCGCTGCAAAGCACTGGCACACATCTGGTACTTCCAGAGACCTAAGGCCAGGAGACAGAGATCATCTCCACTCTGTTCTTGGTTACTGGTTGCTTCCTCTCCTGCTCCTATAAACCATAGGTCTTTAGGGGCAATAAAAAGTACCACACAAAATCAAGGACAAAGTACACATACTGCAGACTGGTTAATAACATTTTCACTTCTGCATAGAGCACAGGTGTCTCTCCAAAAACAAAAACCTCACCTAAAATGTTCACATTTTATAACTTCGAACAATAGTTCAACAGTTAGGAAAACCGTATATTTAGGAGTCAATATGCAGCAACACCAAATTCAAATATCCCGGCCCATGGTCTCAGAAGTCAGTGATAAGTCCTAGAAATCTCAAAATGTTCCCATTGAAATGATACATAAGAGACTATCTTTTGCATTTGAAAGCAAATTCACTATCAGGCTGCACACCCACGTGTGCTACAATCCTTTGTAGTTCTTACACAGGGTTTCTGTATAAGAACAAGCACTGCTCCTACTGTACAAAGAGCCATTTGAGAGGCCCAAATGTACAGCAGAATCACACATGGCTGCAAAACCACAGCCTGGTCCCTGCCATCCTCAAAACTGAACCACACTATCAATAGTCAAGGAACCCTTTCTTAGGCTTCACAAGATGCAATCCATCATGTAGCAAGACCAAGTCACCTTGTTTGGCCAGACCAACTCCTTTCAGGGATGGAGTGAGATTTTCCCCTCTCTGGCTAAAGTCACTTTCTATGCCCTCTCAAATCTGGTCTTCCCTTTCCTATCTAAGTGCCCTTGCCCACTTTCCCCCAAAGTAAGCCTTCCTGGTCTGTTTCCCTATCTGTTTTCCACAACAACAAAAACATTTCTTAGAACTTTATGACAAATTCTTGTGGTACTTGTTATAAAATTAAATTTAGAAGCTTTTCTTTGGTTTGCTAAAACTAACAGCATGTTTAGGCTGAATCCATGCCTGGACTCACCTGGAAATTAGGGGTGTACGTGTGCCATAGTGACAGTGCACATTCAAGGAACTCCTTTCTCATTTTACCCAATCAGCTTCATAGTCCCATTGATCTAAGTCTCTTATTTTCTTAAGGTCTTCTTTATTAGATGATTTGTACAGAGAAAAGTTCCAAATAAAGGAGAATACACATGAGGCAAAGCCACTGGGAAAAACTGTTTGGCATTTTCTTATAAAGGTGAGGTATACATACGACGTGTCTTGAAAGTCCCAGTATTTGCACAAGAGAAATGAACAGGTTCATGCACCTGTAAGCAATTGTTTATAATGGTTTCCTCATAATCATCAATTACTAGAACCAATCTAAACATCCTTCAGTCAGTGAGTGGATACACTTCAGTGTCCATTCAATGGAATCCTAATCAGCAATTAAAAGGACTGAACTATTGCTGCATGCATCAACATAAATAAATTTCAAGGCTGCACACTAAGTGAAAGCCACCAGACTCAAATGTGGCATAATGTATGATACCATTTATATGACATTCCAGAAAAGACAAAATCAGAGGGATAGAATTCAGAGCAGTGTCTTCAAGGGCCATGGGTGATGGGGAGGGTATGAGGAAACATTGGGGGGGTGGGGTGTGGAATTGCTCTATAGCTTGATTGTGGTGGTGATTATAACACTGTATATACTTTCAAAACTCATAGAAGTACAAAGGTGATTTTGCTGATTATAGAATCATACCTAAATAATTCAAATTTTAATTTTTTCAATACTAATATGAAATCATAAAAGACAAAGTAAGAAAGAGAATTCTTTTTACAGTGGGGACTAGAGTTTCAAAATTAATAATGAAACAGTTTGTGCCATACTTTATCTTGAAAACAGAAGCTGAAGAGTTTGCTTTATCTCCTATTTAACTGAAGTTAGATTATACTTGTGATATGTGTTAATTCTTAGAATAGAAAAAGAATCCATTTTTATTTGTTATATAACTTCTGTAACAAGATTTATGCCAGCAGGACGAAATATCTTCCATTTCACACTTGACTTTTCATAGCCCAAATGGGAAGGAGATATTTTTTCCCCAAAAAAATATTTCAGGGCAATTCTTTTCACCCCAGACTTCTCTTAATTCTTGGAAGATCCTAATGGTTCTCATGGGTGCCTCTCAAGCCAACACCATAGTCCATTTTCTCCCGTTTCTTGGTTCTGTGGCCCAAATAGTCATACTTTAACTGGACTATAGTTTTATGAGTTCATCAGTTTTCCAACATCATTTTCATAGAGTCCATGAAATTTTTCCTCTTTAGAAAGAATTGAAATTTTTCTTTCTAATCAACTTACTGGGCATATTTATCATGTGGCCGGATGGTAAGCAGCTAATCAGAGACAAACCTACCAAACTGCTGGTGTTAAGGGGCAAGTAAATTTTTGGAGGGAAAAATTATGTAAGTGATGGGCCTTTAATGAATACTTCCTGTCAAGAGAACTTTTACTTCCTTCTGTAACCTCATAGCTGCAGGGAGTCTGATACTGAATACATCAAAAAATACAATTGAGGATGCCTTACATTTTATCCATTAATTTTTTTTTTTTTTATTTTTAGTTGTAGATGGACACAGTACCCAGCGCCTCACACATGCTAGGCAAGCACTCTACCACTGAGCTACAATCCTAGCCCTATCCATTACATTTTGTTGGTCTTATCCCAACTCAGAACCATCACTGAACCTTCCAGCATGGAGCACCTATTACCCCACACATTGCACCAGCATGGGAATATAAAGTGTCTCAGATATTTTCCTATGTGGAGACAGCATCATTACCATCAGCTGGCTTATTCACTGCACAGTCACTGAGCACCACCTGTGAGACCAGGTTTTAAGGGCTTCCTTGATACCGATCTAATGCCATGACATGCCTATGAGGCCATTACTATTAATATTCCCATTGGATAGATGGATAAAGGAGTCCTGAGCCATTCAGTGAATTACCCAGGCAAACATCACAGGTCCTCAGCAGAGCTGTTCAACCCTTGTCTGTCTGCAGAGCTTACATATTTAAAGCCAACACTGCCAAAGCTGCAGCAACCATGGTGACAGTCACATCAGAGTCCATTCTGCCCCAGGTCTCGAGGACAGCTGTGGCTCTGCGAGTCCCAACTGACAGCCAGTCCACAACAGCTGTCAAATCACTTGAGACTCAGGATATGGCTGAAGAGAACACCAGGAACACCTGCTCCAGCAGCAAGACAGGCCTGAGGATCAGAGAGGGGCAAAGACTCCACCTGCCAAGTGGCCCCCCTGGGCCCCAGTACCCTGGGAATGGGGCTGCAGGAGGCAGTGAGGCGGGCCACCCTTGTCACCAGCAGCTGCCAGCCCATCCCGTACTTCACTCCGGGAGGCGAGCTATGCGAGCAGCTTCTTGCACCCACACTTTAGAAAAATCAGACTAAATATAACCACAATTTGCTCTCATGAGCCAGCTCAGAGCAGAGGGTGGGGGCCTGCTCCATTTCACTTGAGAAAATCATGGAGGAAGCAGCTTGCTTTACGAGGGAGGAGCCTCCCTTGCTTGTTCCTGTGGTTTCAAAAGGGTCATATGCAAGATCCAACTGGGTTGTGGTGAGTGAAGTTTTGGCCAAGCAGATAATAGAGATCACAGGAAAAAAAAAAAAAAAAAAAAAATATATATATATATATATATATAATATATGTATGTGTATGTGTGTGTGTGTGTGTGTGTGTGTGTGTGTGTTTGCGCGCACCAGATAAGACTTAGGAATCTTCTCATTCACTTTCATGGCCACAGGGACAAACGACCACATTGACGTAATGGAAAAAAAAAACATTAGAAAGTCCACATTATACATACACTACTGTTTCCTCCCCACCCATCAAAATCCTACTCAAAGAATCCCTTACTTCTTCCATTAGGCTACCCAGTCCAGCTCAGAACTAAATGCTACATTTGTTCTCTGCCCTCCCACATTATGGTATTTGTGCTTTTATTAAGCACTGATATCATTCAGCCTAATCTGCTTCCCTGTCTCCTTCACGAAAGTGGAGGTTGTGGTGGAGGAAGGGAGTAGAGGGGCTCAGCTGCCTCCTTTATTAGACCTCCCCAACAAATGTAGTAGAGTTCCAGGCAGCAGGCAGTGCCCTCTGCTTATTAGCAGATACGCAAAACCTGCCTGAATGCCAGTGAATGAGAATTGGCAACAGCCCCTCTTTCAATGAATTAAATGCCCCCATCCCTGGGGTTCAATCATGGGCTTCCGACTTCAGGCTGCCTTCTTGTAACTCGCCACCACAGCAGGTACTGTGACTCAGCACTGCAGACTCTGCTACACCAGCAAAGTTTCACATCACCAGCCCTTGTTTCTTCTAGCCTAAGAGGACAACAGCAAGACCGAGAGGAAGGAAAGGGTGGCAGGAGAGGAGTTAGTAATGGTTGCGCTATGCAAGGCAACCCTGGATTAGACTGAAGCCCTGTCTGAACTGGCCAGGAGGGCTGTGGAAGACGTGGGAGTGGCAGCAACCTCCGACGCAGCAAGTTCCCAACCAGATCTGAGGCCCACTTCTTCACACAGTCACTGCACAGGAATTTTCAATGAGTATCTAGTCACCATTCTCAGGTACTAAAACAGTGCTCAACAGAAACTGCTGGGACAGGAAACTCAGATCTGAGGAGTCACAGGACAAAATGAAATCAAGAAAAAAAGGAAAGAAGATGCTTGGTGATACATGAAATGGTACAGGACTGGGAAGCACTTAGTTTAACAACACCATGGCCCTGCAAGGCTAAGTATCTATTAGAGAAACTTGCCCATAGTCCCACTGCTTTATGCCTACTCCGAAAATGATAAAGTTGGGAGTTCTCCTGAGCATTATAGGGACTGCTATGGAAATCAAAAGCACTCTCCACAATCCCACCTGGCAATTCGATTGCCATCCATTCACTCATTCAAGCTTTTCAGAGGGTCTACCATGGACGAGGCAAAAGATCACATGAAAAGGTAGTCAGAAAAGCCCAGGTGGGCTGGTAATGAGAGAATGTCCCCCAACGGCAAAAGGAAGCACCTCTCCCTTGCTTGCCATGTCATATGAAGGGAAATCCTTCAGAATGATGCTTCTGATCTCTCTCTCTGTCTACACCCTCTTAGGAGCTGTTCTCAGGAAGAAAGAAGGCAACTATCTGATGTGGCAGGTCTAAAGCCATGAAGCACAGGTGGCTCAGCCCTTCTCCCCAGCTTTTGGTCCCACCAGGCTGCTGCAGGAGCCTATACTTTCTCTGCTGTCAGGATTGTCAGTGCTACAGAGGGAAGTGCCCCTGAAGGTCACTGAGAGACACAAAGTCAGAAAAAGTAACACATATAGCCTTGTGATAAAGGTGACATTTTAATCTCCCATTATAATTCTAAGTCTGGCACAGTTCTCAGTGCAAGGTGGGTGGACAGTCAGCATCTACTGGTCCCCCAAACCCAGGTATCTCTTTCCACCTTTTCCCCCAGACTTAAAAATGTCCAGTGATGGGTAGTCTTTTTGCCTCTACTTTACAGCAGAAAAACTATAGAATTTGATCACTAAGTGACTTAAAGGTCATTTGATAAGTCAATTAAATCACTTAAAATGAAAAAGTCAGATCCTCTAACAGATGTCATTTAGAGCACACTAACTTCCATTTGAAATATTAGGGGGAAGGATAGCACTGAAAACTGGAAATAATTTTTTTGCCATGTAAGAGGACTGTTCTATTCTACCTGGAATGGACACACTATGTACAATGCTTATTCACCCTACATTTCTCATAAAAATCTAAGGATAAAGAAAGAGAGGAATCAGGGACAAGAAGAAAACCTCTTTTCTGGCTCTGGGGAATCAGGAATTTATATATTTCATTCATGAAACAATTATTGTGGGCTCTTAAGTGCCAGGCACTGTTCTTAGATCAAGACAAGACTGTCCCTTAAGAGTCTACTTTTTTCTTCTCCCTGCATAATATTGCCATCTCTTTCTCTCAGATACAGTCCTACCAGTCCACATGTCACAATGTCCACACAGTCTGGCCATGGAGAATGGACGACTGTGGTTCCTGCAAGCTTCTCTCCACCTTCTACCTAGGGGTCCTAATTCTCCATTTAAAAAAAATAAGGACAATGCATGCCAATATAATCCCAATCCAATGCAGACCATAAAGTGGTGCCCTGTAAACATAAATAGGATGTTCTTAAATTCAGAGATAAAAATATAACCCAGGGAAGCCATGAAACAATAAACAAAGGGCACCTCCTTTAGTATAAAGCTTCAGATTCAGCAAAATGAATGAGTGTCCTACTTGCAATTAACACTTTTACAAGTTCAAGTTTACTTAAGAGAAAGGTTACACATTATAAAAAAGCTTCTAATTTGGTACTAATTAGAAAGACTGACAGGCATGAATAAGTGAAAATTTTGGATACAAAACACATGCCAAATAGTATGGCTTTTTCTAAAGAGAGGAATCAGAGGGTGTATAAGCAACACTTCCTGAAAATCTTGATTCTGGGGACCCTGCTATGAGACCCTTCCTTTATTTAATTGTCACGATGTTCCCAGGAAGTAAACAGTAGTGAGACCATTTTTATACCAGACTGGAAACTAAAGCTCAGGTGTTAAGTAATATGGCCTGTATTTCTTCCAGTTCCTTTAGCAAAATTCCTTCTCTGAATCAGTGCTTCTCAAGGAGCTTGGGTAAACTGGTCATTATGATCTTGGCCTGGAAACTTGGTATGGGATTGTCAAATACTGCAGGACTTTTAGCATTGCCTGCTCACGGGCACAAAACACAAACAGTAGCTCCCAGTAGCAGTTTCTACACATCTCAGACGTGTCCTAGGACAATGCCATTCTCAGCAGTAGCCAAAAACCATAGCTCTGCCTCTTTGAACCTAAAGACAAAAACTGCAGGGAGGAATTCTTCTTTAGAAGTCTCCTCCCTACCATCAAATATCTCAGAAGTCCTTCATTTTATGGCATTTAGACTAAGAAAGCCTCAGGCACTCTTATGGAGCCAGTTACAAAAGCTCCATAAATATATTTGCTATGTAATCTGCAAGCATCTTTGGAGGACTTATTATGGGCCAGGTACTACACTATTGGCCAGGAAGATGAAATCAAAGAGCACATGGTCTCTTCCTGCCAAGGGCTTAGAGTCTAGGGAGAGTCAGATTAAGTATGATAAATACTAGGGTAGATATAAGCACAGATGGGTGCTAGGGAAGCAAAGGAAGGGTCGAGGGACAGGGAGGACTGGAACAGGTTCCCAGAGGAAGTGAAGTTTTTATTAAGCCTTGAAGCTACATGGGAGTAGCCAGGAAGGTCCCAGTTCCTGCTGCGAAAGCTGCCTTTGCAAAGACCAGAAACAGGAATCTTATTTTCAACAAGGCTTAAAACACTTCCTTCATTCTTCAAGTTCAGAGCTCACTGTGATTCAGAACCAGGATCTCCTGTCTACTAGATAGGTACTTTAGCCAAATAAGTCACTAGAAAAATAAAACAAATTCTCTGTATTCCATACATACTTCTTTTCAGAGCTCATTTTAATATGGTCTGGCTTCACTGGCATGATTATCCATAAGACAAAAAATATGACTAATTCTATGCTTCTTACAGTGAACACTAAATTGTCTTCAAGAACACCATGGACTGCCAACAAGTGGGAGTGTCCCTCACTTGGGGACACAGAAGAGCAAAAAGATCGTAATCAATGTCATCTGATAAGTGAGGTGGAAGGGTGCCAGTAAGTCAATCCACCATTGGTCTCAAGCTCAAAATGAGCTCTATCTTGGCTTTTTGTTTTTGAGGTATCTGAAATCTTGTCTATCAGTGATCCTAGTGCAAAAAGACAAATTCTCACCCTATTTTGATATTTGCACAGAAAAGACAAACTAGAAAAGTCTTTAGTTATTTTTTTAATGTCAGATCAATATATTTCTGTATCTGAGAGAGGGAAAGAAAGAACAGAAGCTAAGTTTTGTTGATTGACGTAGTTGGAAAAGCAGGAGGTGGCCAGCTGAGACAGCCCAAGGCAGTAGTTTCCTGAGTTCGTGGGTGCTGAGTACAGGACCTGGATTGTTGCTACTTTAGGTGGTTAGGACAGTAATTATGAGGAAAGGAAGAGTCAGATTATTTCAGTTATTCTCTCCTGGGGCAGGAAGGGGAGGCAGAAGCAAGTCAACCCATGTGGTTGCCTCTTGTCTCTAGCCTACAAGGAACAAGTTCATTTCCCCCTTGGCAAGGAGCCTGATGCTGCTGGCAGACATACCCTCTTTCCTATCTCAGTTTCCCCTTGTAGAAGCACAATTCTGTGGGTGAAGGTAGGTTCCCATTTAGTCCCTTGATGGTTTCACTTATCATTCAGGTAGTTTGACTGAATTTAACATCAGAAACCCTTCTGGTCCACCATCAACAAGAAAGCCCTTGTTCCAAAGTAAGTGAACCTGAGATGAAAAACTGGAATCCCTCACAAATCACCTGACTCTACTTTTAACCAGGAAGTTCAAAGGAGGCAGAGCTGTACAATCAGCAAGTCCAAAGATCAAAATTAATAGGGGGAAAAGGAAGGTGGTCTTCAATGTAAAGACATTCCAAAGAGGCTAGTTGTCTTCCTCCAGTTCCCCCCACCCCAGGCTAATTCCACTTGGTTTCGGTAAACTTTGCTAATCCCTGGAGAGCTGTATAAACACTGACAGGTGTAGGGACACCTTCACCCTTTGGGTACATCTGCTGCACTGTTGCTGGGTACACAAGGTGAGGGACCCTTGACCCAATCGCAGTCCCAGCTTCCCGATGACGCACCTGATCAGGGTCCTCTCCCACGTGTAGGGGGCAAAGCGAAAATCCTCAGTCCCGGGGACACCCAGTCTGTCCTGACAGAAGTGGACAAGACAAAAGGGCACCTTGGGGCTGAGACCTCATGCCGGACTCCCCGGCTTTCCCTCCATTTCCAGCATATCGTTTGCATTAGGGGCACTCTTCTCTTCACCTCCTACCCTAAAGTCCTGCTCATCTAGAGTCTCTATAAGCAAGCGAATAAAGCGCCTCTCGGCCTTCCTCGCTCAGGTGAGTGCCAAGTGGTGTAGGAGGAAGGGGCCCGCTCTCCGCCACCCCCTTTCCTCGCCTCCCCACGATCGCCGAGCTTCAGCAGGGATGTGTGGATTGGGGTGCGCGGGTTAAGAGGGAGCTTAAAATGCCCCAAGCGTCCCTTACCTTCCACAGCCATTCTCTCAGAGCTTCCCTAACGCATGCATAATTTTCTTGGCCGAGGTACTCCTCCTGCCCCGCGCTCCCCCCCTCCTCTCGCTTTCGCCTAAATATTCTGCGCTCATCTGCTCCAGGACCAACCTGCCGCGGTCACGCAAAGCGAGCAGCCGGCTCCCGGCTCCGCGCAGGGCGGCTGGGAAGTGTAGTCCCCTGCCTTCGCCGCGACCCGGAGACACGCCGAGTCCCCGCGGGGCGCGGCTCGCCGCCGCACTCGGACGGCACTTGGGCATCAGCAGGTACGGACCTGGCAATCTCTCTTGGGGGACTCGTAAAGGGGCCAGGGGACCCGTGAGCCTCGGGCGGTGGCGGGACTACATCTCCCAAGATGCCGTGCTTCCTTCCTTCAGCGCTAAGAGGAGGGATCGGTGATTGAGACCTTCCCTGTCATTTGGAGCGCCTGGGCACCTGGCCCCGCGCAGCTCCAGGCAGAGGGCCGCCCAGCTGTGATGTGCTCGTCTGGTTGGCTCTGGCCCCCGGACCCCCTTTTTTTTTTTTTTTTTTTTTTTTTTTTTTTTAAGCGAGCGGAGCCACTGGCTGCCTGTGGTTCTACACCTGGGCCAGAGACCTGCTGCACAGGGTGCAGTTGAAACTTGTTCCTCTGCACCCCGGGATGTGTGGGGTTTGTGGGGAATCCAGTCAGGTCAAGCATCGGTTTTCTGATCTTCCAGAGTGATTCTGGAGGCTAAGTACTTAACATAGGAGTGGGTGAATGCGGGAGTGGCTTAAAAATCCCCAACAGACAGCATCCCCAAGAGATTATTAGGAGCAAAACCTAGGAGCCAGGATTTCACTGAAGGACATCTGACCATGGAAGCCTACCTGGCTTGCGAGGTGTGAGGCTTTCAGCCTCCCAGGCCTGGGAGTCTGTTGGTGGCTCGTGATAAGCCTAATAATAGTGCCCAAGAATTGGTGTTCTTTCCATTTCTGAACCTATGCCCTAACTTCAGGTGCCGGTGACGCCGTAAGTAGAAAGGATAAGGGGAATCACGTAGATGCAATATAATTCCCGAGCTGGTAAATATTGATAAAAATTAAGCTCCCATACTCTATTTTTCTGCAGCATAAGGAAATACAGATGCAATTATGGCTGGAAGGAGTAAAGGAACGATCTTGAGAACAAATCCGATTTAGGATTGGATTAAGACTTTAAAGGCCAGGAGCTCAGAAATGCCTGCGGTGCCCCAACCACCCAATCTGCAGCACCTCTGCCCACACTCCACATTTTTTTTTTAACCTGCTCTGCAAAATAACTCCAAGGAAGTACAAAGACCAGATTCTTTCCATGATGACTACTTAGACTTGTCTGTCTTGAAAAAAATTTAAAAGCAACATTTTCTCAATAGTTTTGTTTCTGGGTGTGTGTGGCACACCTGTTTCTTTGGTTGCTAGTAACTTGCTTAGTCCTCCTGTTGGCTAGCATGGCTGTATAGAATATAGGTACTTTTAAAACTACCTGTAAGTAATCATTAAATACCCTTGGTGATACTTTAAATCTGAGTTCATGGAGCGGTGCACAAATCAAATCTCAGCCTTCCATCCTGGTACAATCGAGAGACCTGTCCAGAAAGACAAACTTTCCTTTGAAAAAAGAATTGACAGACTTAATATACAGCCACATATTCTAAAACCTGGAAAGTGCTGAAACTCAATGCTTTCCTCCTGCCTCATGTACTTACAATCATCAAAGTGTTAAGTCTTTAAATTTAAAAGATGGAAAACAAAGCCATACGTTTTAGTCAACTTTTTTGCTGCTGTGACTAAAATACTGACCAGAACAATTTTAGAGGAGGAAAAGTTTATTTAGGGGCTCAAGGTTTCAGAAGACTTGATCCATAGACAGCTAGCTTCATTCCTCAGGGCTCAAGCTGAGGCTGACCATCTGGGGTAAGAGTGTGACAGAGGGAAGTGGCTCACATGATGCTCAGTAAGCAGAGACAGATACTCTGCTGTCCAGATACAAAATACATACCCCAAAGGCACACCCTATCCATCTTCAGTTACCCCTCAGTTAATCACATCAGGGAATTAATTCACTAATTGAGTTAAGGCTCTCATAACACAGTAATTTCTCCTGTAAACCTTCTTGCATTATCTTACACATGAACTTTTGGTGGAAACCTCACATCCAAACCATAACACCAACTACAGGCAATGTCAGTCTTTCTCAACCTTGGCTGAACAAACATACCTCTAGGTCCCACTCTCTGGGTTTGGATACAAACACTTAAGTTTTAAAAGTCCACAGGTGATTCTACTCTTCAGCAAAACTGAAAACCATTGGTCTGTGTTCAATCTCTTAAATAGCTGAGTGATATTAAATATATAAGTGACTGAAATTTATTGCTAATGCAAAAACTTTATTTTAGCCTAAGTCTTTAATAACTTTCCCAAATGATGTGTGTTCCAGTTGAATTTCATTTTTAGTATAAACATAAATAAGATGTGAATGAAATATTAGTTTGAACCATGTGAAACAGCCTGTTTGACTATTTTAAACTAATAACTGATGTGGTTTCATGTGGTTCAAACTAATAAATGATAAGCAGCAGTTAAGCAGAAGTTTTTGATTCTAGTGGAATATTAAAATCACCTGGGATGCTTTGAAAATAATTGCAGGTCTCATTAAAGTGGTCAAAATAAAAAGACAGGAAATACCAACTCCTGGCAAGACTGTGAAGCAGTAAGGACTCATATTGCTGTTGGTGTGCAAATGGGTATAATCTCTTTGGAACAACACTTGACATATTAAGCTGAATATCCTCTTGTCCAGTGACCTAGCAATGCTATTTTTAAATGTATACTATGTTCTCTAAAAGATATATATAAGAAAGTTCATGGCTGCATTGTTTTTATATCCCCCAAGTGGGAAACAATCCAAATATCCGTCAATAATAGGTTAGATAAATAAGTCATGATGTAACCAAATAGTCCTATATATCAGAAGTCAACAAAATATTGCCACTATGACCAGTGAGCACCACCCATTTATGAGCTAAGTGAGATTTGCATTTTTAAATGTTTGGAGAAAAAGCATAATATTTTGCAACACCTGGAAATTATATAGACACATGTACATGATGTGGTCAGTTTTTCTTCTTCATCTACAAAGCATGAAATGTTTCCTACCTGGATCTTTCCAGAAAAAAAGAAAAGGATTGCCAAACCTTGCTATAAGTTAATGAGAATAAATGAATTATAACTGTATAGGACAATATAGATCAACCACATGCATGCATATTATTTATTTCTAATAACAGTCTATCCCAAAATTTGGCGTCTGGAAACAATACCATTTCTTATCTGTTTATTTGGATAATTTCAGTACAACTTGACCTGGACCTCTACTTCAGTATCTTTCACAGACTTCAGTCAAGTCATCTAAAGATTCAAATGAGAAGCACCAGCTTCCAAACTAAGATGGTTGTGGCAGAAATCGGTTCCTACAGACTTTTGGACAAAGGGCATTAATTCCTGGCTGACTGTTGACTGGAGGTCATCCTCAGTCCTTTGCATCCATGGCCACTCCAACATGGCAGCCTGCTTCATCCAAGAGTGCAAGCCAAGAAGGAGTCAAGATAGTCTGCTAGCAAGGTGGAAGTTAGAACCTTTGTCACCTATCCCTTCAGTGAAAGTACTGTCCCTTCAGTGTTGCCATGTTAATGAGAAGCATGTTCTTCTGGAAGATAGAATTAGACAAGACCTTGAATACCAGAAAGTAGGGGTCCCTGGGAGCCATCTTAGAAGCTGGCTACCACAACACACAGCAGAATATTGAATGAAAAAAAGTCAGACCACAAAAGCACACATTATGGTGATCCTATTTATATGAATTTTAAAAATCAGATAGAACTAATTCATAGCATTAGAAATCAGGATGGAGTTTCCCATACTATGGAAGGGGAATTACAACAACAACGGAAGGAAGCCTCTCAGGGACACCTGCAATGATGTCCTTGACTGTCATGCAATTTACACACATGTATACTGTTTGTGAGCACATACTGAGCTTTACATATATGATTTGTGCAAGTTTATGTGTGCATTATAGTCTAACAAAATTTTGAAAAGGAATAAATGCTTAAATTCCACTGCATATGCTAAATGGTCCATTTACCATCCTCTCCTTAATTATCTGTGCCTTCTTGTTTTCTTTCTTTGCCATAGGAAAGTGGCAGTTCCATTCAACTTCATTTAATAAGTGCATTTGGAAGACCTACTATGTGCCAGGCATTCATCTAGATACTTGGGATATACGGTAGACTAAATATCTAGAAAAAGGTCTAAAAGCTTTATACCACAGCAGTTGATCTTTAAAAAAGTAAATTATTGGGGTAGGCCTAAAGTTATCACATGTTCCCTTAAAATCAGAGATCTTTCTTCAGTTGGTAGCAGAAAAGGATGGTGAAAGAGGAACTACAAAAAATTCTAGGCATGAGAAGTAATCAGAACCCTTTATTCTTTATAAAGGAAGGGAGCAACATGAGAAGGGATGTACATGGCCCCTGACTGACAGCCCATATGGCAGCAGAAGCATTGGTTCTGTAGTTATCAGGAACTGGATTATGCCAACAAAATGAATGAATCTGCAAGAGAATCCTTCCCCAGACGCTTCAGAGAAGAGTCTAACCCAGCTGATGCCTTGATTTAGATCTTGTACACCCTGAGCAGAGAACCCAGATAAGCCCTCCCAAATGTCTGAGCTACAGGACTAGGAGCTAACAAGGGCTATTGTTTTAGGTTGTTAACTTTGTGATAATTTGTTATGCAGCAATAGAAATGAATACAGAACACACCCTGTGCAAAACAGAATATTATCCTGGCCATATTTTTGTGGGTTAAGACAGTGAAAAACAATGATAATATTAATAATACCAATCATGACCAAGTAAATCAGAATCTATGGAGGTAGATCTCTTGCTCCCCAGATTTCTTTCTCTTTTTCTCAAGTTCCTCAAGTGTTTATAATCGGAGCTCTATTATGCAAAATTGTTAAAAAGAGAGCAAAATGCCTGGTGAGAAGAGACACATTGAACATTTCCCTCTGTTGGGTGCTCTATTAAGCTATCACTGAATCTTGCCATGTTTCTTTGCAACATCCCTCTTGATCAAGAACTTCTCCATGCTCTCTGTCATGATCCTGTGGAAGTCAGACAGACCTGGATTCAAAGCCTGACCCTGGTGAATATGAGTTATTTCTCCCTGGATATGGTATTGAAGGCATCGAGTATGTTTCCACAATTGTAGTTGGCATTGAAAAGATTCTCACAGTGTTTGTGTTAGCCAGCTTCTCACTGCTGTGACAAATACCTGAGAAAAACAACTTAAAGGAAAAAAGATTTACTTTGACTCACATTTCCAGAGGTTCCAGTCCAAGATCAGCCTGTTCCATTGCCTTGGGTCTGAGGCAAAGTAGAATATTATGGCGGAAGGGCATGGTGGAGGAAAACCACTCAGCTTATGGCAGCCAGGAAACTCGAAGGGGGGTGAAAGAGAGAAGGAAGGATTGGGGACAAGAAATACCTTTCCAGGGTACACCCACAGTGACCTACTTTCTTCAACCTGGTCCTTCCTTCAGTTTCCACTGTCACCCAGTAGCTCATTCAGCTATTGATGGATTAGTCCTCTGATGAGGTCAGAGCCTCCATGATCCAATCATTTTCCAATAGCTGCACCTCTGAACTTTGCTGCCTTGGAGACCAGGCCTTCAGCGCATAAGCCTTTGGGGAACACTTTGTATCCAAATCACAACGGGGTTGTTACAGGGATTAATTTAGTTTATTGGGGTAGATCACTTAGAAATGTACTTGAAATATAGTTAGTTGGTTTTCTTACTGAGGAAGGTGAAGTGTACAAAATACCTCATCCTATTAGGTGTTCAAAAATGTCACTTTTACTTCCTTTCTGAAGTTCTAATCATCACTCACACATAAATATATGTTCTCTCTCCCTTGTTTCAATGTTATTTATTCAACTGACATTTGTTAGGCAATCACCATGAAACCAGTAGTGTTCTAAGGCCCGAGAATTCAGAGATAAGGTTTTACGCTCAACAGGGGTGGGACTCAGGATGGAGGAAAGAGAGAAGATATGGTAGAAATAGGTAAGTCAATCTACTGTCAAATGGCATGGAATAAGGGCTATGGTCAGTGGTGATGGTTAATCTGTGTCAGTTTGGGTCACAGGGTGCTAAGATATTCGGTCAGATATTCTGGGTGCTTTTGTGAGGATGTCTGAATGAAATTAACATTTAAATCAATGGACCGGAACTATATCATTAACTTTCGTGGTTCTCTGGACCTCAGATTCACACTGGAACTAAACCATCATCTTCCCGGGGTTCCAGCTTGCCAACTCACTTTGCATATCTTGAAACTTGCCAGCCTTCATAGTCTCATGAACAATTCCTTATAACATATCTCTTTCCATGTATAAATACATCATACTGGTTCTTCCTCAGTGGAACCCTGACTAATACAGTCGCATCATGTCTACACAGGTGTAGATCTCCTAGACTCTACAATGTCCTTAGGGCTAGAGGAAGGTGAGAAGAAAAGAGAATCAAGAGGACCTCCCATGTCCTGGTTCTTGAGTCAGGTGTAAGAAGTGCTCAGAGATTATTGGAAAAGACAAGGGCATTCTGGATGGCCGTCACAGTGTGTGCAAAGGCAGGAAGCGGCGAAGAGATCAGGAACCTGCCAAGAGGGTCAAGCACAGGATGTGCATCTAAAGATGCTGAGAATGTCCACGAACACAGATGTCTTGTGTTCCATCCAGTTTTGGCTTCCCTTAGAAGTACAGGGGAGTCGATGACGTATAATACATGGAGGGGCAAAATATTCAAATGTTCCCAGTTCAAAACTAGTAGCTTGTATGCATAGGGGCCTCCATTGGACTCTCTTATATAAATGTATTTATAGCAGAATATTATTTCATGTTTTTAGCTAATAACTTATGATTATATACTATGGAATATTACTCAGCCATAAAGAATGATAAAATTATGACATTTGCAGGCAAATGGATGAAATTGGAGAATATCATGCTAAGTGAGATAAGCCAATCTCAAAAAGCCAAAGGACGAATGATATCGCTAATAAGTGGAGGTTGACACATAATGGGGGGGAGGGAAGGGCTAGAGTTAGGGTTAGGGAGGGGGGCAAGTATGGAGGAAGGAACTACTGTATAGAGGGTAAAGAGGGGTGGGAGGGGTGGGGGGAAGGGAAAAAAAACAGAATGAATCAAACAACATTGCTCTATGTAAATTTATGATTACACAAATGGTATGCCTGTACGCCATGTACAAACAGAGAAACAACATGTATCCCATTTGTTTACAATAAAAAAAAAAAAAAAAGAAATATGAAAAAAAAAAAAAAAGAAAATAAGATCATGGCTTTAAAAAGAAGAAAGAGAAATCTGTATTCGAATTCTGATTCTCACTCTCAGCATCTGTGGCATGTGTTGAATTCTTGCTATGGTCTTAGTGTAAAAAAAAAAATATATATAATAATAGCAGTGATTATTAACTGATTCTATGTGCTGGAGTGCCACAGTGTAAAAGCATATATCACACATTTTTCATTAACCACTTGTAATAACTCCTGGAACTGGATCAGAGTTTTTATTTTATACCTAAGAAAACTCAAGCACAGAGGAGTTAGTGATTTGTCTATGTGTTTCCAGCAAAGCAGACTCTGAGAATTTCTCTCCTTCCTCCTTATTAACAGAATCTTGATTTTTATTTGGGAAGGTGATGTTCCAATTAAAAGGTCAAATGTTCCAACCTTCCTTGTGTGACTAAATTCTGGCCAGTTGGAGCTAGTAAAAGTTTTTGAATGGGACTTCTAAAAAATATTTTTAAATGGAAATGACAGCTAGTATTAGACTCATTTTTATCCTTTTCCCTTTCCTTTAGCTTCATACCTTGAACATAGTGTTGGTAGAGCTCTGGTAATCTTTATGGTTGATGATGTGAGCTACAAAGAGCAGAGCAAAAATAAGGGTACTTGATGTTAGCCAACCAACCGCGCACTAACTTCATCTTGTATTTTGTATGAGAGATAATAAAATTGCATATTATTCAAATGACTATTATTTTTGGTCTCTGTTATCAGCAAATAAGTAAATTTCCTAACTGATACATCCAATTTTAGCAAGGGTCAATGTCTGGATCCCATCCCATGAATCCCATGAACGTCTGTGTTCATTATTATGCTCTTATTGTACATAAACACTTCAAGTGCTAGAACTGAGTCTCATTCTTGTACTTTCACACTTTCAGTCAAAATTGTGGTTACATAGTAAGTACTTAAACAATAATTTATTATTACTATTTTTATTATTATCAGTAGCATTTATCATGTGATTATAAATAACTGGCTCTTTAATGAGCACTTTCATATACTATGTCTCATTTGATCCTTACAATATAGTCAAATATCACTATTTACAGTTGAATAAATCAAGGCTCAGTGAGATTAAATAAGGTGTCAAAAACATGAAATAGTAGTAAGGTGAGTCAGGTTTAAGTGCAGAGCTTTGTAGCATCAAGTTATTCCATCTTGATTTCAATACTAATGTGTGTGACATGATCACACGTCTGACTTAATGAGCATGTGCACTTGAACAGGTGCTAATAATGATAAAATAAAGGGTTTAAAATACTTTATGGTCAGAAAGTGTGATGTAAACAATGACTCAGTAATTTGTGTATATATTGGAATGTGCAGAATAGAAAACATCAGCCCATCACACTCTTTAAGTGATTTAAAATTAAAAAGTAGAAATATTGAGATGTGGCTACAGGTTTCGACAGTTCCTCATATTTAAAATAATGTATCTAAATATTTCCCTGCATTTTCTGTTCTACCTAGGTGGCCTTTTTCATAAATTTCTATAGAAAACACTTGTAAGTCTCAAAAGTAAATTGGTTGGTCTTATCTCCATTCTGTCTGGGAAGATCTTATAAATCTAACTAGAATAATCCAAACCCTCAAATCTAAAATTTGTGACTTGATGAAAAGAGAGAAAAATATGATTTCCTATATTATTAAAATTAAAAATAACCCTTTCTGATCTTGAGTCTTGAACAGAAATGCCAATCATTCAAGCTATATCAGGCTTCTGTTGGAATGAGAGAGCATATTTTTTAGTAAAAGCATAGCTATTTCTGCTTAAACCACATTGCATATGATTAAATCATGTGTGTTTTCTATATTGTGATAAGTTGATGAGACAGCTTCTATGCCTCATTTTTTACTTTCAAAATCAAACACTCAAATTTCATGACCCCCCCAAATGAGCATATATCTACTTTGTTAACAGTTGTTGCCTTGATATTTGGTTTAAGTACTCACGCTTCATAGATATAAGAGCTAGGCTGTCATCCTAACAGATACTTACTAGCTCTTGTTTATTAACCAAGTCCTTTGACATTTCTGTGTCCAAGTTTCCCCACATGTTATGGGAATATAGTTAATTGAATCATGCACTGATTACCTAACACAGAGTACTGGTGCTCAGCAATAACTGGGAGAGTGTAGAAAGAGTGCCAAGCACTGGTCCTGGGACACAATGAACATCTAGTAAGTGCTGGCTTTCATCATCGTCATGTCCCAAGGAAGCCTCAGGAGCCATTCCCAAGAACTCAGGTGCACTTTCAGTTAAGTGTTAATGGGTCTTGACTTGTAGTTAAGTCATAGGATGAGCTTAAATTATCTATGCGGAGCCTTCTCAGTCAGGTGGGAAATATGGCTATGCTATGGGAAAGCCATGTACTGGACATTTGCCCATTCTTTGATAGATTCTGTGGATAGAAACGAGTGTAGGATTATTGCAGACTGTAATGACTGATTACATACAAACATGTACTGTTCTGGAGTTGGTATGCTCAAGTAAATTTGCAGCAGCTCTTCTTACCAGTGTTCCTCCTCCTCTACCAGTGGATCGTAAACAATGCTAACAGCCCAGGAGTGGTCCTCTGGAACTGCTTGTCATCTACACACACCTACAGAATGCTACAAAGGCTGCAGCTTATTTGCACCACTCATATCATATGTCAGATGTTGAATATTCCAGGTTTGGAGGCTACATTTTATTCCTTTCTCTGAGCTGACTAGAATTCTTTGCTACACATGCTAAAGCTGACAGGTTAATGTTATCATTTTTCTGTTTTAATTTATTTTTTTTCTAGTAATTATTATCTTATTTGTACAAATTTATGGAGTACATTGTAGTATTCAATACATGTATAAAATATGTACTGATCAAATCAGGATGTTATTCTTTCTTAACCCTTTCCCTTTCCTTTTGTTCCTCTATTAATAATTATCTGACATATTTTTTACTTTTAATGCTTATATATGTTATAATTAACTTTCAAATATGTTATTGTATTTTACCTCTAAGATGATTGTGAGTGAATATTATTTACTTCATTTTATAGGCATGGATCAGAGGCTAGGAGAGGATAGATGAGTTGTTCAAATTTGAACAGCCAAGAAACACCTGACTTCAGCGCTTTCAACTTCCAAATCCTGTACTTTTCTCATTTCATCTCAATGCATTATCTCTTTAGATGTAAAAGTACAACTTACTTGGTCTCTTAAAAATATGCAAAAATGCACTCTGATATGAAAAATCCCATTTGGTATTGAACATCAATAAAATTCTACCTGAATTGTGCACAATAATTCATAGAGAGTGAAACTTTTCTCTGAGTGAGCTTGCAAAGTGCAGTGGTCTCAATGGAAGATTCTAGCAGGAAGATGTTCACATTCCACATTCTTCAAGCCTAAGCTGCTATCTTACAAGTTGACTGCAATTGTTAACCATCTTCTCTATCTGCCATACATTCCTGCCCTGTGTAGTCCCTTCCCCACCAGCAAACAATGATAGGACTTAAACCTAATCATCTCACTCCTGTGAAGTCCTTTACTCCTTTGCTCTTTGGTTGGTCCACAAGCCCCAACAAATTTGGCCTCAGCCTTCCATGACAGGTTTATTTTCCCCATTCTTGCAGAGCTAAAAATCTTTATCAGCACTCATATAAACTTTGTAAGAATATATTTATTTTTGTTTCCACTTAAATACTGTCAGTGTCTGCTCTGCTTCCATGGGAGCAGGGATGGATCTGTGTTCACCCACTGTTGACATTCCAGCCACTAGAACTCTGTCTGGTCCATAATAAATACTTAATACATGTATTACGTGTTTATAAATAATGAGTGACTGGTGGATTCCATGAATAAACTATCTAATCCTGAGTCTTTATTGTTTCCAAAGATACTGCATGTTAATATTTTGTTTTTGTTTGTTTTAATATTTCAGACTTGTGGGAATAGAGATTTTTATACATGGGATAAGTTCAGAAATATCTTAGAGAAAATTTCATCTAAGCCGTCTTATTTCACAATGGAAACAAGAAAGGGAAAATCTTTCCCCAGGTTCTACCATGGCAGAATAGTTTCTAACCCGGAGCTGGGTCCAATTTTTTGTTGGTGGTCTGTGTTATGGTTTATAGAAGGTTTTGAGTCTCCCAGGTGTTCATGTGTTGGACGCTTGGTCCCCAGGGTGACAAAATTAAGAGGTGGTGAGAGCTTTAAGAAGTAGGGCCTTGTGGGAAATGGTTAGATCATCGGATATTTGCCCTTGGAAAGGATTAATACAGTCTTCATGGAACCCTAGCCATTCTCTGGCTTCCTGTCTTGCCATGTGATCACTCCCTCATTCCCACGTTCTCACTACTGTGACCCCATCTGCTCCGAGGTCCTCACTAGAGTCAAGCTGATGCCAATGCCATTCCATTAAGTAAACTATTTTTTCTGTATAAGTTATAAAGTCTCAGTTATTTCAGTATAGTAACAAAAAACTGACTAATAGATTTTTTTTTCAGGTGACAGGGTGGGAAGGGAGATTTTGTTGTTCTGGGCTCATCTTGATTGACTTGGTAGCTGAGCTTCAAGCCAAGGAGGCAGGAGCAGCTGGGCTCCTCATTCAAGGTTTGTGGGTAGCTTAGGGTATCTCTTCTCTGGGTTGACAGGGTGGCAGCTACCTGAGGAAAGTTCTTCTCTTAATAATGGCAAAGGAACAAGAGGGCAGAAGGAGACATGAAAGACTTTTAAGGCCGGATTCAGCCTGGGGCATTTTCATTTTTTCTCCTATGTCATTTGCCAAAGAAAGTCGCATAATCAATCCCAAAGGTGAGGTGTGAGGAACTATACTCTGCAATAGCAAGGATATGAATGCAGGGAAGAATGGAGCCTTGGGCTAACTATCTAAGCTCCACAATGACTGGGCATTGATTTTCTGTGGCTGCCCTACAAAGCACAATGAGCTGAGTGACTTGAAACAACAGAAATTTATTCTCAGCGTTTTGGAGGCTAGAACTCTGAAATCTAGGTGCTGGCAGGGCCATGCTTCTACTGAAGGCTCTTGGAAATAGTTCTCCCATACTCCTCACTTTAGTGGTTGTGGGAAGTCCTCAGTGCTCCTTAGCTTGTGTCTACATCTCTCCAATCTCTGTCTTCATCATCAGAAGGACTTCTTCCCCAGGAGAGCATCTCTATCTCCAAATCTTCCTTCCTTATGAGCATACCAGTCACTGGATTTATAGCCCTTTCTAAACCAATATGACCTCTCCTAAATCTGATGACATTTGAAAAGACCCTATTTCCAAATATGGTCATATTCACAAATATTGGAGTTCAGTAATTCATCGTATTCATTTGGGTGCACAATTAGCCAACAACAGAATCTTGTGCCTTCTTTTATAAACTGTGGTATTTATTTTTAAAGTCTGGGTTCTAGACTCAATGTCAATATCATCTGGGAGCTGCTTAGAAATTAAAATTCATTCTAAACCTACCTAATTAGAAATTTGGGGAGTTAGGACCTACTAACACCTATTAATGTGAGGTATGACAATTTCTTCAGTTAGTTTTAATTCATGCTAAAGTTTGAGAACCACTACAAGAAAAGACAGTGTAACTGAGATTTTTCAAAAGGTAGATTTAACCATTGTTCTTAACAAAGAGTGAGAAGTAGGAACCATGGGTGTATGTGTGTGTTTCTTTCAATTTAGGGGTGTTAGAGCAGAAATGGGGGCATCCAGCTGCTGGTAAGATGCAAGAGAAGGGAATCGCTCACAAGGGGCAGGTGCTAGAAGTTCAGTGGGTTTAACCAATCCACTGAAGAACATTAATTATCCAGGTCCCACTTCCCCCATGGACAGGTGAGATGATAAAGTGCAGTTCTTTCACCCAAAGTTATCACAATGAATTTTCATTTCTTCAGTGTGAGGAAGCTGGGAGGGGCGGTCCAGGCTGGCTCTTGAGTCACACTTGAGCTGCACTGGGCAGAATCAATGAGAAAACATAGGCAATGTGTTTTGCAGGGTTTGACACA
The DNA here is from genome assembly GCF_902686455.1 of Sciurus vulgaris. NCBI lineage: Eukaryota > Metazoa > Chordata > Mammalia > Rodentia > Sciuridae > Sciurus > Sciurus vulgaris. The sequence goes on from NC_136461.1 coordinate 191,272,263, forward strand.
TTTGAAAAAATAGTTATTACCAGAAAGCTATAACTGTGTAGGTCTGTCTCCAACCAATTCTGGAAAAGAATGACCCTGGGCAGAGCTAAGAGAGGAAAGGTGACATACCTGAGTATAGTATTCAGGCAAGGGGATTTAATTTACTAATGAACTCACATCTAACATAATTATGTTTAAGGAAGTCAGAGCCTAGATGGGGTTAGATTCTCAAGTTAAATGTGTGGTGTAAAAACCAGAAATGGTCAAATTTGCACTTGAAAATGTTTTAAATTGCCCATGATATATGGGACTGGACAGTAATTTTATGTATATAATCTCATAGACTGATTTTCTGGTGTGAAAGAATTTGGGAAAATAGAGGAAAGTCAACAAGGATAGTCTTTATGCAAATGTATATTTATTAAAAACATTCTTCCTTTAAAATAATAAATTTCTAGTTATGGATGGGGGCAGGGATAGTGTTGACTTTTTAAATCTAGATTCTAATGTCTTAATATGCCTTTTGGTTTTATGAGGATTAAATGAGAATATTAAGGCTTCATCTTAAATTGGTGGTAGGTCTATAAATAAATTGGACTTCTATTTGATAGATTTAACCTGCCTCTATGTGCTGATCTGTGCTTACTTAGTGGTCATGATTTTCTGGAAGTTCTTCTCAGTTCTTTACCAGAGTCCAGGTATTCTGACTCTGGAGGCCATGTGCTTAACCACTCTGCTACACTGCCTTTCTAGTTTTTCATATATTTCGTTCCCACCACTTATAATTTTGGAGAGTAGCAAAATGAAACTAGACTATGGACCTGGACACATTGCTGTCTGGTGAGGGCCCAAGGACAACCCTTCTGTGCTGTTCTTCTTGAAGGTTGGGCAGTCATGTGGTTAAAACCTCAACGCCTTTTATTCTGGGGGGGAACATAAGCTTTCTTGTTCTCCAGGAGGAGCAGAAAATCTGCATGTTATGTTGTTGCAAAAGAAAAGAATGGAGTTTGTATTATTCTGTGGTTAGAGATGAGAAAAGTCTGGCCAGAGAGCAAAAGTCTTGGAGATCCGTGCAGCCAGAGCTAGGCAGGAGGCACCCCAGTGCTGATGACAGATTAGTGCCCTCATAAACTGAAGGATGATTTAGGGCTAAATCCTAAAGTCTGCAAATGGGAAGAAGTAAAAGAAAAATGAGATGTGGGAGATGATTTAGATTGCACCTGGGAGAGAAAGAATGTAGCATAGCCAAGATGCGCCCGGGAGACCAGGCCAGCGTCAGCACAGACCAGTGGGGGTGTTGCCTGCTACTGGTCTTTTCCAGCTCGTGATAACTGTTAGTGAGAACAAGGCATTCGAAAAGACTTTCTGCAAGGTCTATTTGATTCAGGGATCCTAAGAGATGGAAATATGAATCTTATGGGATAGGGGAAATTATGATTAACCCACAGCTTTAAAATGCTGATGGAGTCGTATCTGTTAGGTGTCCCATACAACTCTTCTATGGACTCTTGGGGGTACTTTCTTTTCACTTCCCGGCTGGTTTCTTCGAAAAGAACAACACAGCCATGAAGGCTTCCTAAGACCCTGGTTCCTATGGTGCTGCCTTATGTGTCTTCATTATTGATTCTACCTGACAACAGTAGAAAATATTGTGCACCCTGTAAACAGAATCAAGTTCAAACTCCGCCCCTCACTATGTACTGGGTGGGCAAACTGAAACAAAATAATCAACATTTTTTTTTTTTACTTTTTTAAAAAATACTTTTTTAGTTGTCCATAGACCTTTATTATTTATTTATTTATTTATATGCAGTGCTGAGAATAGAACCCAGTGCCTCACACATGCTAGGCAAGTGCTCTACCACTGAGCCACAAGCCCAGGCCTAATCAACATCTTTGACCATGATTTTCTTATCTATAATGTGGACAATAATCTATCTTCTACAGGTTTTGTTTTGTTTTGTTTTTGATACTGGGGATTGAACCCAGGGGCACTTAACCACTGAGCTACACCCCTAGCCCTTTTTATTTTTTTTGTTTTGAGACAGGTTCAGTGGTTAGACAGGTCCAGCCTTGCTAAGTTGCTGAGGCTGGTTTTGAACTTGCAATCCCCCTGCCTCAGCCTCTCAAATTGCTGGGATTAGAGGCAGGCTCCACCGTGACTGGCTCTACAGGGTCTTTTTGAGAAAAATTGTCTCTCTATATTACCAACTAACCTAAAATGTAGAAGCTTGAAATAATGAACACTCTTCCTTTCACACAAGTTCTGTGCTTCATGGAACTGAGAACAGATTGGGTGCATTGTTCCAGCTCAGGGTTTTGCATGAGGGCTGCAGCCAGGATGTCGCTCAGGGCTGTATTCATCTGGAGGCTCAACTGGTACTGGTGAAGCCACAGGAAATTGCCGCCCCCCACCACACACACACTCTTAGAAGTAGGTGCTGGCTGTCAGCAGGAGGTCTGAATACCTCACAATACGGCCCTTTTCATGGGACTGCTGGGTTGACCTCAAGAAATGACGGTGGCATCCCCTAGGGAATGATTCAAGAGAGCAAGGAAGAAGTCGCAATGCCGACTTGCTAGAAGTGAGACACTAAGTTTTAGTTCACGCACAGGTGGGCAGGATTAGGGTCTACTTTTTGAAAAAGAGTGTCTAAGGATGGACAGATTTTAAATTTCCGCAGAAGTAACACAATTAAATTCTTGAAATAGATTTTAAAATTTCATTAAATGAGAACAATTGTTCATTGAAAGTTTTAACAGTATCTGTTCTACTCCACCTCTTGGACCAGAACATTTAATTTTCATGATGACCCTGGAAAATGGGTGCCAGTCTATTAGTATCCTAAGTCTACAGATGGAAGTGAACCCAGAGAAGTTAAGAAGCTTAAACCATCTCACTGAATAAATCTCCAAGAATGTCTTTGCCACTCCATTGTTAAAATAAACCCTTTTATTGGCTATGTCACTTACTTCAGAAAGGGATCCCACAGGTACCAGTGCATATCAATATCAATTGGTAGCTTTTGTAGAGATCAGCCTAAAAGAAATTAGTAAGTCATTTTCCTTACTAATAGAATTTCTTCAAGGTTCTGGTATGTTCATGTGCAATGTGAATCTTCTGGAGGGATAGATGATGTGACCCATAGGTTTCTCTCTTGGCTTGTTGTGGGCAAGCACAGGTTGCAGGTCATGGAGTTTTTGAGGTTGTCCACTGGAAGCTGTTCGTTTTCACCATGCCTCTTCCCTGATGCTTTTCCCTTGGTGATGAGCCCCCTACTCTCTGTAATGCACCTTAACATGGGAAAGTTCAGAAAGTCAGTCCTTATAGGCGGTCATGCTCTCTCTCCTTTCTGCCCCACCTTTGGCCTCCCCAGAACCACCACTTCAGAATGACAGGATGTGTTTGTGCATGTACATGTTAACGTAAGTTTCTTTAATGGAGGACTGGACGTAAAGGACATTGCTGTACCGGATGAAAATTTTCAAAGCTACAAACTAACATAACTTAGGATTCAAAATATGTGTACATGTGTGTGTATGCATGTGAGTGTTTGTGGTGTGTCTGTATCTGTGCGTATGTGTGTGTGTTGAATAAGAAATTAACCCTTCACTAGAATGGTCCTCTTTAAGCACATCTACAGTTTCAAACCTGACTTCCCTAACCCTGGTGTTATCCTTCCATTGGAGAGTCTTTTATCTTGTAGACGTCCCCAAAGAAACTCTATTCACATTATGGAGGGTGTGTAGGTAGAGCTCCCAGCAGGGCTGCCTAGGTCTCTGTTCAATTACATTGAGTATCACTTCTCTCCCTGACTAATCCTAACCTCCTTCCTTACTTTCTTTCGGTTGTATCTTCCAAGAATATTCCTATCCATTGGGCCACCTACTCAATGGGTGATTCCAAGACCCATTGTAATTCCACTCACTAAGAAATCCCCCAAATTCGAGTCATTGAATCCAGAGTAGTATCCTGCATTAGTTTGCTTGTTTTGGGCAATCAGTTATTTATTTTGATATCCAAAGAGCTGAGGAGTAGGACAGGAGGAGGTTTCTGGTATTGCAGACCTTAACATCATCCTGGTAGGCATGTGTCCCCCAAGGCAGATTTCTATGGAGGTTATTCTAAAACTAGACCTTAAAAACACCTCTGATGATAGAAATTAGATTGGTTAGAATAGCACTGAACTTACTCTAAAATTATCTTTATTCTCAGGGAGAACAGAGTCCCTCTAAAACCTAATGAAAAGCAAAGTATTTTTTAACTGCTTTGTAATTTGCAAGATGAATTTTTCTTCTTTTAAGGGCAGTACCTCTCATTATTATGCACAGTGATTTTCCTTCAGTGCTTTTCACTCATATCACTTTTGACCTTATGAAAAGGAAAAGAATTGTATGCTTCCTAAGATGGTTTCCTTAGTCCTATAAAGAGAACATTGAAGGACCATTCAAGCAAGCAAGCAGTCAGGAAATAAGCAGTTGGGCACTAGAAATGGAAACACCAATAATGTTTCCCACCCTGAGAGTTGGCCTTAAAAGGCATCTATCCACTCATTCGTTCATATGTCAAATACTTTTAGTGTTTACTATGTGCCAGAGACTATGTTTGGTGGTAAGAAGTTCTTACACTGAATTCCCTGGGATTAAACTCTGAGACTGGATTTGTGAATTATGTGAGAAAGGTTATTGGAGAATATTGTTGGGAGATACAACTAAAAGAAAGTAAGGAAGAGGTTAGGATTGGTCAGGGAGAGAAGTGATGCTCAATGTAATTGAACAGAGACCTAGTCCAGACCTGCTAGGAGCTCTGGAGCTGAATGATCCTGTAAAGCTGTCCTGTAGAAGCAAGGACAGTAGGGCTTTGCATCCCATGTCAATCAGTCATTGGTGACCCATTCTCCTTGAGAGGGGCTGTAACTGGCACCAAGGAAGTCTTTGCAACCTGAAGTCATATCACAACTTTGAGACATTAGTAATAGATATTCCCAGTAGCTGGGAGATGGAAAGAACTCTGGGAATACCATATATACGACTGGGATGTAACAGGAATGTGGATCCATTCATGCCCTTAGAAAGCCAATAGTCTGCATTGGGAGACACAATAGCAAACAGGTTAAGTGCAAATGTGGATAGGTAAGTTCCAGAGTGGAAAGTGCTGTGAAGACACAGCCAGGGCACCTAGCCCAGGCTTAGGTGTCCTGAAAAGGATTCCCAGAGGAGGTGATGGCCATGATGGGGCTGAACTGAGAACTGGGCTTGTGCAGGAAGTGGGTGGTAAATAGTCAAAGAGTTCCTGGTGCAGGGAGCCACACATACAAAAGGCAGATAATGTAAGAACATGGCAGACACTCCTTCCAGAGTCAGCATTGGCTGGATGGAAAGGACAATAGAAGCAGCATCACCAGGGGTGGGGAGAGGGAGCTGACCAAAGGCTGGACCCTGAAGTATGGCCCTGAAGGAGCAGGCAGGCCAAGCCCAGCAGTTGGGAATTTTATCTGGATTATCCTGACAATCACAGATTCCAACAGGGAGTTACATGATATAATTTGCACTTCAGGAAGATCATTCCGACTGCAATGTGGAGAAAGGATTAGAGGTAAAGAGCAACATAGGGCTCCTCTGAGGGACTGTGTGGGCAATTGGGTCATTAGTTTCAGGTGAGAAATGGTAGTGATTAAAATGAAGGCATGTCAGGTGGGATGGAAAGAAATGGATGGATTTGAGAAATATTAAGGGACAGAATCCACCTAAGACTTGACTGATTGGATATGGGCCATTAGGGAAAAAGAGAAGTCAACCTCAGATTTGTCTTTGAGCCCAAGCAGGCTGGCGAGAGCAGGAAGAAGGGATCTCAGAATGCCAGACTGAAGCAAGGGAACCAATTAGAGCTGATAAACAACATCTTTTTGTACGGGGACCCACTTGGGCGAAGGGTAAGGTTAATGGACCTAACTCTTTTCATATAAATGAAAATGGCATTAATCTATGAAAATAAAATATATACATATATCATTACAATTAAAAGAACTTTTTTTAAAAAAAGAAAACCAATGAGAAAATAGGTTGTGCATTTGTCCACTAAAATATTAATATGTGGACTACGTTTAGACATCACCATGTGGAGGCAGCTTGCCAATATATTTGGTGCCTATTTGTGAAGTGATTGACCTCACAGAGAACATTCTAGAGCATGTTCTTTTTACCCTTCAGGTAGAAATTATTACATTCCTAGTAGGAAAGATAGTAGAATGTGTTGGACATTACTTTCCTACATGCATATATGAATACACGGCCAATATAAATCCACATGGTATACAATCAGAAGAATGGGAAGTTGTACTCATTATATGTATAATATGTCAAAATACATTCTACTGTAATATATAACTATAAAGAACACATAAAAAAGACTTTAAAAAGAAATTATTACATTCCTAATTTATAGAAGAAGGAATAAAGGATCAGATAAATGCAATGACTTTACTTTCCAAGTGGCACAAGTTGAGTCTAGAATGTTCATTCCATTCAGGGTAGTGTTTTCTGAGGTAGTAGCCACAGTTTGCCAGACTGTTAGGCAGAGACCACACAGAGAGGAGATCCATGTGACTACTGCCTGCTTCATGTATCAACAGGGCCTCTTTCTCTCTGGTAGCTGTAAGATGGTCTATTTGCTCAGAAGAGGAGAGGCTAAGGGGGCAGATAATGTCTGTTTCTCTGGAGGTGCAGAGAGTGCCACCTGGGCATTCTTTCTACCTGAAAGAATGCTTCTGACCCTCCCATGGGTCATCCTGTCAGCCTGGCTTTAGCCTCAGGTTACTTGGACCATAGTTGCTGGGATCCACAGAGGTGACTTCTCCAGATACCTGGGCTCTGTAAGCTGTGAAAAGCTGCAGTTAAACTTGGTTTTGGGGTTGCATTATAGCCAAATGAACTAAATGTAGGGCCCACCCCCAAGTCAGTGATGTGGTAACCTTGCTGGATCAGACAACTACACCCTTAACTAGGGCAGAGGAGGGGAGGGGCAGACAGGGGAGGGTTCCTTTAGAAATTTCCTTGGTCAGGCCTCATCTGGTTGGGGTCTCAGGCCACATGATGCCCACCCCCCTGCCTTTGGCAGATCATGTGTCAGGTTTTCAAGTATAATGAAAAGGGAGCTTGTTTCTTAATCTGGTATTTAAAAAATACAGATGCAATTAAATGATTGTGGATCAGGTTGAAATAGATTTTTCTGACTATAAACACACACATATATAGATGTATGTATTTCAGATATTGCTATGGGTTGGATGTGGTGTGAATGTGTTCCCTAGGGTTCATGCACTGAAAGCTTGGTGGCAGGGTAGGGGGATGATGTGGAACCTATTAGAGATGGGTCCTCTTAGAAGATCCTTAGGTTATTGATGGAGCTGTCCTCAGAAGGGACAGAGTTGGCTCTCATGGGACTCTTATGCTCTTGCCAGAGTCAGTTGGTGTGTGAACAAGTTAAACCTCTGAACTGCTTTCTAGTCTCCTATTCTGAGGTAAGATATCTTCCTCCCACATGAACTTCTGCCATTGAGACAGCACCCACTGTTAGGCCCCCACTAGTGGCAGAACCAGTGGGCCCTCCATTGCCTGTCTGATCTTGGACTTTGAACCTCCAGACCTGCAAGCTAAATGAAACTCTTTTCTTTATAAAGTTAGTTTGCCTCGAGTATTTAATTATGGTAATGTAAGTGGATTAATGCAGGTACTTTTATTAGTCTCTCCACAATCACGTTTAATCTTAGTTCTATGGGTGGTTAGTCTCCCACACCTTATTCTTCTTCCTTATTGCCTTCTCTGCTGAAGTCCTCATCTATCTTGGGCTGCCTTATCTATCTCCTTAGTCCCATGATATTGTCTCTGAAATAGCCATAAGATTGAGCAAGAAACCACTCTTACCATTATAAATACTGGTTTTAGGGAGTCACGGAATGTTTCTAATTTAGTTGGAGATTAGTAGTAATACTCATTATTAAAAGAGCATTTATTGAATAATTACTATTAACAAACGCTAAGTAGTTTACACAAACTAACTCAGTGATATATTGGGGTTAAATTATTTAACACAATTTTTGTATGAACATCTTAGCCATTGGCCATGCCGTCTCTTTTAACTGCCTTTTCCTTGTGTTTTTGAATTGTGCATTCTGTTCAGGGTTCAAAATGCCAATTTTGCATCACTATCTACACAATCCAAAAAAGTGGGGAAGATGCCTCTTCTTACACTTTAATGCATTGCCTTTGGCTCTACATCTCTGTGTTTCTTTCATATGGTGCTTCTGATCTTGATGATCTCTTCTCTCTTCCTAGAATCTTCCCCAAGGACATGTGTCAGGCCATGCAATCTTCTAAAGGCAGCAGATCTCCCTGATTGTCCCCTCTAACACATTCCTATTTATATGGGCACATTTTGTCAAATGCTTCATCTACAAAGCTCTCTTATGCCTGCAGAAGAGAGAAGACAGGCTTCAGAAGTCACATGATTCCCAGTATGGCCCCATGACATCTCTCCCACTCTTCTCTTTAGGCAAAAGCTTGTAATAGGAATAACCTAGAGCATATTTTATTTGTTTAATTTAAAATCAGGTTGCCGTGAATCTTATTCTAGAAACACACAAGGGCAAAAATGTTACATTTATATGCTGAAAATCCTAAGGGATCCACAAGAAAAAAACTGCCAGAAATAATGAGTGAGTTCACAAGGTCACAAGATACAAGATCAATATATAAAAATCAATTGTAATTTTACATGCTAGTGTTGAAAAATATGAAAATGAAATCTAGAGGACAATTACATTCATAATAGCTCCCAAAAGAATAGATTACTTGGGATTAAATTTAACAAAAGAAACACCAGACTTTTAACATTGAAAATTATAAAATCAGGTGACAGAGATAGAAGACCATCTAAATGGATGGAGAGAAATTCCAGGTACATGAATTGGAAGATGTTAACTCTATTCACATCAATCTATGGGTTCAAGTCAGTTGCTATCAAAATCTCAGTAGTACCTGATGGGACTACTTTTCTACCCTCGTGAGAGGCCCTGTGCTTTCCTCTCTTGCTCATTCCATGAGGCAGAAGCGGGATCAGAGTTATGCAGATGCAGGTCTTTGTGCTTTGTAAAGGTTTCAGTTTGATTGGCTTTGTAAAATTTTCAGTCAAATTGGCTTCCTGGTTATTTTTTGCAGTCAAATGAGATAAATTTAGCTGAATGAGGCCCCTACACACCCTGAGTAAGCAGTTACTATAGCTATCCAGGTTCAGAGGGGCTCAAAAGACATTAAGAATATGAAAGGACAAGCTACTGACTGGCTTGAGAAAAACCTTTGAAATCGTATATCCCATAAAGAACATGGGTCCAAACTATGTAAAGAACTCTTGCACCTCAATAATAAGGAAAGAAACAACTCAATGGGGCAAAAGATTTGAATAGAATTTTCACCAGAGAAGACATAGGAAAGACTAGTAAATACAAGAAAAGATATTGGGCATTATTTGTCACTAGAGATATGCAAATCGAAAGCTCACTGAGATCCTACCTTATACAAATGTGTACGTACTAGAAAGACTATTATAGAAAAAGAGACTAAAGCAAGAGTTGGGGATGATATGGAGAAACTGAATTTCTCACACATTAGTGGTAGAGATGTAAATGGTGCAACCATTTTGGACAACAGGTTTTCAGCTTCTGAAAAGTTTCCAGGGTTCTCATTTATTTTCTGCTGTTAAAAAGAATTTACCACTGACTAGGTAAATTATAAATGATCGCAGTTTATTTGATGATGGTTCTGGAGGCTGGGAAGTCCAAGATTGAGGGGCTGCATCTGGTGAGGGTCTTCTTGTTGCACCTCATTATGGCAGAAGGCATCACATGACAAAAGAGCATGGTGAGGGGAGAGGAATGGTGGCTGCAGTCTCCTCTTTTATAACTCACCTGCTCCTTCAATAACAGCCTTAGATCATTCGTGATATCCGCATCCCTGACCTAATCATCCCTCAAAAGTCCCACCTCCCCACATTGTTGCATTGGAAATTAAGTTTTCATTTTGGGGATTTTTGTTCACATATTGTTCAAACCATCACACCTGGCAATTCCACACCTAGGTGCCTGGCCAAGAAAAAGGATAACATGCACATGAAAAGACTTACCAATGAATGTTTATAGCATTATTATAACATAGAAACCCCCAAACTGGTAGCAATCTAAATGTCCTTCAGGTGGCGAATGCATAAACAAAATGTGGTATAGCCATATAATGAAATACAATGCAGCAATTAAAAGAATTGAATACATGCACCTCCAACATGGATGACCCTCAAGAATGTTATGATAAGTGAAGGAATCCAGACACAACACACTGCATATTGTGTAATTCCCTGCATGTGAAGTACCTAGAAGAGGCAACTCTACAGAGACAGAAGGCAGATTCGTGGTTGCCTGGGGTTGGGGAAGGAAGCAGGAGTTAACTACAAATGGGCACACGGGGGTCTGGAGATGATGAAAGTGCTTTAAAATTGATTGTGATTATATTTGCACACTTTTATAAAATTTTTTTATTTTAATTAAAAATCATAAATATACATAGGGCACTGTTGTTTAATTCATTCTGTTATTTTTTCCCTTCCCCCCTGCCCTCCCACCCCTCTTTTCCCTCTATACATTCCTTTCTTCCTCCATTCTTATCACCCTCCTTATTCCTAACCCTAAATCTAACCCTAACCTTAACACTAACCCCTCCTACCCCTCCCATATGTCCTCATCTGCTTATCAGCGAGATCATTCGTCCTTTAGTTTTTTGAGATTGGCTTATCTCACTTAGCATGATATCCTCCAATTTCATCCATTTGCCTGCGAATGCCATAATTTTGTCATTCCTCATGTCGGAGTAATATTCCATTGTATATATATGCCACAGCTTCTTTATCCATTCATCAACTGAAGGGCATTTGGGTTGGTTCCACAATCTGGCTACAGTGAATTGAGCAGCTATGAACATTGATGTGGCTGTATCTCTGTAGTATGCTGATTTTAAGTCCTTTGGGTATAGGCCAAGGAGTGGGATAGCTGGGTCAAATGGTGGTTCCATTCCAAGCTTTCTGAGGAATCTCCATACTGCTTTCCAGAGTGGCTGCACTAGTTTGCAGCCCCACCAGCAATGTATGAGTGTACCTTTTTCCCCACATCCTCGCCAAAACCTGTTGTTGCTTATGTTCTTGATAATCGCCATTCTAATTGGGGTGAGATGAAATCTTAGGGTAGTTTTGATTTGCATTTCTCTTATTACTAGAGATGTTGAACATTTTTTCATATATCTGTTGATTGCTTGTACATCTTCTTCTGCGAAGTGTCTGTTCATTTCCTTAGCCCATTTGTTGATTGGATTATTTGTATTCTTGGAGTAGCATTTTTTGAGTTCTTTATAGATTTGGGATATTAGCGCTCTATCTGAAGTATGAGTGGCAAAGATATTCTCCCACTCTGTAGGCTTTCTCTTCACATTACTGATAGTTTCCTTTGCTGAGAGAAAGCTTTTTAGTTTGAATCTATCCCAGCTGTTGATTCTTGCTTTTATTTCTTGTGCTATGGGAGTCCTGTTAAGGAAGTCTGCTCCTAAGCCAATAAGTTGAAGGTTTGGACCTACTTTTTCTTCTATAAGATGCAGGGTCTCTGGTCTGATTCTGAGGTCCTTGATCCATTGTGAGTTGAGTTTTGTGCAGGTTGAGAGATAGGGGTTTAGTTTCATTCTGTTGCATATGGTTTTCCAGTTTTCCCAGCACCATTTGTTGAAGAGGCTATCTTTTCTCCATTGCGTATTTTTGGCCCCTTTGTCTAGTATGAGAAAATTGTATTTATTTGGGTTTGTGTCCGTGTCCTCTATTCTGTACCATTGATCTACCTGTCTATTTTGGTATCAATACCATGCCGTTTTTGTTACTATTGCTTTGTAATAGAGTTGAAGATCTGGTATTGCGATACCCCTGCTTCGCTCTTTCTACTGAGGATTGCTTTAGCTATTCTGGGTTTCTTATTCTTCCAGATGAATTTCATGATTGCTTGCTGTATTTCTGTAAGGTACATCATTGGGATTTTAATTGGAATTGCATTGAATCTGTATAGCACTTTTGGTAGTATGGCCATTTTGACAATATTAATTCTTCCTATCCATGAACATGGGAGATCTTTCCATCTTCTAAGGTTTTCTTTAATTTCTTTCCTTAGTGTTCTGTAGTTCTCATTATAGAGGTCTTTCACCTCTTTTGTGAGATTGATTCCCAAGTATTTTATTTTTTTTGATGCTACTGTGAATCGGGTAGTTTTCCTAATTTCTCTTTCTGAAGATTCATCACTTATGTATAAAAATGCATTGGATTTATGAGCATTGATCTTGTAACCTGCTACTTTACTGAATTCACTTATGAGTACTAAGAGTTTTCTGGTGGAATTTCCAGGTTCCTCTAAATATATAATCATGTCATCAGCGAACAGGGATAGTGTGAGTTCTTCTTTTCCAATTCATATCCCTTTAATTTCTTTGGTTTGTCTAATTGCTCTGGCTAGAGTCTCAAGAACAATGTTGAATAGAAGTGGTGAAAGAGGGCATCCCTGCCTTGTTCCAGTTTTTAGGGGGAATGCTTTCAGTTTTTCACCATTTAGAATGATATTGGCCATGGGCTTAGCATAGATGGCCTTCACAATGTTAAGGAATGATCCCACTACCCCAATTTTTTCTAGTGTTTTGAGCATGAAGGGATGCTGTATTTTATCAAATGCTTTTTCTGCATCTATTGAAATAATCATGTGATTCTTAACTTTTAGTCTGTTGATATGGTGAATGACATTTATTGATTTCCGGATGTTGAACCAACCTTGCATCCCTGGGATAAAACCCACTTGATCGTGGTGCACTATCTTTTGAATATATTTTTGTATGCCGTTTGCTAAAATTTTGTTGAGAATTTTTGCGTCGATGTTCATTAAGGATATTGGTCTGAAATTTTCTTTCCTCGATGTATCTCTGTCTGGTTTAGGTATCAGGGTGATATTGGCTTCATAGAATGAGTTTGGGAGGGTTCCCTCCTCTTCTATTTTATGGAATACTTTGAGAAGTATTGGAATGAGCTCTTCTTTAAAGGTTTTGTAGAACTCGGCTGAGAACCCATCTGGTCCCGGACTTTTCTTTGTTGGTAGGCTTTTGATGACCTCTTCTATTTCATTGCTTGAAATTGATTTATTTAAGTTGTGTATGTCTTCCTCGTTCAGTTTAGGTAATTCATATGTCTCTAGAAACTTGTTGATGTCTTCGAGGTTTTCTGTTTTGTTGGAGTATAGATTTTCAAAATAGCTTCTAATTATGTTTTGTATTTCACTCGTGTCTGTTGTGATATTTCCTTGTTCATTCCGAATTTTAGTAATTTGAGTTTTCTCCCTCTTTCTCTTTGTTAGTGTGGCTAAGGGTTTATCAATTTTGTTTATTTTTTCAAAGAACCAACTTTTATTTTGTTAATTTTTCTGATTGTTTCTTTTGTTTCAATTTCATTGATTTCGGCTCTGAGTTTAACTATTTCCTGTCTTCTACTACTTTTGGTGTTGGTCTGCTCTTCTTTTTCTAGGGCTTTGAGCTATAGTGTTAAGTCGTTTATTTGTTGATTTCTACTTCTTTTGTTGAATACGCCCCATGAAATAAATCTTCCTCTCAGTACTGCTTTCATAGTGTCCCAGAGATTTTGATATGATGTGTCTTTGTTCTCATTTACTTCTAAGAACGTTTTTATTTCCCTCCTGATGTCTTCTGTTATCCATTCATCATATAATAGTGTATTATTTAATCTCCAGGTATTGGAGAAGTTTCTGTTTTTTATTCTGTCATTTATTTCTAATTTCAATCCATTATGATCTGATAGAGTACAAGGTAGTATCTCTATCTTCTTGTATTTGCTAACAGTAGCTTTGTGGCATAAAACATGGTCTATTTTAGAGAAGGATCCATGTGCTGCTGAGAAGAAAATGTATTCGTTCTTTGTTGGGTGGTATATTCTATATAAGTCGGTTAAGTCTAAATTGTTGATTGTGTTATTGAGATCTATGGTTTCTTTATTCAATTTTTGTTTGGAGGATCTATCCAGTGGTGAGAGAGGTGTGTTAAAATCACCTAGTATTATTGTGTTGTGGTCTATTTGATTTCTGGAATTGAGAAGGATTTGTTTGACGTACATGGATGAGCCAATGTTCGGGGCATAGATATTTATGATTGTTATGTCTTGCTGATTTATGCTTCCCTTAAGCAGTATGTAATGTCCTTCTTTATCCCTTCTGACTAGTTTTGGCTTAAAGTCCACATTATCTGAAATGAGGATGGATACTCCAGCTTTTTTGCTGTGTCCGTGTGCATGGTATGTTTTTTCCCATCCTTTCACCTTTAGTCTATGGGTATCTCTTTCTATGAGATGGGTCTCTTGCAGGCAGCATATTGTTGGATTTTTCTTTTTAATCTAATCTGCCAGTCTATGTCTTTTGATTGATGAGTTCAGGCCATTAACATTCACAGTTATTATTGTGATATGATTTGTATCCCTAGTTATTGGACTCATTTTTGTTTTTTGACATGATTTGGTTTCTCCTTTATTTGGCTATTCCTTTAGGGTAGTTCCTCCCTTTGCTGATTTATATCATTGTTTTTCATCTCTTCCTCATGGAATATTTTGCTGATAATGTTCTGTAATGCCGGCTTTCTTTTTGTAAATTCCTTTAGCTTTTGTTTATCATGGAAGGATTTTATCTCATCGTCAAATCTGAAAGTAAGTTTTTCTGGGTATAAAATTGTTGGTTGGCATCCATTTTCTTTCAGGGCTTGGTAAATGTTGTTCCAGGCCCTTCTAGCTTTTAGGGTCTGGATTGAAAAATCTGCTGATATTCTTATTAGTTTCCCCCTGAATGTAATCTGATTCTTTTATCTCGCAGCCTTTAAAATTCTGTCTTTATTTTGAATGTTAGGTATTTTCATAATAATGTGCCTTGGTGTGGGTCTGTTGTAATTTTGCATATTTGGAGTCCTATAAGCCTCTTGTACTTGGTTTTCCATTTCATTCTTCAGATTTGGGAAATTTTCTGATATTATTTCATTGAATAGATTGTTCATTCTTTTGGTTTGTTTCTCTAAGCCTTCCTCAATCCCAATAATTCTTAAATTTGGCCTCTTCATGATATCCCATAATTCTTGTAGATTCTGTTCATGATTTCTTACCATCTTCTCTGTTTGGTCAACCTTGTTTTCAAGATTAAATATTTTGTCTTCAATATCTGAGGTTCTCTCTTCCAGGTGATCTATCCTATTGTTTATGCTTTCTATGGAGTTTTTAACTTGGTTTATTGTTTCCCTCATTTCAAGGATTTCCGTTTGTTTTTTTTTCAGTATCTCTAACTCTTTATTGAAATGCTCTTTTGCTTCCCTTATTTGCTCTTCTATCTGTTGATTAGTGCGTTCATTTAGTGCCTGCATTTGTTCTTTCATCTCCTCGTTTGCTTCCCTGATTATTTTAATTATGTACATTCTGAACTCCCTTTCGGACATTTCTTCTGCTGTGCTGTCATTGTGTTTTATTGATATAGTATCTAGGTTTGTTTGGGACATTTTCTTCCCTTGTTTTCTCATATTGGTCAGATGTCAATGGGACTCTGTGATATTGTAGATTTCCTCTATTGGCTTATAGTGACCCTGTAGATTTCCAGTGTATCACCTACCAGCCTTCAGTAGCCAGAAGTCTTGGATTAATTTGATAATGCAGTGCTTCCGAAGAACGCTGCCCCTAGCCCACTACTGGTTCCAGGGAGAGAGACCTGGAGAAGTCTCTTGTTGCCCAGCCCTGGTCCCAGAGGCTGGCTGTAGGTCGGAGGTCTCCACTGGAATGGGGACTTGTGGCTGGCTCTGTGTAGACAGGCTCTCACTGGGCGGTTTGCCCCGAGAAGCTAGCCTAGAGAGGCGCTTCCCGCCGGAGGGGGGCTGGGCTGCTTGGTGCCCTGTGCTGGTCACTGAAGCAACCTGTGGGCGGGCCGGAGCTGGTCGCGCTGCTTCTGTGCAGAAGGGCTCTCACTGGGGGTCCTGTTCCAAGAGGCTGGAGGATCTGTCCCTGTGGGAGGAGCCCACCGCCAGACTGCACAGAGCTGCCTGGGGGAGACGCTATCTGCCCTGTCCTACTCTAATAAGCCACTCGAATCCGGGCCTGCCGCCCAGCTGAGCTTCGCTGGGTGGGGGAGACTCACCCCGTGATTCTATTTTAGTCCGAGTCTCTCAATGCCTCCCCTTCTTGAATCCTGGGTTCTGGGGTGACTGGAGATGCAGTCACCCTCTAATCCGCCATCTTGGATCACCCCGTGGAAAAAGCCTGCAGCTGGAGGGGGACAATGCTGCCTGGAGAGGTCTCTGGCTGCCCAGCCCTGGTCCCAGAAGTCGCTTGTGTATTGGATGTCTCCGCTGGCTTGGGGACCCGTGGTTGGCTCTGCGTCGGGAGGCTCTCACTGGGCCCACTTTTATAAATTTATTAAAAATCATTTACTTGTAATTTTCCAGTGGAAGAATTTTGTAAGTTTTATGCCTCCATGAAGCTGCTTAATAAAAATGGGAAAGAGAGATGGAATAAGCTTGGCAATATGCTGGTGATTCTTGAGAATGGATAATGAATAACGAGGGTTCATTGCATTTTTCTTTTTTACCCTTTCTGTATATTTGAAATTTTCATAATAAAAAACTTGAAAATAAAATTTGAAAGAGGAAAGGTCAGACTTTATCTCCTTTAAATGACACCAAATTGAACACACAGGTGGAGGAAAATCCAATCTCAGTCCCGATGGAGGACCCCTTGCTAGGGCATTCCACATGGGAGGTTTATGTGGTGTCCCCAGATCTTCAGATCATCAGGTCCATATGATGTGGCCATTATCTGGTATGAGTGAGTCTTAGACTGAAGAGAGTAATGCTGTGTTTATGCCTAAGCTGGACCCAGGACTCTTTTCTCAGGTCAGCAGTACTCACGTTTAGGGCCACCTTCCCCAGGTCCCCTGTAGATTCATGTTCCTGAGAGGCTGTTCCCCTCTGAGTCCTCATCCATTTGTTCCCATGTGTGGTGTGACTTCCTTCACTGGGGGAATCACAAATTTTCTTCCTGCTTTCAGTCCTGGGAATAACCTATCCAGTTTCTTTCCAGGTCTTTTAAGTCAGTGTCTTAGCTGAATTTACATTTTCACAAAGGCTAGATAAGGAATTAATTTTAAGACTATTTTTTATTATGTGCTAATGCACATGAGAGGCATGGATACAAAAATATTTTCTGATTTTAATGTGTGTGTGTGTAAAATCAAGAGAATAATGCGCAAGTAGCTTCCACAATTCATCTTGAGTGTGCAAACCTTAGTGCATTCACTTGTTCAATCATTCATAAAACACATATTTATTGAGCCCTTCCAAGTAATGCCGGGCACTATTTGAGTCATTGGAAATACAATACTGAGTAAAATCAGCAAAGACTTTGATTTTTTGTAACTTAGACTCTAGGGCTTTGGCTTTCGAGCTTTAATGTGCCAAAGATTCACGTGGATTCACGTGGATTCACGTGGGAGGGACTGTTAGAAGGTAGATTCCGATTCCTTAAGTTCTTGAGATTCTAGGTCTTCTGTGGAGACTGTGCTGCTGGTACACAAAATACACGTTGAAGTGCAAGTTCCTAAGGCATAAAGTGGGAAAGTTCTAGAAAACAGAAATGTTCATCCTTCACAAGTTTCTCTACTGAATGATTTGTGATTTACTTCTCACCAGTGCTGAGTGAGGGATATTGACGCCCTCTGCCCTGAGAGCCTGCACACTCGTCACCTGGCCCCCAAATAAATCATTGCTCTCTCTTGTCCTGGAGACCACCCTGTCTAAAGAAACCCTGCAAACCACACCCATGGACGTTCTCTCTGTTCACACCCAGTGGCTTCTCTGATTAATTCACAGGTCAGGACTTGTGTGTCAGCCTCCCCTTAGGGATCTGCTCATGTTTTGCACTTCAAAGGCCCATCTGGCAGGTATCAAAGGCATGTCTAAATCTTTGGAGCTAAACTTGAGCCTTCCCACATTTTAACTCTTTCCTGCTCTTCTCAGTTATGGTATCAATGAGGAAAGAATGGAAAGAAGAAGAACAAGGTAAAAAATAAATAAATAACCCTGGTATTTTTGCTTATTTTTTATATGCCTTGGTTACCCTGAAAAGTGATCCGTTAGCGTTTGCCTGAGAGTGTTGCTCAAGTGGGTTAATTCTACCCAGACCTGTGGCTATGGTTCAAAATCGCTCTTCTGAACAGCCAGCCGGGTTGCTCAGCATTTGCCCAGCCACCCCGGGCATGCCGTTAGATGGTTCAAGGTTATAGGAATCCATTCTTTTGATATCATTGGAAGGGCAGAAAAAAAGTATCTGAAAAGGAAGTTTATCACAGAACCATTTTAATAGCAAACATTTAGAGAAAAATAAGAAACCTAAATATATGTATGAGCTTCTTTGTTGCTGCCATGACAAATCTGTCAAAACTTCGTGGCTTTCAATAACACAAACTTTCTCTCCTACAGTTCTGAAGTCAGAAGTTTGAAATCAGGTTTGCCGGGCTGAAGTCCAGATGTTGGGGCTGGAACGGTCCAGAGGGTTTGAGGGAGTAATCCTTTCCTCTTCCTTTTTAGCTCTGTTGCGGCCAGCCCACGTTCCTGGGCTTGTGGCCCTCTCCCAGGTTCAAGGGCATGGTTCAACCCCTTTCTATCATCACATGGCCCTCTCTAACTCTGACTGCTCCTGCTTCCCTTTCCAAGGACTGCTGTGATTACAGTGGTCCATGTGCATAGTCAAGGAAAAGTATCCCCATCTTTTAGCCTTAATCATTTAAAATGAAGATCCTTACCCTAACTACATCTGTAAAGTCCCTCTTGCCATATAAGTAACCATCACAGGTTCAGAAGCACTTAGGATGTAGAAAATGGGGGACCATGAGTTGGCTCATCATAACATTCTTCAAATAGCTAATCAATTTACATTTATTCAATGGAATATTATGCAGCCATTACATATATTCAATGACATTTAATAAAGTTGACATAATTTATTCAGTATTTGCTTACCCAAACTAATATTGTGTTCCAGGCCACATTCTGAATACTTGGGGGAAGGTCAAGCGCAAAGGCCCTTCTCTCTACATTTTATATCCTATTCAAAGAGATGGACTATAAACAAGTACTTTTAACTGGCAATCAATGCTATAAAGTAAATGAGGGAGAAAGGGAGGGGGGATGTTGTATAGGGAATTAAGGGAAGGAATTTTGAGGAGGCTCCATTTCAACTCAGTTCTAATAAAGAGAAGGAACCAGATCAGACTGTAACCATGTTGCAGATACCAACTCACTTGATCCTTACACTATCCATGCCATGCAGGTATTATTTATCTGCATTTTACAGATAAGAAGACTAAGGAGTGAAGAGATTAAATAATTTTATAGTGATGGGGGTTCCCCATCTTGTGTGTGTGTGTGTGTGTGTGTGCGTGTGTGTGTGATGTGTGTATGTGTGTGGTGTGGGCACGAGTGTGTAGCTAGGGAGATGGAGATGAAGACAATCCTAGATAGAGATTAGCAGGCAATGTACCAAATGTGCTAGAAGTTCGTTTCTGAGAACCATTGCCCACAATCTGTCTTCTTCATACTTTACTCATTTTCAATTATTTCTGTAGTGAACATGTGTAATTTTACCTGGAGGGAAATAATTAAAAGTAGAGGGTATTGTGTTTTAGCACAGTGGTGTCCAGGAGTGGACTTGACATTATCTCAGCTCTGTGGCAGGAAAGAAAGAGAAACAGCATCCTTCTATAGTCCAGACTGAAATTCCACCAAGCTCCGCTGGTCCAATAAGTCAAAGAGCAGGTTAATCTTCTAGATACCCAGAGCATAATTATGGCTTCCTCATCCTCGTCCAGTAATTTTCCCACTCATCAGTGATGTTTCTAGGAATATTCCTGTTCAAATAACCAAATTCTCAGCTTTTGCAAATTCTGGCGTTGTAGAGAAACAGCTTTTCAGAGACACCCTCTATTTATTTGAATGTTCTCCCTCAAGTCTGGATTCTGTATGCCAAGTTGGCTTTCTTTGAAGAATTCCCCTTGTCTAACTTGACATCGTTTAGTTTATTTATGTTGGAGAACCCTTAGGGAAATACTATACCTGTGTTATATATGTATGTATGTGGGTGCGGATATAAAATTCAGTGCAACAAATCATTAGAAGGTGAATTCACTTATCAAATTCCTAGTCTTGGGAGCTGTTCAAAAGTAAACTGCATAAATCACACTTCTGCACCCTGTCCTAGAGATAGCAAATAAGGAGAGGGCAAAATCCAACCCGAGGGCTAGGAGACCCTGAACACATCTTAGACTCCAAATCTTAAAAGTGTCAGGAACTATATTTTAAAAATCTAGATTCTAACCTCCTTGCAGGGAGCAAGCATTTATTTCCTTTCTTAGAGCCCAGTCTTTCCTCCAGTTCTTTCACATGTCCATGGTTTGTCTAGTTCTTAGCACTGAAACTTGCACAGTTATACCATAAATATGTTGGAAGAAAAAATACAATCTTTAATCTATCAAAAAAAGAAAACAAGAAATTCTAAAGTAGTGGACCTAGTGAACACATACTAATATTCTTTACTTGTATACAAATACCATTTTATTAAGGATTCAAGAACATCGAAGCATTTCTTGTTTGTTGTTGTATTTCTTGTTTGAATAGAAAATTTGAGGATTCTAAGTAGTGACACATTGAAAAGCTTATATTAAAAACTGAGGACAAATGTCTAAGTAAATCATAGTTTATGTGTTAAAAATGGCTCCCCATTCCACTATATTTTTCTGCCAACTTTAAGATTTGGGCAATTCCTAAGTGAAGGCAGCCATCAGCTCATGTAACCAAAATAGATGGGAAAGAAACTAATGATGAAGGAGTAGTGGTCATTAGCAGTTCAGAAGCATGAAAAAGATAAGCATAGAGGGGTTTTAGGAGCAGAATTGGCTGAGGATCAGAGAGGGCTTGTTTTTTTATCTTTAAAATAGTTATGAGAGCTTAGTTTAAGTGTCATGACAACACCCCTGTTTGGGTTAAACAAAAAGAACAGATTTTAGTTGAGCAAGGCACTACTTTTGAAATGGACTCATTCCGATAGATTCCAGACAATGGATTTAAACAAAAAGAAACAAAGTCCCATAGACATTTTTATTGTAGATGTTCTCACTATGTCAGTACGAAGCTATAAAACAAGCAAAGAACTGAGTGTAATTACAGACTCTCTCAACAGAGCGAGGAGAATTGGTTTGAGAAAAGCCCCATTGTACCTCATTGCACTAGGGGGTTCTCTCAGCAGGATCATGAATCAGGCTCCTGTGCTGGATCTGCATCCATGCTGGGGGAAATCTTGGATTTGATTCATAGAGATGAAGTTGAGTTAGTTGTGGGTAGGCCATAGAAATAGGGTTCCAAATCCTGAGAACAGTGATTTGAGAGGAAGATTTAGCCCTTACACTATGCCCATTTTCCATGGGGAGGTCAATCAGCTTTTCCCAATAGTTGTTGCTACATGAACCATCAGGGCCTTCCTGCTTGACCATTCGGAATCTTTCTCGACTCTAGAACACCGACTTCTGTTCTTTTCTCTGACTGAAGAGCTCTATTGTCAAACTTAATTTCTGAAAAATGGAAAGTGAAAGTCCAATTGTGGAGAACAAACGTTTGCAACCTGCTGATCACAGGTGTGAGGGATTATATTACTATTTATAAAAAATTCATTTTCCTTTCTTGAATAACCTCTTCCGTGAGAGCCTTATCCTTCCATGGCATGTTGAAGTCAGGAGTGGCCATGTGAACTTGCTTTGTTAAATGTGGTTCATGTACCACTTCGCAGATGAACACTTCAGTTTGGTCAGGTTTCCAAGTCTCTCCCCTCTGTTATGTTGGCCACAGATATTCTCAGACAGAGGATATTCCAACTGTATGAATCCTGAAGTAACAAAAATTTAAACATGGCACTAAGACTTGCCACCACCCCTCTCCCTGGGTAATCACAGGCCAGCGAGGGCTTTACGCATCTCTCCTCATTCTCTGGACCACTTGACATGGCTGGGAATATCTGTTTAGGTTCTTGCTTCGACCCAGGCTGGTGGAAGTATGCAGGCAGCAGCATGGCTCTGGGACGAACAGACCTGAAGTCATGCTTTGACTGTGACATTTACTGGCTGTGTGTGGCAGACACAACTCTAGAATGATCCTCAGGGTCCCACACCCTGTGTCATCTCCTCCTTTAAGTGTGGATGGAACCTGTGAGTATGATTGGATATCTCTATTGTGGTTAGGTTACTAACAGATTCACCTGACGTTAACTAATGGGTAAATTATTGTGGGTAACCCTGTTCTAATCAGAGAATATCTATGAAACATCAGAAAGGTAATAATTCTGCTGACCTGGGAGCTAAGAGCCATGTTGTGAATGGCCTATGAGGGTCACATGACAGGGACTACATGTGACCTCAAGAGGAGCGGGGTCCTGATTAACAGCTGGCAAAAAATCTCAGTGATACAAGCACAAGATGATGAATTCTGTGACTAACTATGGAGCTTAAAGAAACAAAAATACAAAAACAAAAAACTGCAAACCTCACATAATTCTAGCCCTGAACAGCGTCTCGATTGCAGTGCCCTGAGACCCCGAACAGAGGGTCCAGAGAACTGGTATGTGATCTCCTGACCCAAAGAAACGCTGAGATAATGAATTTGTGTTATTCATTTAATACTGTGGCAATGTGTTAGCAAGAACACAACACAGCAGTAGAGATAATGCATTGCATGACTATGACTTCAGGGAAGTTCCCTCCCTACCCTGAATCTCATTTTCCTCATGTGTGAAACAAGGATGGTCATTAGATTTTTTTCAGGAGCTGCTGAAATCCATTGTAGTATTATTTCCTCTAGTAGTTTCTTTACATAGATTAAGTACCATTTCCAGTCCTCACACCATCGATGCAATCACTTTTCTGGAACATTCTATCCTACTTGCCCCTCAAGAGCTGGCATGAGGATTCTTGTCTCAGGTGTCAGTTGCTCAGCAGCCAGTCCTGAGGTCAGTGTTCGATGAAAATTCCTATTGTAATGCATAACCATGAGGCGTCCAGAGTTAAATTGCTTTGGGAGCCTTTGTGTGATTAACATTTCAGCTGTTTATGGAGTCTTTACCCTATCATTTCCTGTTTTTAAAAAATTAATGTGCCAGTTTCTTTACTATTAAAAACCAAGAAGGGGAAGTGCAGCTGGAGCATAGGAAATAATGCTGTGTAATCCAAATAAAAGTTCCTGACTACTGAGAACGTTTAGGAGACACCTTTTATATTTGGATACTCTCTGAATTCCTACAAGTTTTTCCTTGGATGTCATTCCTCCTCAACTCCAAGCTCTCTGCCCTCTGCCCCTCTTGCCCTTGAATTTTGAGTGGGAATAAAGCACTTGAATTGAGACCATTATGACTTTTTAATAGTGTCAATGATATTGTATGTAACATAATGCAAAACTTACAGAATGAGAGGTTTAGAATCTGAAGAAACTTTTTTAGGGCATAGAACGTATCTCCCTCATTGGTTCAAGAAAAAACTGAGTTTTGGAGGTTTAATTTCCGAAAGAGACACAGCTAATCAGTGACTAGGTTTTCTGTGATAGAAATCAGAGCTCCAGACATTTTCCTCATGTAACCTAAATCTGTTGCTTTTATTTCACATATGTTTACATTTAAAGTTGATTTCAAGATACAAGGATCAAATGCTCCCTTCTTAGGGATATGCCTTAATGTAGATGTCATGATGGGACCTGATGGCTGTCATGCTGCTGCCAACGGAGCTCCTAAGGGGAATAGAAGGCTCTCCCAAGTCAGATAAAAAGATACAATTCAATAAGAAGGAAAGATTTAGGTTAGATTTAAGGGGCAGAAATATCTCAGTGGCCAGAACTAACATAAGGTACTGGAAAATCACATTTTTTTTTTTTTTTTAAAGATCATTGAGAAAACTATAGATTTAGGCATCTAATGGGGATTCACTCATTAGCTACCTGGTATCTCTCATTTTCCTCTACCCACCATTCCAGTTTCTGATGACTGTGTATATATGTTTGCAGATCCTGCCTTCTCTTCTTCCCAGGGGAGTAAAACAATTCTGTTCTAGAATATAATCAACCTGAGACTCTAGTGAAGCCTTTGACTTGACAGGGCATATACTCCACATGCGCAGATCAGTTAACACAGCAGGCCTGAAGCCAATATCCTTAGAACATTCTGCCTGAAGATTGGCTGTTGGCTGGTATTGGGGAATTTCACAGAGGAGCAATTGCCTGCACTGGTATCAAATGGCCCCTAACTGATACAAACAACATTGTCATTCATGCTGAAGCCCTACTGTCTTTCTTGCACCTTGGAATTTTGGTACATGATAGGCAGTTGACCATCTCCCAGTAAAAATCTTGGAACTAAGTCTGATGAGCTTCCCTGGAAGACAACAGTTCACACATGTGACAACTGTGCTGTCAGAGTTAATGTGTCCTATGTTCTGTTAGGAGAGGCCCCTTTAACTTTGCTCCTGGGTCCTCCAGATTTTATCCCTTGCATCTTTTCCCTTTGCTGATTTTGCTTTAGAGACATTCGCTGCAATAAATCTTAACAGTGAGTACAACTCTGTGCTGAGTCATAGCAATCTTCCTACAAAATCAGCAAACTTGGGGCTGGTCTCGAGGTTCCTTCTATTCCTTAGGAAAGATTTGTTTCTGAAAGACTTCCCTAGTGCCACTGAAGCAGGAAGCTCTTGTTCTGGGGATCTCAAGTTCAAGAGCTAATATGAAGAGGGAAAATCTAGTATAAAATATTCCAATAACATGTCATATCTCCTGTATCATTCCTCCCTCTTTTGCTCATCTGTGTTTTCCCAGATACCATATGCTTCTCTTTTAATTTTCTAATTTAGGTCTCATTTCTTACTCTCCATTTATTCTGCCTTCTATCTTGGATTGTGAGGTTTTATGACAGAAGGAAGTATATAAATAGTAGGTTAGCAAAAAAAATCAAAAGATTAATTGCTCTATGAAAACTTTGTTTTTATACTCAGAAATTTTGCTTTCTGATTAAAGGGAGGTCACTAATATTTTTGTTCCTTAATTTTTGAATCTTAGAAGTAGGAGCTAATCTTACCTGCCTACTTTACAGGGCTAGAAGGGAATCATACAGGGTAATTTTTATGCAGCAATTTCAAAAATTTGAGCCCCATGGAAACATTGAGATATTGTTCTCCTGGAGCTGAGCACAAGTGGATTGCATGAGAAATATCCGCTCTTGAGATGCAGAATAGGCTCTCTCTATTCAAAAAATGATAAGAGAATATAAAGATTTTTGATAAAAAAGGGACTTAGGAGTAATAGCCCTGAGAATTGTGAATATTGTCTTCAGATACTGAAAGGACAGCCATGGAAGGGGGCAACAGAAAAACTCTGTGTAGTTTGGAAATGGAGTCAATACTAGTAATAAAAAAACAAAATAGAACAAAAAACAAGCATGGAGGCAGAAGAGGCAAGACCTGGCTGAGATGCACAAGAACTTGGCTTTCAGAGCTGTTTGCGATTAGACTGAATCACTGCCTGCTGACAGTCTTCTACTTTGCACGCAGATTACATGTTGAATTGATGAATGAGCATCCTCTGCAAACTACCCCCACGATTTCTGCTGTAGTGCTCTCTGCACTATTATTTATTGAATCCTTCTTTTGAAATGATTCACTCATTTTATGAGATAAATTTTGCAGATTTGATGTTTTACTTCTTTTTTTTTGTAATGAACATTAAAATAAAAACACAAACTATATAAAAAACTTGAATTTGTCAGTCAACCCCAAACTAGATGCTTCTAAACCTGATATTCCATAGAAATTCTTAAGCCACATGAAAGACAAAAATTAAAACGAAGGCCTGGGGACCCTGATTCCTGTCCTGTGAACCATTGGGCCAAGAGTGTTACACAGTTTTTCTTAAAGAAAAGGTTGGCTCCTCATATGTGGGGTTGAGGGTATTGCCTTGTGCCTCCTGTGGGAGACCACAAGGCCCTGTTTCTCCACTCATGAATGTGCTCATCATGATCCACCAGGACAACAGGAGGGAACAGAGCTATCACCAGTTGGGAAGTGTGGAAATCCTACCCTGGCTGCCCTGGTTTCAAACCTCCCAAATATTCTCAGCACTTGATTCTTGCCTCTTACTCTATTTTCTAGGGATCATGTTATGACATTCCATTCTCTCATACATACACTTTGCTCAAATTTTAATTCTGCCTCCTTGACCACAGTTGATCAGAGCAGAGATGGATAACTGACCCAGAGTGGATCAGTTTTCTTCCTGCTAGAATTTGACATTCAACCTAGAGACATGTTAGTTTGCACTACCACCAACTGGGGTGCTGCTGGGGAAGGGTACTGAAGGGTTCGTTCCAGGGACCTAAAAGCAGGTTCCATTGTGTATTCAATGAAGAATAAGCAATGACCAAAATAGAGGAAATCATTCTCCAAGCATTGCAGATAACATAGTTAGCAGAAGCACAAGTCTGAAGCAACTGACCTGTATTAATCAAGGTTTCAGACAGGTCAAAACTCTTAAGTATACTGGAATCATTTGAATCTGGAGTGTTCCCCAAAGGCCCATCTGGTAAAGGCATGGTCACCAGCCTCTGGCACTCTCAGGACATGGGGGAACCTTTAGGAGGTGGGACCTAATGCAAAGAAGATAGGACATGGGAGGTGTGCCCTTGAAGAGGACATTGGGGCTCTAGCCCCTTATTTTCTCTTTCTCTCTGCTTCAAGGCCACCATGAAGTGAGCAACCTTCCTCTGGCTCACGCTCCTTCCATGATGTGCGGTGCTGCCACAGACCCAAAGCATTAGAGCCAAGCAGTCAGGGACTCAAACTTCTAGAACAATGAGTCAAAAGAAAGCTTCCCTTCCTTTAAGTTGGTTTATCGCGGGTATTTAGTTGCTTCAATAAAATGCTGACTAACACATGTACCTTGGGTATGTTACATAATGTGTTACTTAAAGGAGAAACGAAGCCATGTTTAACAAAGCCCATATTTTAAAAAATCTTGATCAGACAGAAGTACCTTCTTAGACTCCTTAAACTCAAGATCTTTGCAGGTCTTGGGCCCTCTTTTAGAGATACACATCATATCACATTTAATTCATTAAGTTGACCACATTTGAATAAAGGAAGTGGAATACTTTAACACATATTTCTGGCTTGACATTTGTCTGTGAATATTAACAAAACAGTGACTTCTGTGCATATACTAGTACTTATTAGTTCCTATTTTGAAATTTTCTTTTTCCTATTTTATAGCAAATTCATTTTTGTTGCTCTTCTTTCCTCTTTTTTGTAGGTTTTGAAATTTTTGTAGACCTAACCATTGTACTTTGGTGGCCTAGTGGAAAAGATGGATTTGTTTGAATGTCAATCTTTAGAAAACATTTCTAATCTTTCTATAATTACATTTCCCTAGTAGCAGCAAAACATAAATAAGAAGTACTATAGTATTTAAATGGCTTCAATATCTGTTCTCAAGAGGAGAAAACTGATGGACACTGTTTTCCACAGACATGAGAAGTAGTTCCGAACTTAAAAAACTGCTATTGATCTCCTCTGCAATGAAGCATACTCTCATTTCACTGTGTAGTTTTGTCTCTCTCTCTTTCTTTCTTTCTTTCTTTCTTTCTTTCTTTCTTTCTTTCTTTCTTTCTTTCTTTCTTTCTTTCTTTCTTTTCTTTCTTTTCTTTCTTTCTTTTTGTGCTTGGAATTGAACCCATGGCCTCAGGCATGCTAGATAAGCACTGTACCCCTGAGCTATACCCAGCACTAATCTTGACACTTCACAGAAGAAGAAATACAATCAACAAATAGATGAAAAAGTGTTCCACATCTCTAGCAATTAGAGAATTGCAAATCAAAAATACACTAGGATTGCATCTCACTTGGGTCAGAATGGCAATTATCAAGAATAAAAGCAACAATAAATGTTGGCAAGGATGTGGGAGAAAAGGTACATTCATACATTGCTGGGAGGAATGCAAATTGGTGCAACCATTATGGAAAGACGTATGGAGATTCCTCAGAACACTTGACCCAGCTATCCCACTCCTCAGTTTATGTCCAAAGATCTTAAAATCAGTATACTACAGTGACACAGCCACATCAATGTTTATAGCAGCTCAACTCACAATAGCTAAACTATGGAACCAAACTAGGTGCCCTTGGACAGATGAATGGATAAAGAAAAAATGGTGTATATACAATGTAATATTACTCAGTTTTAAAAAATGAAATTATGGCCTTTCCTGGTAAATGGAGAATATTATGCTAAGTGAAAATAAGCCAATCCCCAAAAACCAAAGGTCAAATATTTTCTCTGATATGTGGATGCTAACTCACAACAAGGGTGGCAGGGGTTGGGGGTGGCTAGGGAAGAATAGAGTTACTTTAGATTAGGTAGAGGGGACCGAAGGGAGGGGAGGGGATATGGAGGTAGGAAGGATAATAGAATGAATCAGAAATTATTACTCTGTGAACATATATGACTACATGACCGGTGGAATTCTACATCATGCATAAGCCAAAAATGAGAATTTATACTCCATTTCTGTATGATGTATCATAGTGCATTCTATTGTCATGTAAGACAACTAATTAAAACTAATGAAAAAAAAGAATGCTTTATTAGAAAGGGCAACTATGTCACATTTCATAATAAGCAGAATTAACTGAGCATTAATGTACCTTATTCCAACTTAAAATGTGTTTGAAAGCACCACATGTAATAAGAAGCTATAGTTCAGGCTGCTTATTTAGTTTCAATATTTTTGACATAAAACAAAACACTTAAGTGATTGTGAAATAAAAATAAAATGGTTAGATACATTTGCAGATACTGCATTTTCTGCTCCCAAATAAAAAGGCAGTTAAAAAATACTGCATTTGCAAACATTTTACCTTTCCTGAATTAGATTTCATCCAAGCATGAGCTAACCAAGACTGAGAAGGATGTGCTCCATCGATTCAATATGATTACATAAGAAAAATCTCATAGCATTTGTTGGGGTTTGGCTCAGAGTCTAGCTTTCAGGAACTTTCTCTCCTCTCAGATTTACTATAGCATTTGTGTTTCACTTATCTGCTGACTGGATATTGTTATGGTTTGGATGTAAAATGTCCCCTAAAAGCTCATGTATTGAAGGCTTGATTGCCAATGCAGCCGTCTTCAGAGGTGAAGTCTTTGGAAAGTGATTAGATATTTTTTTAGTTGATTATTTTTAGTTACACATGACAGTGGAATTCATTTTGATATAATTATATAAACATGGAATATATCTTATTCTAATTAGGACCCCATCCTTGTGGATATACACAATGGTAGGATTCACTGTGCTATATTCATATATATACATAGGAAAATTATTTCAGATTAATTCCACTGTCTTTCCTTTTCCTATAGCCCCTCCCTTCCCTTCA
The DNA here is from genome assembly GCF_902686455.1 of Sciurus vulgaris. Taxonomy (NCBI): domain Eukaryota; kingdom Metazoa; phylum Chordata; class Mammalia; order Rodentia; family Sciuridae; genus Sciurus; species Sciurus vulgaris. The sequence continues at coordinate 191,301,890 of NC_136461.1, forward strand.
TTCCCCTTTGTCTAATCTAATGAATATCTATTCTTCCTCTATCCCCTCTTAGTGTGGGTTAGCTTTCACATATTACTGAAAACATTTGACCTTTGGCTTTGGGAACTGGCTTATTTCACTTAGCATGATAGTCTTTGGATTCATCCATTTACTGGTAAAGTTCAGAAAGTCATTCTTCTTAATGACTGAGTAATACTCCATTGTGCACAAACACCACATTTTCTATATCCATTCATCTGTTGATGGGCACTTGGGTTGGCTCCAGAGCTTAGCTATTGTGAATTGGGCTGCTATAAACATTGAAGTGGCTACATCTCTGTAGTATGTTGCTCCTTTGGAGAACTCAAAAAAACTTAACACCACAAACCCCTAAATAACCCCATCAGTAAATGGGCAAAGGGACTGAGCAGACAATTCTCAGAAGAAATTTAATTAGTCAACACATATATGAAAAAAAAAATGTTCAACATCTCCAGCAATTAGAGAGATGCAAATTAAAACTGCACTGAGATTCCATCTCACTCCAGTCAGAATGACAATGATCAATAATACAAATAACAATAAATGCTGGTGAGGATGTGGAGGAAAACAATGAGATCTTGAGGGCTCTAACCTCATCAATGAATTTGCCTATTGATGGATTCATAGCTGAAAGGGATATTGGGGATGGTGGACTCTTTAGGAGGTGGCCCCTAATTGGAAGAAATAGATCTTTGGAACTGTGCTCTTGAAGCTATGTTTTGTCCCCAACCCCTTCTTCCCTGTCTCTTTCTGCTTCCTGGCCCTTATGGGGTGAGCAGCTTTGCTCCACCACATGCTCTCCACCATGATGCTCTGCCTCACTAGTCTCAGAAACAACAGAGCAAAGTGACCATAGACTGAGACCTCTGACACAGTGATCCAAAATAAATCTTTAGTTATTTAAATTGATTTTTCTCAGTTATTTTGTCACAGCAATAGAATATTGACTAATAGATACCATCTTGCATTATTTTCCAATTGCTTTGTCTGACCCTTGAGAAATGGTAAGCATCCTGAGGGGGCAACTGTCAGCTCATGTCTAATTTTGAAAAGAGACCCCATGGAGCAAAAGTATGTTTGCTGTGAGTTTTCTTATATGCATTAATAGACGTTTATTTTGCTTTTAATAGTCTATATAACCATACTGTTCTGCTGGGTATAAATTCAAATAGACTGAATCAGTACTTATTGATCAGATTCAAGTTAATTTTTCTTTTTTTTTCTTACCATCAAAAAACATGGGTTGAACTGCAACTATTGTCTCAAGGAGCAAAACCATCTATGTAATTAATTTTAAAGAGGCTGAAGTAAATAAATATGAATTTATAATCCATAATTCTGGGACACATATTAAAGGCTAATAGTCTGTATTGGTCAATGTAAGTTGATGTAAGGTGAAGTACGTACTGCTACATGTACATTGTATTATCTTTATAAAATGTAATGATAACTATTAAGTCTTGTAACTCTTCCCAAAAGACAACTTGGAATATGGTTAGGAGAATATACTTGAACTCAAATTTCAATTTCATCATAGGTTGTTTATGTGACTTTGGAAGTTAATCTTGCTTCCTCAGTTTTCTCATAACATGTAGTACTTACACTTCACAAGGATAAACTGAACCATTATTATTTAAACTAAGAACAGTATCTGTCACATAGCATGTGTCACATAGGCTTCTATTATATAATACATCTTTTTTTCCAGTAATGAAGATTGAAACCAGAGCCTTGCACACGTTAGGCAAACTCATGGCCAGTCAGGAGTATGCCCAGCCAAAACATCTTCCTTTTTTTTTTTGGTACCAGGGTTGGAATCCAGGGATGCTTAACCACTGAGCCACATCCCCAGCTATTTTTTATTTTTTTTATTTTTTGAGAGAGGGTCTCACTAAGTTGCTTAGGGACTTAGTAAGTTGCTGAGGCTGGCCTTAAACTTGTGATCCTCTTACCTCAGCCTCCTGAGCCACTGGGATTACAGGTGTGTGCTGCCATGCATGGCTTTCAAAAACTTTTTGACAGAATGTTTGGGCTTATAGAAACTTTGAGAATAATCATATGTGAGAGCAAGGATCTCAGTGTAAGCAGGCAAAATTAAATACATTTTAAATTCAAATGAGACGAAAACAGTTAAGTTCATTATTGGTATATCTATTTTACAAATATGCTGCTGTTAAAATAAGACTTTCAAAGAATGTTGGAATGAAGAAATTCTCAGCTATGTTTTAAAGGCAATATGTATAGATGACTATATACGGTACGATCTCAATGTTGTTAGAAGGCACACTGAAAAAGTGATGGAAAAAATATCCAAATGCTAACGGTGACTATTTTTACAGATATTAAAATTAGAAATGATTTCCTTATTTTATTCTTTATCTTTCTATAGTTTCAAAACTTGTCACAAACATGTACTTTATTCTTATACTTGGGGAAAAACTCAAGAAAATATATTTTAAAGAAGGAAATACAGATAAAGACAAAGAGGTGACCAAATAATTATATTACCTATTATTTTTCTGAGTTGCTAGGTAAGCATACAGAAGGGAAATGACAAATCACTTCGAAGATGGCAGATTTGAAATTAAGAAAATGTTTTAAGACATAACTAATTAGAGTGAGGGTCCTTTAATTAATAAATAACATTAAGTGTGTGTTTCCCTTTAAAAGAAGAATTTTAAACAAATCATGGACTGTACAGGAGGTGAGGAAGCCAAAGCTGATGAGTTTTGGATAAATTCAGCAATAACTCACGTCAGTATACCAATAGGAACCAAAGCCAAGTTCTGGGGGGGATAAAAACTCCACTACAGACTGATGATCTTGGGAGTTGGTAAAGTAATTTGCAAAGGCTAAATATTATTACAGATGTGACAACTGGTGATACTGAAACTCACTCCATCACCTGCCAGCTAAGAGAGATTCCCCTTGCTGGTCTGCAGAGGTCACTTATTTCACCAACAAACTCCCTTCCCTGCATGTGTGAGTTATGAGCTCAAATCCCCAAGTTTCTTAGTGAAAGTGTACCTTCAAATGCTTTGAAAATTTTTCTCCTCTTATTTTCTAGCTTGGAGGAAAATGAAATATGCCTTCATGGTGTGTGTCCAAGGAATATTTACTGCCCAAGCAATTTCTACCTAAATTTTCTTAATATAAGAGAGAAGGGGAAAAAAAGATGCACCAAACACTTAGAAACCTACCCACCAAATTAAGGAATATGTAGAAGTAGCTTCATAGCTAATATAATAATTGCCAATGGTAATGGTGGGGGCGTATTTCTTTCTCATTTTTATAGTAGCTTTGTGTCTGTGTTCTAGAACTCTAGGGACAGTATGTAATTAAAAGTTACATGTTAAGGTTATGTGGGAGAGAGGCCTGGGAAACATGCTTAGCCACTTTTAAAAAGAAATTGATAATTGTAATTCCTTTGAAAAGAAGCAATCTTAATTTATGACCTTTAAAAGAAACTGTCTTTATTATACTGCAGAGGATTCTAAGTGTGTATCATAGCTAATATTTTATGCATACATTTTTTCAGTTGAAGGCATTTGCTATAACTCAGTTTTAACAAACTCTGTTCTCAGCCATATCTCAGAGCAGGACACATGTCTATCGCCCAGCTATAAATCTGAGGTTGTTATGATACTTTTATGAATCTGATTCATGCAGAAAGCATTATCCCTGCAACTTTAATTAAGGAGTCAGGAATTTTCCCATTTGAATTCCTAGCATTCTGTACACTTTATTGCATCTTCCCCCATGAGTCCCAAATGAGATATTTGGATTACAGATCCTTAGAAGAATAAAATCCATAAGCTCTAAATCAGGAATGGGTAAGTGGATTTGATCCAGCTTGAGAACTGACTTTGATGGTTCAAATTGCATGGAGTCTCTTAGGACTGGATCCATCATTAATGTCTAACTTTTTAAAGCTGTAATTTTAGGTATTTGTTGGTATGAGACTATTAAGATGCAGACTTTTGTTTGTTTAGTTTCCTATTTCTGGAAAGCACTTCAGTCTCTTACTCTGGTTATCTTAAAGTCAAGATTCTGTTTGACTCAAGACTAATGAAACAAAATCTAGTATTATGCAGAGAGAATGCTATGTGTGACCTGTTACATTATCTTCTGTTATTTTAATATAGTAAATTTATGGATATATATTTGTGCATTTGTGCAGGTGATTTTACAGAAATAAATGGAAATTGTACAATTTTATGTCATTATAACTTTAGGTTGGCTGCATCTTTGGACGTCTTGCCTTATTCCTCACAGTCCTGATTTCCTCTTATAGTGCTATAAATACAAACAACATAACATAATGGCATCAGCTCTTAAATACCAGCCCTGGTCTAAAGGGTCATACATGGGTAAACCCATTGAATGCTGATAATAAATTACTAATTACCCCATTTTCCAGATAAAAACAGAGACAATAAAAGATTGAACATTTTTGTCAAGATTACAGAGATAGAAAATGGCAGAGTTACAAATATGTGTCAGTCATATCTGTCTCCAGAATTCATGGTCTTATGCATTACATTATGATGCCTGAACTAATATATTGTCAGCATAGGTTTATTGAGCATCTTTGAACTAGCAGGGTCTTATTAGGGAGGAGAAAAAGTTTGACTCCAAGAAGCTTGCATCCTGGGCCTTGAGACAAGAGATGCACACAGGAAAACTTAGGAGTAGTACCTGATGTGCTAATAAAAGTGACAAGATGAGCTCTGTGGTTGCTACCACACTTCAAACAAAATCCTGTAACTGTCTGTTTTATCTGTGCTTCACAGGGGAGGAAACTGGGGGTAGGTAATGGAAGTCCCATTTCTAGTAATCAGCAGAGCCAGGACTTGCACCTGGGCACTTTCTATCCTGGGCCCCTGCTCTGGACCCTGTCTTACACTGGATGTGAACCCTTCTTCAAACATACACAGACACCAGAATATACTGTAAAAGCTGAGCAAGGGTGAGAAAATAGTGGACTCAGTGAATCAATTTCTTAGCTATTTAATTAACCCAATATTTAGTGGTTATCCTCACTGTCTCCATCCCATTGAAGTGCTTTTGGCTCTCTGAACTTCTTATGCCCTCATTTGGCTTCCAGATTTCTGCATATTCCTTACCCAAATGTCCTTCGTGCCTTGCTTCCCCCAGCATCATCTCATCCATGGACTCTGCTGCCTCCGCTACCTCTACTACTCACCCTCAGGGCTCAGCGTAAATCCCAAAGCTGCTGGGAAGCCTGCCCACCACTCCATGATGCGAGTGGGTTGATTCATGTAATCCTGCCCCTTCATTGCACCTACCATACTCTGGAAGGTTTCTGCTTTTCTTACCTATCTGTCTACTTCATGCCCTGCCTTATCACATACCCCATTCAATACTCTCCAGCCTACCCCAACAACAGTCTCTTAAAGTCTTGAATGCCAGAACTGGATCTTGGATCTTACTTCCCCTGCTGGATGGCAGGCTCCCAACATAGGACCTGACATACACCAAATGCTTTATAAATATTTTTATAAGTACGTGTATTTATAGAGCAGGCACTATGGATAGAACGCACTTAGAAGGCATGAGCTAAAAGTTCATTTCCATGATCTCACTGAATTCTTATAATAATCCTTTCAGATATCAATTCCATTTTACAGACAACAGAACTGAGTCTCAGGAACATTAAATAACATTCTCAAGGTCACAAAGTGAGTAAATGAGTTGGAATGAGAAATTAGGTCAATTTGATCTTCAACCTGTGCTACATGAGTAAGTGGTTGCAATGCAGGTAATAAAAGGCATAAAGTAGTTCTAGTAAGGCTTGTGGGTGATGCAAAGGAATCCGAAATCATTTTCTCATGGTTGGATTGGGAGGATGGCAGGATCTTTGCATGGAGGGGAATCTGAAGGATAAACCTGAGTTGGTTTGAGGGAGAACAGAAAGAGGATTTAACAGGTATAAAGATCATAAACTGTGAGAGTCCCCCAATCCCTTCCTTCAAAGAGCAGTGAATCATGTTCTGTAACCAGAACACAGGTGCAGTGGAGAAGCAGTCACGGGACTTGGAGCGGTGTGTAAGGGGTAGAGGCAATCTCAGGGAAGGCAGGAACCGGCAGGGTTAGAGGATCAGCGAGGGGTGCACACGTCTGAACTCTTAGCTGAAGTCAGGGGGAAAATAATTAATAAGGAAAGAATTCCCGTCCATACCGCCTGAGAAACACGAGTCCAGAGCTTTTCACGTTGTTCCCAACTCTTCAACCATGTGTCATTGACAGCTGAGTGAAGACCTAAGAGATGTGTCACACACAGAGCAGACCCTTGTCTCATGCTCTTCCTACCACACCTGCCCCTTTATCTCCTGTTAGTATTATACTTGTTAATGAGCTAGAGAGGACAATATACATATGCTTTTATTTGTTTGTTTTGTTTAATCCTTCCACTGTGACAAACATGATTAGAGAACAGAAGATCCAAGGACAGAAGTGACGGGTCAAGTCCAAAATAACACACATCTGTGATGTGAAAGTCGGTGGCCTTCACGAGAACCACAGATCTAAAAGAAAATAGCTACTACATACTCCGTGCCTCTTGGAGTCGAACACTTCATCTAGATAACACCTAACAAATGGGATATTTTCTCCATCTGATCTTTTGGCTCATTCATCTGCAAAGAGTAAAATTTTGTCTCACATTCACTTGATGTCTTCTCTGCAGCCATTTCTTCCCTCTGATTTTCCTTGACCTCATTTTCTAATTCCATATTTAGAAGGAATGGGATATTTTGATGACTTGCCCAGATATTATAAATTCTTTAGAATCTTGAATTTCTCCTACTAGAGTGAGAATCTAAGAGAATAACTTCATGAAAAAGCTTTCCAAATAAATGTGTGGTGTCTGTTGCACTCTCAGACTCCCTACAACAAGAAATGGACAGGTTATCATGCTATTACATGGCAGCCTATTCCTGGAAGCCACCCTAAGCTGCTCAGGATAATGTATCTCTACACTGCATCAGCCTCTTTGTTCCATTTATGCTATTTTTTTTTTTAGAGTTTTATGAACATAAAGTAGCTCCTTAAGAGAACATTGTAATTACTCAATCTGGATTTTCCGGCCATTTTGGTACAAGGGATGATAAAAGGCCCACAGGGCAGAACCAACTGGAAAGGGATGATTAGCTCCAGTTTCACATGCTTGGGACACTATGCTGGATCTAGGAGTGATGTGGTCCAGATTAGGTGTGAACACCCAGGCTTCCGTTAGGAGGGAGACTGGAAACTAAAGGACATTATCCGCCCTTATTTAGTCTATCTGTATCGGGCACTGTTCAAGATACCAAGGGTACAAAATCTCTCCCTTCAAGGTGCTGATGTCCTTGAGAAAAGAAAAGTGACAAACAAATGCATTAAATTCTATCAAGAAAAACAAAGGGGCATAAGGAAGTGGATAAGATGTAAGAAGGGAGAGACGTGCTATTTTATATAGAATGAGCAAGAGAAGGACTCTGTAAGGTCACATCTCAGAAGAGACTTTTTTAGAAAATGGTGGGGCAGGAAGGCAGATGTCAGGGGAGGTGTTTTTTCAGCAATCATGGCAAAATTCCTGGAGTAGGAGCGTGATGGAGGAAGAACATGGATGTCCCTCAGAATGGAACAGAAAACAGGAAGGATTTTTTTCCCACATCCTTGCATCCTCGCCGATACTTATTGCCACTTGTATTCTTGATCTTTGCCATTCTGACCAGCATGAGATGCCATCTCAATGTAGTTTCAGTTTGCATTTCTTTAATTGCTAGAGAGGCTGAACATTTTGTTCATTGACCATTTGTATTTCTTCTTTTGAGAAGTGTCTGTTTAGTTGTTATCCCCATTATTGATTGGGTTATTTGTTTTATGGGTGTTAAGTTTTTTGAATTCTTTGTATACCCGGGATATTAAAGGTCCATCTGAGGAGCAGGTGGCAAAGATTTTCTCCCATTCTGTTGGCTTTCTAAAGGTTCACTGTTGGTGGGACTTTGTTGGTGGAACTGCAAATTAGTGCAACCACTCTGGAAAACAAATAGGGAGATTCCTCAAAAACTAGGAATGGAACCACCATATGACCCAGCTATCCCACTTCTCAGTATATATCCAAAATATTTTATATCAGCACACTACAAGAACAAATCTTGGTGTCCTTCAACACCAAGATAAAGAAAACGTATGTATACACAATGGAGTATTACTCAACCATAAAGAATGACTTTATGGCATGTGCTGGTCAATAGATGGAAATGGAGACTTTCATACTAAGTGAAATAAGCCAGTCCCAAAAAGTCAAGGGTCAAATGTTTTCTCAGATATGCGGAAGCTAATCCAAAATAAAGGGGTGGATAAAAAAATGAATAGAAGGAAGATTAGTGGACTAGACAAAGGGGAATGAAGGGAAGGAAAGTGGAATGGGATAGGGGAAGGTAACTTTCTTATGTACATATATGAATATACCATAGTGAAACTCACTGTCATGTATATCCCTAAGGCACTAACTAAAAAAAGAAACTTTAAGTAAATAGAAGAAAGATCAGTAGAGTAGAGAGAATAGAACAGAAGGAGGAAGACAGTGAGGGTAAGAGGAAGTATCGGGGACTGAATTAGAACAAATTATATTCCATGCTTTTATCATTATGTCAGAATGAATCCTATTGTCATATATAACTAAAAAGAACCAAAAAAATGATAATCTTTTTAAAAAAGAGAACGCAAGAGAGAGGAATAGGAGGCTGCCATTGGGGAGATGCAGGGGAGGCAGGGAACATTTGGTGTGAAGACTGTAACTCTCATACCAGCCTTGGTAAAGCATTCAGATCTTCTGCTGTGTGGATTGGGAAGTCACTGCCAGAGTCTGAGTGGAGGAGGGACATGAGCTCACTCACCTCGTATGAAGGCTCCTCTGTCTGCTCTGTAGGATAGATGTCAGGGGCAGAGGTGGAGGTGGAGAAGCCACAGGAAGGGAGACTCTTGGTCCAGCAAAGGATGATGCTGCATGGACCAGGGTTGCAGTGGTAGGGATAGTGTAGGGATAGAGTGGGGGGTCATATTCTGGAATTTTAGGAGAAACTGACAGAATTTGCTATAGGTTGGTTGTGAGAGAGAGGAACCAGGATCTTCACCCCTATTCCTGGATGCAGGAAAGTCTTGTTTAGTGAGACAGAAAAGATTTCAGGAGAAACAGACTGAGGGGATGAAAGCAACATCTCAGTTCTGGACATGTGCAGTGAGACGCCTGGCGGTCATCTGTGTGGACTTGTAGAGGACACTTTCAGGTAGTGAGTCTGGAGGTCGGGGAAGAGGTTGGGGTTGAAGATTTAAATGTGGGGCTCATTAGTCCATAGTAAATCCATGAGACTAGATAGAACCATCTAGTCCTGTGTTGGGAGGAAAATAAGTTCTTGACTGGCTTCTAGTGGTCAATTCTATTGCCAACCTGGGATATAGTGTCCCACATGGTTGCTTTCATCCTGTCCCTTCAGAGGCCAACATGCTCTTAAGCTTTCTCTAAATCAATTTTCAGTGTCCCTCCAACTATTGCCAAATCTTGTTTCTGAAATTCTAAGCCTTAGGCGAACCACAAAACAGTATACTTTGTTCAGCAATGGGACAATTCTGAGATTTACCCTGGTTTCCTGCCTTACCTGTTGTGAAGTGAATCAGTGTGACCTGGCCACATAACACTGCATTCAAAATGCTCATTCCTCCCAAATATCTGCCAGTATCAAAAATGTGTTTCTGGATTGTTAGTGGCAATGGTAGCTACTAGGCAAGGACCTGTAGACCTCTTGCATTTAAGTATATGATTTCATCCTAAATGCATATTTGATAAGATGGACACTTGAAAGGAGAGCTGTGCGTATCTCATAATAAGGGTATACACTGTTAAGCTCTCCTAGCCAGAGGAAAGGCATGCTTAGTAAATCACATTGCTAGATGTGAATGGTGACTACCTGCAGTTTCTGCTGTAATTTTATCCATGAAAGAAAAAAAGGTATCAGAGTGATTGTAAAAGGGAGCATATGAACTATTTCTACATCAAGGTCCCAAAATAGAATCAATTGTGACATGGATGAGATTCAGAGCGTTTGATTCAGTAGGATGGAAGAACAAAGAGCAGATATATCCATGGGGCTGGATCAAGTCCATGCAGCTTAAAGAGCTGCCAGAGGTTGGAGAAGATCTAGCCTGGCAAATATATAAAAGGCAAGCAGTCAAATAATGGCAGATGGCTGTGCAGTTGATGGATGGCATCTGCTAATAGAGGTGCAATGACGACACCAGAATCTGGAAAAGGAGGACTTAGGAACGCAAAACTTACAGAGTAAAAATGGGCAGTTTTAACATTTTATACCAGGCCATAAGCCTAGCCAGGACTCCCCTTTGGACATGGGGTATGGGAATCCAGGGCCACTGGAACAGAGCCAAAGGGATCATTTGACTTCAAGAAAGGGAGATTTACTAATAATCTTAAGTTAATAATTTTTGCTTTATCTCCTCTATCAGAGTTGCAGCAGGAAATATATGACACTATCAAATTGGATGATATTTGCAGAGGATAATGAAGGGACTATCACTAAGGTATTGGCAACATGTAGAGAAACCACAAGGGATCCTGCAGCGCCCAGGAGCTAGTGTCAGTGGGAAGCTTTACCATCCCTAGACCTGAAGGCAACATTTAGAAGCAGAGAGAGAACAATCAATCAATCATATGTCAAATATGGAGAAGACAAACTCACATGAGCTACCTTGGTAGACTGAGAGAGAGGCAACCAACCCATGGTGACCTAGCAAATTTGCATTTGGGGGATTGTATTTCTGACCCCATTTCACCATCCCTCCAGTCCCATGTGACTTCTCTCCATTGGCAACTTAACAGGAAGGTGAGGGTAAGAAAACTGTTGAGTTGTTCATACAAGCCAGCCTCAGCACAGAGCAGGGTGGGCGGTGAAGGGCATATCTGCAGGGACAGAGGAACTTCATCCAGCATGTCTCCCAATGAGGATGCTCACAGCATGGTGATCGAACTCTGGAGTCATCGGCTATGTCATTTTATAATGGAGTCCTGTTGCTGCTACATTTCTTTGAATGAATTTTGCATTGATTTTAGAAATAATTCTATAATTTTCTTGTGACTGATACAGTAATATTGTGTTGGAATTTTGGCATGTTAAAAGCATCACTTTTTCAAAGTGAACATTTAAAAGAATACCACAAACTTAAAACTCTTGGAATTGTGAGTGTGCATATGTGCATGTGTACATTTCTTTTTAAATATCCGAGAGCCTCAACTTCTGTCAGACATGAGGTTGAAGCTGAGTCTTAGCCTCAGAGAAATTGGCTTCTTGGCCATGTTTCCAAGCAGATGATCAGATGCAGGAAAAGAAGACAGGACTCATTTATCAGGACAGAGAGGAAGGATGGTGGTCTTGAATGGAAGACTGTACATCAGAAGTGAGGCAAAAGAACAAAGGCAGGCTAGAGTTAGGCCGCTTGGTGTTTGTTATTGAGTTCTGAATTGAGACTCTAAATGTTCACAGATGAAGGATCAACTGGTCATAGAACTAGACAATAGAACTGAGTTTGCTTAAGGGGATTAGGAGTCCCCAGGCACAGCAGGTAAGTGAAAGGATGCATATGCAGGAACCCAGCAAGTGGTTGCAGATGCAACCACAACTCTTCCAAGGCTGCTTATTCACTTGTGTGTAGGGTGGTAGCCTGGAATCAGAAGGATCAGATTTTTCCAAATGGCACACTCATTTATTTGGCTTGACACAAAAATTGCACCACCTTGGGCAAGGAATTGAGTCACATGCTGGGTGGAGCTGCTGGAAATGAGATTTTTTTTTTTTTTTAAAAGCTGAGTCATACGGTGATTTCTAGATGTTTCTAATCATTTTTAACATGTAGAGTCCAAATCCCTTTCTAAAGTCTTCAGTAACATCTTCAACTTTCATAGCATTTAAATGAAAGAAACTGTGATTTTAAAATAATACAAATAGGTGGTAGGTACACAGCAAATATTATGTATTTTCCTTTAAGTTTTATTGTGTGATATTAGCAGGCAGCAGCAGAATAAATCATATTTTTTCCCTGCATTTATACCATGTGGGTATTGCCTTGCTTTTGACCATAATACTGTAGTTTGATAAATGCTTAATTTGCCAGAATTGATTCTTGGTACCTTTTCTGTTCCCATAATAGATGAAGTTATTGACAATATGACTCTCAATAATGATCCACAATGATTTAATTTTAAACTAAAATGTTATAAAATTTAAAATGTTCCCAAGAACACAATTTTGTTGTAAAAGATACTGAGATAATGCTCTCATTTTCAGTAAATTAGCCACAATGCTATATTTTACTAATTTGAGTGAGCTTTCAGGTAGGAGACTATATAGGCTGTTGCTGAACTGGACAGATTTAGATAATTATGATTTTGGAAATTGAACTTTTTTTCTTTAAACAATATCTAGACAACTGTAGTCAAAAGGAGGTTTGATAAAGAATGATCTGTGTTTTTGTTTTTAACTTTATTCTGTGAATGTGTAAACATGTCAAAATAAACCTCCTTCTAATAGTTTACTAAAATTTGTTTGCCAATTAATTATATCCTTTATTAGAAAACAAATACATTAACATAAGCAAAAAGAAGACAATAAAATCACTTATAATCACACAATCTTGAGATAATTGTAAGCATGTAAGTATATAATACTCCGTATTTTTTTACATGAAGCATTAAAAATGACCATAATTTTCAATAATCTGATTATATACAAAAATATGGCCATTCTTGTACATATTTTTTTAAAAAATGATTTTAACCATAAGACTAAATCTCCCAGTGGCTAAACTTTGGGTTAAGCTTTTGTTTTAGATTGTTTCTGATTTCTGAGATTTCAAAATGATTTGTTTAAACTCTATTTCTTGTTTTGGGGATAAACCCCAATTAACTGTAACTAATCTCAGAAAAATTTTAGAATCTTGGGACAGAAACAGACTTTACTTGGTCAGTTTCTGATTCTGATACAGACATGGTCTGCAGTATTCCTATTGGTGGTTATGAAGCCCGGGGTTGGGAGACTTTACTAATGAAAGGCTCATTTTATTTGGGGGACTTTTCATCTTGAAATAATTTTGATTACTTCAAAATATTTTTATGTTGTTCTAAAAGCTGTGTGTACATAGTCTCCAGTCCTCAGAAATATCAGAGAAAATCTAACTTTTTTCTACAAGATAGTAGGTAGATCAACCACAAAATTAAACAAAGCCATACATCCCCCTGTCCTCAGCCTCTTTCTCTGTTTGGTCTTCTTTTGCTTAAATCCTTCTCATTCCCTAACATCCTCCATATATTTCAGTTTAAAATACTTGACAAACTATTTGACAAGAAAATTGTATTAGAAATAAGGGACACATTATTTCATTATTATAAAAAGCTAGCAGTTTTATTAGCAGTGTCATGTAAATTAGATACAAATTTGTCATAAGAAATAATTGTAATATTTACTTTTTCTAGAAAGATAAAATTCAGTGAATTGCCATATTGAAATTGGGTGATGCGATTTGCAATATTTACCTTTCAATGATATTTTATTGGACTATTAAGACTCATACTTAATTCAATAAATTGGATTTTTTAAAAGTCTTTTTAGATTCATTTTGTATATTTATGTACCACCAGTCATTGGATATGGGATATCCCTGAAATTCTAAGCTCCTTAACTATCCCAACACATTAGTAGTATAATATATAATTTTACAAATTGTCTAGTATTAAGTTTGAGTTCTTTGAATGCACAGCATTTAAAGGCAAAAAACTCCAAATCTGCATACCTAATTATACAGCATTATCATTTCTATCCCTAATTCCTTAATCAAAACAGTCATTAGCAATGCAAATACTAAAGGAAATTGGATTAAGAAGGAGACAAACATTAGTGCCTAAAATCAGATAGCTAGTTTTAGAAAGTCAAGTTGAAATTGGGCTCTGTTTTATAATTCAAATAAACAATGCAACTACCTTGTCATAAGCCTTTTCAATTTTAATGATAAAACACTGTTTTTGTTTGTTTTGATGAGACTTTTACATGAAATCCATGGGTAAATTCAACTAATTGGATTTAATTTAACCCATTAAATCATTATGCATTTTAACAGAATGACTTACAATGTATCAAATCATCTCAAATTAGGGAACATTGCATTTTGGGGGTGTCATTTAAGTAGTTGATTTTTGACAGATTCAAAGCTTTTCTAGGCCTCAAGATTTTCACTGGTTGGATATGTGACTGTAATTCTTTCAGTTGAAACATTTTTATTTTGAGTATTCGATTGATAGCAATGCTTTACTACAGAACAAGAGTTCCAAATAATTCTTTGAGAAATCCAGCAGTACTTGGGAGAAATATAAACAAAATTAAAGCTTCAACCAAGGTGAAGCCTGGCAAAGAAGCCTCTGTCAGCTCGCATCTCCAAGACAGTCTTACTCTGCATCCAAAAAGCTGACTAGATTCACCAGACCAATGTCTGCATAATGCAAAAAACATCTCTGCTATTTAGATTTCTAGATTGTACATATTAGGCATATAAATATTAATAAAAATTTCTGCCCTTAAATATTACATGTCACAGTTAATATTCTGCACTCTATCTAGATATTTGCTTTTCAATATTTGCTGCTAGAACTTTATTAACAAATTTGAAGCTTGTTTTTCCCTATGTGTGAATTTTATCTGGAACACTACGTTCAGACAACTAAGGAGAAAAGAAAAACTTGCTATCATTTATTGATGATAGCAATGTAGGATGTGTCCTATAGTTGTAGCAATATACCATGTGACTGAGATAAATGGCGTCTTAGACACAAAGTGCTTCATCTTTTGTGAACATAGTAGAGAAATGTTTTTTTATTTCCTGGAGCACCATGTTTCTCCTTATTGGGGAGTTAGTACAATGGGGTATTAAGCATGATGAAGTTTCCTGCCTTTGTGGGAGACCCAATGGCTGTGGTTCTCTACTTGGCTACCCGTTATGATCAGGAGTTTAAAAAAAATTCTGAAGCTGGGTCCAAGCCCCAAGAGATTCTGATTTAACTGGATTGAGGTATGTGTTTCTCATGTGATTCTAATGTACAGCCACAATTGAGAATAGCTGTTTTAGAATGTCAACTCACCAAGATTAGATGCATGTCTAATCCAGGTCAGTGAGTTTTAAAGTTACGCTCCCCGAAGAAACCTCTAAGCCAGCAGAATCCTCAATGAAAAGAGGTTCTGTGGAAAAAAAACTTGGAAAGTGTTACATATCTTATCTTCTTGGAGAAATTTAGTTCACCAAATGATAAAGAGATCTCTAATTTAGTATTTTCCAGAATTTTTTATAAGGATTTTTTTAAATAACAAGTTATATGATCTTATGCAACTAGCACCTGTGGTCCACATGTTGGCTATATTGCTATATGTTTTGTGGAATTGTTTCTGATCTCCGTGTTTAAAAAAAAAAAAAAAATGCCCACTTTGGTTGCTTATCTATGAATACACCAAAAATATGCGATATGCTTTTATTATTGTCACCATCTTGTATTGGGTAAATTTTGTGTCTGTGTGGTTGTTAAGTAAAGTTTATATTGATATGAACCCCGCTGGAGGTGAGCTTCTGCTCTGAACTACTCTCTTTGGACCTGGAGTTTATTAATGCAAAGGGCCTGGAATTAAGGCCATCTATCTTTAGTGTCCAGCTTGACATCAAACTAAGAAAGCTACCTATCAGTATTGCTTGGAAGTTACCATCTTACCAGTTTCTTAAATCCCCTTTGTTTTGCCAGTCTCTGCATCCTAAGTCTGAAATTATGAATTCCTTGTCATAAAATGCCTTAATATTCTGAAAGCATCATGAAATGTCTTTCTCTCTCTCTTTTTGAATATTTTTTGGGGACCGGGGCTGGGAGGAGAGCTGGACTATGTGGGCTATGGGAGGAAAATAAAGTGACCACAGTTGTGGAGGTGTAACCAAGGGGGAAAGCGTTTACTCACAAATGAGAGTTAGGTTGAGGGGATGGTAAATTGGCTTTGAGGCTGAAGGAGGCAGGAGACATGCCATTTATCATTTCTCCTCGGGTAAAAATGAAGATGTGACTAGAATACACACAAAAAAGCAAAGCTACCCCTCCTGTTTACTTCACATACCAGGTGTTGTCTTATTCTGTGTTTTGGCAGTGTGACAACAGGTCCCCTCCTGTTCTCCTTTCCTTTTCCAGTCTTCTGTAGCCCTGTGAGCCCCTTGCTTTCCTTTTATGGCTTTAACAGCTCTCTCTAGTCTCCCCTGGGTTGGGGAAGACACTCCTGATCTTTGCTTCCATGGTGGCATAAGGCCACTTATTTTTATTATGGTATGGGTTCCAGGTACTAAAAAGGTTTCTTTAGCTTTATCTTCCCTATAATATCTTTATATTGAATATACTGCATATAATAGGATATGACTTATATTAGCTGTAAAATCTTTCGGAGTAGGAGGTGACTGTTCACTCATGTCTCTAGACCATGGTAGACACCTAATAGGGCATGGACATGTGTTTGTTAAACCAAATTAATTGACTGATTCTGTAAACAGTCAAGAGATGCAATAGAGAAATGAAGTAAAGGCCAGCAAGGAACGTTACCAAGAAGAATAATGAGCTACATTTCTAACATATATGATCCTTTGCTACTTAAATAGATTGTTCTTTCTGATAATAGATTTGATATTTATTGTACAAGAGCTAAAAAATAAAGAAATAAAGAACATAAATACAATGCATACACTGCTCAAAGATAACCATTGTAAATAATTCTGCTTATTTCCTTTTGGTTATTTGTCTACACATAGGTGTGTATGCCAGTGCACATGTGTGTGTGTGTGTGTGTGTGTGTTTGTGTGTTTGTGTGTGTGTGTATGTGTGAGTTTACAAAAGAATTTTGATCATACTGAAAAGATGATTTTGCAATCTTTTTTTTCAATACTTTCATTTGATAATATTTAGAGAACAATATATAATGTTCTAGCACCACTTTATGTTCAAAAGATAAATTGGTAAATAGTGTCTTAAATATTTTTTGTAAACTTGAGTTTTAATGACTTGCTAATACTTATTTCAGATTAGTCATAATTCATTTAATCCATGTCTTATTGCTACTGTTACTGTTTCACACGCTTTTTAGTAATCCAGCAGCAATCAACTGTATCCACTGATATTTGTGTGTTTCTCTGATCACTCACAGGATAGAAGGGGAGTCAGAAGTTTAGTTATCCTGACAAGTTGTAATAATTTGTAAGTTCCAGGTCCCATTGTATATGAAAGTACTCATCCTGACATGGCTCATTAGTGTTAACTTTTATTTTCATTGTTACATTTGTCCACCAACTTATTGCCTCCAATTAGAAAGTGTTTTATTCTAGTACATCTAATGTTCACATTCTTAAACAAATATCTGATCTTTGTTTTTCCATTAATTTCTGTTGATTTCACTATATGTGAACATTCAAGAAATAAGAACTTTAAAGGAAATATCTACTGGTCCATATTTGAGGATTTTTTTTTTCTTTTGAAGATCTCTGTTCCACTTTGATCTACTGGCAAAGGTCTTGGGGTTTTCAGAATGGCTCTGCTCACTGCTTTCCTTGGTCAACACACTAAGGTCAGGTGTGCACATCCAGTTGGGGTACATTAAGCAAGACAGATGTCCAACAAAAGTGAAATGTCCTTCAAAGCATACTTACAGCATCCCAGAGGCTCCCTTTGACTATGGAGTCTTCTCTGAGACTGAGCATAATAATTTGTTGGGGAATCCTGACATATCGTTCCTTCATGAAGAAACCCCAGCTTGACCAAGATCAATACAGATAGTACTGCCCATTGTGAAATAATGTCACTGTTGTTTCTAGACATTAGTAGAAAAGGTCAAGATGTCCTTACAAAGAGCAGCTTCACATTTACAAAGGCAAATTATCAATTTATGGAAAGGAAGACACCTCTAAAGACAAGGCGTGCCATTCCTTGGAGATTTCTAAGTTTTAATACAATATAATCAAAATGGAAAGCTGTTTAATTAAAGTAAAATAATAAATAGCTTACAGATTCTCCATCTGTGTGGGTTTCCATGTGGAGGATGTAATATAAAATTAAAAGGAATCTAGCTGGTCTCTAGAGAAAAGTGCCTTTGCTTTTGATACAAAAGCTGACACTAAAGTGGATGACTCCATGTGATAAGGGACTTGAATCTAGCTTTACAGCTTCCTCTCATTTGCTCTTTTATTTCCATAGTCTGCATTTTTGCTTCCCATGAACATACACATTTTAGAATTCATATAACTTTTATGTTCTGTTGATCCTATCCTGTAGCCTGGAAGTCAAATAGCAGATCTGAGTGGAGTTCATTAAGTTTTCTCAAGCTCAGCAGCATTGCATGGATGAGCATTGTAGGGTGTTGTACAGTGTGCAATGGCCTCTGTCAACTGGATGCCAATAGCATCCCTCTCCCCTCTTTATGACCACTGAAAATGTTTCTGAATGTTACCAAATGTCCTTTGGTGGGCAAAATCACCCAGGTAAATACAGCTCAGTCTTCTTGAAGGATTCCATTGTCTACCCAACGACCAGAGAGGTCTTTCCTAAAAATTAGATTTTGTAGTCTCCCTTGCTAGTGAGAGTTCAATGGATTCTCACGACAGTGCAATAACATCTCAACACCTGCTTCTTCTACATAACCCTCCGTGATCTTACCCCAGCCCACTCTCTGCCTCTATTGACATTCCTTTTTTCTCTTTCACTCTTCTAGAGTCACCCCTCAAAGAAGACTTTCCACTTCACTATTCATGTAGTCTCTTTCTCTTTCTAGTCACTCAGTCAGATCATGCATTTATTTTCTTTACAAGCACTTATTACAACCTGAGATTGTTTGGTACTTTTATTTATGTACTAATTTATTGTCTCCCTACAGACAGTAGAAAGTGAGCTTCATGGCTTAAAAAGCATTTCTGTTTGGCTCACTACTCTTTGTCCAATGCCTAGGATAAGGTCTATTGCTTCATAGGTGCTCAAAAATATTCAGTGAAGAAATGAATAAATGCATCCAAATAGTGACTCAATATATATGTTTTCTTTCACCATATTCACACTAAATGACTCAGTAGTATTTTAGATGTTCAAAAAGACCTTGAGAGAAGATATGTAACTTTATGTGTCTTGTATCCAGATAATATGATCTAGAGGGGCAAAGGATGAAGTGTGCCATTATGTATTTGACAGAATCTTGTGCATATGTGTACAACAGTTTAAAAAGAGACCACTAAGATTTTGTGCATTCATATAAATCAACATTTGTAGGTTAAGTATTCATTAAGAGGGGAATATCCAAAATAGCCAGATTGACCTTCCTTCTTCCAGGGGCTCACAGTCTGTAGGAGAGGTGAGTGTGGACAAGGAGACCATTAAAGATGGTCTGGTAAGTGTTTCAGTATGAAATGAAGACCTGAGCCAGAGGCGCTCTTGAGAAACTTTGGAACAGACAAAAGCTGGAGCATGTGTTGGAAATTAGGGAAGCCTGAGTGGAGGTCTCACTCCGAGTCTGCTGACGGAGTTCTGGTAGAGCACACTCCAGTCGGGTAGTGAGAGAAAGGTGCTTATGTCCTAGGTCTCACCATGGCTGAGCTCCATGCCCCAGGAGCTTCCAGACTTGGAAATCCTTCAGTTTCCTCACTTTCTTTGCTTGCTTTCTATTTTGCCTTGAAATATGTGCACTTTTAGAGTTCCTTGCTTCCAAAAAGCCTTCTGAGCCAGTAGGGGAAAAGTTTGCTTTGGGGAACTTCCAAGCCCTTGTGGATTGCCATCAATTGCTTTTCTTCACTGAAACAACAAGACAAATCTGAAGTATCAAGAGATAATATAATATTCATATTCTTCCCTAAATGTGTCCAGTGTAAATATGCTCAGAAATTTCCTTCTATTTTTGAGTATGTGTATTATGTAAGTAGGGACAGTGGTCTTTTTAGGTATTTTCCATAATTCCAAAAAAGGGACTAGGATTCTGAGGTGTGGTTAAGTAATGGGAATTCTGTAGGAGTATTTTCTAAAACAACATTGTGGGATGAGAGCTTCTGACCTGGGGAGTCGGGCTTATTAGTCATTCTTCTGAGTAGCTGCTCAATGTAGTGTAGTGTCGGCTCTTCATGAAACCACCACCAAGTCAGTGAAGATTCCTGTAGTCACTGCCTTGCAGTGTGACATAAGAACTCAAAAGGAAGTATCTATCACATTAATTTAATTACTGAGAGGGAATGCATGCTCTTTTTGATTTTGGAATTAGGCAGATGCTGTGAGCTTTTCCCCCAGTAGTGCTTTCCATGTGAATTCTAATATGCCAAAGTCACTCAGATATTTTTAATTTGAGAGGACAGACAGAGAGAGGAGCTCCAACAGAAGGTACTTGAGTTTTCTGCTACTTAAGATGACTGACTGATCATCATGAGAATGAGACTCTTTTCCCTCTTTGTGCTTGGAATTTTCAACTAACCAAACTGGAATGTGGGAAGCACTTGGCTTGTCACCTGTGGTTGCCTCCCCACACAACTCCTTTTAAAATCTTTTAATATTTTTTATTATTATTTTTGACAACTTCTGTGGTTCCAGTGGTGTACTGACATGGTTTTTGTGGTCTTTGTTTTTGTCGTTGTTAGCTGAATTTTGCAGGGCTTTCTTAAACTGCTTTTATGACACCATGTCTCCTCAGCACGGCCAGGGCAGGGAATCACTGGGCAGGAGCTTCTCTTCTTCTCCAACTGCTAAACACATTCACTTTCAGGTCTGTCCCTGTCCCCATGGACCCATGTGTCAAAATCTGTATTGCTGATGGCATTTGAAATGGTATGTGCATAGTTCAGGAAGCATAACTGTTTACCCATTAATCACTCTGGGCCACCAGTCAAAATATTTTCTCTGCAGAAATGCCTTTCCTATTTTGTACCAATTAATATTGGATGGAACTCAAGAGTCACAGTTAATCTGTGGCAAAGCTTTTATTTGCTGTCAGGCATGCAGACATGAAAAATGCTCAATGTAATATTTTAATTAATAAAAATATGCTGAGAAGTGTATTTTTCTGAAGTAGATTTTTATTACACTTCATTACATTTCCAAATTTAATGGACACATATATTATGCCCTGTCACCATGGGAACCACATCAAGACAGTCTTTTTATAAGCTGTTGGATATAGTTATAAAACTCTAACAAAGACAAAATTGTTTCTTGTAAGTTTAAAAGAAGCTGTGCTCATTTACAGTATGTATAATTTACTACAGAGCTTGAGGCAATAGAGAGGGTCTTTATTTGATTTAGAGACTAACACTTCTTTTTATGATGCTCTTACATTTTAATTATTTCAGGTCTATGTTCATGAAGATATAACTTGGCTGACTGTGAAAGCAAATAAAAAAAACATACAAACTTTGTATAACAGATCAAAAAGATGAAATTCTTTTTTACAACTACTTAAAATCAACCCACTTAAAAATAAAAATTTCCTAACATACATAAAAGTAGAAACTACAATGAACCCCAATATCCAGCATCTTCAATAACCATAAATATTTTGCTATATTTATTTTATGTATCCCCTACCAACACCACATTTTATGGTTGAAATATTTTAAAGTAAATCCCAGACATTATATAATTTTACTATCAAATACTTTAATATACATCTTAGAACTGAAAGGAGGATAAAAAGAAGACCATGTAGTGAATAACTCTTTATATTTAATAAAAGTATCATAAACAAAATGAAAAAATGGAAACCAAACATATTGATCATGCTAACATATGTGAATTGACTGACTTAATATAAAGGAAAGGAAAAAAAAGAATTATCAGACTTGTTCCCCAAAAGCAAATTCTTGCTCTACACCATTTAAAAGGGACATACTTAAAATTAAGTGATTTCAAAGGTTAAAAATTAAAAAGAAATAGGCAATTGCAAATTTAAAAAATCAGAGATCTTAATATAGGCAAAGTAGAATCAGGAATCAGTAGAAATCATTAAAATAGATAGATAAGGATATTTTATATTAATAAAGGCAAAAAATCATAAAGATGATGCAAGAATTATTATCTTTTAACTTAATCATACAACTTTAAAAAAACGAGTACAAGATGTAAACTGGAGATGCACTTGTAATAGGAGATTTTAACTCACTTCTCTCAATGCCAGGAAAGTTGAGGAACAAATCACTGATAAGAATAGAGAAGACTCTAATAGCATTTTGATTAACTTCATATTGAAATTTGAACACTGATAATTGAAATTATGCCTTCCTTTTACCAAAGTCTTTGAAACTGAAATTAGTGAAATCTAATGGTGGCAAAAAATCATAGAGTTTGAACCCTGGCTTAGCATTCTTCAGCTCTTTCAAAGTTAGAAAAATGCATCCATTTTTTGTACTCAAAATTATTTTTGCATGTTCCATGTTCCATTCACATGGCCTGGCCCATCCCAAGCAGAGATCTGTTCTGGCCATTTATGATTTTCCATATTAAAAGTAAGCATTGGTACTGATTTTTAGATCAGACGAAGTTTGAAATATTTTCCTCAAGTGTTTCCAACTGTAACTTCCAAGAACTATCTAGCATAGACTCATCTGAGCTTTCTGCCTTTTGTGAATGCCAGGAAAGAAATGTGAGATTTCACAAACAGTCAGATTGCTTTTCCATCTGTCATAACCCACGCATGACATGTACAGGGCACTTCTTAGTTAAATGGACAGGTAACCAATATGCTTGTTTAAGAAAGTGAGGCATTAACCTGTTTCTTAGAAGTACTACTTTTCTTCTTTGTTCAAGGCTCTCCCTCCTTCAAAAATAATTGAATT
The DNA here is from genome assembly GCF_902686455.1 of Sciurus vulgaris. Taxonomy (NCBI): domain Eukaryota; kingdom Metazoa; phylum Chordata; class Mammalia; order Rodentia; family Sciuridae; genus Sciurus; species Sciurus vulgaris. Next base: position 191,324,837 of record NC_136461.1, read on the forward strand.
TCAAAGGGGAGTTTGCAAAGCCTAATTTTCACAGTAATGCAACATTGGTTTAAATCTACTACTTTAGGATGTTTGAGGTCCCTAAAATATAGTAATTTTTCCCTTTCAGTTTTCATAAGATGAATATGATTGATGTGATAAGGAGTGTAGTTTACCTCACAGCAGCCAAGATTGGTTGTAATGGAATTACAACTGGATGCCAGCAATCTATTAAATGATGAAATGCTGCTAGAATATATGGGAACTCACAGCCATTGTGCTTAAGTGGCTAGCTGCTCTGCTAGCTTAGCTTTTATCCATTTGTTTATTCTTGTGTGTTTTTATTTGTTTGTGTTGTTTTATTGTGGTGGAGTTGTGAACTACTGCAAGTGACATTTGCAAATATAACAAAGTAGCTGTGAATATGGATTTTTGGTCAGATTGCTCTGGGAATTAGAACCACTTAGCAGCAATGGGACCATGGCAGTTGGCGTCAACTCTGAGCTTTCTATTTGCCTCCTGCAACATAGGAGACAAAATAATTAAATATTTATTTGACTAAGTTTTTCTGAGTATTCGTTGAAGAAGTTTTGTGCAATGCTCAGCACATACCTACATTCATTAAGTATTCCACATTAGAAACTACATCAATAATAAGTGAAATTAAACTTCTTAAAATAAGTTTTAAAATTTTTAATTATAGTACAATAACATAAAGTTTACCATATTAATCATTTTTAAGTCTACAATTCAGTACCTCACCATTTAGGGGGAGACCAAGAATAACAACCAATGCAAAAAATACATGGCATTAAATCAAACAGTTCCTGCTATGACATCTACAATGTTAATTGTCACAATAAAGAGAAATGATGTGATCAGTTATAACAGTAATAGTAGTAAGTTTGCATAAAGGTTTACAATTTTAAATGATGAACAGGGAGAGAACAGAAGTGATGTGGATGTGATAATTATGAGAGAGGAGGACTGAAAATAGAAGTAAAAAATAAAAGGAAGAGTGAAAGAGAGAACAATAGAGATTCACTATTAGCAGAAGAAAAGAGAGAAAGACAAGCAAGGGAAAGAGACAAAATGGGAGGAAAAAACTATATGAAGTAAAAATATAAAAAATAAAAAAATAAAAGAATATAAAACAAAACTGAAATATACTAATCAAACATCCTAACTCAAAATACTGATCCATGAAAAATACCTGGCTTCAAAAAAGCTAGAAATGGGAGGAAAAAACAAATATGAATGTGCATAAGTGTTCATGAATCATTCGGTTCACACTTAAACAAAGGGGGGAAAAAGAAAAAGAAAAAAATACAAAGAAAAATAAGAAAATAAAAATAAAAAAGATCTTGATGAAAAATTAAAGAACTGTTTCCATAGGAGTTCAAAAGATTCTCAGCTTCCCTTGTCAGCAGTGTTAGGTGGGGTGACCTGGAGTGTGATGCCTGATTCACCCTCAGGGTGGATAGCTGGAATGTGGGAGGAATTCTGCAGGGGACCTCCTGCAGGCAGGGTTTAGGCTTAGCAGGGCTCCAGGCTCTTTACTGAATGCCAAGTGTTTTGAAGATTTTAAGTCAGCACACTTCCAGGGCCCAGCAATTGCTCATCCAAGCTGGAAGACTGCACCCCAGGGGTCTCCACTGGGTTCCACTTACGTGGTGGAGGAGCCAACTCTTAGTCCACTCCATCACCTGTGGACCACACATTTCCTGGTTTTGGTGCAATCTCCAAACTCAATCTCTCCCACCTCCCTACCCTTTCAAAATCCAGGCCTGGCACATCTCTCCCAGCAGAATCTATAAGTGGCCAAATGGGGTGTGGGGGGAGATAACAGTGGAATTCTATGACTAGTATTCCCAGTGTAAACCCCTCTCCATGTTTGATTTTTATTATTATTATTATTATTATTATTAATATTATTATTATTATTTGTACTGGGGATTGAACCCAGGGGCGCTTAACCACTGAGCCACATTCCCAACCCTTTTAAAAATTTTATTTAGAGACAGTGTCTCGCTGAGTTGCTTACTGCCTCTCTAAGTTGATGACTGGCTTTGAACTCATGATCATCTTGCCTCAGCCTCCCGAGCCTCTGGGATTTATTGTGGAGGCACCGTACCCAGTGCCTCCACATTTGATTTTCTCCTGGTCGTTTCAGCACACTCTATGTCACAAAGTATGGGTTTTCCGGGCCTCTATTTTGGGTCAAACTCAGGTTTGCCAAGACTCGACTCCCCCAGCTGCTGGCCCCTGTGCTGCAACTAAAAAATGGTTCCTTCCTCTGTCCTCTGAAGGCAGCCGGGAGAGATGCAGCTTCTTTCCCATACAAGATGTTATGCGATGCACCTTTCAGTTTAGTTGGGCAGTGTCTTTGACCTCTGGTCTCTCCATACCCATATGCACCTCAGGCCTTCTAAAAGTGCTGGTTCCTTTATTTCCCTTATCCCTCCACTGTGCTGACAGAGGGACTGCTCTGGCTGGTCCTCCAGCAGTGGCATTGGTGGTGGCACTGGGGATTTCTTCCTTATTTTATTATATTCAACCTCCTGAGTTCCCAATTTCCTTTGAATGTCCAGTATTAAATCCCATAAAGTCTCCTCCCATCCCCCTAATTTTTTTTTAACCCACTTTACTGAGAAGCTGCCTATCTGCTTTCTTGGTTTCATACCATGGAGCAGCCAGTAAAGCAACCTTCTCTATTCTGCCATCTTGAAAAAACTCCCAATTCAGTAGTGTTAAGTATACTCACAGTGTTGTAAAACACACCTCCTGAACTTTTTCATCTTGCAAAACTGGGACTTCATTAGATGAACCTTTCAAAAACATTTAAAAACAGTTTTAAATTTACAAAAAAAAAAAAAATGTGAAGAAGGTAGAAGAGAATTCCCACATACTCTGCTATGGTTTGAATGTGAGGTGTCCCCCCAGAACTCACATGTGAGACCATGCAAGAAGTTTCAGAGGACAAATGTTTGGGTTACGAGAGTCGTAACCCCATCCACGATTTAACCCCCTGATAGGGATTAACTTAGTGTAACTGAAGTGGTAGGGTGTGGCTGGAAGGGGTGGGAATTGGGGTGTGGCTTTGGGTATATATTTGTCTCTGGTGAGTGGAGTCTCTGCTTCCTGATCACCTTGATGTGAGCTGCTTCCCTCTGCCACCCTCTCCCGCCATGATGTTCAACCTCACCTTGAGCCCTGAGGAATGGAGCCCCCATCTTCTATGGACTAAGACCTCTGAAACTGTGAGCCCTCAAATAAACTTTGCCTCCTCTATTATGCTGTGGGTTAGATTCTTTTTAGTCACAGCAGCAAAAAGCTGATTAAAACATACTGTAAACCCAGTTTTCCCTATTATTAACATTAAACATTAGTACGTATACTTGCTGCAATTATGAGGTCGATGTATTATTGTTTCATTTTTTTAATTGTAAACAAATGGGATACATGATGTTTCTGTTTGTACATGGCATAAATTTGTGTAATCATAAATTTACATAGGGTAATATTGTATGATTCATTCTGTTATTTTTTCCTTTCCCCCTACCCCTCTCACCCCTCTTTTCCCTCTATACAGTCCTTCCTTCCTCCATTCTTGCCACCCTCCTTAACCCTAACCCTAAACCTAACCCTAACCCTAATGCTTACCCCTCCCACCCCCCATTATGTGTCATCATCCACTTATTAGTGATATCATTTGTCCTTTGGTTTTTTGAGATTGGCTTATCTCACTTAGCATGATATTCTCCAATTTCATCTATTTGCCTGCAAATGCCATAATTTTATCATTCTTTATGATGGAGTAATATTCCATTGTATATATATACCACAGTTTCTTTATCCATTTATCAATTGAAGGACATCTAGGTTGGTTCCACAATCTGGCTATTGTGAATTGAGCAGCTATGAACATTGATGTGGCTGTATTTCTGTAGTATGCTGATTTTAAGTCCTTTGGTATAGGCCATGGAGTGGGATAGCTGGGTTAAATGGTGGTTCCATTCCAAGTTTTCTAAGGAATCTCCACACTGCTTTCCAGAGTGGCTGCACTCATTTGCAGCCCCACCAGCAATGTATGAGTGTACCTTTCTCCCCACATCCTCGCCAACACCTATTGTTGCTCGTATTCTTGATAATCGCCATTCTAATTGGGGTGAGATGGAATCTTAGGGTGGTTTTGATTTGCATTTCTCTTATTACTAGAGATGTTGAATATTTGTCCATATGTTCGTTTATTGCTTGTAGACCTTCTTCTGTGAAGTGTCTGTTCATTTCCTTAGCCCATTTGTTGATTGGGTTATTTGTATTCTTGGTGTAGAATTTTTTGAGCTCTTTATAGATTCTGGAGATTAGTGCTCTATCTGAAGTATGATTGGCAAAGATTTTCTCCCACTCTGTAGGCTCTTTCTTCGCATTGCTGATAGTTTCCTTTGCTGAGAGAAAGCTTTTTAGTTTGAATCTATCCCAGTTATTGATTCTAAAGTAAATACTTTATTCAGATTTCCTCAGTTTTAACCTAACTCTCATTTTACTTGTTCCCAGCCCCCATCCAATGTTCAACATGACATTTAATTGTTGTGTCTCAATTCCTCTTGGATGTGTCATTTTCTCAGAATCTTTGTTTTTGATGGCCTAGACAGTTTTAAGAAATACTGGTTATATATTTGGTAGAATATTTCTCATTAGGGATTTATTTGATGTTTTTCTCATTATTAGAACCTGGTAAAACTACATATTATCAATATGCTATCATGATGAGCCTGATTGCCTGGCTAAAATAACATTTGCTAGGTTTTCTGCCTTATGATTACAAATGTTTTAATTTGCAATTCTCTGATTAAAAATAATATTGAGAATCTTTTTATATGCTTGCTTGCTTTCTGAATGTTTTCTTTGGTGGGATGTCTGTCCAAATATTTTTACCCATTTAAAAATTGCTTGTTTTCTTATTTGGGCATTTTAATATTTTTGTGTGTATTTTGGATGCAAGTGCCTTATCAGTTAAATGTTTTACCAATATTTTCTATTCCTCTGTAGCTTGTCTATTTATTTCAATGTCCTCCACAGACATTAAAGTTAAACTTATCATTTTTTCCCATGGGTTGTGCTTCTAGTGTTGTTTCCTTTTAAAAAATCACCACTAAACACAAGCTCACGTAGACTGTCCACTTTGGCCTTTTCTAAAAGTTTTATAGTTTTTCATTTTGTATCTTACATGTAACATGGAGGTGTATGATCCCTTTTGAGTGAATTCTGTGAAAAGCGTTAAAGTTGATGTGTAGGGTCTTTTGTGTCTGTTTGCATGTGGACATCTGATTTTCCCTCCGCCCTGTGCTGAAGAGATTGTCTTCCTCCTATGCTGATATCACCTGTGATCCTTTTTCAGATACTAGTTGACTGTATTTGAATCTATTTCTGAATTATTGGGATCCATCAATTTATGAATCTGTTCTTTAGTGAATACCACATTAATTATTGTAGTTTTACAGAAAGTCATAAAATCAGATTGCGTGAGTCCTCCAGCTTCATTCTTCATTATTGTGTTGGCTATTGCAGGTCTTCTGTATTTCCATATAAACCTTAGAATCAGTTTGTCAATATCCACAAAATAGCCATGCTTCGACTCTGAGATGGATTTCATTGGATCTACAAATTGATGAGTGAGGTACAGTTGTTTCTACAATACCGAGTTTTTCAATCCGTAAACACGGACTAGCTCTCCATTTATTTAGATTTTCCTTCCACGTCTTTCTCCAGAATTTGTAATTCTGTGTAAATCTGTTTACAAGTGTTTTTACAATGTTGCAGTAAGTGTTGGTGAGGAAAAAAAAGAGGACAATTGTATACTATTAGTGGAAATGTAAATTTGTGCAGTCATTATGGAAAACAGTGTAGAGTTTCCTCAAAAACTTAAAAATAGGACTACTGCAGGATCCCAATACAGAGTGTCTACCCAAAGAAACGGAAATCAGTGTGCTAAGACATCTGCACACACTTGCTCACGGTAGACCTATTTACAATGGCTAAGTTAGGAAAACAAAAGATGAATAGTTTAAAAAAGTGATGCATATGCACAATAGAATGCTACTCATATTTTTTCTTCTGCTATATTCCTTTTCAAAACATTTTTATTTGTTCTTTTTAGTTATACATGACAGTAGGATGTATTTTGACATACTGTACATACATGGATTATAACTTCCCATTCTGTGGTTGTACATGATGTGGAGTTACACTGGTAGTGTATTCACATAGAAACACAGACAAGTAAAGTCTGACTCATTCCACTATCTTTCCTATTCCTCTCTCCTTTCCCTCATTCCCCTTTGTCTAATCCAAAGTACTTCTATTCTGTTCTTTATTGTGTGTTAGCATCTGAGTATCAGAGAGAATGTTTGACCTTTGGTTTTTTGGGATTGGTTTATTTCCCTTAGCATTACAGTCTCCAGTTTTGTCCACTTACTGGCAAACGCCAAAATTTCTAGAATGCTATTTATATTTAGCAAATAAGAAAATCCTGTCATTTTTAAAAAACGTGGATGAACCTGGAAAACATTTTGCTAGGTGAAATAAACCAGGCACAGAAAGGCAAATGCCACATGATCCCACTTAAATGTGGAATCTAAAAATGTCAAACTTCTGGAAACAGAGAGTAGAATGGTATGAGGGTGAAAGAAGGAGCGGAAGGAAGGATTTGGAAGAAGTTAGTAAAGGAAGGAAAAATTTGGATACAAAATTCCTGTTAGGAAGAATAAGTTCAAGAGAGCTATTGTAAAACATGGTAAATATAGTAAATAATAAAGTAATGTACAGTAGTTGAAAAGTGTTGAGAATGGAGTTTAATGTTCTCACTACAAAAAAAGGACAATTATGTGAGGTAATGTATACATAATTGGATTGATTTAATCACTTCACAGTGTAATACATATTACAAAACATGTTGAACACCATGAATATATACAATTTTAGTCAACTAAAATAAAAATAAAATTCATAAATTACAATAATGAAAAATATATTATGTCTTTATGAAATAATAAAGTCTTTGTGCACATAGGACCATATGTGCACAACTGAAGGGATTTTGGTGGTTTGGTGCTGTAATAGAAATATACTCCAGACTTAATAGAGCACAAAAGCAGGAATGGTTGATTCTACAAAATAGCCTGCACTTTCATGAAATTTTTATGGAATATTTCAAAGAATAAATGGACAACATTTGAAATTAAAATATGGACAAAAGAGAAAAAGGAAGCAGAGAAATAACTGGCGAAGTACAGAAGAGTGAAGCAACATACTACATTCATGTTTTTTAAGAAAAAAAATTTGTTATAATTTCCCACATGTAGACCTTGGATATTTTAAGTTTACAGTTAAGTATTTCATATTTTTGGTGCTATTGTAAGTGGTGTTAAAATTTTAAAAAATTTATTTACTTTTGAGTGTTTTTGAATGCAGACTGTTGACTTCTGAAATATAGGAAAACAATTGACTTTGTACACCAACTCATATACTGTGACCTTGAAAAATTCCCTCATTAGTTCTAGAAATCTTTGCGTAGCTTCTTTGGGATTCTCTACGTAGACAACCATGCTATCTGAAAATAATTGCAGTTTCATTTTTTTCTTTAAAATGTGCATGCTATTGGCTTGTGTTTTCCTTTTTTATAATACCTTTATCTGATCTTGGTATTGGAGTAACATTGGCCTCATAGCAGAAAGAAAAAAGTGAGAAGACACATGTTTACCAATGACAGAAATTAAAGACGGGCTATCACTACTAATGCCAAGAACATGAGGGTGTTGCCTCCAACTTACTTATTTTCTGAAAGAGCGTGGAGAACTGTTATCATATCTTCATTAAATGTCTGGTAGAATCCTCCAGTGAAACCATCTTGACCAGTTCTCCCTCCCTCCCTCCCTCCCTCCCTTCCTTCCTTCCTTCCTTCCTTCCTTCCTTCCTTCCTTCCTTCCTTCCTTCCTTCCTTCCTTCCTTCCTTCCTTCTTTCCTTCCTTTTCTTTTTAACTTATTCATTTTTTAAATACATATAGGCCTATTCAAATTATCTGTTTCTTCATTGTATTATTTTAGTAGTTTTTACTTTTTCAGTGAATCGATCCAGTTCATATAATTTACTGAATTTGTGGTAACAAAGTTGGTTAAAATATTTTATATTTATTTCATACTATTTATTTTATACTATTTTAAAGATACTAATCTTTCCACTATTCTTGGCTTTAGTAGTGATAACCCTTCTTTAATTTCTGTCATTGGTAAACTTGAGTCTTCTCCCATTTTTCTGCTTAACCTGGCTAGAGGTTTATCAATTTTATTGCTTTCAAAGACTGAACCTTCCATTTTATTGATGTTCTCCGTTGGTTTTCTGTTTTCAATTTCCTTGTTCCTGCTTTTTATTATTTTTCTTCTGCTCGCTTTGGGCTTGCATTCTTATTTTTCTAGTTTCCTAAGGGAGAATCTTATGTTATTAGCTTTAGATCTTTCTTACATTGTACTATATGCTATATTATATTTAATTTCATGATGGAATTTTCAAAAGTGTACTTTTTAAAATTCCTATTCTTTGAAATTTATTAAGGTGTATTTTATGGTTTAAGTATATTGGTTGATAAGTGTGATATTTTAAAATTATTTTATTCAACTACCAGAATTCATTTTATCTCTCAGTAGAAAATGCACATATGGAAGAGAGAGCCCACAGAGTGGGAGAAAATCTTTTCCACATGCACTTCAGATAGAGCACTTAACTCCAAAATTTATAAAGAACTTACAAAACTTTATGCCAAAAATACAAAGAACCCAATCAATAAATGGGCCAAGTAAGTGGACACTTTACAGAAGAAGACACACAGGCAATTAATAAATATATGAAAAAGTGTTCAACATCTCTAGTAATTAGAGAAATGCAAATTAAAACAACTCTAAGGTTTCATCTTACTCCAATTAGAATGTCGATTATCAAGAACACAAACAATAATAGATTTGCTGTGGATGTGGGGAAAAGGCACACTTTTACATTGCTGGTGGAGTTTCAAATTGATGCAGCCACTCTGGAAAGCAGTATGGGGAATCCTAAGAAAACTTGGAATGGACTTGCCTTTTGACCCAGTTATCCCACTCCTTGGTTTATACCCAAAGGACCTAAAATCAGTAAACTACAGTAACACAGCCACATCAATGTTTATAGCAGCTCAGTTCACAATAGCTAGATTGTGCAACCAACTTAGGTGCCCTTCAACAGATGAATGGATAAAGAAACTCTGGTATATATACACAATGGAATACTACTCAGCCATAAAGAATAATAATAATATGGCATTTGCAGATAAATGGATAGAATTGGAGAATATCATGCTAAGTGAAATAAGCCAAGCCCAAAAAACCAAAGGCCAAATGTTTTCCCTGATAAGTGGATAATGATATATAATGGGGGTAGGGGGGAAATGAGAGAATAATGGGGGAACTTTAGAATATGTAGAAGGAAATGAGAGGGAGGGGGGTATGAAAAATGGTGGAATGAGACAGACATCATTACCCTATGTACATGTATGATTACACGAATGGTATGAATCTACATTGTGTACAACCATAGAAACAAAATGATGTACCCCATTTGTGTACAATGAATCAAAATGCAGTCTGTAAAGAATTAAAAGCTAAAAAAAATTCCACTCAAACGCAAGTGGTAAAAATAAACTTGGAGCTATAAAAAAAAAAAAAAAAAAGAAAAAGAAAAATGCACATATGGCATAGGTTCATGACTGAGACTTGACAAAATCTTCTTTCTCTCTTCTGAAAGCCGCTGACCAGGTGTCTTTTGATGGGAACAGCAGGTCTTGACAGATGACTTTTGACAGTGGTGGTAGTGAATTTGGGAGGGAAGCAGCAGGCCTTGTTGGGTGCCCACTGAGTTCTAAGTCCTGTGTCTCTGTGCTTTACCTTCCTAATCTCAGTTCCCACAGCAACTCTCCTGGAATGAATACCGTTAATTCCTTCTTGCTGCCTTTGAAGAAATTGAGATTTGGACGGCCACTTAACTTGTCTGGTCACCTATTGAACAAGTGACAGAGGAGGAACATGAACCCTGGTCATTGTGACACTCAAGCACCCTGGCTTCATCTTATCCTCTCACTTTCCTTGCTTAACATATTATATTCACTATTGTAAAGTTCAATTTCTAAGCGCGTGATCTCATAAAACTTCCTTCACTAACTCTGAATGACATTTGATCCTCTAATCTTAGCTATCAAGGCCGAGGGCTAAAATAATGAGCAAACCAGACAAAATCCTGCCCTAAAGAAGCTTCTAGAACAAAAAGGCAATAGGCAGCAAGCTACATAAAAATAACGGTGAAATTATGTAAAGTTGTAACATATGAAACCCTTTGGATTGGATATGGTATAAACTGGAAGTGATTCATATTTTTCTGTTTTTACTTTAAACACACTTGGGTAAATTTTTTTTTCATTTTCAAAGAATGTATCTTTGGCATTTCTCATAATTTTTATTTGAAATATTTATGGACATAATATTAGATTTACAGAGTTATAAGAAACAATACAGAGAGAGTTCATGTAGTCTTTTTATCCAGTTTTCCCCAATGGTAGCATTTTACAAAATTACTATCACGACCAGGATATTGGCATTGATAAAATCCACTGATCTTATCAGTTAAATTCCAGTTTTACTTGTGTTACTGTGTGTGTATATCTGTGTGCATGTGTGTATTTATTTCTTCGTAACTCTATCCATGTATAGGTTCATGTATCCACTGCCATTGTTAAGATACTAAGGAGTTGCAATACCTCAAGGGACGGTTCAGGTTATAACATCTACCTCTTTCACCTCTTCTCACCTCCATCTCTGACTCCTGGAAAGCACTGATCCGTTCTTCATTTCTAATAAAATTTGTCATTTCAAAAATGTTACAAAACTGGAATCATTCAATTTGTAATCTTTCTCTGTTGCCTTTTTTCACTTAGCATCATTGTATGAAGATTCATCTAGATGGTTGCCTCATTAATTTGTTCCTTTTTATTGCTGAGTAGTATTCCATGGCTTGAATGTCCTTTAGATTGTTTAACTATGTACTATTGAAAATATAGAACCCATGTCCAGTTTTTTTTCATTAAAAATGAAAGTGGAATAAATATTTGTGTACTTTTCTTGTGTGACCATAATTTTCATTTCCCTGAGATAAATGTTCAAGAGTGTTATTGCTGGGTTATATGGTAAATGTATGCTTACTTTTTAAAGAAACTTCTGTACAGATTATAAGGTGACTATCTAATTTTATATTCCTATGTGCCAAAGAATGAGTAATTTGGTTTCACTTTACTAGCATTTATTACTGTTAATATTTTTTCCCATTCTGTAACTTGTCTTTATATATTCTGGACTTTCTTAGAGAAAAACTTTAAAAACTTTTTGATAAGCTCCAACTTATCAATTTTTCTTTTAAGGGATTATGCTTTTATTGTCAATCCAAGAATTCTTAGCACTAGATGATATTTTTCTTCTGTTTTTTTTTTTTTTTAATTTCCCTCTAATGGTTTTAAGTTTTACTTTTGACTCCTAAGTCCATGGTTCATTTTGAGTTTATTTTTCTATACAAGGTGTGAGATGTAGGTTGAAATTGATTGATTTATCTATTGATTGCTCTGATCCCATTTGTTGAAAGGATTATCCTCCCTCTGGTGAATTGTATTTGCATTTTTGCCAACAGTCAGTTGAGCATATTTGTGTCAATCTGTTTCTGTGATTTCCATTCCGCATCACTGCTTTGATACTGTGCTTATACCACACTGTCTATATTACTGTGGCTATGGTTAAGCCTATGTCAGGTGGTCTTACCAGAGTCTAATTCTTTGTCAAGATTGTTTCAGGTGGTCTATACCTGCTATATAGATTTTACAATAAGCGTGTCTATGTCTACAAAAAAATTTATGGGGTTTTGATAGAAATTATATTATGCTCTCAGATCAATTTTGGAAGAATGGATATCTGTACTATGTTGGGTCTTCCAATCCATAAACATGGTATGTTTCTGTATTTTGAGGATTAATTTCTTTCATCATAATTTTGTAATTTCAGGCATGCATATTCCGTACATTTTAAAAAGTATATGCTGAAGAATTTAATTTTTATTGGAGCATTTGTAAATTAGATTGCATTTTTAGTTTCAGTTTCTACATTTTCATTTTAAGTATATTGATATATAAATAATTTCTTTATGAGATCTTGTATCTTGCAAACTTGCTGAACTCATTATTATTTTTAGGGATTTGTTTTGTGTGTGTGTTCCTCGGAATTTTTGACATATGTCGTATGTTATGTGCAAATAGGGATGATCATTTCAGATATTTCTAGTCTGTTTGACTTTACTTCATTTTCTTGCCTTAGTGCCCATAAATCTTAATGCCATGTAACATCTAGCCTTTAAAAAGGCCTGCTTTCAGATAGTAAGATGTCTATACCAATCTCAATCAAAACTTTAGTTTCTCCCTCAGTTAAAATTTCTGACTCCTCAGGCTAACTGTGAGTAAAGGAAATGCCCTTTCATGCTCCTTGCTTCCCTTCCTGTCCCCTCTGTCTAGTATTTGATAGCATGGGTCTTATCATTCTTTCCCAGCATCTGCTCTCTGCAAGGCCTCTCCTGGTTTTTCATGGCTCGGAAGGAAGCCATGTGGATAGGATTCTAGCTGGGTTAACTTCAACCACATCCATTTGACCCTGGGATAGATACTGTACATCTTTGCCCTTCTAAATTCTAGATATTCAAACTTATGCAGTTGCTGCCTTCTCTTCTTGTTTTATTCCCAGAGAAAGCTCCAGTTAACTTCTCATCTCCAGATTTTTCCCGAAGAATCAGACTTAGGTATTCATCTTCTCTTTGTCTTCAGGGAATATATATAAGGTATTCTCAAAAACTCATGAGAGTAACCGGGAGCAAGCTGGCAGTTTCCTTCATTTAAACAATCCTGATCTAGGAAACTTTCACCTGTCCAGAGAGGGAGGAGAAGGGAAACAGCAGGGCAGAAAAATATCCCATATTCTCTAGATCAGCAAATTCTTATCAAATCAATGTATCTTTTTCTAAATGAACATCTTGACTTAATTTCTCTAGGTAAGAGTTGGATGAACCAAGATTGATCATAGCAAGAGCATAGATCTGAATCTAGCACTTTGCTTTACAACTTACAGAGACTCATCACCTGTTGTATCATGCATGTTTCAGGATATCTTGCATTTTGGACATGAAACATTTTCATTTGTCATCCCACTTCACTCTGACTGATGTAAGTTAGAGGTACACTGTCATCGGGGACTTATGCTTGTTTGGGGAGATGTGTTAGAAGGCTTCCCTGAGAAGTCCCTTTAGATCTGAAGGATGAGGAAGTATTAACTTGTCAAGGAGGGCAGAGGAACACTCTAGAAGAAAAGGGACATGCGTCAATGACCAGGAGGTTGATACTGCTGAGAATGTAAACAGCCAGTGTAAAAGAGTTCAGAAAGCGAGAGTATGTCAAAATCCATGAATGGGATGAGATTTTAGGCTGCTTGCAAACAAAGAAGTTAGCCTGTCGCCTTTTTATGGATGCTGGCAGACGATTCCAGGGTTAGAGACAAAGGACACTATTATGCATGGCTCAGTAGGTATGTCAGATGAAAACTGGAGTTAGTTTCTCTCTGCCACCCTCCAAGTCTTATGGAGGAGATACCTGTGTGTCTTCACTCATGGGTGGATCTGCAAACATATTGAGTTTGTGTCATTAAGCTTTCAGAACCCTGATCCTTCAAAATGGGCAGCCCATCTGCCTGCCCTTGGTCTGGAGAAAATATCTTTATAATACCAATAATATCAGCAGCAGTAGGCAAACTGCATTCTCTTCCAGAGAGAGCAGCTATCTCTAACTTTGGCTCATTCTTTTTCCTTTTATTCCCTGGAGCCCAGATGGTCTCCTGCTTTTTTCTTTTTCTTTTTCTTTTTTTTTTTTTTTTTTTGACAGCAAGGTCAAGTCTCCCTCTCTGCCACTTTGTTTGTCTATTCCCCTGGTCTCTTCTACCTTATGCATCAGATTAGTGACATAGTTTTTAGCCATCTTATCAAATCCTGTTATTGGTTCCTTGCTTTTGAGTTCCAGTAAACTCTGGGGATCCTGCCAATAAAATGTGCCCCTCACCTGTCACATGAAAGAAGATCAACTTCTAGGTTCTAGTTTTCGTCTGGTTTTTGTGAACAGAGCTCTCATCGTAATTGTCACACAAACACAAAAAATGCCTCTTTTGGAGGCTTCCTGATAATTCTTTCTCTATGAGTTGTCAGGAGAGAGGATGGTATCCTTAACTGGACAGTAAAAGAGGTGGAGTCATTCAAGGGCTAAGAGGGTTAAGTTCTTCAGGGGATTATGTTAGACCCCAGAGTTTCTTCTTGTTTTTTTTTTTTTGTTGTTGTTTGTTTGTTTGTTTTAATCTACAATTTGTACATCTGAGAGTTAAGCCAAAAAAAAAATCAAAGAACAAAAACAAACAAAAAAACCCAACAAAAATAAACAAACAATAACAAAAAACAAAAAATCAAATAAACTTTATGTTCATTTGTTAAGATAGATACTATCAGAAATAGCTAACATTTTGTAGTTATAAATCAGAAATACTTTATTTTACCCTATTTTTCATTTCTTCCTACATCTGCATTCTTCAAATGAATGACTTACCCCTGCTTGGCTAAAACTGAATACAGAAGTTAATGTCTTCATATGGGTAGTGCCTGAATCTGTAATCTACCCTCATTTTCATCAAGACCTTGAAAGGAAGAAGGAAAATCTGGGAGCCTTGAAGCATATAAATACTCATCCTCGTCTGAGCCTTACAGGCATATTCCTTCAACGAGGCAACCAATTTTCAGTCCCGGTGACTATATTCATCTCTGAGCCAATTCAAACCAATTTAACAAATAAAATTTTATGAGATTTTGTCACAAGCTTCACCAAAGGCCAATTATGAAACATCTACTTCATTTCCTTCAGTCATTGATTTTCTAATTTGTTGGCAAAAAACTATGACTTCAGTTTAACGTGATATTTTCTTTATAAGCCCATCTTCTCTTTCGCACATGATTCCATTGTGTTCTAACACTTTAAAGATTTCTCATCTTCCTGTACTTGTTTCATTATCCTGCTAAGGTAGAGTCTCTGAATTACAATAGCTGGCCTAGCCATGCTTACCTGCCTGGTGGAATGATACCACATCTGTTTTCCTCTAATCTTGCAGTGCAGGTCGAGTGCACTTTGTTTAAAGACAATTATAGGCAATTCAATGGACGCTTGCTAATTTTCTTATTATGTTAGGATGCATATCATCCAGACTGAATGCTTTTACTCTAGCACTCCCCACCTGCATTTTGCCAATACTTCTTTTGCAGCATCACCATTATTCTTGCTGGGCAAGTTTATTTTTCTAATTTGACTTGGTAAACAGGAGTTGAGAAATGACTATAATCATTTAGCTAAGTTTAGAGTCATAATAATTTAGTACTCTATCTTTTTATTAGCAGACTTGTCTTCCTTAGAGTTTATATCTCTCCCCTGGTACAGTTGTTTAATGTTTTTTTTTTTTTCTCTCCATTTCCTTTTCTTTGCCTCTTAGCATTAATTTTATTCTGGATTTTCATGCACGAGATCAATTCTGGCTAGACTCTTACAGAGCAGGTATTTTTCCTCGTTCTTTTGCTGTCCCTCTCAATGGAACCATAAAGCAAATTATAGACATTAATTTTTATGACTTGGAGACCAAAGTTAAAGAAAACTGTCAACAAGAATTACACAAATGACTACAATCATTTGCCTTGATAAGAACTTAAGCTTTTAAATGCTGGCACTTTTAAATCCTGCCTGCAAGTATGAAAAATCTTCACTTGGCATGAATTGGGCATTGTAGAAAATCACTATGGCATTTAATATGTTAAGTAGGGAAAGTGAAGAAAAATGAAAGGAAGAAATTAATCTATACACAGAAATCATGATTGACACAGATCTTATGATCTAAGAGTTAGAAAGTATACTGTATGATGAGTGCCTTGAGAATTGGTTTATAATAAATGTAATTATTCAGGTGTTCTCAGTGTATAGGATCTTTCTTTGAAAAAAACCTTAGGGTTGGGAATGTGGTTCAGTAGTATAGCACTTGACTATCATGTACAAAGCCCTGGGTTTGATCACTAGCACTGCAAAAACAAAACAAACAAACCTTCACTGTTTGCACACATGATCTCCCCTGCTGTTCAAAATGACCAAAAGGGTTTGGTCCCTTGTCATAGACCAAACATTTAAGGCAAGAATCAGAAAGTTTGCAATAAAGAGATTGACTTCATTTTTCTTATTGGCTGAAAGCTTGCAAGCCCTCACCCCACACCTCCCTTCTGTCCCACATCTGAGCAGGCTGATAACAAAGCCTGGATGCTCCTTCCTCTGTTGGCAGGAAGTTCAAACCATGTAAGCCCCAGCCTGTGTGGCTACAATCACCACGGCCCCATCCCCTAACCACCCAAGCTAATCTCTTTGCCCTGTTTTCTCTTAAGCTAACCTGCCAGAGAGCCTGCCTTGCTCTCCCTGAAAACCTTGTTATGTGAGCGCCCTCTTGGTGCCTGTGTGGTGTCATTGGTCTCAATATTCAAACCAAATTTTAGGTTTTTGGGTTCATTCTACCTCTGTAGAGTGACCAATACAAAGTTGGGAGGACCCAAAGCAAGGTGGAGCAGTTGTAGGCCCAAGCATTATCTTATGCCAACAAGAGGAATTATAAGTCACCAGCAACATATATGAGCTACCAAATGATACTTTGCTTCTACCCTCCAAATCTCTCATAGGAATCTCCATTATGACCTACCCTCTCCTGAAATGTACAAGAAAGAGAATTGATGGAAATGTTTCCCCAAGCCACGTTAACACAATAACCGGCATAATCTAATACATGCTTTATAGATTTCAACAATTCCTTTTTTTTCTTTCCTTAAATGAGATATTAAGGCACTAACACAGTGCCTTGCACACACTTAACTTAAAAGTTGGCTCTTATTATATTATTATAGCTTATGATTTGACTTCACTACTATTTTTCAGGGCTGAATTTTCCTGTCAATCACGACAGCTTCTCTTGACTTTTCTTGCCTTCACATTCTCTGAATTTGCAGCTGTGACAAATCTAATGTACTGATATGGTGCTGAGAGAAAGAGAGAGAGAGAGAGAGAGAGAGAGAGAGAGAGAGAGAGAGAGAGAGAGAGAGAGAGAGAGAGAGAGAGAAACATTCTGATTCCTTGCAGAAGGGGATTTCTAGTTCAAGTACTCCATGGAGCCAGACATCTGCCTTCTAGTTTGTGAATGCTTTTCAGGGAATGTGAAAAGACATGAGTTTCTTAAACACTTGTTCATCCCTTCATAACTCAACCCTTGCTTCTCCTTTATGTCCTCTAGTACAAGACTTAAGGTGTTTGGTTTATTTATTTATTTTTTTATTGTAAACAAATGGGATACATGTTGTTTCTCTGTTTGTACATGGCGTAAAGGCATACCATTTGTGTAATCATAAATTTACATAGAGTAATGTTGTTTGATTCATTGTTATTTTTTCCCTTCCCCCCACCCTCCCACCCCTCTTTACCCTCTATACAGTACTTCCTTCCTCCATACTTGCCCCCCTCCCTAACCCTAACTCTAACCCTAACACTAACCCTTCCCTCCCCCCCCATTATGTGTCATCCTCCACTTATCAGCGATATCATTCGTCCTTTGGCTTTTTGAGATTGGCTTATCTCACTTAGCATGATATTCTCCAATTTCATCCATTTGCCTGCAAATGCCATAATTTTATCATTCTTTATGGCTGAGTAATATTCCATTGTATATATATACCACAGTTTCTTTATCCACTCATCAATTGAAGGGCATCTAGGTTGGTTCCACAGTCTGGCTATTGTGAATTGAGCAGCTATGAACATTGATGTGGCTGTATTTCTGTAGTATGCTGTTTTTAAGTCCTTTGGGTATAGGCCAAGGAGTGGGATGGCTGGGTCAAATGGAGGGTCCATTCCAAGTTTTCTAAGGAATCTCCACACTGCTTTCCAGAGTGGCTGCACTAATTTGCAGCCCCACCAGCAATGTATGAGTGTACCTTTCTCCCCACATCCTCGCCAACACCCGTTGTGGCTCGTATTCTTGATAATCACCATTCTAATTGGGGTGAGATGGAATCTTAGGTTGGTTTTGATTTGCATTTCTCTTATTACTAGAGATGTTGAACATTTTTCCATATGTTTGTTGATTGCTTGTAGATCTTCTTCTGTGAAGTGTCTATTCATTTCCTTAGCCCATTTGTCGACTGGATTATTTGAATTCTTGGAGTAGAGTTTTTTGAGTTCTTTATAGATTCTGGAGATTAGTGCTCTATCTGAAGTATGATTGGCAAAGATATTCTCCCACTCTGTAGGCTCTTTCTTCGCATTGCTGATAGTTTCCTTTGCTGAGAGAAAGCTTTTTAGTTTGAATCTATCCCAGTGGTTGATTCTAGCTTTTATTTCTTGTGCTATGGGAGTCCTGTTAAGGAAGTCTGATCCTAGACCAACAAGGTGAAGATTTGGACCTACTTTTTCTTCTATAATCTGCAGGGTCTCTGGTCTGATTCCGAGGTCCTTAATCCATTTTGAGTTTAGTTTCGTGCATGGTGAGAGATATGGGTTTAGTTTCATTCGGTTGCATATGGATTTCCAATTCTCCCAGCACCATTTGTTGAAGAGGCTATCTTTTCTCCATTGCATATTTTTGGCCCCTTTGTCTAGTATGAGAAAATTGTATTTATTTGGGTTTGTGTCCGTGTCCTCTATTCTGTACCATTGATCTACCTTTCTATTTTGGTACCAATACCATGCCGTTTTTGTTACTATTGCTTTGTAGTAGAGTTGAAGATCTGGTATTGCAATACCCCCTGTTTCACTCTTCCTGCTAAGGATTGCTTTAGCTATTCTGGGTTTCTTATTCTTCCAGATGAATTTCATAATTGCTTGCTGTATTTCTGTAAGGTACATCATTGGGATTTTAATTGGAATTGCATTGAATCTGTATAGCACTTTAGGTAGTATGGCCATTTTGACAATATTAATTCTTCCTATCCAAGAACCCAAATCACTAAAATTCGGAATGAACAAGGAAATATCACAACAGACAGGATTGAAATACAAAACATAATTAGAAGCTATTTTGAAAATCTATACTCCAACAAAATAGAAAATTTCGAAGACATCAACAGGTTTCTAGAGACATATGAATTGCCTAAACTGAACGAGGAGGACATAAACAATTTAAATAGACCAATTTCAAGTACTGAAATAGAAGAAGTCATCAAAAGCCTACCAACAAAGAAAAGTCCGGGACCAGATGGGTTCTCAGCCGAGTTCTACAAAACCTTTAGAGAAGAGCTCATTCCAATACTTCTCAAAGTATTCCATAAAATAGAAGAGGAGGGAACCCTCCCAAACTCATTTTATGAAGCCAATATCACACTGATACCTAAACCAGACAGAGACTCATCAAGGAAAGAAAATTTCAGACCAATATCCTTAATGAATATTGACGCAAAAATTCTCAACAAAATTTTAGCAAATCGCATACAAAAACATATTAAAAAGATAGTGCACCATGATCAAGTGGGTTTCATCCCAGGGATGCAAGGTTGGTTCAACATCAGGAAATCAATAAACGTAATTCACCATATTAATAGACTTAAAGTCAAGAATCACATGATTATTTCAATAGATGCAGAAAAAGCATTTGATAAAATACAGCACCCCTTCATGCTCAAAACACTAGAAAAAATAGGGATAGTGGGAACATTCCTTAACATTGTAAAGGCCATTTATGCTAAGCCCATGGCTAATATCATTCTAAATGGTGAAAAACTGAAAGCATTCCCCCTAAAAACTGGAACAAGGCAGGGATGCCCTCTTTCACCACTTCTATTCAACATCGTTCTTGAGACTCTGGCCAGAGCAGTTAGACAAACCAAAGAGATTAAAGGGATACGAATTGGAAAAAGAAGAACTCAAACTATCCCTGTTCACTGATGACATGATTATATATTTAGAGGAACCTGGAAATTCCACCAGAAAACTCTTAGAACTCATAAGTGAATATAGTAAAGTAGCAGGTTACAAGATCAATGCCCATAAATCCAACGCATTTTTATACAAAAGTGATGAATCTTCAGAAAGAGAAATTAGGAAAACTACCCCATTCACAATAGCCTCGAAAAAAAAATAAAATACTTGGGAATGTTTGGTTTATTTTAAAGGATTTGGATCTGTTAATTTTCTTAAGCACATTTCAAGAGAAAAACAAAACCATGGGAAGGGGAGATGATGTATAGAGAATTTAATGCAATCCTGGCAGGAAAATCATCTTTTTGTTTTATTGTTTTACCATAGGAGGCGTGTTGAACAATGTTGAGTGGTGTGTTGATTTGTGAGGAGCTTTCTGTGAGTCATGTTGTGCCCAAGGAGAGTGGGCTGTGGGATAGAGATTAGCACAGTGTGCTTTTAATAGAGGGTGTCCTTGGGATGGACCTGTGGAAGGGAAGGGAAAGAAGTAGGATTGGGCAGAGGGAGAAGTTGGGCTGAGACACAGTTTCAGTGCAAACCTCGCTCATCCCTGTGGGTCAGTCTGAAGAGGGCCTGGTACTTCAGAATGACCCTAGCTGGGGTGAGAAGCCTGGTCTTTTATTGGACTATGTTAGTCCTTCTTGGATGTGGGCCATTCCAGGAATGGGAGAAGGTGTGCCTTCCAGTAGTGGCTTTATGCAAGCTAAAGCATCCTTGGGGGGCAGACTGAGGGCTGAGAACTGTTTGCCAACTGCCCTTTCAGCAACTGTGGGACTGAAAGCTTCATTTCTGATGAGGAATCTGATGTTTTAACACTGGTCCCACATATTCTGAAAGGAGTGCTTATACAGGGATGATTTTATAGAACTGCTGTTTTGTTATCCTATTCTGAAATATTCTCTACTAACTCAATATCCAGTACCTACACTGCTAGTGGTTAAGGAAATAAAACCATAATAAAATGTGCCTTTAATATTTTTTTACAAGTCTCATGGCCAATTTCACATTTTTCCTATAATGTCTTTATATCAGAGTGCTATAGCCATGTCAGTAGGTTACCTTGAAAATGACTGAATAAAACCGTGACCTCTGAAGACTGTACTCAGGGAGAGGAACCATTGTCTGCTCTCTCTTAGTCAGATGCCCATCTGATTTAGAAGATCTAGGGGGATCTCCAGAGTCTGAAATAGAGATAAAAATAACTATTATAATTTTCTCTCTGCTCAGCTACCACAAACTTGTTCCCTCTTTGCTCTGAGCTCTGCGAAGTCACAGTGAAGGACGGCTCTCCACTTCCTTTTTGGCCCTCTTAGTGGGCTCAGCCAATGGGAAGCAATAAAGAGACAACAAGCACGTGGAAGGAGAAAATGGTTGAGGAATTTCTTCCTGCTCTCTCCACATGTTGCTGTTTTTGGCAGTAGCGGGGTCTTTCTGGGATTGCAAGGCAGTCCCTCCTGCCTCTCACTGGGCTTGTTACACTAACTCAACTCTTTTTGTGGGAGAAAAGGTGGGAAGCCTTGGATGGATCACTGTAATGTGTAGCCAAAGTAGAATTATTTTTTTCCTAATTTTTTTTCATGGATGAGTTTTATTTAAAATTATAAAGAAAAGATATTTTAAAAATGTTATTTAAACTATTCCAGACCTCTGAAAACAGCAAAGTTCTTTAGTAGATTTTTAAAAATTATTTATTTATATTTTAATTTTTTACAGACTGCATCTTGATTCATTGTACATAAATGGGGTACATCATTTCGTTTCTATGATTGTACATGATGTAGATGCATACCATTCATGTAATCATACATGTACATAGGGTAATGATGTCTGTCTCATTCCACCATTTTCACCAATGATTTTTTAATCTTACATCATTTCCAGGAGGTCTGCCCCTAGAAACCCAATTAATCAGATGTGGATGTCACACAGGATCAAAACAATAACTGAGTTTTTACTTTATGAGCCATGCTCATCTTCTTTAATTGGTATCTGCAGTTTGAAGGTGATAGCAGGAATAAGCCCATATGCAATGTAAAAGCAGGGCTGTGGATCCTGAGGCAACAGTTTATCATCATTAACAGAGGTGATAAAGCAGGTACCAAGAAAATCTGGAAGGTCTCCTGCAGAATTAGCAAGGGTGCCTGCCAAGCTCAGGCACTGTGCGTCTGCACACCTTGCTCTATGCTGCCTGTGGCCAATGTCTCCTAGTTTCTCAGCACCTGCCCTCTCTCCTCTCAGATGATTTTCTTCACCAGTCTGTCTCATGATAGCAGCTGTTATTCCCTAGTGACAGGGTGAGTTATTAGGGGGAATGCACCTCATAAATGATGAGAGTGACTCTTTCTCCCCTCCTATCCTGGAACAGGGAAGTCAGTGCTACGTCTCTGTGCTTCTGAGCTCTCAAAACATGGAACAGTTAGAGTCCAGGTTTGGGTCCACCAGGAGGATTAACTGTGGGTTCCCTGGGGAGAAGTGGCCAGTGCCAGAATGGGCAGAGTCAGAGTGATCACTAGGACTGAGAACATGGTCAAGGTGATAGACCACAGGCCTGAGTGTAGGAAGGGGAAGTGTTGAATGTCTCAGGGGACAACTCCTATGAGCTGCATCCCTGGGCGTGTCCCAGGCAGCTGTAGTTGGAAAGATGAATTGAAAAGTTCACCAAAAGGTTCACAATGTGGGATGTTTTGGACAGACATTTCCTTATTTATTTTTAATGTGTACAGGACAAATGCATACTTTACATATTAAAACTGTGGTTAAGTGATTATGATTTTTCCTACTAAATACATGGAGCTGAAGAGTATATAAAAAAATAATAATAGATAGTTCCTAAATGTGCAATTGCCTGAAGTAGGGAAATAGTCCACAGCCCAAAGAACAAAGTTATAAATAGCAATGACCGTTAAGATCTGACTCCCATCTCAATATTTCTGCCACAAATTACTAGGATTCTTCTGTAACCTTATGGAAGAAGAAAATGGGAGTTAGATACTTACTGGAATTGAATTTCTCTCCATCTGAGTGGATGGAGACATAGAGTAGCTAAAATTTGGCTTATAAAAATAAAAGCAGGTATGCTGGATATTCCACATGTTCCCCTACAGATTTACTCTCCTCTAGCACAAGCCTGCTCTGTGCCCTGCCTGACACATGTCAGGTGGCTGCTTTGCCCCCTGGCTTTAATTGGATTTATCCAGTTCCAGGGTTAGGTCCAAGGGAATGAGGTCCCCAGAGCACCATGAGGTCCTCTTTACATTTTTTGTATTCTCTAGTAGGAGACAGGACAGGAAGAACAAGGTTAGGTATGTACTGTCCAGCTCCTCCTAGTGGGACCATTGGGTGGTGATCTTTGCCTGCAGACCTCTCCATCCCTTCTTCACCCAAATTCCCTTAGCTGGCCCTGTTACTCTTTTAAATGAGGGTGTGTTGGGAATGAGGAGAAAGAGGGGAAGGGGCAGAAGGAGGAAGGTGGATCCTGGCAGTCATGCCCGGTTCTCTGCTCTTTCTGGACCTAGGGTACTGCACCAGCCCTATAATCAGACTGGAGGACTCCACTCTTCCTTGTCACTACCCTGGAGTTCCACACTATTCTTTCTTTGTGATTGCATTCTGCTCACATCTTCGTAAATAGTCCCTTTTAGAAAGGACTATTTCCATTTACCTGTTGGAATATAACTTGTGTTTTTTTGCTGAGACCCAGGATGATACACCCTGTACCATGTTTTATCCCTAGAGCTATGACCTACAACTCAACTGTTTTACATTTAATAAAATAAGGAATTTCCTTAATCTCTCCCTACTTGTTTGTTGGTTCTCTAGTGGACAGGGCCCCGGTCTATTGTCACTGTCTGCAGGGCCTACATGGGTAGCACATAATGAATAGGTGCTTAATAATTGCTTGTTGACTGATTTACTATCTTGACAAAATCTAGGTCACAATTTCCCTGAGTAAGAAAAGATTCACGGATTATTGGATACTTGTCTGTTAGAATAAAAATATTGCAGCAGAGGAACAGGCTGGGAAAAGAGAGGTGACTCTGTCCTCGGTTCCTGTTGCTATGAATTTCCCAAAGTAAGTCCTTTAATTTCTCCTATGTCATTTCTTGGCTCTAAACATCCCTATCTGCTAAATATGGGAAAACAGCTTTCAGTAAGCAAACTTCAGGGGGGAGGGGAAGCATGATAAGTATAGCACATGCTCATTCTTTCTTAATTGCTTGATCCTCCATCTGTTGGCCTGGGATAATATTGATAAAGGAATTAAAGACACAGTACTGTCTCCTGAGTCAAATGAAAACAGTCATTCTCAAATACAAAGCATGACATTTTTATGTTTTGCAACATGAAGAGCAAAGAGTATTTAATTTATTTTAATGTGGTTAATTTGAAGCTAGATTGTATCATCTAGTTAGCTCATAGGTTCTTCATTTTTAAGATCGAACATTGGGTAACATGTCATTTTTGCAGTGGCAGTTGCTACTGTTGATAGTGGCTTATATCTAATCAACTAGGAAGGTAACCTTGAATGCCAAACACAAAAATCTATAAACCAGAAGCTAGAACTAACATGATTTTAGGAACAGAATCACTCTTAAATAAGAGGCAGTTTCACATGGTTTCAAACTTTGGTGCTTGAATATGTCAATACGTTCTCATAGTGAAGAACTGATAGAATGGTGGAAAGCTTCCAAACAAAATAAAAGCAACCCTGATGTTATTTGAGGACATTCCTTTGGTGGCTGGGGGAGTGAACAGATGTCAACATAACACATCTTCAGTTGCATTGGATGTGTCCTCTGCAGAAGTCAAGCTCACCCAGCTGGGGTTTGTTTGATCCACTAAACCAGATTTGGACTTGATAATAAACAATGACAAACAATTACATTTTGACACCATGGTTCAGAACCTATAATCAGAAATGAAATTGTGCAAATAAAGTATCTCAACATCTTATAATTTTTTAAAATTAAGAGTGCCTATAATATTTCTTAGTTGTAGATGAACACAATACCTTTGCTTTTATTTATTTACCTTTATGTGGTGCTGAGGATCAAACCCTCACATGTGCTAGGCAAGTGCTCTACTACGGAGCCACCACCCCAGCCCTCAACATCCTATAATTTTGAGATTCCTGAAAACTTCTTTTTTTGAAGACAAGTATGAAAAGATATGAATTTCAACTTTAGTGTGACCAGGAAAGCTCTTTTAAAAAATACTCTACACACCTAACAGTAGCAGATTGATTCTAAATTTGTACACAACCACCATTCTGTCTACCAAACTCCAGTTTCAGTTTAAGTTCAAGTATTAGCAGAGAATGTTCAGAAGGTCCCCTGGTCCCTCAGTTCTCGGGTCTGCCTTCTCTCGCTGGTTAGTTTTCACTCCTCTATCCTCTTATCCCCCAGTGCCCTAATCTTACCCTGGTGGTATCTGGTTTTCTCTAATGAAAATTGTAAAGGGTTATCAACGGAGCCCAGACTAATCATGGAATGAATACACAGCACATTGTCTGCCCTGCTGGTGTCCTGGGAAGATTATTCTCCTTCATTTGTGTTTCCCACAGGTTACTTTTTTGTATCTGCTGCAGTGTGAATGTTTCCTTCAAAAGTTCACGTCTTAGAATCTTAGTCCCCACTTCATGTGCTAATGCTTTCTGGGAGGTGGGGACTTTGGGAGGTATTAGGGTTAGATGAGGTCATAGGAATGTGGCCCCTATAATGGGATTAGTGACTTTTAAGAACAGTAAACCAGAAGCAAACCAGCAGCTTTCTCTGTCTCTCCATGACACCCTGTCATGTTATGGTAGCAGGAAGGTCCTCGCCAGATACCAGTGCCACACTCTTGGACTT
Organism: Sciurus vulgaris; assembly: GCF_902686455.1. Taxonomy (NCBI): domain Eukaryota; kingdom Metazoa; phylum Chordata; class Mammalia; order Rodentia; family Sciuridae; genus Sciurus; species Sciurus vulgaris. The sequence continues at coordinate 191,350,845 of NC_136461.1, forward strand.
CCCAGACTACAGAATCCGAGCAACATGCACCTCTATTCTTTATAAATTAATCATCACATGGTATTCAGTTATAGTACAGCAAATGAACTAAGATGCTATCTTTTGATGGTATTTTGATTATTGATTACTATTACTGTGCTTGTAAAATGCACTGGAATCTGTCTTTATTTTGCTTATATTTGATTTGGCATGCTCTCCAGTTTTAAGCCAATCATTTCAAGACATCCCACCTTTTCACAGATGGAAATACACAGGATTATTAAAATGGGTTTATGGTCTGCCTATATTAGGGTCTGAAGAAGTTGAAGGACTCAAGTGTGAAAGGCCTTTTCAGTCAGGAAGAAGTCAGAATGTGAACAACAGTGTCTGTGCTTGAAATATGTCCACCATTGTCAGTTATATGGCTTTGGGAGCGGGAGAAAGATTTTATAAAGCTGAATCTGATGAGGTCATACAGGAGAACAGATTCTGCCACAGTATCTTTTTTTTACAGAAGCTCTTCTTTCTTGCTAAAAACTATGGAATCAAAATCAAGAGCAGCTTCCAGTTTGTTCACAGAAGAGACCAGAATATCAGAGCTATTTTAAGATTAGGATAGATCGATGTCATCTCTGGGTCCCCACAGTCAAAACATGTGGATGAAGTGGTGACTAGGGTTTCACTGTATTGAATGAAGTCCTGTGCAGGTCAGTATAGCTGCCATCAAAGAGACCCATGCATGAGCAAGTCTAATGGGAAGAGGGAACTAGTGGTTGTGGTTATGTAGTACAAGTTCTCTGGAGAAACATGAAGCTGGAAATCCATCTCTAAGGAAAAATGGCCAAAGAGAAAGATCAGACTTAAAGTGTAGAAGAGAATTCATTGACATCAAAGAAGGAGACACAAGTTAAAGTAGAATGTAAGAAACTTAGCCTGGCTGAGATCAATGGATTTCAAAGGCTGGTAGATCAGAAAAGTTTGCAATGTTTAGGATTACAAATTGAGACAGTGGCCTTCACTTAGCAGAAACACAAGAAGACAGATAATAGGTAAGAGCACCAGGTGCAGGTTTGGGGTTAGGGAAATTGAATTTGTCTTAACTATGGTCCAGCAAACCAGAGGAAGACAGACACAGAGCAGTAAACCTTCTCTTAGACACAATCTTCCCAGTCAGAGAAGAGAATGAAAACAGGGAGGATAGAGGATGATTGACTCAAAGGCATTATTAACTCCTGGTCAGGAGAAATGGCACAAAACTCCCCAATCTCCACCCCTGGGGAAAGGTCACCAAGATACCTCACAGAGAGAAGGTAAGCTGGCATCCTGTGGTCTGTGTCTGGCCTGCAAGTTGCTTCTGCTTGTCCTTTTCTGTATATTTATGCGTTAGTCAGCTTTTATTGCTGTAACAAATGCCTGAGATGAATTAACTTACAAAGAGAAAAAATTTTATCTTGGCTCACAATTTGGGCATGGTCAGGTGGCCTATTATTTTGGGGCTCATGACAAGGCAGTGCCTCATGGAGGAAGCACTTAACAAAGGAAGCTGCTTGCTTCATGGTGACTAGAAAAAAAAATAGAGATGAAGAGACCAGTGTTCCACAATCCCCTTTGAGGACATGTTCCCAGGTGACCTCAAACCTCCCACTGGCTCCAGTCCTGACAGATTTCTACCACCTTCCAATAGCATTTGTTAGGGACCAAGCCTTCAACACATGGGCCTTTTAGGGATATTCCAGATCAACACTACAGAAGTTTAAAAATGTATTAATTGGAAGACATTCTGAAACTGAAAGATTTCTCTAAGTGTCTGAAAAAGGAGAGGATCTGGAAAATCTGGAAGCAAATTCCTGCACAGCAATAATCATGTGGAGCTGACAGGGAGCTGTCTTCTTTGGAGAAAGCACAACTTCACCAGCCGATTTGCCAAATAAACTCCCCATTTCAGGTCTGCTTCATTCACTTGCTTTAGCTGCTTGACCACATACATAGTCATTGGAATTGGTTAAAGGTAAGCATGACGGGGGCTATGTGCTATTTATCTAGAGTGGTGTATGTGTGTGTGTGTGTGTGTGTGTGTGTGTGTGTGTGTGTCTTTATACATCTCACAGTGCACCTGCTGTGTACTGAGCTAAGTCAATGGGAGACTTGAAGACAGCAGCCCTGGGCTTTGCTTTCGAAGAGCCTGTGTTCTAGGAGGGGCTATATACAAGTACACAGCTAAAATGTGATCAAACTCAGACATAGAAGTCAAGGGCCTTGGAAATCTGAGCAGGGCAAGTCCACTTCAATCTGAGGGAACTAGGATGGTTTCACTGAAGAGGAGACGATTTTCTAAATTAGCAGTTTTAATTTTAAATGCCCCAGAATTTCAGAACTTCATGCAGGTGGTGGTTAATATAGAATCTCTGGGTGGGTTAGCTTTCTGCAACTGTAAGAAAATATCTAAGAAAATCAACTTAAAGGAGGGAAGATTTATTTTGGCTCATGGTTTCAGAAGTTTCAGTTCACAGTCCCTTGGATCCCTTGTTTCTGGGTCGTGGTGAGGCAGAGCATTGTGGTGGGGTGTGTGAGATGGAGCAAGCTACTTGCTTCATGTGGCCTAGAAGGAGAAAGAGAAGGAGGGGGAGGCTAGGGAGAAGATATACCATTCAACAACTTGCACCCAGATACTACTTCCCCCAACTAGGCCCCACCTCTTGAGGTTTCTACTTCCCAATAGTTCCACCAGCTGTGGACCAAACCCTCAACACTCAAGCCTTTGGGGGCACTCAAGATCCGAACTTCAGCACTGGGCAAACTCCCTTGATACCTAACTATGACATCTATTTGCCCATTCTTGATGGCTCTTGTCACACTTCTAGTTGCAAAGTAGTGCAATTAATTCAGACTTTGGCATACACATTTTGGCACACCAACTCAATGTGTCTTGGTCTGCTGAACATCTTTTGCTTTTCTGCACCCTTTTACTGAACTGCTTTTTAAAGTTTTGTTTAGGATCCATCTATGACCTAGTGAGAAAATTTCACTTGTGACAACTTGCTTCCTTTCCTGATTGTTAGAACATGTTCTTAAATAATGATAAAAGCAGTTAATAATATGCTAACCTGCTTTGTGTCTTCATGGGAGCTAAGGAAAAATCACAGGGCCCACAGCAGAGTCAATTCAAAGTGACTCAAAGTCACTTTATCTACTCCATCTAGACCTACCTCTCACTCAATATCAGTACTTCCTTTCACTCTTCCTTTTTTTCTGCATCGAATACGGGTTTGAGAATTGTGCCTGGCAGACATAGCAGGAGAAATGATGTCTGGGAAGGGACAGAACTGTTTCCCTGCTTTTATTTGCACTGGTGAAATTTTTAAATGAACTTCATTTCTGAAAATACCTGGGTTTAGGGAAGGGAAGTGTTTATTCCACTTTTTCCTCCCACTGTTGGCAGAGTTTAGTCACTCTGAAGCACAACTTAGGTCCTTCAGATCATGGCACTTCAGTGATGATTGGAGTGGTTGCTGAGGTCCAGATTAAGCTGTCTTCCCTGCCCAGGTGATGGAGAAGGAAGGGAGCCAGAGAACGGGTGGTACTTGAGTAGGGTCACATATTAAGTGTACCCAGTACTGTGGACTTGCCCGGCACTTCCCCGCGTACTTCCTTGGCCCATTGGCTTGGTGCCTAACCTCTCCTAGGAGATGATTTTAACATTCTCATTTTAGAGAGAAACACTGGTGGCTAAGCCAGGGTGTCTTATGAGAGTCTGGATTTGAATCCAAGTCTGTCTGCTTCCGAGGATGAGAACAGTTTCCTTTTTAAAACAGCATCACCATGTACAATGTTCTCACCCCACCAGAGTCTGAGAGGTGAAGGGGCAGGGAAGAGCATTGCTCTCATTCCTGGTAGGCATTAAAAACATTATATTAAAGAGAATTCCAGGTGGGAGATCCAAGATGGCAGACTAGAGGGTGACTGCATCTCCCGTTGCTCCAGAACTCAGGATTCAAGAAGGGGAGGCATTGAGAGACTTGGACTAACATAGGGTCATGGGGTGAGTCTCTCCCACTGGGTGAAGCTCGGCTCAGGCAGTAGGCCCGGACAGGGGCAGCTTCTCGGAGCAGGGTAGGGCAGCGAGAGTCTTTCCCAGGAAGCCCTGCTCCCTCCAGAGGCAGGCTTGTTCCTCAGCCAGCTTCTTGGGGCAGGCCCCTCAGTGAGAGCCTTTACACACAGAGCCAGCTCCAAGCCCTGGAACCAGTAGCAGGCTAGGGGCAGCTTTCTTCGGAAGCAATGCATTATCAAGTTCCTCCAAGACTTCAGGCTACTGAAGGCTGGGAGGTGATATACTGGAAATCTACAGGGACACTATAAGCCAATAGAGAAAATCTGCAGTATCTCAGAGTCCCACTGATATCTGACCAATATGAGAAAACAAGGGAAGAAAATATCCCAAACGAACCCAGATACTATATCAATAAAACCCAATGACAGCACAGAAGAAGAAATGTGAGAAAGGGAGTTCAGAATGTACATAATTAAAACAATCAGGGAGGCAAATGAGGAGATGAAAGAGCAAATCCAGGCATTAATGATTGTACCAATCAACAGTTAAAAGAGCAAATACGGGAAACAAGAGATTGTTTCAATAAAGAGTTAGAGATATTGAAAAAAAAATAAAACAGAAATCCTTGAAATGAAGGAAACAATAAACAAAGTTAAAAACTCCATAGAAAGCCTAACCAATAGGATAGAACACCTGGAAGAGAGAACCTCAGACATTGAAGACAAAATATTTAATCTTAAGTTGACCAAACAGAGAAGATGGTAAGAAATCATGAACAGAATCTACAAGAACTATGGGATATCATGAAAAGGCCAAATTTAAGAATTATTGGGATTGAGGAAGGCTTAGAGAAACAAACCAAAGGAATGAACAATCTATTCAATGAAATAATATCAGAAAATTTCCCAAATCTGAAGAATGAAATGGAAAACCAGGTACAAGAGGCTTGAAGGACTCCAAATATACAAAATTACAACAGACCCACACCAAGGCACATTATTATGAAAATACCTAACATACAAAATGAAGACAGAATTTTAAAGGCTCTGAGAGAAAAGAATCAAATTATATTCAGGGGGAAACCAATAAGAATATCAGCAGATTTTTCAATCCAGACCCTAAAAGCTAGAAGGGCCTGGAACAACATTTACCAAGCTCTGAAAGAAAACGGATGCCAATCAAGAATCTTATACCCAGCAAAACTTACTTTCAGATTTGACGACAAAATAAGATCCTTCCATGATAAACAAAAGCTAAAAGAATTTACAAAAAGAAAGCTGGCATTACAAAACATTCTCAGCAAAATATTCCATGAGGAAGAGATGAAAAACAATGATGCAAATCAGCAACAGGAGGAACTAGCCTAAAGGAATAGACAAATAAAGGAGAAACCAAATCATGTCAAAAACAAAAATGAGTCAAATGACTGGGAATACAAATTATATCACAATAATAACCCTGCATGTTAATGGCCTGAACTCATCAATCAAAAGACATAGACTGGCAGATTAGATTAAAAAGAAAAATCCAATAATATGCTGCCTGCAAAGATGCATCTCATAAAAAGAGATACCCATAGACTAAAGGTGAAAGGATGGGAAAAAACATACCATGCACACGGACACAGCAAAAAAGCTGGAGTATCCATCCTCATTTCAGATAATGTGGACTTTAAGCCAAAACTAGTCAGAAGGGATAAAGAAGGACATTACATACTGCTTAAGGGAAGCATAAATCAGCAAGACATAACAATCATAAATATCTATGCCCCGAACATTGGCTCATCCATGTAGGTCAAACAAATCCTTCTCAATTCCAGAAATCAAATAGACCACAACACAATAATACTAGGTGATTTTAACACACCTCTCTCACCACTGGATAGATCCTCCAAACAAAAATTGAATAAAGAAACCATAGATCTCAATAACACAATCAACAATTTAGACTTAACCGACTTATATAGAATATACCACCCAACAAAGAATGAATACACTTTCTTCTCAGCAGCACATGGATCCTTCTCTAAAATAGACCATGTTTTATGCCACAAAGCTACTGTTAGCAAATACAAGAAGATAGAGATGCTACCTTGTACTCTATCAGATCATAATGGACTGATTAGAAATAAATGACAGAATAAAAAACAGAAACTTCTCCAATACCTGGAGATTAAATAATACACTATTATACGAAGAATGGATAACAGAAGACATCAGGAGGGAAATAAAAAAATTCTTAGAAGTAAATGAGAACAAAGACACATCATATCAAAATCTCTGGGACACTATGAAAGCAGTACTGAGAGGAAGATTTATTTCATGGGGCGCATTAAACAAAAGAAGTAGAAATCAACAAATAAACGACTTAACACTACAGCTCAAAGCCCTAGAAAAAGAAGAGCAGACCAACACCAAAAGTAGTAGAAGACAGGAAATAGTTAAAATCAGAGCTGAAACAATGAAATTGAAACAAAAGAAACAATTGGAAAAAATTAACAAAATAAATAGTTGGTTCTTTGAAAAAATAAACAAAATTGATAAACCCTTAGCCACACTAACAAAGAGAAAGAGGGAAAAAACTCAAATTACTAAAATTCGGAATGAACAAGGAAATATCACGACAGAGTGAAATACAAAACATAATTAGAAACTGTTTTGAAAATCTATATTCTAACAAAACAAAAAACCTTGAAGACATCAACAAGTTTCTAGAGACATACAAATTACTTAAACTGAATGAGGAGGACATACACAACTTAAATAAATCAATTTCAATCAATGAAATAAAAGAGGTCATCAAAAGCCTACCAACAAAAAAAGTCCAGGAACAGGTGGGTTCTCAGCCGAGTTCTACAAAACCTTTAAAGAAGAGCTCATTCCAATACTCCTAAAAGTATTCCAAGAAATAGAAGAGGAGGGAACTCTCCCAAACTCATTCTATGAAGCCAATATCACCCTGATACCTAAACCAGACAAAGACACATCGAGGAAAGAAAATTTCAGACCAATATCCTTAATGAACATCGACACAAAAATTCTCAACAAAATTTTAGCAAATCGCATACAAAAATATATTAGAAAGATAGTGCACCACGATCAAGTGGGTTTTATCCCAGGGATGCAAGGTTGGTTCAACATTTGGAAATCTATAAATGTAACTCACCATATCAACAGACTTAAAGTCAAGAATCACATGATGATTGTGATAGATCCAATAAATGCATTTGATAAAATAGAGCATCCCTTCATGCTCAAAGCACTAGAAAAAATAGGGATAGTGGGAACATTCCTTAACATTGTAAAGGCCATCTATGCTAAGCCCATAGCTAATATCAATCTAAATGGTGAAAAACTGAAAGCATTCCCCCTAAAATCTGGAACAAGGCAGGGATGCCCTCTTTCACCACTTCTATTTAACATTGTCTTTGAAATTCTAGTCAGAGCAATTAGACAGACAAAAGAAATTAAAGGGATACAAATAGGAAAAGAAGAACTCAAACTACCACTATTTAATGATGACATAATTAATATTTAGAGAAACCGAGAAATTCCACCAGAAAACTGTTAGAACTCATAAGTGAATTCTGTAAAGTAGCAGGATATAAGATTGATGCCCATAAATCCAATGCATATTTAAACATAACCAATGAATCTTCAGAAAGAGAAGTTAGGAAAACTACCCCATTCACAATAGCCTCAAAGAAATAAAATATTTGGGAATCAATCTTACAAAAGAGGTGAAAGACCTCTACAATGAGAACTACAGAACATTACAGGAAGAAATTAAAGAAAACCTTAGAAAATGGAAAGATCTCCCATGTTCTTGGATAGGAAGAATTAATATTGTCAAAATGGCCATACTACCTAAAGTGTGATACAGATTCAATGCAATTCCAATTAAAATCCCAATGATGTACCTCACAGAAATAGAGCAAACAATCATGAAATTCATCTGGAAGAATAAGAAACCCAGAATAGCTAAAGCAATCCTTAGCAGAAAGAGCGAAGCAGGGGGTATTGCAGTACCAGATCTTCAACTCTACTACAAAGCAATAGTAACAAAAACGGCATGGTATTGGCACCAAAATAGAAAGGTAGATCAATGGTACAGAATAGAGGACATGGACATAAACCCAAATAAATACGATTTTCTCATACTAGACAAAGGGGCCAAGAACATGTAATGGAGAAAAGATAGCCTCTTCAACAAATGGTGTTGGGAAAACTGGAAAACCATATGCAACAGAATGAAATTAAACCCCTATCTCTCACCCTGCACAAAACTCAACTCAAAATTGATCAAGGACCTCAGAATCAGACCAGAGACCCTGCGTCTTATAGAAGAAAAAGTAGGTCCAAATCTTCAACATGTCGGCTTAGGATCAGACTTCCTTAACAGGACTCCCATAGCACAAAAAATAAAAGCAAGAATCAACAACTGGGATAGATTCAAACTAAAAAGCTTTCTCTCAGCGAAGGAAACTATCAGTAATGTGAAGAGAGAGCCTATAGAGTGAGAGAATATCTTTGCCACTCATACTTCAGATAGAGCGCTAATTTCCAGAATCTATAAAGAACTCAAAAAACTCTACACCAAGAATACAAATAATCCAATCAACAAATGGGCTAAGGAAATGAACAGACACTTCACAGAAGAAGATGTACAAGCAATCAACAGATATATGAATAAAATGTTCAACATCTCTAGTAATAAGAGAAATGCAAATCAAAACTACCCTAAGATTTCATCTCATCCCAATTAGAATGGTGATTATCAAGAACATAAGCAACAATAGGTGTTGGTGAGGATGTGGGGAAAAAGGTACATTCATACATTGCTGGTGGGGCTGCAAATTAGTGCAGCCACTCTGGAAAGCAGTATGGAGATTCCTCAGAAAGCTTGGAATGGAACCACCATTTGACCTAGCTATCCCACTCCTTGGCCTATACCCAAAGAACTTAAAATCAGCATATTACAGAGATACAGCCACATCAATGTTCATAGCTGCTGAATTCACCATAGCTAGATTGTGGAACCAAACTAGATGTCCTTCAATTGATGAATGGATAAAGAAACTGTGGCATATATATAGAATGGAATATTACTCTGCCATGAAGAATGATAAAATCATGGCATTTGCAGGCAAATGGATGAAATTGGAGAATATCATGCTAAATGAGATAAGCTAATCTCAAAAAAACCAAAGGATGAATGATCTCACTGATAAGCAGATGATGACATATAATGGGGGTTGGGAGGGGTTAGCATTAGGGTTAGGGTTAGGTTTAGGGTTAGGGTTAAAGAGGGTGGCAAGAATGGAGGAAGGAAGGACTGTATAGAGGGAAAAGAGGGGTGGGAGGTGTGGGGGGGAAGGGAAAAAGTAACAGAATGAATCAAACAACATTACCTTTGTAAATTTATGATTACACAAATGGTATGCCTTGACTCCATGTACAAACAAAGAAACAACATGTATTCCATTTGTTTACAATGAAAAAAAGAGAATTCCACAGCCCCCCACCCCAGGAGCCTGCTCGCTCCTGGTGAGGAGCTCCTGTTCTGTTCCAGCTGCAGCAGCACCGCTCAGTTTTGTCATTTATCAAGTCAGTCAATAAGATCTTGTCTCCCCAGAGCCTGCCACAGTGCCTGCCTATAGCTGGACATTGTCTATTCCAGGCTGAGTGGAGAAATGACTCCCCACTTACATGGTGAGAGGATATTTGCAGAGATTTCCTTCTCCCTCTCTTCAGATGGAACACCTTCCTCTGTAAAAAATGTGTATAATTTTTCATAATCCTAAAAGTTATATGTCCAGATTATTGAACATTTTAGATAAGATTAAATTATCAAAGATTAAATAAATTTTTAAAATAAAGAAATTTAGCTTGCAGTTATAAAGTAAGCAAGAATATCTGCCTATGATGCACATACATGGGTGAAAAATCAGGGTACAATTTTTGAATGATAGAAATCAGGTTTTAGCACATGAAATATGTTTTGAATGTGACTTTCATATAGCTCTATTCTACTAGAAGAATAAATTAGAATATGCTTAGGAAAACATTTAAAAGGACACACAGAATACACTTCAGTGATGGAGAGTGGAACCTATCAAAATGGGCTTTGCCTGTTGCTTTATATTACTCTAGTTATATTCATTTTTATTAAGTTTTAGTATTATAGTTACAGAATGACTTTTATTTTATGATTTTATAATTAAACAAAGCAGCATCAATTCCTTGTACCAAAGATAACCAATTTTACACTGTTAACGTTTCATTTTTAAAAATTTGGATCTAACCAAATGGAGTTTTTTTTACCTTAATATTTTCCCCTTCATGTCTTAAGTGCTTTTTCATATCATTAAAACTTCCTTGAAAATATTATTTTTAGGTATGTAGCACTTCATCATCTGAGTCCTTCATAATTTAGCTATCTCTCAGGTATGAAAATCATAGATTATTTTCATGTTCCTCAATGATAAAAAAGTGCTTTCCAAGAGTCTCAGACAGACTCCTTCGTTTGCATTTCTATTTCATTAGATCATATCTCTTGAAGTGGAATTAGTCATGGAATATGGACACTCATGATATGTGTTGCTGTAGACCTTCTTGGCTGGGCATACCAACCTTCGTGGCCCGCAGATTTTGTGTCAGCAGATGCACAATATGGCCTGCAGCGTGTCATGCCTGCTGTGGTAGAGGGAGGACGTGGAAGTGCGTCCTTTCTAGCAGTGTGTAATAATGCTGGAGTTTCAGGATGGCTTGGGTGAATGCGCAAAGGCAGAAAGTATCTGCTTTAGGTTTCCCTGAGCTGGCAGGACCCTCTTTTGCCAGACCCACACTCCTTTTCCGTTAGACTATAAATTGTCCAATTTATTCAAAAAAGATTCCTAACTAGTTCCATTTTTCACTATGAATTTTTCCAAAGCATCATCAACATGCAGTTTGTCATTTAAAAACAACTTTGTCAGTTAGTGAGAAATAACAAAATTATTTATTGTTTCAATACTTGGATTCTTTATGAAGTGAGATTTGTTTGTGTGTTTACTGATAATTTGCATTTTGAGAGTTGAGTATTTATTTCCTTGGCCTATCTTTTTCCACTGGAGATTTTCTCATTGATTTATAAAAACTAATTATATGTAATAGATACTTGTCTTTTCTATCTTAAACATTGCAAATGTTTTCTGTATTACATATTTGCCCAATAGCTTTATTTACACTGTGTCATGATATATTAAAATTTAAATTTTCATGGAACAAATTCTATTAAAAAATTCCTTTCTGCTTTTTTGCGTTTATGCTCATAAGGTTTTTGTTTGTTTGTTTGTCTTTTCCTATAACTTAACTATTCACTAATATCACCTCTGGGTCTTGATTATTTCTTACATTTCACTCTCAAATCCAGATTTCATTCTGATGTATGTGTGAAACAAGAATCGAATGTGATGTATTTTCCTAGAATAATTCAATTTCTCATTTGCAGCCTTCTTCCTCCCATTGCCCATGTGGCTGGATCATGAACGGAGATAACTGATGGAAAAGGAAGAAGTGCCAAGGCCCATGTGCTGGAAATGGGGTGCTCACCTTGCTTTTGTCCTGCAAGGATGCATTTAATACACCATTGAGTCTCCTAAAAGGACTGCTTTTCAGACTGCCTGGAGTCCTCATTAATTCTAGACCATCAGTAGTGGTACTTATCTCCTTCATGCTACTGAATATTATTTTTGCTGCTGTAAGATGTGATTTTTTTTTCTCTTTTGTTTTAATTCCCATAGTCACCCATGATACTCTTTTCAAAAGAGGTGGATGAAATTGACTTCCAGCTTCCCCTCTGCCCTGGAATAGAAGCCCTGCTTTCATGATAAATTGCACAGAAAAAAAGGCAGCAGGAGTTGCTTGTACCAAAATGAGAGTGGCTTTTGGCTCTGCTTCAGTGACTTTGTTCCACATTTCTTTCTGAGCTCTCAGAGAAAAGTGATAATGAGAGTTTAATCTCTAGACTTGTGCCATCAGCTCTATTTTCCTTGGAATATTTTAAATCCTACAGAGCCTCAATTTCAGCCACTAGACACAGCACTTTCATGGTAGTTCTTCCCTGGGGTGGAAATAATCAGATGGTAAAAATCCAAGGTTTGCCATATTTTCCAGCTGTGTGGTTGGGTATGTTTTCATTATTTTGAAAAGGTTGGGGGGTGACACAAAGAAGCTTAGTAGGAGTGAGATGAAGGACAGAGGGAAGCTATTCTTCAATTTACTGGAACTCAGCTGCCCTCTGGTATAGTACTCACGATCTCTGTGAACGTTGCTACTTTGATCTTCACATTTCTCTGGGTTTTCTGCTCTTGTGTAGTATAGACGCCTGGCATCATGGAAAATGACCTCAGACTTCAGCAAAGCTCCTGTGTTGCCCTCGATGTGGAATCATATGAACTAAGGATTCCTTCAGGAGACTCCTTCTTGGAAAAAGTAAAGAATAGTGTGACTAGAGGGAGTGTTGAGGCACAACAACTGTGCTTTTCCAACATTTTGAAAGCAGTAACTTCCCTGTTCCAACTCTTATGCAAATAACACTTTTAATTACCACATGAAATGTGGGATCCAGATTGTATCATACTCACATTTGTGTTAACCAAATCAAGTCTGACTTCAAGCATCTTCTTGAGAATATTAATGCAAAGTCCACTTTTCTACTCTTCTTCTGATTCTCCCTACAATCAACCCGGCTCTGGGGCTAATATGACTCTGGTCATTTGAGTCATTGCTATCCTGGCTTCCTGATCCATCAGGAGAGGAAGCTTCTGGCTGCAGCTCTTCCTTTTATTTCCTTCTCAGCCGCCAAGCATCTTTGCTGAGGTTACAGAGGTCCTGTACTTAAATCCCATCCCTGACAAGTATCCACGCCGCCAGCCCCTGATGAGGACTGGCTTAGGACTGGCTTGCCCCAAAGAGAAAGTGCTTGTCAAGGGCAACTAGCATTGCCCTTTTAGCCACATTCAGGGGATTGAATATTGCTCAGGAGCCTAGGAGCTTCCCCTGCCAATCTTCAAACACGGGTCTCTGTTATTTTCCCTTTTCAGGTGATTCAACTTAATTTCAACATATGTCTAGAGCTTTGAACTTCAAACATCTCTTTATGAAATATCATTAGGGTATTTTGCTTCTGGCTCTTGGAGGGGCGGATGGAAGAAGGGACAGCAAAAGACCTGAAGGATTAGGCAATGCAGACTTAGAGTGTAGGTCTGACTATTTTCCTTTGGGGTGGGAATAATACACACACACACACACACACACACACATAATAATAATAATAATGATACTACATATATAAAATTTTTCTATAACATTAGCTGGGAGGAGAAAATCACCCTATTCAATTTTTAATGGGTAACATTATTACATTAAATTTTCAAGAAATCACCAGTGGGCTGCCAATATACCAAACAGATAAAATCAGAGATGCTGTGTTAGAAATGGAATGGAGCACAGAAGCCCTTCCCACTTGGTGTCCTGGTTACTTCTCAGTGGCTCCTGAGTTACCATGAGGAGGCTTGGGGGATGCAAGAGGGTTTCTGTGGATCTCAATTTAAAAGCGATTGCTGAGCATTCCTGACAACTTCTCTTCAGGTCTACACACATTTGTTCTGACAGTATGGCCTAAGAAAGTGAGAATGGCTGAAGAGGGACAGATCCAATAGACATCTAGACACCTTGGGTGCCCAAAGTAACGTGATATGGTGGATTATTTGAGAGAGGGGGAAGGATTTGGCTAAGGCATATGCTTTCTAAATGACATCCTCAAGGAATAAAGATGTCCTCTTAGGCATTTTAGTTTTTCTTAACAGAGGCATAGACCTTCTATAGTGTTCTTACTATGCATTAGGCTGAGTTTATGAGCAACATCTAAAATTTATAGAGCACTTACTATGTGCTAGGTACTCTTTCAATAGCATTGCATATAGTATCATTTATTCATTTTTACTTATAACTATTTAAGTATGCTGGGAATGTTCTAAGAACTTAATGAGTATTAGCTAATTCACACTTTGTAAGAACCTTTGAAAATAGATAGCATTGTGATCCTCCCTATTTTCCATATGAGGAAGATGAGGCACAGAAAGGTGTAGGGAATTGTCCAGGATTACACAACTGGCTGCCCGCAGAGTTGAGGTTTGAACAGTGCCATCATGGTTTCAGAGTTAAAGTCCTTCACTTCTACACATTATCCCATGATGGAATACAGTTCATTTAGTCATCCCTAGGAGGTGGGTAACACATCTCCATTTTACAGATGATGAAACTGTTATCCAACGCATTCCAGTAATTTTCGTGTAATCGTATTACTGTTGGAAGGAAGAAATATAAATTCAAATCCACTTATTTGGAGTCCAGAGTCTATATAGCAGCAATAGAATTTGAAAGCTAAATTTGTGTAAAGACATCCTGTTTGTAAGGACAGAAAAAAGTACACCCAAATCTGCCACCCACTTCCAGGATTTTTAACTCAGTAAATATATAACAAATTATGAGTTTACCTAAATGTTTTGGGAACCTGTTTAAAAATTTCCCTGATTGTAGGGAATAAGGTGATATTAGCAATGGCTGGCATTTACTATATTCTAGTAAGTAGTATTAATATATGCATATATTTTTTCATTTATCAATATAATACATGATCAAAATTCACCAGAATCCCGCAGTCCTGGAGAGCCACCCATAGCTCTGGAGGGCATCTTTAGAGATATCTTTCTCCACACATTTTAAGCACACCCCATATGCCCACTCATACAATTTTATGTAAATGGAATCAAACTAAAGATACTATTTGTAACCTGCTTTTATCTATTCATTCCTTCAGTCAAAATGTTTACTGAAAGCTTAACATTTTCAGAATGATAGGCTTGAACAATGTATTTTATGCATTTTCCTATTTTGATGAACAGATCAATGTTTACATGGGCAATGACTCGTATTATCAGAATAAGCAAGGTTATTTTGCAGGAGTAAATTAACCCCTGCAACTCAGTAGCTTTATGAAATGAGAATTATTTCTTGCTCACACAGTTGATTCTGGGGTCAGTGACCCTAGATAATGATTTGGAGACTCAAGCTTCTGTCTTCTGGTTCTTATCTCAGTGAGAGACTTCTGCTCACTGCAGCTGGGGAAGGATGCTGAAACATCACACAGAGGATGTCCATGGCCTCGCTCTATAAGTAAAACAAAACTTGTGACTTCCAGGGCTCTTACCAGAAGCAATCAGAAGGTGCTGCCTAACTTGAGGCAGACTAGGACACATAGCCCTCTGTGTGCCCCAAGGAAAGTCCTCCCAACAATCACCTCTTCCAGCATTGCAAGGAGCTGAGATATCGCTGGTGATGACTCATGATCCCACAGGTCTGGCTTTCCTGGGAGGAACCTTCCTGCTCATAGTTCCCCAGACTCCTGGCTGTGGAATAAGCCTCAGCAAAATCTCCTGTGTCACTCCTCTTACCTGGAGCTGCTTCTGATCTGACTCAACCTTGACTGACTTAGCACCTCTTACCAGCAGTCTTCATGCTGTCCTGCCAATGTTTTTCAGCATTAGCAAAGTTATCCTCCAAACAGAGAAAATTAATGGTGGCTTTTGCATTTCTTGGGTTCAAAATATTCATTATAGTTTTTACCGGTCATTTTTTCTTCTCTTGTGGATTGTATATTCACATCTTTGCTGACTATGTTTCCTCTTTTGATTAGCAGACTTTCCCAAATGTTTCTTCAATAACAGTTCTGTTTGATATTCCTTTGCCATTTTTGGACTTCAAAGGGTAATCATTTCTTTCAGTATATTAGATTTGGGGAACAAAGATGCTTGCAGGTAAGCATATTACTAAGTCACCAACTAGGAGTTGGGGTAATCACTATGAGAAAGATGGGAAAGGCGAACTCTTAGGGCCATTCCTTCTCTTTGGACCCAGGAGGACAAGCCCTTTTAAATATAAGGAGCGTGTGGAGGTGCAAGTATTTTGAATATGAACAGTTATTAGGGATTTTCAGTGGCATTTGTTAATCATTTCTGCCTTTGTTATACTCTTTTATCAACTGTTCTTTTTAGACCCATCTGTGGCTCATCACACCCTCTGAAAGGAAGAAAGAGAGTGGCTGAAGACAAAAAGAGTCGGAGGGGGGATGGGAATCAGGACTGTGCCATATTGCTTCCATAACAGTGAAAGAAAGATTGCCAACAGAAAGGTTCGATTTTCCTTTTGAACCTGACAGATGGAAAAGCAGCAGCAGAAGCATTTTAACCAAAGAAAACGAGGCAAAAATATAAGATAGTTTTAGACAAATGGTCATAATTTGCTGAGTGTTAAAACTGGAAGAAAAGATAGTTTGAGGGTGGTTTGGACCCAGAAATGGAAATGAAGATTTGCAAGTCAATTTGATTGGCAATAGCTCCTGGAGAATTGGGTTGAGATAGATTCTGTGACAAATTCCACATGCAATGATTTAAGAGTCCTGTTGGTCACCTTATGATGGCCGCGTAGGTTCAGGAAGGGAAGGGAGCCAAAACGGGTGCCATATCTTGCCTTTCTTTGGTTAGAATGTGACTCCCTATTGTGGTACATGATAGGAAGGATCTTCTCTGGGATAAGATTGAATAAAGGTGAATGTAGGATATTGGGAAAAACAAGACATCTGAATGTAGGCTCCACCCACTCCTGATATCTGCTTGGTTGATATGGGAACAAAAGTTTTTTAATTTTTTTGAGTGGGAACTTATCATTCTTTCCAGTTCTCTATAGACCATGGGCTGCTGTCATGAATTCACTCACATGTGATCAGAAATGTCAGGTCTGTTTGAAAATTGCTTATTACTGAAAGACATCCGTGAGTCATGGATGTATGTTTCGTGGTACATAAATTATTCCCTGACTATCAATGAAGTCCTTGGGGGAGTTTCATTCATCTTTCAAGTTGGTCCTATTCTGTGTCTTATTTCCAGAGATTTTAATAAAGAGCAAACAAGTATACTAATTCTTTTATTCACTTTGCATGTATTTTTAGTTCCTCCTAAGTACAAAGTACTAGTATTTTCAGTATCTCTAGAGTAATAAAACATAGTTTTCACATGTGAGGAGCTTATACTCATTGAGGAACAGGGATTACACAAAGGGAAACCTAAAATGTATACACAATATATAGAAAAGTTTCTCTGATAACAAAACATACAAATTTACTAGCAGGTGGGTGCTCAGGAAGTATTTTGCAATGGGAATAAAAATTAAATGTGGATAAGAAAGGAGTAAGAAAATGTGCATTCCTTCTGGGTTGGGGTGGGAATAAGTGCAGCAGAAAGAGAATGAGCCTGTTGGGTAACTGTCTTGATGGAGAGGAGCACATATTTGAACAGGGCCATCCTGGGCATTCGGGTTGTTTTGGAATGCGTCTGAGTTAAGTCAAATCACAGCCCTGTGGAGCTTCTGAACACTTCTGGTGTCCTAGGTTTAACTCTGGAGATCTCATTCTGATCAAAAATGGTATGCCTCTACTTCATGTACAAACAGAGAAACAAGATGTATCCCATTTGTTTACAATAAAAATAAATTTAAAAAAAATCATTCCCCAAGTTTGTTCTTCTGGCAGCTCATGCTCCAGAATGTCTCCAGATCTGCGTTTCTCAAACTGCTTTAGAGTGCTGAAAATATGCTTTAATAGATCAACCTGGGCCATATTTTTCTTTTTAACATTTTAATATATTGGTCTGAAATAAAATAGTGTTCTAGTCTGCTCTTTCACTGATGCAACTTAAAGACCCTACAACAACAACTGTAGAGGAAGAAAGGTTTATTTAGGGGCTCACGGTTTCAGAGGTCTCAATCCATAGTCAGCAGACTCCATTCTTCAGGGCTCATGGCGGAGGAGTGTGGCAGAGGGAAGCAGCTCACATGGTGACCAGAAAGCAGAGAGAGAGAGAATTCACTGGCCAGATACAAATATATACCCCAAAGCCACGGCTCAACTCCCCCCTCCTCCAGCCACACTCTACCACTTTAGTTACCACTCAGTTAATCCCTAGCAGGGATTATTCACTGATTAGGTTAAGTTTGTAACACAGTCATTTCTCTTCTGAACTTTCTTGCATTGTCTCGCATGTGAGTTTTTATGGGACATCACATCTAAACTATAAGTAGTTTATGTATGTGTGTGGGTTTTATTTTGATAATAACATGCATTCCACATAAAGAATGTTGTGAAGTTGCAGATGAAACCACCTAACGCATGAATGCTTGGTATTCAATTATTTTTAGGGGTTGCACTTACCAACCTGAGAATCGTGTTGATGTATATTGCCTGTCAAGTGGTTGCTGGACCATTATGTATCTTGTTATAGAATGTAAATACATATTAGTGATAGTTAATGTTTATTGACTGTTAAATATTTATACTACACAAATTAATTCTCATGCATCTGTAGCTACCAGAAGGTCTTTTTACATGATAATCAGATGTAGACATTCACAAACTGTTTCAAATCGAACCAACCAAAAGGCAGAACGCTTCCAAGTAAAAATAGTAGTGAGTATCTTTAATTTCTTTTAAAAATAGAAACTGGACTCCCGAGTCTAGTTAACCATTTTTGATGCAGTCTTATTTAAGAATAGCAAAATATTATAGAACATATTCTGCTTTTCTTTGAAAATGTACCTATGTATAACAAAATTTTCTCACTATAAGCAAATTATAGGAATGACTTGTTGCTACTCCTGATATGAAAAATCTGACCTGTCTGTAGTTTTCCTCATGCTAAAAAAATAATGCCACCTGAAGTAGGTTGAATTCTCTCTCTGCAAGAGGCACCCACACCTGGAATGTGTAAAAATGGACTTATTCTGAAATGGTGTCTGCAGATGTAAATAAGTTAAGGATCTTGGCACCTGATCATACTGAATGTCGAGATGGTGGGATCCCAGGGTACTTGTTGATCTTTCTTGGTGACACAGTTGTTTTGTAGTAACATCTTTCTTGTGACTTTTTCTTAAGTCACATCATAACGAGCATTTACAGTATGCCAAACATTTGGAAAGTTCAAATGCCATAATACTGAAAATAACTTCCAGTTTACTGGTGAGGAAAGTGAGATCCAGTGAGGTCAGGAGACGGAGCAGTTACAATTGCATAATTTTTCACTGACAGAGCTGAAATTAAAACCTAGGTTCCTAGAGTCCAAATTCAGGGCTTGAAACAACAACAAAATCAACACAGCAATGAACAACTGAACAGCAGATGTGCACTTCTTCATTTCTTAATTTTGAAGAGGAACCTGAGCAATGGAAAGATGAATGGCTACAGGTGAGATGTCAGCAAAGACATACATACTCGAAGTTTCACAGTTCTTACTTCTCACTCTCAACCACTAGTTTCATTAATACTAACTCTTAAAGAAACCACACAAATTATCATTTTCAATTAAAAAACATAAAAATCCTTTGGCACCACATTTGGTTCTTTAGGTCCGATATTCTCTTTGTGATTAATTACTACAATACTACTAATTAATAATACCAATTAATTGTTAATACTAATTATTATGAAACTATTCCCAGTAGTCCCAATTATAAGAACAATGACAATAATAAGGATGATGATAACTAATGGCTCCCATGTTTATGCTCTTTCTGTTTCCATGACACTGTAATATGTATATATGGATGTTTATATATGAATCAACTCATTAATCCTAAAATTAATCTGATATGCGGGTGCGATTGCTGGCAGGTGGGAGAGCTTATATTGAAGTTGGGACTGTGTGAATCCAAAGACTGTTTTCTTTCTTATTTTTAAAATTTTTAGTTGTAAATAGATACATTACCTTTATTTTATTTACTTTTATGTGGTGCTGAGAACCAAACCCAGTACCTCACATGTGCTAGGCAAGCTCTCTACCACTGAACCCCAACCCCAGTCTAAGACTGTTTTCTTAATGTTAACATGTTTTTTAGGGCTAAGGCATAAGAAAATTTAATGTAACCTATACCTTGACTGAATTAAACCAAACTTATATAAGGACATAACATTAAAATAATAGGGACATTAAAGAAAAAGTTTTACTATTTTTATTGTCAGAAAAATTCCCTAATTGCTCATCATCATGAAAAGATAAATGCTTAAAGAGAGTATGTATACCAAAATAAAAATTATGAGCACAGGTTATTTAATATTCTAATTTTAAATGAGAAAGACACTAAGGCCACAGTTCACCTTGTGTTCACAAATGCAGCTTCAAGGAGGCCTGGATGTGTCTGGCCAGGGCTAACCCTCTGCAATATTTCCTCTTTGGATCTTTCTATATTTATAGAAAATGGATCCACTGTTTTCTTGCACTGCCTGTGGATAAGACCTGGGAACGTTCCTCTACCTTTCTGGGGCTCATTTTACACATGTAAAATGTAACATAGATTCTAAGGTCACCTTTGTGCTGAAGTTCTCTCCTGCCTCTCCCTTGCCTTCTGACTTCACAAAACTTTTCTTTTACCAATAGTGGGGGTCATAGATGGAGCAGCCCAGGATTTCCTAGGATACCAGTTTCTTAGGGGTAGCTGGGAGATGCACATTGTGTCAGTTTGACTAATCCGAAGAGGCCATTCCCAGTTGACCCTTCGTGGATAGCTCCAGGCCGAGGAATGAAAAGTTTTCTGCACAAGATTTGGGAGGTGGAAGTGAAGCAGCAGGGACGTCCCTTTCATGTCCACGAGGCTGGTGCCAGCCCTGAAGCGTTGTTTCAGCTTCTCCATGTTTCTTTCATTGCTGGCTCACTCTGTGGACTTGTGGAGGCTCCAGGCAGATTTTGAGTGTTCCTGACTCCCAGGGTCAGGTGTAAGTTTTGACCCTGACGAAGAAGGTCATGGCTCCTTCATTTCATTTCAGTCATCAAAGTGGGAGGCTCAGAGGCACTGGGGCAAGTAATGCAGGTTCTCATCCATCCTCCCGCCCAGCTGTTCCTCCACGCTCCTTCTGAGCCTGCTTCTCCCACCTCACATCCTTCTCCCATTCCCAGCTTACCAGATGGGCTGACTTCCCCAGCTGCAGGGGCCAACGCTGAACAGAATCTTTACCCCACAATCGCCCAAGATCAAACACCTCTAATAACCCCCCTATTATATAAATTTTGGCCTGGTTCCATTCCTCTGAGTTAACTTTGACTAATCTGAACTGTTAAATCAGCAAGGGGAAGAGGAGTTAGATGGAGAGAGTAGAAACTAGCAGAATCCTCGTCAGAGAAATAATGAGTTTGGAAAAATATTTTGCTTAGCCATTTAAGGTGCCCTTTAATGGGAAAACTAGGGTAACGATTTGTATTTACTAAGTTTCTTTTTAAGAAGAGGCGTCTAGTTCAGCTCAGGGCTTTTGTTTTTATCTTGAATGGGATGCAAGTCAGGGGGCCAGAATTAAATCGTTTGGGGACATCAGAAAAGGAAGACTCTACTAATGGTGCTCTCATTACCCATTTTCCTCATGCAGAGGAATCTTCTAGAAACACATGTTTAGGCCTATCTCAGGAATATGGACTTGACTGATTTCTGCATATCTGGCTGCCTGAGGGAACTGTTTCACCAGTGCTCTAAGCTGCATGATGAGTTTGCAAAAGTGGCAACTTGTGTCACCACTGAATGAAGACAACTCCCCCCTGTTTTGGGGGCATTAGAATCAATAGTCAGTCCTACTCTCTACTAAATCACTCTAAAGTCTCATTTCAGACAAATAATATGTTTCTTCACTAGTTGATCAGTGAAGAACTAATTGACTGAGCTGGTTAATTATTGCTGAAACTTCCTGTATATGCAATATCTTGCTTCTTAGTTTGAGTAACCTTCAAAAAATGATTTCATATTTCCAGAAAATCCAGAAGGAAGTGTGAGGCCCAGGCATCCCTAATTGCACAGTGCTGTCTAATTAATTTGTTCTTTTGTTCTGTCACCTATGGAGTATGAAAGAAGTTATGAAAGATTGTGAAGGAGGAAAATTCACAAACTTAACCTTAAGAGCTGACATGAAAAATTATACAGAATAACAGGGAATCCTGGTAGGGATTTTGGTACTTATTTTTTGTGTGATTTTAGGAGCTGTTCATCCTCAGGGGTGGAGAGCAATTAAAGACATACAAGGTAATCTTGAGACACTTCACACACATGTAGAGAAATTGTGCTTTGCCTGGAATAATTGCAGTGACTTCTCTTTTTTAGTTTTTTTAGAGTCCCTCTTGTTAATGGGTAAGTTGACCTTCATAAGCTGACCACATGAAGGTAAACATAAAAAGATATGCTGGCATCCTTAGGCATGCTATTTAATAATAGTAACACATTTTTTTCTTTTTCCTAATACTTGGCACACTTTTGTTTCATCTTTGAATCTGTTGTTTCACAAAATGGTTACTTTTGATGTGTCAGCCTGGCCTGGTCTTTGGTGCCCATTGTTTGGTCAAACAGCCACCTAGATATTGCTGTGCAGGAATCTTAAGAAATGTGATTAACACTTAAATCAGTGCACTTTGAGTTGATCAGATTACCCTCATAATGGGCTTCGATTAATCAACTGAAGCTTTAAGAGCAAAAACTGAGGTCCCTCTGAGAAAGGAATTCTGTTCCAGACCTCCTTTGGCCTAGACTGCGACATCAACTTTTGCTATAATTTCTAGCCTGCCTTTATGCCCCAAAGATTTTGGATTTGCCAGCCCCCCAAATCTGGATCAATGACTGAGAACAATTCCATCTGTTCCCTTATGCTTCTGTTTCTGTCTGTATCTCTCTGTCCTCTCTATCTGTCATCTGTTGGTTCTGTTTATTTAGGGAACCCTGACTTCCAGCTCACTAAAAACCACTTTATCAGAAAGATAAGTGAGAGTACGACTGAGCAACAGGATTTAAGGGTTAAATCCCAACTTTGCAGTTTATTAACTTCCTAACCTGTGGGAACTTTTTAATTTTGTTCTGGTTTTGGCCATGCTAAGGATTGAACCCAGGGCCTTTCCTGTGGTAGGCAAATGACTTTACCACTGAGTTACTTCCCCAGCCTGGGAACTTTTACCCCCTTTATAGTTATAATTTTTAATTGGTGAGTTTTTAATTTTTAAAATTCAATTACATTTTAAAAAATTTTTATTGGTTCTTTTTAGTTATAGCCTGGGAACTTTTAATGTTCCCCAATTTACATTGTTTCTATAGCCATGAAATAGGAAGTGAAATAAAGATAATACTTATTGGACTTTTACTATATTCTAGACACTGTGCTATACATCTTATAGTTATTTGACACTCACAATAGCCCTAATAATGAAGGAAGGGGCTGGGCACATTTGTATCTTATCAAGTCACTCTGTCTTCAGTGAAGAACCCATGGCGGCGGCTGCACCCTCATGTACACACACACAAAGAGCAGGGACCAGCCTCTGCAGTGGGAGAGCCAGACCCCTGGACAGTGTGCTACATCTCCAGCAGTTGAGGGTTTGGAAGTTTCTCCTGATTTATCCCACATCCAAACTGTAGCATTTACTCCAAGATTTTTCCTGGTTTATTAAACAGAGCTCACCAACCACAGATGCAAACTATAGCAAATAAATCTTTTTCACTGTTCTCTGAAATGAATTCATATATCAGAATTTCCTTAAGTTGACCAAAGAGTGGGTTCTGGTTACATTAGGGATTGAAGATGCTCCAGCTACTTTTTTCTCTAAGATCAAAGTAATTCTTTGGCCATGCAGGCTGACAAATGCAAAATGAGGCCAATAACTGTTCATAGTTTCTCTCAGTGCAGGCATAAATATTTCAGGTGGCTAGACCCAGGTCTTAACACTGTGGCAGAACTCATTTCTCTTCTTCTCAGGGAGGTGAGAACTGCTGGACCTCTCACTTTCAGTGTCTCAAGAAGCCCAGCTGCTTTCTCCTCTACCAATATTCCAACACTCTAAGGGACCTCAAAAGAAATTATATAAGAACATTTGTAAATGAAAGTGAGCACCGTCTCATCATTATATAGTTACTATCATGCTTGTTTTGCACTCCTGAATCACTTGTTTCTCTCTACAGTCCCCTCTCCGCAGTATAGTCTACTGTATTTCTGTTTTTAATTTTTGATAATAAGCCTGGATGACATACCGGAGGTGTTTAGTTTCTATCCTTAAATAAGAGCTTAACTTCCTAAGCATCCCTTCCAAAACACTGAATTGCTTTAAAAACCAAATCATAAATAATAGCTACTTTAAAACTCTGCTTATGCATTATATAATACACAAAATTTCTCTATCGTAAGTTACTTCTGTTGGAGTTCATTTAGACCATTGTTATTCCAGGTCCATCCCCCCACCCCCACCCCACCCTGCTCAGGCTAAGGAGTGGTGGAGCTGGGTGCTGCTGGAGTTACCCTGTCTGCAAGTCTGCACCACTCCTGGTGGCTCTCAGCCAATGCTTGCCAGGGCTGGATTAGGAAATCCTAGCTTTGGGCCTCAGTTTAGGATCATCTGGTACAACTCCAGAGCTCCCATTTGTGTTCCAAGTGAATCTGATTTTGCAGGTCTTTGGCTGGAGGTCCCAACTTTGCCTGGCATCTCCCCTCCCCTCTTTTTCTTCTTTTGACTTTTTATAAGTCTTTTTTGGGAACCTGGTTTTTAAGTAACCAGTTACACATGAATCCTTTCTCCGGGTCTAATACGACATAATCCTGACTTAAGATACAACCTACAGTTGTCAGTATCAGAGCTCAAACTCTCATGCACTATCCAATTTGAGATTCATCCTAAGAAGATGTGACTATTTGTTATAAGAGAAAACTCTGAGAGCAAAAGATTAGGAGCAAGTGTAATTATATGCATGATGTGTAGACTCTTTCACTCTTTGGTCATAGATTTATTAAGTACTTCACATGCTCCAGGTCTCATGCAGGTACTCATAATACCATGTTAAATGAGTCAGCAAGGTCTCTGTCTTCATGGGTTTATGTTGTAAGTAGAAAAAAGGGGATGATTTTACTAGAATGGTCGGGAAGATGCCCTGGGAGGTGTGGTGATGTTCTCTGCGAGACCACAATAGAAAGAAGGGGCAGGGCATCTGGTGCCTTGCAAAAGAATAGGGAAATCCAAACATCTAAACTGACGCAACCTTAGAGAGCTGGAAGAACAGAAAAGGCCAGAGTGTCTGAAATATGACCCAGGGAAAGAGAAAAAGATGAAGAAAGCAAATGACAGGTGGTGGTTGGACCATGGGAGGCTTGTAAATCATGCTATGGAGTTTGGATTTTATTCTTGGGGTCACCACTGGAGATTTTTATTTATCAGGATCATTCCAATTGCACTGCTGAGAGTTGAAGATGGAAGGGCAAGAGCTGATGCAGGGGCCATTTAGCAGGTTATTGCTATAGTTGACAAGAAAAGATGAGAGTGCACTGGACTAGGCCAGTTACTGTGGATAGGAGGGGTAGACAGATGTGAATTTGGAGGTAGACTGGAGATGGACTGGATGTGGTGAGGGTAGAGAGCTTGCAAAAGTGGCTTTGTGCCTTTGGGACTGAAGCAACTGAGCAGACTTGTGGCAATTTACCAAGATGGAGAAGGCTGGAGATACAGGCTTTGGAGATGGAAGAAATCACATTTCTATAAGTTCACAAATCTAATACTTAATATATACTTTTGGTTTTATAGCATTTGAAATTTGTTTTGGTTCTCATGACCTTTAATGAAGAAATTGTGCTGATTAACAGCACACAGTGCCTCCAGTGTAGCATTTGTAGCATTTATTGCTTCTTCCCATGAATAAGGTCCTTTCAAGAAGTTTAGTTTTGTTCCACCAGCAGGACAGTTCTCCATGGGAAATTTGTCCCTGTTGTCCTCTATTCACAATTATACAAGGTCCCATTCTTTAACATAGAAATAGTGGCAACGCCCACTGAAGTCAGCGAGAGGAACTTGGCTTTGCTTGCCATGAATTGTGCAGTCCCACAAATCCTGAAGATAAGAATTGGAAAAAAAGGGTCAGCACTAAGCACCAGAGCTTGACTTGGATTTCAAGAGTGAGTTGTGTAAATGTTTCTTAAGCATGATTTGTATTCTTAAAGACTGAGGCATGCCTTTTGTAATGAGGGAGATAAAACTCCCCCATACCTTAATGTGAGTCCTTGGGATTCAGTCATTTGGGTTCTAAGAAACAGAATCTTTTCTTTAATGAGAAAGAGGCTACAGTCACTGTCAGTATCTTGAGAAGCGTCCTCAACCTGTTGAAGATTTTATGTCAGCTCCGAACAGGCTTCAGAAGGCAGGCACTCATGACCAGAGTCAGTGGGGTTGGCTTCTAGGTTATGATAAGGGCTTTTGTTGTGGAAAGAGGTTTGTAGCTGATAAACCAATTCCTTACTGTATTTGTCAGTTGGAAGTCTACCACTGACCAATTTTCCACTCTTCTTTTTCAGAGTACAAAACTTTTTTTCTTTTGTGTATGAGTTTGTGAAAGATGGACAAAGTTTATTGAGACACTTGCTTTCATTTCTCCAGAGAAGGCTTTTTGTTTTCCAAACAAGGACTTCTGGATCATTTTGCCATGGTGGTGGTGCATACTGTAATGTCAGGACCCTGCCAGCAGATGGCAGTAGCACCACACTGCGCTTTGGCAGTAGGGGAAGCTTTAGACCAGGAATTTGTCCTTTTCACCAAGGGAGGGTCCCCTGTGCTTTTGGGCTTGGTGGGTGGGGTAGCTTGTATGGAGGCAAATTCCGGGGAACCCACTGCATAAGTCTAGGAATTGGTCTTCAGTTTAAGGATGGTCTGAGTTGGAGAAGAAAACAGAACTGAGTTTTAAAAAGAAAAACAGAAAAGGAAAAAACACAAAACAAAACAAAGCAAAAAAAAACCTCCTTAAATAAATCTGTCAAAATGAGCTATGAGGTGAGCATCCCAAGGTCCTGGGCTTATTCTGGGCTTTGTTTCACTGATACGTGGATCAATATAATCATAGTCGAGTAGCTGGCATGAAAACATAATGGCCAAGAGAGTAAGGCAGGAAACAGCTGCAAAAGTACTTTATTTTCTGGAGGATTAACTGAGCTTGGAGTGACTGGTGCAGGGGGGTAGGGAAAAATACCAGAAACAGAGGTGAAATTAGAAATGGTGGAGGAGGTTCTTTTTCCTTCTTCCAGAGAAATGGCATTTCCATAGGAATTCTTTATAAAAACTAAGGAATTTTACCAGCTAGGGGACACTGCACAGCCCACAGTCATCCCAGCTCCCACTTCATGGTGGCTTCCCTGAATTGCTTCCACCATGACTCAGTTGGTTGTGGTTATTTTCCCTTTCCCACTGGTTAAGTGGTTGCTTTACTCTTTGTTGAAGATGTGCTGGCTTTGGGGCAGGTGCAGGGATTAAATGGCATCAGGAGGACATTGCTATTTCTCAACCTGCAATGTGGTTTTTGTGTCTAAGCAAAAGGCATTTATCTCTGTCCATGTTTGAGTTGGTCTTTTGAGACCAGTAGCTGTGTGTGGGAACAGGGCTCTTTTTAAAGCAAACGGCCACAATCCCTTGTTAGAGAGAAACCTTAATGTCATGGAAATGGATCACACAGGTCAGGGATTTATGGAAATGTTTCTTTTTCCAGGGAACTATTGAAATGAGAATTATTGTGTAATTACACAGTGACAGAACTATCTGCAAAACAGATGAAAAATGACAGATTTAATCATGACGGCATCGCCAAAGGAATTAGCAATTCCTTTAGGAATTAGGATCCGTTTTCTGGTTCTAGTGTGCTTTTCCAGTCTGTGGAGGCTGAGGGTTTGCTTATTTTCCCTTCAGTAATTATATAGGTACATGATCATCCATCCCTATTTGAGCAGGGGTCAGATATGCCCCAGCCAAAGACTAAGCAGTGGAAACCGTCTAGTTGGCATAGAATCAAGCAGGGAGGTGGGGGGCATTATCCACAGAGAATTTAAAAGCGTAATGGAATTGAATAAACTCTGATCTGCTCTTAAATTGTCACCATGCCCAGAAATTCTTAAGTACTGTCAGTGAAGAAATCTTTTTCTATTCTAATTTCCAAACATTTGCTGTGATTGCAACTGAATTTCAATAACATAAATGCAAGCTTGAAATTAGCACATTTAAATCACTTATTTAATAAACATAGGATTCTTTGTGGAAGTTAAGTGAGAAAACCCCCAGCTATGCAGTTGGCCTTCAACACACGTGGGTTCGGCTACCGCATTTATTTTGAAAGAAGTTCCTTATGGTTCAGAATCCTTCAAGTTTGCTTCTGGTATAGTTTATATTTTCAACACCCATGGTATGATATATTCCTGCACTTAAACAGTATATTTGAGGTAATCAAAGAGATCCGTGTATGATTTTTCTTTTCTGAGTTGTATCTTTTCTGTTGTGAAGTTAACCGGATGCAAAAATGTTTGCAGACATTCAAAATCAGTTTAATGAAGTCATGGAAACAAGAGATAAACTTGTTTTTTGAAGACTGGCGCATAGAAATGGCAGAAAAGGCCATTAATGATACAAAATGTGAAGCTTTGGACATTTAAGTGGAAAAGGAATCAAATTAGAAGGAAAATACTCAGAGAAAAAACCGAAGATACTGGGTTTGCATTGTTAGAAGAAATAAGAAGGTAGTGCTTCAATTTGCACCAAAATCTGGAGACTAATTCTAAAGCAGTAGATATATAATTTTTACTAAATATAATAGAAATTTATGATGGATTTATGGTGTATTTTATTTATGTATTTATGTATTTTAGTGTGATTTCTGAAGACATTTGAAAGTGACTGGAATTGATATCAACTACATGGACAATACTTTTGGAATTATTACAAAATGAAATTGCTATGAAACTATGCCAGTCTTACTTACATTTAAGAATTTTCTTAGTTGTTTATATATCCGTTGCCTCATGTGAAAGAAATGTTATGACATCAAAATTAACAAAAAATTGTTCCTCTATCAACTATTTGAGAACAGATTGAAGCCTGTGTTGTTAATTGAACATAAATACATGAAGAAAATTAGTTTGACCAAATAAGTGAAAAATTTGTATCAACTTAGGACTAGGAAACAGAAACTATAAGTTGTTTACTTATTATTATAATATAATATAAAAACTTTTACATGTTTTTCTTTTAAAATCACAATGCAATTAAAACAATTAATCTGTTACTTTTTTCTTATGTCATATTTATCTTATTTAAAAATCAATCAAGGCATATATGAAAATTCCATAAAATAATTTTATGCTTCTATTTTTGACCACTAATTTTTTTCTTGTCATAAGTGTTGCTCAAAGTAATTTTCTTCTATTGAGGAAATGGCATTAAAATGATCCTGTAGATGTCAATGATGCCAGGTAGAACATGCTGTTCTTTCACCATTTTGATCGGTAACAGTGGGCTAGACTATGCTATCATAACAAATTCAATGACTTAACTCAATTAAAATTTGTGGCTTGCTAGTGTGAAGTCAAATCTGGAATCTCTTGATCGAAGGCCAATCCTCGGTGGCTTTTTGTGAGTAGAAACTCATAGACTCACCATCTTGAGCATCCATCATGTTGACACTTCAAAGTTGCCCTGGAATCATCCAGTTAGCAGATGGGACAGGAGAAATTAGGGATGAGAAAAGATTATTTTATGGACATCCCTGGCAATGACACCCATCATATCTCTCTCCAATCAGTTGGTCACATCCTGCCATATGGTACTTAGCGAACTGTACAAAAGACTAGGAAATGCTTCTCTCCAGGGTGTCAAGGAGGAGGGAAGAGGCCTGGTTAGCACCTAGCCAGCTCTCCCACTTTGTCAGGACACGTGCCTGGCTTTGTCTACCATTGTGATAGCTTGTTAAGTGGTATCTCTGCAGTCTCTCCCTGTCACTAACCATAATCATATTCCACTAAATAGTTAATGGGTTTCAAAATCAAGCCAGTGAGATGCATTTTTTTTTCAAGTCAAATATTCTGTGTTAACAATGCATTAAAATTTGATAAATATATTGTAGTTCTTATTGGAATGCAGGTGAGAAGTCAGGGACTCTTCGGTCTTTTCATGAATTGCACACTCCCTTCCCCTTTCCATCTTAGCCATGGGACCCTTAGTTACCTGTGGAATTCCTAGACTGTGGTTAGCAGAAGTGGAAAAGCGTTACAGAGGCAAAGTTGAGCTGTGGAAGCTTTTGGAGCACGGAGTGTGGTATGGAGACATTGAACTCTGGCCGGCTAGGTGGCTATGCTGGCTGGTCCTTTTCAGCTTCACCTTCTTCTTCTCTACTTAATGTCTCTTTAAATTTTACTACTCCTGTTGACTTTCAAGTTCATATATACAACTTTTTCACCGTGTTCTTGATATCGAGCTTGTTCTATTCATTCAAAATTGAGTGCCAGGCATCAGGAAAATGATGATAGAGACTCTAACTTCAAAGGAAAGAATTCTCATGGTATAAAATTAAAGCAAAAAATATCTAAATTCAAAGCTGAGTAACAATGTGATATTAATAAGACATAAAGAACCACTTTTTTTTTTTTTTTTTTACTTTTGGTGCTCTTTATTCCTTTTCAAATTTTGTTTTATTTTTACAGACTGCATTTTGTGATACACAAATGGGGTACAACTTTTCATTTTTATGGTTGTACACAATGTAGATTCACACCATTCATGTAATCATATATATACATGGGATAATACTGTCTGTCTCAGTCTACTATCTTTTCTCCCCCCACCCCTCCCGCACCATTTTCCTCTACACCATCCAAAGTTCCTCCATTCTTCTCTTGCCCCCCAAGCCCCCCCCATTATGTATCATCATCCACTTATCAGAGAAAATATTCGACCTTTGGTTTTTTGGACTTGGCTTATGTCACTCAGCATGATATTATCCAACTCCATCCATCTACCAGCAAATGCCGTAATTTTATTCTTCTTTATGACTGAGTAATATTCCATTGTGTATATATACCACAGTTTCTTTATCCATTCATCAATTGAAGGGTATCTAGGTTGGTTTCACAATCTAGCTATTGTGAATTGAGCAGCTATGAACATTGATGTGGCTGCATCACTGTAGTGTGCTGACTTTAAGTCCTTTGGGTATAAACTGAAGAGTGGGATAGCTGGGTCAAATGGTGGGTCCATTCCAAGTTTTTTGCCATATAGTACTCACTGAAAAACACAAAGAACTGGGAAATGCATCTTTCCAGGGTGTCAAGGAGGAGGGAAGAAGACTGGTTGGCACATAGCCAGCTCTCCCACTTTGTCTGTACCCAGGACACCTCCTCATGCTTTCCAGAGTGGCTGTACCAATTTGCAACTTCACCAGCAATGTACAAGTATGCCTTTTTCCCCACATCCATGCCAACACTTATTATTGCTTATGTTCTTGATAATAGTCATTCTAAATGGAGTTAGATGAAATCTTAGGGTGGTTTTAATTTGCAATTCTCTAATTACTAGAGATGATGAGCACTATTTCACATATTTGTTGATCACCTGTATAACTTCTTCTGTGAAGTGTCTGCCCAGTTCTTAGCCCATTTATTGATTGATTTCTTTATTTTTGGTGTAAAATTTTTTTTTAAAGTTCTTTACAAATTTTGGAGATTAGTGCTTGAAGAACCACTTTATATCTAAGATATTCGTTGAGTTTCTTGACTGTACCACCTAAGCCCTGGACTAGGCTCAAAGTCCTACCAAACAATCAAGCCAAATGTCTCCCTTAATAGTCAGGACTCAAGCCAATCTGTAGTAGACGCCATGCCAGGGGAAGAAGCTCTCTACCAGTTTTGAGATTTCCTTTCATACAAGAAGGCCACTGGGACCTACATGGATAGGTTTAGTTTATTTTCGCTCGCTGACTGAGGCAGGAATCCATACTGAGCACACAGCCTGGAAGTCTGTCTTACTGATAATGCAAAACCACACCCCTGTGAGTCTCTCCTTCCTTTTCTTAACCCTTTCCATTAGGCAGAGCCAGCCAACGCAGTCTGTTGCACTGGATCCACTGTTCGCTTTATCTGTGTGGAGCTTTT
Organism: Sciurus vulgaris; assembly: GCF_902686455.1. Classification (NCBI taxonomy): domain Eukaryota; kingdom Metazoa; phylum Chordata; class Mammalia; order Rodentia; family Sciuridae; genus Sciurus; species Sciurus vulgaris. Next base: position 191,382,913 of record NC_136461.1, read on the forward strand.
ATGATATCGCTGACATGAGTCAGAGGCTTCTAACATGGTGTGAGCTGCAAAGCAGATCGGTATCACATTTCCAGGAACCTTTGATCCACTTGGCTCCGACTAAAACCGTCCTGTCTTATCGTGTTCTTATGATTCCAGAAATGTTTATGTGGTACCCCAAAGAATTCAGACAATTCACAAACTGTTTTAGAATCCACCTTTTGTTTTACTTGAAATCGTTTTCAGCTGAGCACATCTTAATGTGTTAATTCAGTTTTTATGTATACTTATGACCTCTGACATACCAGATATCAACTATCCATACTGTTGTCAGAACAGCGTATGGACAAAGCATCGTTCTGTAAATATGCATTTTATCACATGCTATTTTCCCTACATATTATAAAATCATATACTATTTTCCCTTTAGTCTGTTAACATGGTAAACAGCATTAACTGATTTCAAAACTGAGACTTCCATTCCTAGAATAAACCCAACCCTGCTGTATTGTTCAATATTTCTATATCACATATCTTTTGAACTAGTTTAATGAATGAAATCGACCTAATTTTTTTCTGGTAATGTTCTCTGGCCTATTCCAAGTTTATGTGATTACATTAAATGAATTTTGAAGTATTTGCTTGTTTTCCTGTTCTCTGTAAGATTTTTGTGTGAGATTGGTATAATTTCTTGCTTAAATGTTTGATGTAATTCTCAACAATTCCATGTGGGCCTGGAGCATATTTAGTTTGTCATGAGAAGATTTTTAATTATAATTTCAATATCTTTAACATAGATAACATCATTCTAGTCTATGTCAGATAAACAGCATTTGAGACACATTTACATTAAAAATTATTATTTGTTTCAAATAATTCAAATTTAACTGTATGTCCTATATTTAATCTGGCAGTCATGAATGTATTCATTATGTCTAAAGGAATAGTGACTGTCCCCCTGTATGCTAATTGTAGTTATTTGTGCCTCTTTTCTCTTTTTTATTGAATAACTTCACTAGAGGCTTATTGATTTAATTAGTCTTTTCAAAGAACTATACTTTGAGTTGTTTATTGTCTTTACTGTATGTTTCTTTTCTATGAATTTCTACTCCCATTCCCCCCACCCCCTTTTTTTGTATTCAGCATTTAGTTTGCATTTCTAACTTCATGAAATAGAATATTTGGCATTTGATTTTCAGCTTTTGTTTTTGGTTTTAATATATGAAAGTAATTTCCTTCTAAGCACGGTTTTAATGCATTCAGAGAGAATTATGCTCAGGGACTTGGATTTTATTTCTAAGGTCATAGGAACCGTTAGTTTTATCCTGAGGAGTGATATCTTTATATTTGCTATTTTTGACTTATGCAATTATTGTGCTGTGAAAATAGTAGTTTAGGGAGTACTATAGTCTGAATGTGCTCCCTCCTCACCAAATTCACATGTTGAAATTTGAATTCCCTGACATAGTGGTATTAGGAGGTGGGGCTTTGGGGAAGTGATTAGTTCTTGATAGTATTCCTTATCAATGGGATTAGTGCCCTTATACATTGGCCTCAGAGGGCCCCCCAATCCACAAGTAAGGACACAACAAGTTACCACCTATGACGAGTGGGCCCTCACCAAGCACAGTCTGCTGGTGTCTTGGTCTTGGACTTCAGTCTCCAGACTGTGAGAAATTAATTTCTGTGGTTTACAAACCACACAGTATATGGGTGTGTAGGAACTCAGGAAAGAAGGCTAGAAGTGGAAAAGCACGTGGTTGATGATAAAACATGGAGGAGCCAGCTTTAGCAAATGGGCAGTTGAAGGACACAGTCATTTTTATTGGAGAGAAGGAATAGAGAAGCAAAAACTGGTTCATACTGGTGTAGAATTGAGACCACAGGCAGTAGGCAAAAGAAACTTCTTCAAGTTCCACATTTGATAGCTGTGTTTATGTTTAAGATATTTCAGTGTTGTAATATTGTTTTATGTATATGTGTATATATATATCCATATGTGTCATATTTGAATATATATATCAAACCTTTACAACTGGTTAAAACATGGTTGCACAGCATGCTGGTACTTTAGTTGAACTCCACATGTGATCCTCAGACCAAAGTTTCCATTGACTCAGATCCTCAAGGATAGTGCTTAGCACCAAGCAATGGCCACCCTGATTTATCCTAGACTGATGCGTTAATGTAAGTTCTGGACTGGAAGCCACTCCAATCTAAACCCATCCCTTTTTCTTTTTTTGTTTATCTCGTGTAGTGAGGTGGATGTTATCCTAAACGCTTTATGCAACTTGGTGAGACACAGCTCAAAAGTAAGAATCAGTTTTCATTTCAGCTATAGATGATAAAGGACACAGTGTCTTCTATTTTAAAAGAGGGTGGTTACATTTAACTCACAGCACAGCAGACTCTGGGTTGATTATTGTTTTTTTTTTTTTTTTTTTCATTGAAAGAGAAAAGGATTGGTGAGGAATAAAACTTTAGTGGTTTGTTTACGAATACCTCATTCCATCCTTATCTTAGGTGGAATAAATTTCTTTTCACATAAAGTGAATAATGACTAGATGCATCCTTCATGAGAGGCCATCATTCGAGACTGGCAAAGTTTGAGATAGCGAGAAGAATTGAACACAGTGGTCCTTCAAGAATAATTGAGATTTGTACGTGGGTGACTGTCCTACCAAAGTCCAATGTCCTGAAAGTCTCACTGTGGTCCTCAGTCTGGCCTGTTGAGAAGAAGCTCAGGGCTTATTTCTTTTGACCCATTCATTCTGTAGACCCTCCAGGTCCAGGTGGCTCTGCTGATACATACATGGAAGGAAAAATTTCTTCAAAGAAATCAGATTTTGTGGCTATGGACTTGGATGTTTAGATAGGTATTGGACTGAAATTTGAAGACGCCCTTGAAGTTCCCACTATTGTATAAGAATTTATAGGAAGCTGAGATCCTTGAAAAATGCGTGGGAAAAAAATCCTCACTTTTAAAACCACAGAACACCATCCTATCCTCACTAATGACATGCCGTGGTTGCAGTTTCGATGATAGAGGATAGCTTCATTATATTTAATGCTAAGATGTGGGTTTGGGTGTGAGCATAGGAGAAGTATTTTTTCCTTGTCTATTCCCACTTGTAACTCCTTATTATATTTAAGCTCAACATAAGCAAATAGTAAACCTGTGTTCCATTTGACCACATCTTTGCTTTAATTGTAGAGTTCTTGCTAACAACTTGGTAGAAAAAAATCCAATAAGAACTAGAATTATTGAACCACTCATGGTGGTTTCAAAGTACTGATTTACTTGTTCATTTAAAAGAATTTGTTCCTCTCTCTGTCACGCGGTGAATGGGGAGAAGGAAACCTTGGAGATCTGTTCACACACAAGCCATCCTGATGGTTGCGGAGGGTTTGAAGCTCTCTACCCTTCATCAAGGCAACAGATAGCAATACAGATGAATATGATAAAATGCCTGCCTTCCTGAAATTGCTGACAAATCAGTAGTTAGGAAAGAATTTAATATGTGCTAACAATAGGACCATCTATGGACAAGTGGGTTCAACTGCAGTAGAGAAGGGGAAGAAAAATAGCACAGGGCAAAATAATGAGCTTTTGGACAGGATAGTGGCAGTGGCAATGAGGAGGGACTTGGCAGATCACAGACCTTAGAAGTTTGATTTTGGCACTACCATTGTGGAGCATACTTTTTGAACTCATGCAAGGCAAGTTTGAAAATTCTCTGAATCTTCATTTCTTCATTTGTAAAATAGGACAACCTAACTCATAGGGTTGCACTGTGTGCTTTAAGTGAGATGATTCATGAAAGTTTTTAGTATCTCTTAGTACCCAGGGCTTCAAACACAGCAATTCAAGGCATGTCAGCTATTACAGTTACCGTCAGTACCAGGACTTGGGTGAGGAGTCACACAACTTAGTGAAAAGGCTTGGTATTTTAAGCCAGATAGCCTTTCCTTTGAATCTCATTATTGCCTTGTACTATCTGCAGGACTTTGGGAAAGCTGCTTAATATCTCCGAGCTGCAGTTTTATCATCTGTGAAACAGGAATTGCAGACACTATGCTGTAGGACACTTTTAAACATTAAGGATTAAAGCATGAAAATGTGTGACCCATATCTAAACTCTGTAAATAATTGCCACCATTATTGGGAGCTGACAAAGATGTTTAGGAGGAGGTTCTCAGATTTGTTTTGAGAGTGCTAGCTGGATAGTTGTGGAATGTAGAGAATGTGGGGGAAGAACAGGCTTGTTTAAAGATGAAACAAGTTTTGTTTTCATCTTGGATGAGTACATCTGGTGCTTCTGCTGGGTAATTAGAGATAAAGATATGATTCTAAGAAAGAATTCAGGCCTGGAGTTCCAGCTATGTGTATCAGTGTCCCGGCCCGCAGGACTTCAACGGGAACCTGGAGGGGGGAGTGGGGATTGGGAGAGACAAGAGACACAGGAAATGGAGACAAGACAAAAACCTGATCAAGTCTCCTTTATTAGGGGAATAAACACAGTTAATATAAAGTACAAAAACCAATCAGGAGAAAGTGCGCGAAGGCAAGACTAGTCCTCACGCCAGAACTCGAATAAGGAAGTGTAGTTGTCCAGTCATGAAGCACCATGCAATCTAGTCTGAAGCACCTGGTATAGTCTGACAATTGTGTGTACAGGTAGAGGCACGCCCCACCAGCATCTGGCAGGCGCCATCTTAGCTCAACATGAGGCGAGGCAGGGCGCGTGACCTTGAGGCAAGGCAGGGCGTGTGACCTTGAGGCAAGGCAGGGCGCGTGACCTTGAGGCAAGGCAGGGCGCAAGACCTGCCGGCTCCGGACATATCAGCAGTCTATAAAGTGTATTTATACCATGAATATGGATAGGGTTTTTTTTAAGAAAGAATTCAAGTTTGGAATCTTAGGGAACAGTAGCATTCAGGAGGAATGGCAGTGAAAGAGAAGATCATGATTGAGAAAGAGCTGATGAAGTGGTGTCAAGAGGAGAGCTGGGCCTGAGGTCACTGTGCATGCTAACTGATCAGAGATGTGTTCGCAAGGCTTACAGTGGCCAGATATCAAGCAGGGAGGAAACTGAAGACAGCTCACAAGATTTGGCCACTTGGAGGAAACAGGTGACTTTCACCTTAGCAGTTTCTGAGGAGCAATGTGGAGGCAGACTGCAGAGATTCGAGAAATAATTGGGCAGGGGAGTTGAGAATGTACCCAACTCAAATTTTAGTGCCTATTAACCACCTGCAAGAAAAGGGCTTGAAGAAATGGTATTTAGATAGGGTAAGGGTTGACTGGGTGGGTAGTCATGAAAAGAGATACTGGAAAGAGTCCCAAATTATAGGAATGCTTCATTCTAGTGGGCTTTTTCTCTCAGGGTGAGTTGGAAGGTTAAAAGTGCACTTAACTTTGGAAAAACAGGAAAGCAGAAAGCATAGAAGATCATGATGGAGACCATTGGCTCTTGTGTGAGATCTTTCCGTTTAGTGAATGAGAGCTGAGAGGTGGGGAGAAGGAGGGAGATAGAGGGAGGAAAGCTGGCACGGTTCCTGTTTGGGCAGCCAGACCAGTGAGACACTGTGGACAGGTGATGGGTGGGCAGGAGAAAAGATGGGTGCTGGTAGTCAAGGGGAGGGTAAAGGGCTGTAGGAGATACACAAAGCAAACGCGCCAATTTAAGGTTTACCCAGCTGTGGTCTACTTCACCAGCATAGTGAATTCCTATGGGCAACTCAGAAGGTGAGGGAGTAGGAGTTAACATCTTGCACTTACGTAATCATCTTTCATAATCCAAAGGGTTTTAAGTATCCAAAAGATTCAGTGTGCCCAGTGCAGACCTAATGACTTCAGATGACATATTTGTATCGCTCCCTCTGGGATGGTTCATTCTTCTTTGCTAAAATAGAGCTTCCTGAGTGAAGAAAAAAATACCACTGCTCATCAAAACATCAGTAAAAAAAAAAAGGGCACAGTGTTGCATCAAGGATAAGAGAACAACAGGACAAGCCAAATGCAGTTTAGATTTGAGATGGCATGAGGTTGCTTTGATACGTTGTGTAAGTCATTATGTGTAAGTCATAATCACGTGTGAGGTGAGGAGTCTATGTTCAGTTAGACAAGGGATTCTTTTGATAGCAATTAATTAGAGGGTCAGAGTAGAGGGAGGAATGGGAAATGAAGATACAGATGTCAAAGCCATTGAAGATAAATAGCAAAGAGTTAAATGTTGGAGTCTCCTTGAACTACGTTCAAATTATGATTTTACTATGTACTAGCAGATGGCCTTGTGAAAGTTCCTCGGTGCCTACTTCCTCAGAAACAAAACTGAAGATAGTGACAGGTATCTAAAGTGTTGATGCAGTGAGTGATAAATGAGATAATATGTGTTAAGTGCTTAACCATGCCTGTAACCTAGAAGTGTTCAAACTGGTAGAAAATAAAACAAAGTGGAACATCTCTGTTTATATAAGAGCCACACTTCTCTTTTTTAAATTATGCTGTTCTCCCAGATAGAAAAAAAAGGGGCAGGGTGGGGGGAGGAATTTGAGCATGTTGGCAATAAAAGTACAAGTAAATCTGGTAGTAATTTGGCAATTCATAGTAACATACCATTTTACAGCAGGAAGGAAGGAAGGAAGAACCAAGAACAAGCAAAAGAAGAATATTATTTAGACAGAAAACTAGTCAGTCAATGGCTAAAAATACTGTGGAATTGTCAAAGAAATTGAGTTGTTCCTTGGGTCAGGAACATTGTGATTTATTAAAAAAATAGGAACAAAAACAAAAACAGAAAAACATGTCTCTCTACAAAGACCATTCTGTAGTGTCCCCAAGGTTTTTGCATTTCCAGGACTACCTTGCTCTTCTAGGCTTATTGTGCTCCTGATGGAGCTTTGTGGAAGTTCTTTTCCGAGAAATACTTCCTCAAATTCAAATCACTGTCATTGTTAATAACATCTGCACTTTCATTGTCTTCTTATAGGTGGAAACTAAGAGAAGATGAGAAACCTTCCAACTGCAACACTTAATGGGAGAAAATGGAAATTTTAGAATGAGCAACACTGTACTTGAATGCAAATCTTTGCACATGGCAATATATGAGCAACTAGCATTTTGACCAAATTAGATAAGCAACAAATATTTATCCATTGCCTTGTAAGTGCTGAACTTGCAGTCTAGTGGTGAGGCACAGGAATTAGTGTTTAGAAAGAAAGAAGGATCTAATGGTGATACATTGATATAAATGAGATCAATCCCTTTTTCTCGAAGCGCAAAAGCTGATGGGAGAGACACAGTAGAAGAGGAATGATTTTGTGCTATGGGTACCATTGGATATAAATGAGGAGGTGGAGAAAAAAGAAATCTATGAGAGGGTTATATTGTGTATCCAGAAAGCAGGTAGAGTTTCTGGGTGTGTTTGGAACACTTATTGGAATATTGAAGAAATTTCTGGATTTGCTGGCACTCTTATTGGAATATTTAGGACATTTTTGGATATGTTTGGAGCTCTTATTGGACTACTGGGAGAAAAGATTGGGTATAAAGGTATAGTCAAATATCTTTCTTCTATTACAAAACTAACTTTTTTTCCCCCAACTAATAGGATAGGCCATGTCTCTACCCCACCCCCAATTCTTCTGGTAAAGTTTTTGGTTATCATTAGTTAGCATAAGTGAACTCATGAAGAGATGGCATGAAAACATCAAAAAGTTGTCTGAGCTCAAAATTTATTACAAAAAAATGCTGCCCAAAGTGGTAGTTTTATGGTCATGTCACTCTATTATAATTTGCTGTCTTGGACCAACAGATCTGGTCTTCTACCTAGAAGTCATGTCCTTGCATTCACACAAAGGGCCATAGGCATGCAGTGCAGTGGAGGTGGCCTTGTGTTGGTCTCCAGGAGTGTCCCTGAATGAGCCATCACTTGTGGGTACACATAAAGGAGAAGGGAGGAGAGAAAAGTCCTGCCTTTTTGGTAAGACTCATTTGATCTTTTCCAACCACAGCAGAGGACAAGGCAGGTTTCCTGGAAGAAGCTCAGGGGAGGGAAAAGGAAAATTAGAAGGCTTCATCTGAAAAGTTGGGGCTAAGCTTGAATTTCTAATTGCCAGAGGTCTTTTCCAAGAAGCAGGTCTGTCTGTGGTGTACCAGCCTTCAGTGGGTGGCTCCTGGGTCATGTCTCCTTCGTCAACCAAGCTGATGGCACCAGCACCCGCAGCTTTCTTCCAGGAACACAGTGCCTATCCACTCTGGTTTTCTATTGAGTTGGTCTGGCCCTACTTAAGAGGAAAATAATTGTTATTCTTTACTTTTGTGTGAAGCAGTAATTTTTTTGAGCCACGCTTCACATCAAGGCCAGCCCTGTCAAAATTGTGCAGTAGACATTTGCTTTTAAGCCTTTCTTTTCTTTTTTATTTCTTGATGCTCATAAGTCTATCTAGGCTTCTCTCCTTGGTCCAAAAGTTTGGGGCCATCATGTTTTGACCGTCAGCAATGTTTTCACATTCATCTCTTTGCCAGAAGAATACGACTTGGGAAGCATTGGTAATACGCTCACTATGCAGAGCATATGAAGCTCATAAATACATGAGGGATTTGTTCTGGAGAGACTATTCAGGAAGTGAACTACAAAGGTAGGGATAAGTGTCATCATTATTGAGGTGGCTGTGGGAATCACCAAAGAAAGGTAGGCAAGAAGATGACAAGACTGATTTGTAATTTAGAAAAGTCTTTTAGTGAATAGGAATGCTTAGTTCACATCAGAAATCTAGAAGTGGTATTGAGTGGCTTGGATTGAAGTAGTGGTAGTATGGACAGAAAAGAGGGGACAGATTTGAGAGATGTTTAGGAAACAGACATTGCATCTTTTGATGATTGCTTATAGGCCCAAGTTTGGGAGCTGTTGAGGGAGATGGAAAAATCTAGAAAGCCTGTGAGGATTATGATGAAGCCCAGTGTGATGATGCCTTCCTAGAGGTGTGGAATGCAGAAAGCAGAATTAATTAAAGATGTTTATTTTGATAGTTGGGGGGTGTAGGTGTTATGGCTTGCATTTGAGGTGTCCCCCAGAAGCTCATGTGTGAAACAATGCAAGAAGGTTCAGAGGAGAAATAATTGGATTGTAAGAGTCTTAACCTAATCAGTGAATTAATCCCTGATGGGATAAATTGAGTGGTAACTGGAGGCAGGTGGGGTATGGCTGGAAGTGGTGGTTCATTGGGGGTGTAGCTATGGGATATATATTTTGTATCTGGAGAGTGGAGTCTCTCTCTTTTTGCTTTTTATCATGACCTGAGTTGTTTCCCTTTGTCGCTTCCCTCCTCCATGATGTTCTGCCTCACCTTGAACCCTAAGGAATAGAGCCTGCTGTCTATGGGTTGAGACCTCTGAAACTGTGAGCCCTCAAATAAACTTTTCCTCCTCTATACTTATTCTGGTTGGATCTTTTAGTCACAGTAGTGAAAAAGCTGACTAAACAGTAGGTGAGGCTTATCCCGAGCTCAAAAATGTATTAATCATATCCTACCAAAGTGGCATCTAGTCGGTTTCATTAGATTAAAATACATCTCTTTTACTACCCTGTTAAAGAATTTTGGTAATCCGTGTAGTTTAGAGACAATGATAAATTGACTGAAGAAATGCCCTTTATTTTGGTTAAAGAGTAGGACAGAGCAGGGTATGGAGGTGCCTGGAATAAATTTGTATAATCTGGAACTCTGGTTATTGTATTTACATTTAGCTGTACATTTAATTTCCCTCAAACATTCCCCCATATATGTCCCCTTCAATCTTTAATCCACTATTTTATTCCTTCCTATTCTAGCTTGATAAACCCCACTCTCTGTACCAAGTTCACTGGAAATAACTTAAGAAAGCTCCCATCTTTGTGTACTTGCAATCTTAAATTAAAGCAATGAAGATTTCCATGGACTCAGGATTCAGAGGGAATATCTACTGCTGAAACAGAAGATATTGGGAGACAGAGAACCAAGTGAAGATTCCCAAATTCTTGCTATTTTTCAGGCAAAAGCCCAATATTGTTGGTAGCTAACAGGAGCAAGATACTTGAGAAGAAAACTTTAGATAATGTTAAAAAACTTGCTGTCACTTGGTTCCTGTCTTTATATCAATGTGATACTTAAATACTCATTTTATTTCTCCCTTATTTTTTGATATGAAGATATTAAGGCTTTAAATTCCCAAGTTCCCTACTATAACAAGAGTTATGTTTTGTTAGAATGTGAGAGAAAAGAGAGAATAATAGGCTCTTCCCAGGAGTAAAGAAGGAATAACAATAAACGTGTGTAGAAGACATTCCAGAAAACAATTAAGAACCAGAAATCTTGTAATTTACATATCACAGACAAATACTTTCACAATTCATGTGATCAGACATGAAGCTACCTAGGGCTGTTCATCATGAGCTTTTCATCTTCAGAAAGATCATATCCACTTGTCATGCAATGTGGACCTAGGAAGTGGTTTTGGATTGCTTTTGGCATCTTTGAGATGGTTTTGGATAAGATTCTGTTATAAAAGCTGAACACAAGTTATGATTGCACACTATAAGAATGCTGTGTTCATGGACTATTGAATCCCCTAAACCCACACTGAGATCCTGCAGGGCAATTGATGTCAGAGGCAATTTAGAAAGAGGATAAATGCTAGCTACTGAAAAATATGTAAATGACTCTGAGTCTTGATTCTGCAGATGAACAACTAAATTGCTATAATGAACGATGGTCAGTCCAGCTTGGCAGAGACACATACCTTGGAAGACTTCACCAAGTGGTACTCCAGGACCCCAACAAATTTAATGACATCCCAGGGGGTAAGCATGGGAGGGAGAGGTCACAAGACACTCCAGTGAATTTAAAGGTAGGAGAGAGAGATGTCATATTTGCTCATTCCAGTTTTCCAGCTGAGATTGAAAACCAGTGAACTCATCAACTTTTATGTAAAAAACTGTTATACGAGATCAACTGTGATACAAAATTCAATAAGCAATAATAGCTGGCAATTGAGTGGGAGAAAGAAAAGAGCATATTCATGTGAAAATTTTCATAGAAAACCTTTGTTATTAAGTTCAACCAAAGTTACAATAAAATAATAAGACTGATTTTGTTGAGAGCAATGACAATTTATTTTTAACTTGTGTTTTCTCACCCAGGACCAAAAGGTAAGCACTTAGAACATTCTGGTGTATGGTCAATAGTGAATAAATGTCTGAGTTGAATGAATATGTGGCTGAAAGCCTTACACAGTCATCTGCATATCATGTTCATAATGCTTGCATGATCATAGCTATGGTAATACAATTTTTACTCATTATTTATAATTAAAAATTGTTCAAGTTTCTCTGTATGAGCCAGATAGAAACATTTTAAGCTTCTGAAGCTAAGAGGTAAAATGGAGAATATTATATAGGTGATTAAATAACGAGAAAAAAATGAATTTCCATGAATTTTTTTATTGATGAAATTTAAAATATAATGATAACAATTGAGGGGCTGGGGTTGTGGCTCAGTAGTAGAGCACTTGCCTACCACATGTGGGGCACTGGGTTAAATCCAAAGCACCACTTAAAAATAAATAAATAAATAAACAAAGGAGTTATAAATATATATATATAAATATGTTTTTTAAAAATAACAACTGATTAACATTTTTGTAATGGAACGTAAACAGTGGAAATATTTGTAGGGGATAGCATTTTACTTAGAGTTCCAAGTGTTCCCTATTATCAAAATCTACTGCAAATATTATCTGTTAATGCTGATCTTTAATGAGATTCTAATTATTTCATTTAGAACTTGAATTTCAGATAATTCAGATTCAAATGGCATATAATATTATTAGTCTTTTTAATTTTCTCCTACCATTTAACAATGTAAAAGGCATCCTTCACTCTCCAGCCATACAAACACAGATGACAGACTGAATTTGGTTTGTTGACTGCATGTTACAGACCCCTTATTTATGCTTACTGGTTTTGAGTAACATACAATTTATTTATGTGTTTGTTTTATTTTCAAAACCATCGTGAAAAAAATGGCATTACAAACTATTTGCATCTATTTTCAGTATCTCACATACCAGAACAAAAAAATCCCTACATTTGAGAATTCTTCTTTGTTTTTTCAAATAGCTATTTCATGTAGGCATTGGTCTGAGAACATCCCCGCCCCCCCAACCCCCACAAATTACAGTATCCTCTTGGTTAACCTGATTGCTTCACCCTTCAACTGAGTTTGACTTAGCAAGACTAGGCTAGAGGACAAGAGCTTCACAAGAACTTCCTCTCTCTGGGATAAAAATACAGTGACAAGGACAGAATCTCAAGGAACTGCCAAGTACACTGTATGCCCAAATTTGAAGTTCTGTTTTTCTGTAGTGTTTTGGTCAGAAATGCTTGAAATGCCTCTGTGCCTTGTAATCCCTACTCCCCACTCTCACTTCCGGGCGGTCTCCCTTCCTTCCTCCCTCAAAACCCCAGATTCTTTGAAGTGCTTGTCAGGGGCTTCATTATCCATTACCCTTCCTTGTTGCTCTCATATCTCTGCCTTCCAATGTCTTGTCCCCATTCATCATGTCCCCTCACCTGACCTCACTTATTTCCCTGTCATTTCTGTGTAGGATGATGGTTAGGGGCAGAGAATCTGGAATCAGACTGACTTGGGCCAAAGCTTGGCCCTATGACTCTCTAGCTTAAACTATAGTTAATGATAGTATCTACCTAGTAAACATGAGGATTAAATAAGGATTTGTTTTAAAACTTAAATACTTAGAACAATGACTTCTATATAGTGAACACTCAATATATTCAGAACCTTAACCATCATTTAAATATAAAGTTTAGATTACGTAGAGAGAAATGAGATGGGGGGCAGGTGGAGGTATGAAAGATGGTGAAATGAGACAGACATCATGTATGTACATGTATGAATCTACATCGTGTACAACCATAGAAATGAAAATCTGTACCCCATTTGTGTACAATGAATCAAAATGCAGTCCATAAAAATAAAAATTAAAAAAAATATAAAGTAATAAATACCTAATACCAGTACAAATGGGGCTAACTGCTGACACTTACTGAATGCTTACTATGTACTAGGCATTGTTGAAAGCACTTTATATATCAGCTTGAGGTGTCACAATAGCTCTATTCATTGGTATATATTATTATCCTACTAAAAATAAAGAAACAGGAAGCTAGGTTTAAAGTACCTTGTCCAAGGTCACCAGCAAATAATTGGAGCGTCCAGGAAGTAGGTGGCCCCTGCTCCATCTGGTTGCCAGTTCTTGGACCTCTTTAGCTCCATCTGCCTTTTCCTCCACCTCGTTTCATCTGGTCATCATCAATAGTTACGGCATCCTCACACTTGCAATTTCAAGCTTTCATTCTCTGTTTTCTGCTCCTCTCCTAACTTTTTTCTTACTTCTATTATATTCCCACAACATGTTTTCTAACCTCATTCAAACTTTAAGACCTCGACCTGACTCCTTTTGCCAGTTATCACTTCTATGCAGTTCTCTTCTTCCCATTCAACCTGCATTATTCATGAGCTAGTCCTATAACACTCCCTTAAAGACACCTGAATTCTTCTCTGCATCCTCCTTCCATTCTACCACTTATTCCAAACCCAGTCAAACTAAATTATCCACTTACCAATTCTGTAACACTCAAAGTATTGCTGAAAGTTTGAGCGTGGCCAGGCTGTGCCATGATATGCTTCTAGAAAATGTACTTCCTTTCTCCAGAAGCTCACACATTCCCCTCTCTTCCCAAATCTCAAACGTCTTCTGACTTCTCTCTGTTCTTAACTTTGACGCTTTGTAGATACAATAGATGCAATTGAATGTGAACAATCTTATCTTCCTATTACCAATTTAATTAACATTTCAGAATTTGTATTCAACTTCTAAATCATTCATCCTGTTAAAAGGATAGTCTTTTTTCTGTTGCTAAGACCAAATCCTTTACTAAAGTCTTAGATCCTTTCTATCACAAGAAGTTGGCTCCTATAATTGTCACATTTCCTTTATCAATTTCTTTCCTTTTTTTAGGATCAATCATATTGGCATACTAACATGTTTCGATATCATTTCTCTTAAGAACCAAACCATCCCAAACTTGTTTGACCTGTCCTTCTTTGGAGGCTGTTGAATTTTTCTTCTCCCCTTTATATCAAAATCCCTTACAAAATCATTTATATGTATTGTCTCAATTTCCCCACCTCCTTTTCTCTCTTTATTTGATTTAAAAGAATTTTAAATTTGACCTTCTATTGAAATTGCCTATATAAAACTATGGTAGCAGGCACTGTCTATACCAGAGATTATTTTTTCCCTTTTCTTCTATTTCTCCTCACTTTTTTTTTATCCTCCTCTGCTTCATTCTCTCTTCCTCCTTCTACTTCCTTTAAGTGGAACTTTTACCATGTTTGAATTCTTTCTCCATGTGATAGAGATGATATCCAAACCTCTCCCAGTCCTTTGGGGTATGAAGTGTAATTGATCATAGCCAAGCAAGGTAATTCTATTTTTTTGGTCAATTATTGTTTTAGAGTTTGATGTAAAACCAACAAGCTAGGCCATGGGTTCTGAGTGAAAGTCATATGCAGAATTCCAGGCACTTCCTAATGAAGAGTCAAGAGAGGAGAAAACACCTCTGTTTGGGGTGTGGCCATGCCTTCTGAACAGCCCTGGGGGAAGACAGAGACCCACAGGTATGCAAGAACACCAGGAAGCTGGTAGCATTTCTTGGAGATTTCTGAAGAGCTCTTACCTTTCAGACTAAGAGATGGGTGGAAGGTGGAATTGATGAGTAATGAGAAGACAGATTAGCAGGGCTGACATTGTCAAGAGGTTTTTTGTTTTTTTAAAGTGTTAACTAGTTGATCTGTTAAGGGCCAGTTTATATAACTTTGGTCACTTTTCAAATAAAAATTTGATTGCTACTCTCAAGACAGCAGATTTTTTTTCTTATTTAACGTATGTTATTAACGGAGACAGAACATGAAAGAGACGATAGAAAACAGAATAAGAATTAGGAGCCAGCTGTTCTAAAAGCAATGAGGATAAACAGAACCCACAGCCACCCCTATAAGTAAGAGAAGAAGGAAAGCAAACTGGTAAAATACTAGTTTTAGTGTAATAAAAGTAATCAGTTCATGCTTTTAATCAATAAACTATCTTTTAAAAAGTAATTTTAGGTTCTCAGCAAAATTTGAGCAAAATGTACAAAAGTTCTCATATCCCCATCCCTACACATACACATCCTCTTCCACATTTCACACCAGAGTGGTACATTTGATAAACTCTTCCTTCACTCTGTAATGTGTATATAAGTTTTCTCCTTGTTTCTTTCTTTCTTTCTTTCTTTCTTTCTTTCTTTCTTTCTTTCTTTCTTTCTTTCTTTCTTTCTTTCTTTCTTTCTTTTTCTTGTGGTTTGAGAGCTCATTTCTTTTTTGTGCTGAATAACATCCCATTGTCTGGATGGAACCAGTTTACTTATCCATTCACCTATAGAAGGCCATATTGATTCCTTCCAAATTTGGACAATTATGAATCAAACTTTTATAAACATCGATGTGCAGGTCTTTGGGTGGATATGTTTTCAGTTCGTTTGGGCAAATGCTAAGGAGCATGATTGCTGGATTGTGTAGTAAGAGTAGGTCTAGTCTGATAAAAAACTGCCAAACTCTCCCCCAAGCTGACTGTGCTATTTTGTGTTCTTGCCAGTGTTGCTTCACACCCCACCAGTATTTGAAGTTGTCAGTGTTTTGCATTCCGGGCATTGTGATATGGTGTAGTGGCATCTCATTAATTTGATATTATACTAAACATCTTTTCATGTATTAACTTGCCATCTGTGCATATCTTCATTAGTGAGATGTCTATCCAGAACTTTTAAGCAAATTTTAATTGGGTAGTTTGTTTTCTTATTGTTGAGTTTTAAATTATTTGTTTAAGTTATATTTTGGATAACTGTCTTATGTTCTTTGCAAATATTTTTCCCACTCTATGACTTGTTCTCTTGACATTGTCTTTCCCATCCATGTTTTTGAAGTTGAATATATAACTATTTGGATTCAAGAAATAGCATCAAAGCTTAAGGATGCTGATATGTTCCAGTCACTCCATTGCCTGACTCAGATTGCATGGACAACAATTTCTGTAGGCCAACCCATGCAACTTTGACAATTACCTCAGCTATTATTGTGTCATTCAACTTATTTGCAAAAATTAAGGTGAGCAGAAATGTTGTCATGATGAAATGCAGTCCAGTTTTAAATGATATTGAAAGACCAAGTTCTATCTAGCACCTCCCTTTTAAGTCTTCATCAACTTAGTATAAGCATGGAATGAATCAACTTCATCTTTTGTTGCAACAAAGAGAGATACCAGAGTGCACTTTTATTCTAATCACCCTGTCATCTTGTCCAATCTTGAGCCGAAGAGGCAGTAGGGGGTCTATTGTCATCTGTCATTTCACTTCCATAAAGCACAGCTCAGCATAAAATTTTGCAAAACAAAACAAAAACCATTATATTTAGG
This sequence comes from Sciurus vulgaris, assembly GCF_902686455.1. NCBI lineage: Eukaryota > Metazoa > Chordata > Mammalia > Rodentia > Sciuridae > Sciurus > Sciurus vulgaris. The sequence goes on from NC_136461.1 coordinate 191,399,465, forward strand.
AGACAATCAATCTAAAATGCCCTCAGGCAACAAGTCAATTTATTATGTCTTTTGGAGGGATTCAGTCACTCTCAGCCCACAGTGGATTTATTCTGTTATTCAGGTATGTATTTTGCTCTTAATTCACTCCAATGGTTTTCGAGGATCTAGTTCTTAAAATGAGATATTTGCTTGTTTATGTATTAATGTTGTTTTGTAGATGAAACCAACAGCTGGTCACATACATGCCTGCACAGTAAAGAGACAAAACTTACCGAAGGCTAAATCTTTAGGTTTCATGATGTCTCATGGTAAACTGTAGAGTTTTTATACACATGCTTGAAAGGATCAAAGCTCTGTTCTAAGAAAAAAATTAACTTTACCTTTAGGGTTCCCTGCTGCTCTACATGTACCATTATAATTAATTTTTAATGCATGGAATACTTCCATTTTTGCCTTAGCTGCCAGGAAACAGAGTACCATTCACTGTCTGTGAAAGGAACTGATTATTTAACTGGACCCTAGTCCCTAGACAAATCTCAATTGCTTCTTTATCCTTTGGATAATTTTGTTTTTATAGCTATTTATCTTATTTAGCCGTGTGCTAGATTTCCAGCAATATAAATGATTTTTTGAAGAAGCTCTTAAACATTTCAATAACTTCTTTCAACAAGAATTGATTGAGCACTGTGCAGGCTATAAGTTATTGTCTCTTAGTCTCAAACCCAACTGTCTCTACTCAGCTTTGCAAAGCTGGGGCTCCGGTGGTACAAACCACATTTTCACTTGGCAGGTGATCCATGTTAGGCTCTACCTGTAGGGGGCGAGAGAGGGAGACTGGAAGGCTTGAAGAAGATATATAAATATCTATATCTATCTATCTATATCTATCTATCTATATCTATATATAGATATAATTTTTTTTGCATTCTGTCCCCAGTAATGTCACCCAAGTAATGTTTCTTTAACCAGCAGAAGTAGTTTCTTCCCATAGCTGATTCCAGTGTGCAGTTAGTTCTTGAAGCACAAAAAGAGCCCATTTTATCACTTACCATTTCACCAGCCAAGCCTGCTGGCAATCCCTCTGCAGGGACTTGCCAGCAAACCCACGAGGCCACTCCTGTGAGCTCAGAGACACCAGCATGGAGAACCTCCTCCTTAAGATCTCAGTTTCAGCTCCCTGAGGACCCTTCTCTAACTGTCTAAGATGTAATCATTCCAACATCTTTCTCATTCCTTCCGCAGGAGAGGTGGTCACTCCTTCCTGCCTTTGTTACTCCTGAGATACTGAAGAAGCTTTCTTTGTGACCTTTTAAGTATGTCATAAACTTTATAACTAGTTAATACTTTCTTATATGAAATTCCTTCTCTTCAAATAAACAATATGGTTCTTCATTCCTAGTGAGCTCCTCATGAATACAAATATTTAACATATATTAGGCACAGTTCTAAATGTCAGGCAATAGTCATGACCCAAATAAAGCTCCTGCCTTCAAGGAGTTGATCTTGCAGGGTTAGACAGGCAACAAACATAGAAGTGCAATATGGTTAGTGTTACTTTCTCATTTCTTTTCTGTACTATGAAAAAATAGAAGAACAAAAATGAAATCCAGAAAAGAGGAAAGAGATTAAGCATGGTGGCAGAAAAGGCCTGCTAGTATATGAAGATGTAGAAAAAGGCCTCTCTGGGCAGGTGACAGCTGGGTAGATTTGAAGGAAGTGTATGATCAAATTAGGTGGAGCCAGACTATTTCATAGAGAAGAAGTAAGAAGTGCAGGCCTTGGAGATGAAGCAACCATGCCGACCTGGAAATTCCGGTGTGTCTCTAGCAGAGGGAGCAGATGAGAGCAGAGAGATTACTGGAAAATCAGATCCTGAAGAGTCCTGGAAAGCATAGGAAGGATTTTGAGTGAGATGCTGAGTCACTAAGGAGTTCTGAATAGAGGAAGGGTAAGCAAGCCCTCAAAGAGCGTAATTTTTTGAGTATCTATGTTGTGCCAGGCACACTTTTAAAAGCAAATAATACAGCAGTGAACCAAATGAATGACTGGTTCTCCTTCTCTTCATGTCATACCTACATTTCTCCTATCCACAGAAACCTTTCCTTCTTTCTGGAATTGAGATTTAGATGTCCTTCCTCTGAACCAACCCCCGGGATGACTTCTACAATTATCCAGAAAGACGTTCACATTCTTCCATTAATCAAAACCCTTAATTAGTTTGGGTGTATCAATAACTGTTTTGCCTTCGGAACTCTTGGTCAGGGGAAGGTTTCAGAGGAGTCACTTGGACCATACTCAGAGTAATACTCAGAGCAGGTATCATATTGTTCAACTGAGTACTTGGGGTATACACTCCTCCCTGTGTTTGTGTTCTTATTGAAGCACAACTGTACACTAATGAAGAATGATTGCATTTGTTGTTGAGTTTTTTATTTTAGACCTTCATGTTTTGCCATCATGACCTGAATATACCTTTCTTTTAAAAAGATTTTAATGAAGTATGTCCACTTATTTTAATGCTTTGTTTCTACTTTGTTGTAAACATGTAACAGCTTTGAATCAACAGCTCACAGAGCCTTGTAGAAGGAGCTATTGATGCTTCTATTAAATCAACATGTAAAAAGTATCATATGTTCATTTCCCGAAATAAGGAGTAAATTTCTTCAAACTTTGGCAGCACTTCATTTACATGAAATACAACTCCCCAGACTGGTAAATTCCCTGAGATTATCTGTACAGACCTGTTAAATTGAATGGAGAAGGGGTTTCTATTTTGAGAGACTCCTGCTTTTGGCAGCCAGTATTCTGTAGACATCTTTTTGAGAATGGGATAACACATCTGAATTCATCCTAGCCAGAAATAAAGATTCCTGGTGTCCGATGTAGGTGTGTTACCGGAAGGATGGTAAGTCTAGGTTAGCATTGCTTGCAAAATTTCTTTATGATTGGCACTCCCAATGGGTATAAAAAGTCTCTTTTTGCTTTTGGTTATGTGTTTGTGTTTTGCTTTTCATAGTTTATTTGAAGTCTACCTTCAAAAAGCTCAGAATAAGGTTATTGTTGGACAGTCCTCTATCTGGAATCCAGGAAACAGTTTCCATTTTGGCTCCAGTCAAGCCCACATCATGTATATTAATGCACTTTTCTCATACTAAACTGCTTTTTGTTTCTCGGTTTGGGTCAGGTTTTTATTAACATGCTTAAACCAATAAATCATGATTTTAACTGGAGCAATCTAATTGTGTCCTATAATGAAAAGCTGAAAACTTAATTTGTCAAATTGATGTCTGCACATGGGCCACCCCACTGAAGGCAGACCAGCTTAAGGAGTATTCTTTTCAAAACACTGTGTCAAATGAGCTCTTTAAAAATCTTTCCTTGCTAATGACATGTTAAACAACTTAATTCTGTAAATGTTATTTTTGCTGGAGGAGTGCAAACTCTTCCTACCAATATTTACAAATCTACTTCGTTATGTGTCATTTTATGCTGCTCAGAATGGTCATCTTACTGACAATGCTCTTGAGTGATAGATCCCCAGTCATCAGACTGTTTTTCTCTTTCTCCATAGAATGAACTCTCTGTTCTGCTTTGCCTCACTAAAATTTCTGCCCACCTCTCCAGCTGAAATCTTAATACCTGGAAGCTTTGTGTAGTTGCTCCTTATAACTGAGGCAAAGCATCGTGTGAATCATGGAGGGGTCACCAGGAAATGTAATGTGTGCTATACCTGGAGTCTACATAGGCAAGTAGTTTCACCATGTCAAAAGTCTGTCTGGTAATAAGAGTTAGTTAGATTTATTATTTATCTTAATTAAAATTACAGGCACTAGGATAAGTTCTTTTCTTGTTCTTGCAACAACACCAAGGTGCTTATCATTATAGAGCTTATTGTTGCTTTTGCCTTTCCTGTAGCCCTATGTCTTCATCTAGGTGATAATGTGTACCTTAGGATTCCTTCCGGTGCTGCTTCCAGATGTAGACATATAACTGATCTGATTGAGTAACTGGGTTCAATTCCTAATTTCTATGTGAACTTTTGGCCAAAGAGATATCATCATTCCACTGGACTTGGTGCTGTGAGGATAGGATCCTTCACTTATGAGTGATATTCTGATAGGAAAGTTTGAAAATTAAACTGTATCAGAAGATAGCAGACATGTGGGGGATATTACTTCATAATACTGAACACCTAGGGATTCCTAGATTTTTCGGGTATCAAGTCAATAAATTTATACTCTTTTGACTTACTTGCTTATTTTGGATTAAGTAAATTTGGGTTAAATTTTCAATATTTGCAATTGAAAGAACTCTGAATAAATATAATTATTAGTCCCAATTCTATAGATGCAGAGATGAAGCAAAGAGAAGTTAGAAAACTTCAAAGCTGCTAACAAACGGAGCTGAAATTGGTAGTTAGGCATATTTAACTAACTACCTACTTTTGTAATCCATTCTCGCTCTTGTATTCCATATTGTAGCAACATTTTTATATGTTTTGGCTTCTCTAAATTATTTGTTTCTTTGTGTTTTGGTAGACAGAGGTCATGATTTGCAGTTTTATCATTTTCTGCTAGCATTTTGGAGGAAGACACTGTGAATGACACAGAAGCATTTGTGTGAAGCTTTCAGTGGTTAAACTTTCTCTTTTGTTGTTTTTCTTTCATTCTTTAGCTTCATAGAACCTTGGATGTAGCCAGCCATTTTTGTTCATAGAGAAATCTGCTGATCTTCGAGTCTCTATTACTTCAGCGTCCCTAATTTACAATGTCGATCTCCATCAGTTTAGGTTTTTGTTTTGTTTTGTTTTTCAGAAACAAAAGCAAGGATTGAGTGAGACCATCACAGCAACATTTATATTGGGAATGCTGGGAAAATTATGACTATTCCTTGGCTGGGTTGTAACAATTTGCAAGAAACACTTCAATTTTATTCCTGGAATTGTCATTGTGTTTGGAGGTGGCCTTGGACATTATTCTATTTCTAGGTTTCGCCAAAGGGAAGGTAATGGGTTGGGAAAGGAATGACTAAACATCCTTAAATGAATACATTTTACTCTTTGCAGCAAATATTATATTCCCACTTTCCTGAAATTACTGTGAATTCACCAGCTAGATCTCAGAGTCTTTTGACATTTTAAAAATAGCCCTTTTAACTTATAGGTAGACAAAACCAAACAGGCAAAAATCCAAACAAACAGGAAACAGGTTTAGAGCTCAACAAAGACAGGTGGACCAGTCAGTGTCTTAAGACCTAATTAGTTGACAGCCTTGGTGGCATTTTCCGAAAGGAAACCAGAATCTTTTGCCTGTAAATGTCTCCATTAGCTCAGTGTGTGTGTTTTCATTGGCCTTTGGAGAGGGTTCGGTTCTATTATGGTTGGTTAATGGCTAACAGTGTTCTTGGCGCTGAGCAAGATATAGAAGAAGGTACAGGAACCGCCCAAGGCCCTTGCAACCTAAGTTAGTAAAACAAATAACTTGCTATTAGTTTTGACCTTGGTGGAAATTGGGCTTAAATATCAGTGGTGCTAAGTTCCAGAATATTTCTATTTATGCTCCTTTGGGATGGGCAGGAATGACATTGGTGGAGCAACTGCGTTCCCTGGTGTCCTTCCTTTCTTCCAATTTTAGTGTGTCTTTCTTCCATACTCCAGGGCTTTTTCCATGTCTGAGTTAACCACATATGTGTTCTCCCACCATCCACTGGTTTTGATGTGATACTTTATTTCACTATAGGGGATTTCACTTATCTCCACTATTGGGGTTGGTAGAAAAAGAGCACTGGTCCAGATAAACCCCAAATATATTTTTTAAAAAAATATGGCAATAAATGTTTGTTCTTATACGTAATTGTGCAAACATCCATAATGTTTCACATAAAATAATGAATCTTCATTGTGAATACCCAGCTAGGGTTGAAAAATGGTTCTGCATCCTCTGTCTGTGCAATCTTCCTCCTTATGAGTAGTGAAAGAGAAGCTTTGACTCTCACAGTCTCTGGTGTTCACTCTTTTGAAGAGAGTAAGTGAAGTTGGAGAGTAGTATGGGGAGGTTCGTGATGACTGCTGAGCAGAACCTGGAAGGAGGAGAAAAGAAATACATATTTGAGAGTCCATTTTTGTAGGTGGGCTTGGTTGTTGGAAAGTGGAAGCTTGCATGAGAAAGAAGAGAAGAGTTTTAAAATTAAGCAAATCATTGATTCTGCCTCTAGTCTGGACATAAATCCTGCTTATAAGCCCTCAGAAGTATGCTGGTTTTGAGGTATAAAATTAGCCATATCAGCTGATGAGGACTGATCCACATCCATGAAAATGAATGGTTGCTAAATGCAGCTGTATGGATGGGTTTTCAGTCCTATGTTGAGCAGAAGTCAGACAGAGATTAGAGACTGATTAATTCAATTTAAATAGTTAAAAAACAGGCTAACTAGCCTATGATTTTAGAATTCTGCATAATGTTACACTTGGAGAGGTGATGACTGGAAGAGAGAGTGACTGAACATTCTGGGATGTTTGGGATGTTTGAAATATTCTATTTCTTGGGCAGGGTTATATTTTATGGGTGTGTTCCCTTTGTGAAAATTCTTTAGCCATATGATTGTAATTTTTGTATTTTTCTGTATAAATTTTATACTTAACTTTTAAAGATTACTGAAAAATTATGTCTGTTAGATGTTTTCACATATATATGTTGTTATGGAGTCACTGAAAACTTCAGCTAAATAACTGTTTTTGCTTCTTTTTTCAGATTAGTAGCTAAGTGATATTTTATTTCTAGTGAATTATTTGTTAAGTAAATAATTCTGGTTTCAAAAAAAGCAGGGAATTGGTAGTACATCTTGGAAAGCAGACTGAGAGACATGTAGGTGTTACAGGTTGGTTTAAGCCTTGTTACAATCAAAGACAGGAGCTCTTAGTGGATCGTATGTGAGTTGGAGAGGCTACTCATGGCAATTCATGGTAAAGAAAAACAACTGAGCCAGGCATGGTGGCATATGCCTGTAATACCAGTGACTCAGGAGGCTGAGGCAGGAGGGTTGTGAGTTCAAACCCAGCCTCAGTAACTTAGAGAGGCCTAAGCAACTCAGTGAGACCCTGTCTCAAATAAAAAAATATAATAAAGGACTGGGGATGTGGCTTGGTGCTTAAATGTCCCTAGGTTCAATCCCTGGTACCCCCCAAAAGAAAAGCAACTGTTACTTCATTGTTTCTCAGATCCCGAGATATGTGACAGCAATGCTCACCAAAATTTGTCATCCTCCTTCAGGCCAATGACCACTTCTAACCACCTTAACTTTCTAAAAACTTTTTAATTGGTGCATTATCATTTTATGTAACAGTGGATTCATTGTGATATATTCATGCATGCAAATAACATAATGTGATCCATTTTATTCTCCAGTACCTCCTCTATGCCTCCCGTCCTCCCTCCTTGGATGCCCTTCCTCTAGTCTACTCCCTTCTATTTCCACGAGACCCCCTTTTTCTTTCTGTTTTTCTTTATAGCTCCCACAGATGAAAAAAAAATATGACCCTTAACTTTCTTAGTCTGGCTTATTTTGCTTAACACAATGCTTTCTATTTTTATCCATTTTCCTGCAAAGGCCATCTTTTCATTCTTCTTTAGTGTCGAATGAAACTCCATTATGTATATACACAACATTTTCTTAATCCACTCTCTGTTGACATAAACCTAGGATGGTTCCATTCTTTGGCTATTGTGAATTGTGCTGCTGTAAACAAAGGTACGTATCACTCTAGTATGCTGGCTTTAATTCTTTTGGCTAGATACTGAGGAGTGACTAACTAAGCATATCTTAGAAGAGAACCCACCTATACCCTCTACCCTATAGAAGAGGAGTGGGCATGTGAAAGTCCTCTATTTGGTATACAAGAGATGAGAGGGTGGGGGAGGGATAGGAGGAGGAAGAAGAGGAGAAGGAGGAGAAGGAGGAAAGAGGAATGAGAAGGAAAAGAAGGAGGAAAATAGAGGAAAGACTGGAGTAAAGCAAAAAAGACATGTTGAGGTGTTTGGAGGTCATCACTTTAAAAAGAGCCCAACTAATCATGGCAAAAGGGTGAGGTCATCACACTACTTTATTAAAAAATTATCATATACATATTATTTGCTACAGATTGTCTCTCTGCCAATAAGTTTAATTTTATATAAGGTTAAGTTTATGTAAGTTTAAGTATATATAAGTTTAATTTTCATTTTGTAGATGATAAAATTGAGGGATCAGGAGGATTTTTAAACACAGCATATCAGACTCCAGTTTAACTAATTTTATTCATGAAGTTAAACCCTTGTATTCAGAGCTATTTAGGAATAATAATGCAATGTGCCCACAACAGCCCAAGTAGTATAGTTCTTCTTAGTAAGTGTTTTGTTCCCTCTGATAATGCATAATATGGCTGAACTGTATTACTGGTCCATTGCTGTCTGCTACTTGTTATGAGCTATGATTACGATTTGGGGTCTGGACCTCATGGAGCTGTTCCAGGTCATAAGCACCCTCTGGTCACTGTGGTCATGACCACTCTTTCTCTTTATCCCTCATCCCCACCAGAGTTATCTGAACTAAATCAGTCCCTGAAGATAAAGTAGGTCATTGGGCAGATGACCATGGGCCTTTTACTGCTGACCTTGTTTTGTGCGTACTGTCTTTGAGGGAAGGTCACTGTGGCTTCCTTTTCCATTTTTATGTAGGGACAGATTAGATTAGCTGCATTTCTCTTATACATGAGAGATTGGGCAGACATCATTGTATAGAATCCTGTAAAACAGTGGATGATAGAAGTTGATCGTGCCCATGTATGAGTGACCTCTTTGGGCACTCACTTTATGCTTTTAGCACTACACAAAAATGACTCAACTGAAATGCAAATTAAAACAATACTGGGATTTCATGTCCTTCCAGTTGAAATGGCAATTATTAAGAATACAAGTAACAATAAATATTGGCAAGGATGTGGGGAAAAATGTACACTCATACATTGCTGGTAGAAATACAAATTGGTACAATGACTGTGGAAAGGAGATTCCTTAGAAAACTTGGAATGGAGCCACCATTTGAACCAGTTATCCCACTCCTTGGCCTATACCCAAAGGATTTAAAATCAGCATACTATAATGAAGCAGCCACATCAATGTTTACAGCAGCTCAATTCACAATAGCTAAGCTATGGAACCAGCCTAAGTGCCCCTTCAACAGATGAACGGATAAAGAAAATGTGGTATATATACACAATGGAATATTACTCATAAAGAAGAATGAAATTATGGCATTTGCTGGTAATTGAATGGAACTGGAGAATATTAAGCAAAATAAGCCAATCCTAACCAACCAATTGGCCAAATGTTGCCTCTGATATGTGGATGCTAATTCATAATTGGGGGGGGGATAGAAGTTCATTGGATTAGACAAAGAGAAATAAAGAGAAGGGAGGGGGAATGGAAATAGGAAAGACAATAGAATGAATTGGACATAATTCTCCTGTGTTCATATATGAACACATGACAAGTATAACTCCATATCATGTACAACCACAAGAATGGGAAGTTATATTATACTCCATGTATGTATAATATATCAAAATGCATTCTAATGTCTTACATAACTAAGAAGAACAAACAAAAATTTTTTAAAAATGATAATCATCTTGTAAGAACAAGTTGTAGAGTAATTACAAGTATTTGAGTATCTATGACTAGTAAGTATGCCATGTGATCTTGGAGACACAGAAGTGTGACCTTAACAGCTGGAACAAGGAAACAGTTAACTTCAGATCAGACACTGTAGTGAAAACCAAACCTGTACTGAATGAAGGCAACTAGGAAAGAAGCCCACAAATGAGCACATACTGAGATGAGAGAGATGGCTACATCACAGTGCAAGCAACGTGATCTTTCCATACATCTATGGGAGTGATCGTTTCTGTATATTTATAAACCACACAAAATGGCAATTGGTGATTTTCATAAAGTGCCCTTTAAAGTCCAAATAAGTTAGGATGTACTAGTTTAAGAAAATGAATACAGGTATCTTTGCAGTAGGACCTTCTGAGATTTGGGCAATCCCAATTTTGAAATTCTAGGGGGACACTGGTTTTCTTGCACCTTTAAAGTGTCATCATACACATTCTTCTGGAACTAGTCTGAAATAATGGTTTAATATTCCCCAAGTCATCTGCCTTTCATTTCGTGCTCTCCTTCCTTTGAGGTTTCAAGGAGCAAATCCAGGTAGCATAATGTAGTGGAAAAGTAAAAGGAGATCAGCTCAAGACCTGAACTCGTCATTCAAAGCTATTTTGGTTTCACCTTCCATGAAAATAAACTGCCTTTACTGTCTTCAACAAAGTAAATCAACTTCAGACTCATTGACCCAGGCCCTGCTCTGGCCAAAAGATTTTAGTTTTTCTAACAGTCAGTCACAAACTCTTTGCACTCTCCATGTACATTTCCTTTTTCTTCTCTTAGGACAGTCAGACTTCCCAAAGGGACACGTCAGTCCAACTCTCCTGCTTTACAGATGAAGAACCTAAACTTCTGGGGGATTTGACTTTCCCTTGGGTTACAGTGCTAATCAGTGAGTGACAATGGGGAGTCGAGGTCACCTGGTGCAGTCAATGCCACCTCTTGTGGAGTCAGAGACCCTAGGAGCAATTCAAGCTCTGATCCCCTTGACTGACACTAGGGTAACCAATTTGGGAATGCCCACAGGATTTGACACTTGTACCCAGATCTATTCTGAAACATGATAAAATTCAAGTACAGCTCTTATTATCTCTTGGGGAGAAATATTCAACATGGGGTTCAAAACTCTATCAGTCTGTTAGAGATTTACCTTTGTCCCAGGAAAACAAACAAACAAACACAACACACACACATGCACACATGCACACATGCACACACACACACACACACACACTCCAGCAAAAGAAAGTCTATTAACAAATTCTAGTTACTACTCTATCAAGGGTGTCCAGAAATAATTTGGTTTAATACTCCAGTGTTTCAGAATAAGTCCTAGGGAAACTTCATGGTGTCTCTAAACCTCATGCAATTTACTGTGGCCGCCAAGGCTTCCACAGAAAGAGCTTTCCAATTGGTATATTTATACTTTCTTTACTTAGTATTGATTCTAAATAAGGATGAAACCGTCCTTGATGGGAAGCCTATGAGTAAGAACAGATGAAGTAGAGTTTGTTTTATCTTCCCACTTTCCTTTTGCCGTAGCCAAAAAAAGCCTTCCTTTTAGAGGCAAACGGGATGCCATCTGGAGGCAGCAGCCACGGCCTCAGAACAATCCAGTGATGAAGCTGGTGGATTCCAAGGCTGCAGCATGGGGGGCTCTGGTGCAGGGTAAGGGCTCCCCGAGCCTGCATCAGTATAACTGGGGAAAAGAGGCCATCACGAAGGTCCGCAGGTCTCTGAACTTCCCCACCCTGTGCTGTGTAGGGATGCCTCGGTTGTCTTTTGCTAAATGCACATTTATTTCTCTAAAAACGCCTGTTTGGGGCCACTAATAAAGTGCTCTCAACGCTCGCACCCTGCTCTGTCTCTTCCTGCAGTAGGCTGATCTCACCATGAATATGCATCTGTAGGCCTGAGAAGAATCTCTGGGTATCGGAAATACTGGGCTGGGAGAATCAGTGACTCCAGGCACAACTGTTCAAACATTGTGCTCATAGATTTGTGCATGTGTGTGGGTTTCAGCTCTTGAAAATTCCACCTGAACAATATGGAGTAAGTTACTGAGTCTTTTAAAATCTCTGTTTTCTCTCAAATGGACCTAATAATCACCTCGCCATGTTTTGTGAGGGTGAAATTAGCTAATACATGCAAAGAACCTAACAATGCCTGTTCTGAGGTGAGTGAAAAATTACAAACTGTTATTATCAATAAAAATGATACAAGGATTTTGTCTTTGTGTCATTTTCTTCATGTTTTTATGATGCCTAGACAACTGAGTATGTTTCAAAAGTGTTTTTTGGATAAATGACTCTCCTGACATATTTTATATTCCTGTTACCCCAACCCCATATCTGCCACAAAGATTTCAATATAATGCTACCAAATAAATAAAAATAGGACTGTTTGATAAAGTCAGCAGAGGTATGGTAAAATTAAGATACAATTTTTCCAGATCATTTAATTTATATGTGAAAGTAGCAGCTCCATGAAGCAATGATTGGGATTTATTTATTACATTGTATCCACCTTGAGAATCTTCTGGGTGGTGAGCACTGTATGGGCAGGGCTGCAAAGATGAACAGGAACACTTAATAATTATTGAGGGCTAATTCGTGCCTGGATCTGTGCATAGGGTTTTAGAGGAATGATGTGAGAATACCAACAATAATATTTAAGAGTAGATTTTAGTAATGTCCTCATTTCACAAGAATGAAAATGAAGGCTAGAAAAAATAATTAGTCAGGGTTCTAGTGGTAAAGTGGCCAATGCTGTATCCAAAACCCAACTGGTCTGACTCACCAAGTTCACAGTTATTATCCTGCCATGTGAGATTATGTCCTTGGAAATTTATGATCTAATTTAATAAAGTCAATCAATATGGTGCAATACATGCTCCAACTCAGGGAACTCAGGCAAATTGGGACCCATGGGAGCTTCCTGCTTTATTTTTCCCCAGTGACTTCCTCAGTTATACTAGGAAGTGTCTGAACTAGTCATTGATGGGTTTTCCCCTCACTTTCTCATAGAACTACTATGATTCATGTCACAGGAGGTTTCAACCCAGAGGGGAAGTACCTCTGGTAGTGTTTACTCATTGGCTGTCTAAGGGGTTACATGTGGTCACCCAACGAAGACAAATATTTGATTGTAATGGGAACAATACTATCGCTGGCCTCTGGAAGGATCTAGATAACACTCTGCTATCTTTAGTTTCTCCCATACAGTTCTGCAAACAGTGCAGCTTCCAGTTTCACAGCAGCCTTGGCACGATCTTTGATTCTTTCCTGGGTGGCTCTCAAAGAACCAAGGAGAGTAGATGGAATTAACAACAGAAGTCAGCTGTCCAGATCTATTCATGTCTTCAGGTGCCATGAACTTCCCTGTTGCCACTTAAAAAGACCACCAGAATTCCAAGAAGGTAGAATGATCAAGTTGGAGGCTTTCTCTCTCTCTTGCCTTCCCGATGTAGAAATTGCCATGGCCCCATTAGAGTGAACCATTATATGAAGTTCTTATGAAAAGGTGAGTTGTTCCTGGATTAAGGTTTTTAGTTTTCTGTTATGTTGATTTACTAGTACCTTGTTTTAGGGGTTAATTAATAATATATTCACACCTGATGGATACTTGGTGGAGAGAGAGAGAGAGAGAGAGGTATTCTGATAGAATCATTAGAATCATGGGGGTGGGGGTGGGAAGAGAAGGTGAGACCTGGTGGGGGACATCAATAACCAAAGGGAAGAACAGTTACAGGTGGCAATCTAGGGTCCATGACACGGTGGGCAATGACAAGGAATATTTCCTCTTACCTAGGCTGGTGCAGTTGACCTGCTTATGAGTATTACTACTATTCACACCTTCATTCTTTCTTTAGCATTAACTCTTTCCCATACAGAGTACAAGGAACATCAAATGCAAACAAAGAGGAAGGAAATGGGTCCTTCTTTCAAGTTCATGATCTGGCAAGGGACACGTATACATAATTAAGTATGGAGAGGGCCTGTTTTAGAAGGAAGGTGTGAACAGTGGCATGGAGCTGGCACTTGCATCCTTTTAATCTGAGTCCCGAGAAAGTGGAATGAAAGACAAGGGATGCATATGGCCAGGACTCAGGTGGAACTTCTGCATCTCGCTCCCTGTTGGGGGCACACTTGCCCAGAACCTGGGGCAACCTGCAAGTCGTGCTTATGTCTTGTAACCTGTTTGACTAAGTCTGGCCAATACTGGGCTGTGCAGGCACATAGCAAGATGGCTAGAAATTGCAAATGACTTTTTATTTGATAATATCTGTGTGCCAGATGCCACACTAGCCCATTTCATGATCACAGCAACTTTATACAAACTTTAAGGAAACTGATGTTGAGGGAGGGTAAGAAATGATGCTGTAGGACACACAGATGGCTGAGCTGGGCTTTCATGGGGAGTAGCTTAATTTACCATCTGAAGTCTTACTCATTCCATTCTTGGATCCCCAATACTTCATAACACAGGTAAGTGGAATGCACCTTCGAAAGGAACTCCAAGAGCATACCAAGCTGGGGCTCCAGAGGGTTCCCAGGAATGCTGACAGTTAGGAGTGAAAGCAGAATCACATACATACTGGGAGAGACGTGGTGCTTTAGTTTTGGGAGGGAGGAGAACCCAAACAGGACAGACATTAACGAGTGCTTAGGAGCAGGTGCGTTATAGGAAGAACTGGAATGGTGTTCTCAGCAATCCAGAATCCAAGCGTGTTGACCTATTGAAGATCCCATTTTGAAGGAGGGGCATGGAGACCTTCTCTAAGTCCCAAATTCTCTTCTGTGGGCTCAGTCAGGCATCATTCTCATCATTTTAACATCCAAACCCAACATTGGCAACGATTGATTAAGAAAATGGTAGTCATTTTTTTTTTCGTTCAATGGATAAGTTTAAACAAATATTTTTGTTTTGTCTGTGGGAAACTATCATAAAAGGAAACGATCCTTCCAAATGCTGTTTTCACTATATATAATTAAGCAAATAAACATGGTTGAAGAAGTTGGACCTTCATGAACTTTTAACGAAAAGTAGAGTATCACAGTCATCTATTGGTGAGGACATAATTCTGACCCTGGCCAAAGGAGCAATGTTTCCATAATGATAGCTTTACCCTCCTGCTTCAGTAAATGTGTGACTTTGTGTGTTACCCTGAAAGTATGTGTATTCTTTGGAAGACAGTATTCACTTCGGCTTTCGATGTTGGTACTAGAAGGCACTGATCCAAAATCACTCATTAATTCAAGTTTTCTGAAGTATTACCCAAAGTCTAGATGAAAACAAAGCATAAATAACACACAACATAGAAGCCTGACTCTGAATATTGTGCACACAGAATTTGGGTGTTTCTTCAAAATGAGGGAATATCTTTGAAAAAATATGGTTCCTTTCTGTGCTGTATGTCCTTTAGCGAGATGAGTTCTAGAGAGTTTACTTGAGGCAGGCTTCTCTGGGGTATTTTTATCCTCTTTTGAGCCCTTTAGTCATCTTGTCAATCATGTATTTTCAGTAGCAGGCATGTGTGATGCATTTTATGGGGAGGAAGGTTGATATGTATGTGGGGGTAAATGCAGGAAGTTGTGAAGATTAGTAATGAATGTCCTGCATATAAGAATAAAATATGAGATTTTTAGAAGATACATATCCATAAGTGTTATTTTTAAGCACTTGGTGGATAGCATACTACCAAGTAGAAATCCAATGTACTTTACTTTTAAAAACGTTTTATTACAAAATTCAAATCCTATGATTATAAAAATGAACAGCGAAGAATTATGTAGAGTAAAAAATGAAAACTTATTCTTTCCTCCCTACTTCTCTAATCTCACTTCTTTTCCCAGAGGAAATTTGTTACCAGTGTGAGATGTATCATTTTAGATTTTTATATTTGCATTAACAGACATATACCAGATTTTTTTTAAAAAGAGACTCTAATAAGATTAAACATCCTGTTTTGTTATTGTTTTGCTAATACCTTTGAGATCTACTCCTTTGTTTTTAACATGTATGTGCCTTCTTTCCATAAACATCTGCCTAGTGTTTGTTTTTGCTAATTATCACAAACTTGGTAGCTTAAGATGACACACATTTATCATTTTATGGGTGCGGGTTAAGCATCTGGGAGGTCTGTCTGTTCTCAGCTTGGCATCTTAGAAACCAAAGTCAAGGTATCTGTCATGCTCAGGCTTTATCTAGAGGATGTGGGGAAGAATCTGCTTCTAAGCTCATTCAGGTCATCTCCAGAGTCTAGTTCCTTGTGGTTGGAGGAAAGGGATTCTTACCTCCCTGTAGGTTGTCAGCCAGGGGCTGATCCAACGCAGCCTGGATTTCTTCATCTTCAGGATGGCAAAGGCCTGGTGAATCTCTCCCAAGCCTGAGTTTCACTGCTTTCTCCTTCAGTTGAAGAAAGATGCCTTTCTCCTATTAAACATTTCCTCTGGTCACACCTGAATTTTATTCAATATTAATTGATCGTGCCATACATTTTTAAAACTGAAGTAGAGAATACCTCTAGTGCTCTGTGAAAACAATGCAGTTCCTAAAGAACATGAGTAGTGAATGACACCCTAAATCAATCCATTAATCAATGGAGAAGGACAGACAGCCCAAGAAAGCAAGCAAATGTGAGGAGCTCTGTACTTCTTCAGAGGCCACCCATACCTGTCTCCTCTGCATTTCTGAGGACTGTAGTGATTGATGCACACCAGCAAAGGTCCCACTTCTGTCCATTTTCTAATCCTTTAGAACTTTTCTGTTAACTTCTCAGTTCTGAAACAAGTCACAAGGCCCCTTTGATACAGAATTTATTTTGCAAAATAGATTGTCTTTGCTATTAGTCATGGACTCAGCAAATCTTCAGGGATGAGGTAGTTGTAAAGCTAGAGTTTTTGGCATGCAAGAAATCCCATCCTAGAGGGATGTTTCTTTCTATTACTTATTAATTTTATGAATGGATATTTGACTTTAAATTGAGACCACATGCATGGGATACCCTACTCCCTAGCTGGGGTGAAAGGTTTTCTCCCCATAGTCCCTATTGTTTGGTTTGGCAGTCTTGTAAATTAATCTGCAAAATAAATATGGGAAGGTTGTGGTCTTGAATTCTGAAAGGTCTCCTTAGTTTGTTTATTAATTTAAATGGAGAAATTGTTCTGTAGGGTATTAAGGGAAGTCATGGTTGGAGACAGAGATTAAAGTTTGATTCCCTGCTATGCTAATTGACTGAGGGATTTTGGAAGGCCACTTAATCTCTCAGAAATTGTTTTTCTTAACTGTAGAATGGGGATAATATGCAGCCCAAAAGAATATTATGAAGATTAAATGAAGTAATCACATAATTAGTTCTGTGGTTGGCACTTAGCAATAGTTCAAGGAACTTTTGCAAGGATAATGACAAAATCCTGAATTGTATTGATGGCTAGTGTTCCAATGGAAGAAAACATGATTCTAAATTATAGCCAAACTCATAATTATCCACGATAATAAGAACGGACTATGCAAGAAGCAAGTCTGTTAATAAATAAAAAAGACTAACAATTTTATGTCCAAAAGTGAAAATCTTTATTCTTCATCATCAAAGTTTTGAATGCTCATTATAAAACTTTTAAATGATATATAAATATGTATAAGGTAGAGTTATAATTTTATACTTTCTAATACAAGATTTAGTGATTATTTTTCATATTTCTTTAGGTATGTCTGTATGTATGCTACATTTAATACACAACTATTTTAAACAAAAAAAGGATCATAAAATTGCTATGCTACATTATTGGTTCAATTTTATTCAATAATGTATCTTTAATCTTACACGTCATTACATCTAAAATCCCTCACCTGTACATGAATGTTCTTAGAAGTATATAGCCCAAATGTGAGAAAACATAAATATCTATCAATAGATGAATGGATTAACAAAGTGAAGTGTATTTCTCTGGTGAAATATTATTCAATCATAAAAAGTAATGGTGCATGTAGCATGTACTTATATATGCCGCAACTGTCCTTAAAAACAAGTGAGGACTGTCCTTAAAAACATGATAAGTGAGAAAAGTCAATCTCAAAAGATGACATAAAGTATGATTCCACTTATAGAATAGGCCTAGAATAGGCAAATACATGGAGATAGAAGGTGGCTTAGAGGGACAGGGAGGAATTGGGTGTGACTGAACTGGTAGGATTTCCTTTTGGGAAACTGAAACGTTCTGAAATTAGGTGGTGGTGATAGCTGCAGGACTTCCTGAATACACTAAGAGATTGCTGCTCTGTGGATTTTTAAAGAGCGAATTACATGGTTTTTGAATGATGTCACAATTAAGTAATTTTTAAAAGGCAAGGGCAGCTGGGAACATGCCTATAATCACAGCAGCTCAGGAGGCTGAGGCAGGAGGATCACTAGTTCAAAGCCAGCCTCAGCAACAGTGAGGCAGTAAGCAACTCAATGAGACCCTGTCTCTAAATAAAATACAAAAAAGGGTTGGAAATGTGACTCAGTGGTTGAGTGCCCCTGAGTTCAATCCCTGCTAGCCCCCAATTCCCCGAAGAGTCAAGGGTATCACTCCAGATCCATTGAATTAGAATTTTGTGGTGTAGACTATGGTTTATGGATTTAGATTCTGATTCAAATCCACCACGTCTTACCACGTTTATCCCCATGGAAAGGTCACACACTTATTATATACATGTGCACATGCACAAGTCTATGTTTTCTTAACAATGGGTTTATGCTAGCATTCATTTGGATTCCTCTCCCTTTTGGCCTGGTTTCATGTCCTACAATAGAATTGTATAGAATACTGTCTAGGCATCACTGAATGTGGCCATAAACCACTGCCGGTGAAGTCTCACTTCCACTCTCGCACCAGTAAGCTCCGTAGTGCACTCATCATGAGAAGTTACTATCATTGATCAGAATTGGAATTGAAATCTTAAAAAAATAAGATGTCCAAAGAGCAAGGTTTCTATGGTAAATATCATCTTTCTAAATTAGGACAGTGAGAGAAAGTTTTAATAACTGTGTGAAATTGACTATTGCACTGTTTTATTCATCTTTGAATTCCAAGAAGTTCCCTCCATGAACTTGATGATCAATAATTTTTTTATGCGTGGTGCTAGAGATCGAACCTAGGACTTTGTACATGCTAGGCGAGCACTCTAATGCTGAACCAGAACCCCCTGCCCACAATAACTTTTTGGGGACTATTTCTAGTTTCCATGACAGGCAATTCCAGACAGTCTCAGTTTGCTTCTTCCCACCCTCCCCCTTCCTAATTGGCTTGCATGAGGTCTCTTGACTTTTTAGTTGGAACACTGAGGCTAGAACCATGACTTTATGTCCTTTCAACCTTACCACCCTTTTCATCTTCATTAAAACAATCGAAACCCAACATAGTTAAAATAACGATTTACTTAATGCCACAAAGCAAGTCAGGGTCATGGATATCCTATATTTCAAACCAGATCTCAGGTTTGGAAGTGCATGGGAATAATAGTCCAGGAATGGGATAATGTTTCAGTAGTTTGGGACTTAGAAATCAGTATTTTTATGTTGAATTCTTTATATTAACTGGATTTCCATGACACTGTCCCCTGGATTGCAGTAGTAATTATGGAGCAGTTGACATGGTCTCTGGGCCCAGCACATCCCATAATTAGCTGTGTTCTCTCCACAGCATATGACTCAACCCCATGTGGCTCTTCTATATCAAAGGCAGGATGGCCAGATTTTTTTTAACCACAATACTTGAGCATGTAGTGGCAGATGGCTGCATAACCTAAGTGCATCGGGTCCTTTTGAAGAGCAACCTCACCAAAAACAAGCAAACAAACAAACAAAACCAGACCTTGAGATTTATTTTTGAAAAAAGGAGAGAATTTTCTTGGGAATGTTTCCAAACACTGCCTCATTTAAAAAGAAAAGCATGTCTTTCTTTTCTTTTTTTTTTCTGGAAAAACTAAAATAGAAATAAATGAGTTAGAACTTTGAGGTCAGCCTTGATCAGGAAGGAGGGCACTTCCTGGTCTCTAATCAGAGGTCTGCAAGAGGTTTACTTGGTTGAACGAGGACATTGGTATAATGTAGCATGTGGTGGACAAAAACATCAGACCAGGGGTCAGGAGACCCAATTTCTTGTCTTTACTCTGCTGCTAATTAGGTATCTGAAGCTTTCTGAGATTCACTAAATAGAACTCTTTCTGAGATCATTAATGCAAAAACCCTATTATAAGTGCAAAATCTTATGTTATCAGACTAGATGAGAAGTTGAGAATCTCAGGCTCCCTTCTGCACATGCATATTAATCAGCATCTACTTTTGAAGAATTCTGGGGAAGAGACTCAGTTGCTGCCATGGTAAACTTGTTACAGGATTAAACTCACCACCAGGAATTTCTGTATTACATTAGTAATAATATATCAGAATGGAGAATGTTTTATTCACCAGAATTCCATTGAGGAAAACAAGTATATTTGTTGTGGAAAGGGCTAGAAATGGAAGACTGGACCCAGTGGTCATAAATATGAGCTTTTCTCCTCTGTGCTTTAGAAGGCAACAGAATTTCTTATTATTCATCAGAGGAAGGGTAGAGGGAAGCAAGAGAGAGGATGGAGCCAGCATTATGGTGAGGTTGCTGCATGATTTGCAAGGTGACCCTGGCCCCCAAAACTCAAAAACTGAATTATCTTAAAAGTGAATGAACAGTAATGTATGGGTACGTATACGTGAGAAGTGGTCATTTGAGACAGAAGTGGGGAAGAGACTCCACTAACACTCATATTAATTCTGAATTTTAGCCAATTCGAATATAGGGATGAGAAGGTTGCGAGGTAAGAGAAAAATCAATCTCGGTGACTGGCAGGAATACTAGAAGAGCTCTGGATTCCCAGTCTATGGAATTAGACTTCAGATCAAAGTCAACAGATCTTTTAAAAAGTATTTATATAAAAAAGTAGTGGCTTTTAGTAAGATAGAAAAAAAGTATTTGTAACTGAAAACATACTTGATAACACCTATGATTTGTGTATTTTGCACATTTCAGATACTGTGCCAAATGCTTGACATGTGGACTGCATGTATACATACCCACATGTAGCAAAGACGATTCCTTTTAATATTTACACTACCCCTGTGAAGTGGCAGTATTACCTTCATTTCAGACATGAGTAAAATAAGATCCAGAAAGCTTACATAAATCGTCCAAGCACACACAGCTGTAAAGTACAATCTAGATTTTAAATTAGTGTAAACATACTCTGACACTAAACTAGTAGTTATTTGTTAATAAAAAAAAATGTATTGAGTGCTTTTTTTTTCTAGATATTAAAGAGTGTACAAAAATGATTCTAAAGTAAATCTTGCCACAGGAAAATACAGACAGAGTCGTGTTCTCAGGTTAATATAAGGCATGGGCCACATGAGAGGTTTAAATGCTGGCGATATCAGTAGAATCAGACACTAACTCCAAGACCCCAGTGCAGTCTGAATCTTTTTTCTTCTGTGAAGCTGAAGAATAGTTCATTCATATTCTGTATGTGAACCAAAGTTAGATGTTCCCTTGCTTGGTGGCATCAGCCATGATGAACATCCTACCTCTTTAGTTTCAATGTTTTGACAATCTATATTGAAGATCCTTGACGTCACAGGGTGTCACCTCAGGACGCGCTCTGCATTCATCCTGTACATCCCCCATCCATGGTTTCTCCTGCCCTCTAACTCCTCCCAAGTTCTTGATTTTCTTTTGTCTCCCATCTTCTTTCTTCTTCCTTTTTGGGTGATACTTCCTCCTCCTCTGGCTACCCCTCTTCACGTCCCTTTCCCAATCCTACCCTGGAGAGGCTTTAAGGAAACGTTTTCCCACAAGGTCTATTGCTTTGAAGGAGAAGATTTCTTGCTCTGTGGCTAAGAAAACAAATTTGTATCTATGAGAAATTTTCTTTCATCAATTTGCAGACACATAAGGCCTTCCATTCTTAGCTAGCCTCCTGATTTTTGAGAATTCTTCAAGATCCCCACTACTCAGCCCCTTCCTTGCCTGCAACCATCTTGATACCCCACCACTCAGCAGTTTAGCATTTCCCCTATTTATTGGATAGGGGTGCACAGGAAACTCAAAGCAGCCAAATACTTCACATGTACCTTTAAAAAAATGATTTGGAGAAAGAAGCTACATTGGTGAGTAGAGATGGTTTGGAGGTTGTTATTTATTCAGTTTACCTATTTTATCAATTTTAAAGTGAAATTAAAAATTCACCATTCGAAGGAAAAGGGGCCCTTTTCAAATACATTAGCATGATATTGCAAAATCAATTTTGTATTTTGGAGCTGGTAGTGGACCTGAAGTCAGAGGAGCTCTATGAATCCTAGCTCTGCCATTTCACAGCTGTCTGACTTGGGCAAGAGTTTACTTAACCCTTCTGAGTCTTGGTTTCTTCAACTGTAAATTGGAATATTAATACTGGGTCTACTTCATAAAGTTAATGTAAAGGTTAAATAAGACAGATATGTATCTAGAACAGTATAGGTGCTCAATTAATGGAGGCAACTCTTGGTGAAGAGACAGGCCAGTTCTCCACTTCCCGCCTTCTCTTTGACCTCTTCATACCAATGTTAGAACTTATGTATTAACTGGCCCACTTTGGTTTTTCCAGTTGCATTTCTGTAGTTGTGTAACAGGAATGTTTATAATTGAATTACAAACTCTGCCAACTTAGAGGAGCCTAGAAAATCCCGCTAGAGTCTGAACTGAATGCCTGCAATTCATTTCCAGAGAAGCCTTCCAACTATGTGATTTTCCATAGCTTCAGGCTTTGCTATCGATTAAGAACCCTGTTGGGCTTATCACTACTCCTGGCAGCTGCTGGCACTGATGGCTGTACCTAGTTAGGAGTAGAAAAGGAATTGGGGTGGGGAGCTTTCCAATACCACAGGAGAAGATTCTCTGCAGCACCAAAGCATATAAGAGCTCTGCAAGGAAGCTCTGCAAGGAAGGTAGGGTGTACAAAGGGCGTATGCTGAAAAATTAAGGAGTAACGGCAGAATTTAATGCAGCTTCAATATACAGGAAAACTCTACATTCATCCTTATGTTTTATGTGGGAGGAATTTCAGTAAAACTCTGAACTAATTTTTCTTAGTTGTAGAAACCTGGTGTTTTACTTGAGAAGGGTAAGAAAATGTAATCAAATAACAAGAAACTGTTGTCACATAGTAAACAATTATTATGCTCTCTCCAAATTTTATAAGTTGGAGATTTTTATTTCATTTTACAAGTGAGGACTGTAAGGCATGTGATATTAAATGAATTGCTCCAAATTCAGAAATTGAGAAGTTACTTCCAAGAATTCAACAGTTTAATAATTTCCCTCCATCCAGACAATATGTACTATTAATAGTTTAGTGATGTCACTTGCCTTTATTTTGTTTTATTAAAATTAAAAGACCTTTACTGGTAACTTACTGATAGCATTGCTCAACTATGGAATAATCCACTTTAGAAGACATGAAGGTTATGTAACCTCTTACACAGCTGAATAGCTGCTGAAGACAGATTCTAAAGTCCACATTTATGAAAAAAAAATCTGAGTCTCCAAATCTCATATCTCTTGGAAGCACAAGGACAATACTAGTGAAATATATTCAGATCCAGAATTTTAGGAAGTCTTAATGAAACGAATTCAAGGGGAAGAGAACACCAGCCGAGCAAACTGAGATCTGATCCCATCTAGAATTTAGCTTCATTCAGGAGTTGAAAACTTGCCTTTGACTATTTCAAAGTTCTAGCAAAGGATATTCCTAAAATAAAATTTCACTGAATGAATGGACTTTAAACATCTCAGAATGTTTTTGAGTCTCTTTATAATTAGAACATTGTGTCACAAAATAAATAAGGAATAAAACAAGGATAAATTCCCTTCCAAATGTAGAAATAGGCCCAATAATTGGAGAAACTAAGATGACAAACTTTTACCATATTGAAAGATGGGAACTTCCTTTATTATAGTGGTGTATAGATTACCTCCTATAGGTTAACTCCTTCCCACAATGCTGTTGGGATATTATTGCCAATGAAATGAAATTTGAGTGACATGGAATAGACTGTGTAAAGATGTCCATCAGATTGGATGGATGGGCAAGAATTAAAACCTCTGCTTAACCAAACAGATCAATTCTGATCTCTATTCCTTTCACTACAGTTTACCCTGTGTGAGGACTGAAAACCAGTCCTGAAGTTTGAGATAACTTCATCCTAACAGAGACTGTTCATAAAGAATTGTCCCCTTAACACCTCTGCACCAGCAGCATCAGTGGTACACAGGAGGTGCTTAGAAATTCAGAATCTCAGATCACACTCCCTGTGAACTGCATAAGAATCTGCTTTTAGTACAATCTGCTGATTTGTATGTATATTAGTGTTTTAGAAACACTGCCCTACGTATTTTGCCCCTATAACACCAGACCAATGCCCCTATAACACTGGACAAATTTTTTTTATAATGAATAAAAGAAAATAGTGCATTTCAAATAGGGCCTTTCCACATTCTTGGTGGTAAAAAATATTTGACTGTTAGGATTTCTGTCAGGAATATGGCTGAAGATCAAAAGTTTGGGCTTTGGAATCATTTACTAATTTACTCTGCCAAACTGTTTTTGCATTATCAGTGCTGAGGAAATTAAGCCTGCACAGGACAGTTTCTCACTACAGTCACTGACATTCACAGCCTATCCTATAGGAGGGGAAGCAGATGGGTCCAGACATAGATATTATGCATTCTGATAGCAAAGCAGCAATCTTTCATGAGCTGCCCTAGAGCAAAGCGAAAGGAGATCTGTGTTAATTTTTTTAATGTCGTTTTAATTAAAAGTGTCAAGGCAGAGTCCCTGAGTTTCACTGAGAGAACTGAATTCTCCTGTTATTATCTTTGAAATGAAAGCCGAATCAAGGAGCCATTATTTTTCTTAGTCTTTGTTTTTGGTTTCCTTGTTTCCTGTTTTCCTACTTGGGGTACTTTTCAAGACAAAACCCAGTTATTGTTTTTGGTTAACTGTGAGTTAGCATTTGAAGTTATCTTGTAATAGAGCATAGACACCCATCTGTATCAGTCGAACATGGCCACAATCATGCTGCAGAATAACATAAAACATTCATTGTGTTCAACTGTAAGCACTGATTTCTCATGCTGTATCTGTGGATAAGTGGGGTCGTGGCTCACCTGAAAGGGCTTCATTAGGGCAGGTAGCTTTGGCCAATGGTTTCTTGTCTTCCTCCTGGTACCTGTGGCCTGGGCATGCACTTCTGCCTGGTCTGGCAGAGGCAAAGAGGACAGACAGAACCACACAATGCTTCTTAATATCTGGGCTCAGAGCAAGCCCACTGCTACTATTCCTTTCCTTCACTGTCCACACAAGCCACATAACTATAAGAATATTTGTTCTGTTTCTTTTATAAGAGGAACTACCAAGCCACAGCACAAAGGGTGGAGGGACAAAGAGGGGGAAAACCTGAGGGCATTAACACAATCTGTATAACCTACCACACTGCCTAATTATTTTCTTGGCCTTTCTGTAATTCAAAGATTTCTAGTCTCCTTCTAATATCAACAGACATTCTGAAACAAATGGGATGATGGATATTGCATGGTTTGGTTCACATACACTAAAAAGGAATCTACTTAATACCTTGAGCTCAGATTTATTCCCAGTCTTTTTTCATGCTTAAAGTTAATGTGGCATTATGAAAACCCATGTCATGCTAATTACAAAATCATTTAGTTGCCCAATATTATGGATTTTTTTTTCCTTTCCTGATAATATAGGCTTTCGGAGAGGGTCAGACCATACGGGGGAGAAGTGCTGAACATGGTGGTGAATGAATCCATTGACATATTAGTTTGGGAGAGGGAATCCAGGAATGACCAGTATCGACGTTCTGATTCTCAACAACTCTTTTAGAATAGAAAGGAACATTCTTTCATTTTCTGCTGAAACTTCCTTATGAAAAACAACGTTTTCCAGAGTTTATGGGAAAAGACAGGAAGACTTTAACTTACAGGCAAAGTGGAATGATATTGTGAGTACTACGATTTTAAATTCCTTTTCTCTAATATCATCCTTCCTGCTTCCAGTGTCTGAAATTTTACCCTTAGAGTCATTCTTTGAGCTAAACATCTACTGATTTTCAAGATATTTGGTGTCTGCCTATTCTGCCCTTCCCCCATCCTTCCTATCCATTCATGATCAGTGAACGAAATCAATAATAAAAATACTCACCTGTAAGATGGCCAACTCTTGACATTATCCTTCATTCTCATTTCCTTTGTTTTATCTCTGTATCACAGACAGCACTATCTTCTGGCCTTTTATAAGTGAAATCATTAATAATTGCTTCACAAGTGAGCAATTTTTGCGTAGGATAAATTTTGTTCACCCAGAATCATACCTCATGGGATTCTTGGGAGGATTAAGTGAATGAACACATGGGAGCCATTTAGAAGAAGGTAAGACACACGGTACAGCATTATACATATTATTTTGCCCGTAGAATCTGCATCACATTTTGTCACCTTTTTTTGAGGTTATCTATCTTTTCTTCCAACAGAGGAGATTTTAGAGACATCTAGAAAAGCCCAGAGCAAATGATACATCTTAAATATTTATCAATGCACTGTATTTATTGATTGCTGATTATGTATCAAAACCAGTGCACAGTGTTGGGTATGTCAAAACTACAATTACCTAATACTTGGCCTAGAGGAGGGCAAAATCTATGAGAAGAGCCATTTTATGATTCTATACAAATCATAAAATATAATATGCAATGGGTAGATCAGAGGAATGTAAAGAACAGAATGGCAGCTTAGGGGGCAAAATAGACACTCAAATGGTCCCACAGCTGACTTGGGCATCAGTAATGTCTGGCAAATTCAGGAAATGAGTCAGTAGTTACCAAATTTAGCATGAATTAGAATCACCTAGAAGGACTGACACAACACAGCTGGGGATCATGCCAGGAGTTTCTAATTCCATTGATCTGGAACGGACCTGAAAATTTGCACTTCTGACAAATTCTTAGATGATGATGTAGCTACTGTTTTAGGGAATTCAATTTTAAGAATCAGGAAGGAATGAAGAGGTAGCTCCACAAACAGGAGCAGTTCCCTAAGTTTGCGACTATCAGGGAACAGAAAAGTATAAACACCAGAAAGGTAGAAAAGATCCCCATCAAGGAGGGGTGTTTCATATTTGTTCTCATGTATCTCTCCAACAATGTCAGGAGGTAGCTTTATCAGGCAGGATAGACTAGGCTATGCTGCTGGGCACAAATAAACTACAACCTCCCCCCACACAATTATTTTCACTCATGCACATGTCCTATGCACATAGATGGGAACTCAACTCCACAAAGTGATTCAGGGACTATAGTGGATGCTGTAGTCTACTATCTACAGAGCTGAAGGTCTCAATCCTCTCAGATGCTGAGATAATTTCCAGCCAGAGAAAGCTGCCACATCTAAGGAGACATTCACTTATAGGCCAGCCTGCAACAAATGACTTGGCAACACGTGGAATGTCCCTCTTGCCACAGGGTGGGACAACTTTGAAGAGTAGTTTCAGCTCTAGTATTTCATAGTATTGAGCTTATTTCAAATGGATCCCTGTAGATATCTGTTTGCTAGGTGGCCCTAGGAAACAGACTCTAATATCTTTTGGTCAAGAAGCTTATTGGAGAGTGTTTTCAGTTTTCAATATCAGTATCTGGAGCAAATGAAGAAAACAGGAGGGAGCAGAGGGCATAATTGAGTTACGGTCTAGATCTCAGAGGAGTGCCTACACCTTATAGTGCTGCTCAGCTCAGAAGCAGGGGCCTGGACCCCAATGGAGGCTCATCATCATGGTGGAAAACAGCCACTGGTGGAGGTGGATGTTGGACTCTGCTTTGTTCGGCTGAATGTTTGGAGAGCCACTGTGGTGGCCTTTTTTCTGGATTATGATTGTCTTCTTCACTGAATGACGTTTTGTAGTCATTTCTATATTAGTCAAAGAATCAGTGTTATCTGGAAGAAGGTTTTTAAAGTATATCCATCTCCATGTCTTGGCATCAACAGATTTCAGTATGGCATTCTGTTCTAGGCAAGACATTATTTAGGGGGTCAATGGGAAAGAGAGTCCCACATAGACCAGACTGGCTGGGAAAACGAAGGGGTCTGTGAAACACTTAGGGTGAAGGTATTCAAGAAACACAGTCTGGAATTCAGGTGTCACTTGAGGGAGCCCAATCATCAAATTCTGGGACTGTCCTGTGAAAGAGGCTATCAACTCACTGTGGCTCTCTTCAAGGATAGTCCTAAACTGGATGTATACTCTTTAAGAGGATGGGCATAGTGCCTTTTGAAATTGGCACTGTATTCCCAGGGCCTGGCATTGTACCTAGTACAAACAAGTTGTTCAAGAGACATTTGATTAAATAGAAGAAACTGAGAATTGCAAGGATTCAGCTTTTGACTCAAGAGAATGGAGGTCTGTGTTGATAAAACTCTTTCAAAACTAAGATATAGACTGCTTTACAAGTAAGTTGAAATCTCATCATTCAAGGGTCAGAAAGAGAGGGATGGCTTTGCCTGAGCAAGGGGTACTGTAAGGCCAAATTCCTGTCCTGGATAGGAGGGTAGGAGGTTAGACTTCAAGTGTTCTTTTCAACTTTAAGATTCTGAAGTGAGCATTCCTTGTAGAAAAACTATCAGAAAGCAAGGAGGCTACTATATATAGAAAGTCTTGCACTTTCCACTTTTGCTGAATTCCCAGAGTTTCCAAAAGCACCTTGAAGGAAGACAATTTTCCTCTGTGTCATTCAACTTAAATATCAATTATTAATATTCTGATTACTTTTCTGCACACACAGATAGCCTCCTGGTGAAAAGTACAGAATACTTTCAACCTCTGGACATGGTAGTGATAGAGGGTTGTATACCCAAGTCTGCCTTCTATTTTAATGTGCCCAGTACTTTAAGTTCATATTAAGGAGTTAAGTCCTTTATACTGTGATTAAGGATAATTGGATGGGCATAGCAATTATGGTGCAAGGTCTGTGGGGTAGAAGAAAGTGAATTTTTAAATTCAAGGATCATAGTTACCTTAGAGGATTTGGAGAAAGTTTGTACCAAGTATCTGAAGAAAAATACATATGATATGAAATTTTGCAAATGTGGACCTCCCCTCTTAAACATCCATTCATGCATTAGGAATCCATAGAATAAAGATGGAAATTTTTAGAGAACCTTTTGCTTTCTGGGTGGTCCCTTTGAACCCAGAAAGCTACTCTTGTCTCCAATATCCTATAAGGAAATAATTATAGTGATATGACTCATTGTATCTATGAAATCCAGAGAAATATGAGACCTGACTCAGAGTCAAAGAAGATGGGTAGGGCACCGATATGTCATTTTTGCTGCAGGGTGTATTGAAGTGAAGTCATGTTCAGCTTAAGATTAAAATACATAAATGGTATCGATTGGCTCTTTGTCTTAGGAACACTTGTCTTCTTCCCTTGTATTTCAAAGTTCTCCTTGGTGTGACACTGTGCGTAGGTGTCCTGAACATCATGCCTACTTGATGTGATAATGGGCTGGGATGAACCTGCTCATTGGAGGATGTGTCATGCCAGAGTAGATGTATATCTGAAATTACTACTGGTAATGGTGAGCCCAGAAGGAATTTCTGGATGCATGCATCATTTAATAGAGAAGGCAAAATGTCACTTGGGAGGCTGTGTGGTAAAGTGGAAAGGACATGGCTTTGAGGACAGAAAGATCTGGTTTGAATTGAGCTTCACCACTTTTAAGTACACACTGTTAGGCCAGTTACTTAGTTATGTGGAGCCTCAGATACTTCATTTGTGGAGCAAGACAGAGTCCATTTTAAGTTTTGTGATAGTGTGAAGCATTTACGTTCTGATAGGCAGAAATGCTTCATCCCCATTCTCTGTCCCCTTCCACATAGGACACATTCTAGATGAGTAGTACCCAATAAGGGGTTAGTTCTTCTAAATGGTAAAGAACATCAAGAAGATATATATCAGACAATTTCTGTAAGGAGAGTGGGCCTGCAGGGCTACTGAGAACATGGGAAACCAGGAGGAGGAAGTAACAGGACTAAATGAAGCTGGGGTTAGTGGGAGGATCATGGAAACAACATTCACCTCACTAATAATTTTATTTCCCTTATGGCTAGAACTGAATTTTCCTCACATGTCTTTAAGCTCTCTGTGTTTGCAACCACTTACTTTCCCAACTGAAGTTCTGGCATTGACCTGGAAGGAACAAACTTCAAATGTGACTTTTTGCTCCCTCTGCCCAATTTCCCATCTTATCTGGAGTAATCCCAGGCCATAGCCAGGGAAAAGAAGCTGAAAGTGGAGGGATAGTACAAAGATACAAACCTCTCTTCGGAGAATTTTTTAAAATTTGGGAATATGATGGTAGGAAGGAGCTTTACATTCCTACTCTGGGGTTTCTCAACCTCAGGAGCAATCGGATTGGCTTGGGTGACTCTTTGAGGCTGACCTGTTCATTCCAGGGAAGATGTTAAGTTGCATCCTGGTCCAAATCCACTTCTCTTAGCCACTTGGTCTCAAGCTGTAGAGTATTGTTCAAGTTGAGGTAGAACTGGGATGGGGATCAAAGACTCAGAACAGTTAGAATCAACATCAACAAACAAGCGTCATGGAGAGCCTCACTGGAGGCTTGGTGGAAAGCCATTTCTGGGGGAAACTGAGGCAACTGTTTCTTCTCTGTGCAAGCCTTAGGAGACTATATTTCTCAAGTGTTTCAGAATGAATAGGAGCATTCCTTGTTTCCTAGAAAAACATGTCTAGTGACCTGACATTCTGAAATTTCACCAGTGTTGTTTGTATAGTCATACCTAATACCAGGTTCAAACCCACCCCTGCTAGAAATGCTCTGTGGCTCTGTTTTTTCCATGCCTAAATATAGCCCTCATATTTTATATCAGAAACTGAGAATGGTTTGTGAGAAATTCTTTGATTTGCTTTGGGAAAATTATGCAAATATATAATGTAATAATCTGATTTATACTGCCTATAGAGTTGACTGAAGAGGAAAATTAAATGATTGTGAACCTAAGTAGATGATTTATGAGTAAGGACTATGAAAAGGAAAAGTTCTAATAGTAGCAAAATCTCTGTACAAGTTGAGATGGGAGAAAAATGATGTGCTTTGGCAAAAAGGCCTCTAGGTAAGATTAACAGGCTGAAGTCAAAAAGAAAACAATTTTGTCCTTTATGACAAGTATCCACAGGTTCAGATTAATGATGTACTGAGCACTTTTGGAGAGAAACTTATACCTCCAATACTAAATGTTCTAAAAACAAAATCCTGCAACACACAGCGTATTCAGAGGTGAAGAGGGTTGGAGGACGGAATGTAATGTTTAGAGCTTTGGGGATCTTCAGGGATGAGGTCATTGACTACTAAGGTTAGTGACAAATATAGTTTCTGTGATTTTACTGCACAGACTTAGAATATACTAAACCATATATATTAAGAGTTGTAGGCGGCAAGAATGAAGGAAGGAAGGACTGTATAGAGGGAAAAGAGGGGTGGGAGGGGTAGGGGGAAGGGGAAAAAAACAGAATGAATCAAACAACATTACCCTATGTAAATTTATGAATACACAAATGGTATGCCTTTACACCATGTACAAACAGAGAAACATGTATCCCATTTGTTTACAATTAAAAAAAAAAAAAAGAGTTGTAAAGCCTCTTCAGACCTTGTATGGTTTTTAACTCACAAGATAGTACATAGTCTTAAGGGAGATAAAACAAAATATTTTCATAATACAAACTGTAGTCCATGTTGGGTAACTCCCCTTCAGTGTTCAGAGAAGTTTTAACTGTGTAACCCTCCTTAGGGAAGTATAAGGTCAGGGTCATGTTGCAACAGGTGATCTGCAGTAGACCCACAAGAGGCCCCGTGTCTTAAACAGGATGTCTGCTCTGCCTGTGACTCAGTGCCACAATCTGCATGGAATAAGGGCTTTAGAAAACAAGTGAGTGCTGAATGGATGCAGTGGATTCTCATTCTGACAAGGGGAAAGGGACTGCTACAATAAAAGAACAAGTATTGGCTCTCTTTGGTTAAGACCTGAGGTACTCTATTTTCATGCCACAAGTGGTGCTTGAGGAGGGTTCTGTGAAGCATGCTCTTCTAGGAACCAGAAGCCAGCAAGGTGACTAGCACTGAGTTCAGTGACCAAGACACATCAACACTGAAAATGATCCTAGAATAAAAGACAGATTAGAAGAGTGGTACAAAGGGGGATTATGAATAGGAGGAGGGGAAAAGAAGAAATTCATATGAAATGAGAAAATTTAGATGTCTCTACATAGCTCCGATGGTGAGGGATAGAAAGTAAAAATGGATTTGCAAAGAATTTTTTTTTTTTCTGAATCACTTTGAAACACAAGTAGAGTTGGCTTAGCTTAGCAGTTATCATGAAAGAAATTCTCTTTCTATATCACTTTTTGGTAGTGTTTCAGCACCAGTGTAAAATACAAATGCATAAGTTTATATATATAGATGCAGTGCTTTAAGATTGCCATTGCACACATATTATCTGTAGATTTGGGGGTCAAAAGGTTCTGTTTTGAGCTCCATATCTGCTTCTTTATAGATGTGCAACTTTGGATATTTCGTATCTCTAAATCTTGCTTTTCTTACCTGTGAAATGGAGGCAATATACTGAAATACTTAGGCACAATGTTTCATGAAGCATTGTGGAAAGGGGTTAATTGCCTATGATTTGATGTGATGAAGCTAGGGACTGCAGTGTCAGTTGTGGTATACTGGTAAAAGATGATCACTTAGCTCTTTTTTAATATTTTTTCAATTCTTGTGGTATAGTTACCCACTGTGGCTAAGGTCAAACACAACATGATGTCGTTGAATGAAGAGTTGGACACTGATATGCATAGTTGACTTGTTCACACCAGGTTCATCAAACCACTGAGTGTCAGTGTTTCCATGTAATGACATTAACATTAAATAAGACCGAGGGGAAATAAACTGTTGACAACTGAGACTGTCCTGTCTTGATCATTGTGTGTATTCTGAAGGGAAGAGGTGAATCCAGTAATGAGAACCAAATTTGTCCAGGTACCAAGGGAAAGAAGAACTTCCTGTCTCTGGAGCTGTGAGCAGGTAGATTTAGGCTTTATCCTGGGAAGTTGCATGGGGCACTCCATATGGTCTGGGTAAGCTAGTCCTAGCAGTGTGAGGCAGGCTGGCACCTGGCAGGTTGTGCCCGTTGACTTTATGTCTCTAAGACTGGTTTGACCCATGTACTTTTATGAACAGAGATTTCCTTGAGTCAGCTTTTAGTTACTCTTGTTTATTTCTATTTTCTGCTATCGTATGTCATAGTGCAAAGTTACAGTTGGATGACAGTTGTGAAATGAGGAGCTGGAAGACTGGAGTCCCCTGTCTATAGTTGGAGCAACTCTGGCTGCTGAAATCTTCCAAACTATATGTGACACTAAATTCTCAAATTCCTGTCTTCTTTTGTTTGAAATAAAAAGGTCTCTTCTTTTTTGAATATCAGAGTCTCTTAAGCTAGATTCATGGCTTTCAGTTGCTTCTAAAAAGGCCCACAAAAAAGTCCACAAAATATACAAAACCACTATGTGCATACTATATACATTACTCTTATTTTTATTTTAAAGTTTTAAGATAGCAATTTTATTGTACTTACTTTTACTATGAACCATCTAAAATTCTGTTTGTTAAGATTAACAATGCAAAAAACTAAACAAACAGTATTAATTTTTTTCAGTACTTGGGGATCGAACACAGGGTCTTGCATGTTACAGACATTCTTTCTACCTCTGAAGTGCATCCCCAACCCCTGAATGATGACTACTTAATAGACTGAAAATTGCATGCTACTTCCTTGAATATTAAATATAAAATTACCAGACATTCCTCTCCTAGCTACATATCCAAGAGAATTGAAAACATGCTAAAAATCCCCTGCATATAAATGCCTGTATAGCTACATAATTCATAATAGCCCCAAAGTGGGAAACTTTATGACCATTAGGGCCAGAGCAAATGAACAAAATATGGTGCACACATTCAATAGAATATTATTGAGCCATAAAAGAATAACATACTGATACATTCTACAACATGGATGAAACTGGAAGATATTATACTAAATGAAAGAGGTTAGACACAAAAGGTTTCCATTTTTATGAAATATCTAGAACAGGCAAATCCATAGACATAAAGTAGATTAGTGATTGCCAGGGCCTGGGAGAAGAACAACTGGAATGTTAATAAGCATGGAATTTCTTTATAGGAGTGATGGAAATGTTCTGGAATTAGATGTTGTTATTGTACAATATAGAGAACATACTAAAAACTACTGAAGTGCACTTTCTAAAATGGTTTTCTTGTGATTAATATAACAAAGATATAATTAATATCAATAACAATTACATGCTAACTTAAAAAGTAAAACTAAAATAAGCACGAGTCAACTAAACTTAAGAAATTTTAATGGCCAAAGTTGGAACAATTCAAGGGGAAAGAGCATTTATTTGAATTATACTAGGTTGTATATTGGTTTGTAAGCCCAAAATAAAATAAATATCTGAAGCTCATAATGATATAAATAAATGATTGAATTAATAAATAAATGAGAAGAATAAATCAGTCTCTTGTATAGAAGAATTCCAAATAACTTATGTAGCTACTCCACCCTCACGAGGGCACAGTGATTTCTGACTCCTTCAATCTGGGCTGTGCCTAGTGATTTCCCTCCAAGAAGGACAGTATGGAGAGCAACTTTATAGTGAGGAAAATATGACAAACACTACCCCAGCCAGATGATCAGGGTCAGCATCAGCTGCCATGTCATGTTATAGCATGTGTCACTGACTTGATCTGATGAAAGTGGCCCTTTATCTCTGTCCTCTTCATCCCTGAAGCTGAGAATCCCAGCCTCCCTATGAGAAAACTATCAGGCCTATTCCATTAGAGGGATGTTGTTCAGTACTGACTAGTACTCCTTAGAGTATCAAAGTCATGAAATACCAAGAGAGTCTGAGAAACCATCTCAGCCAAGAGGAGTCTAAGGAGACATGAAAACTGAATTCAATGGGGTATTCTGGAGGGATCCTGGAATAGAAGAATGTAAAAATCTAAAAGGTAAAAACTAAGTAAATATGAAAAACTATGAACTTTAGTTAATAATAATGTGTTAATATTGGTTCATTAATTGTTACAACACATACCAGATAGTACAAGATAAAAGAGAATAGGATATAGGGTATCTCTGTGCTACCTCCTCAATCGATTGCACCAATCTGAAACAGTGCTACAAAACAAAAGCTATTTTAAGAAATTTCGTGTAATATTTAGAAAACATTAGTTGTATTTAAAAATGGTATATAATTGTGGAAAAATCAATGTGAGATTATATGGATTAAGCTGTAAATAATGATTTATTATTTTTAGATAGAAAAAATATCCATTCAGTTCTGAGTTTCTTTCAGCTTGACCTTCCAGGACTTTACCATAGAGTTTCTTAGAGTTAGAAACACAGTTATTTTCATGCTCTCAATATCATCGGATGATGTATCCACAGTACTGATCTATGCAAAACAATGGTCACAGTTAATTTAAAATATTCCACTATTCTTACATCGGGAACAGTCACAAACCAAGTTGCACACACTGAACTGTTAGCTCTACTAATATAGGAGCCATGTCTGTTTTGTACATTGATGTAGCTCTACACATATGATGTCCAGCACTGTCAGTCAAATGAATGCATGAACTAAATAAAGGAGGAGAAAGCAGACCTATAACTCATGATTCATTGTAGCTTTGAAAGCTCCAAAGCCAACTTATGAAAACTATCAAGGGAAAACACAAGAAAACAGAACAGAGAAAATAAACATGGATGTCTCTCTCTTCTAACATTGAATAGCTCCTCTTGTATTCCTCATAAACTAAAGAACTTCTTTGAAGAAGGACAAGTTAATTTTACTATAATTGAATAAGTAAGGACATTGGCAAACAAGACTTAGCTTGTTTCTGTGACCTACTGTGGAGCAACTGACGAGAGACCTGTTGATTCATTCATATCCCAGGCAGGTACTTGACATATTAAAGAGGAAATCACAGTGAAAGACGAAGATAAGATTTTTAAAAACATAATAAAATGCTTATCTTGCTGACTGCAATATGATCTTTAAACACTGAAACTGAAGTTTGTTTTTTCTATTTCTGGAGTGTTCTTCATGAAAGCTCCATTGTGTTTAACTCCCACTTAGTTTGATATTTCCAAGGAAAATGATTGTCCTTTGTTCACTTTCAATGTGCACATTTTTTAAACTCACTAAAATGTATGAAATTTGTCATTCCCATTCCTAACTATTAATTTTTGAGGTCTTATTTAAAATTTTCCAAATAATCTGCTTAAAATTTCTCATGTCAATTTTAAATACTATTGATTCCCTGAAATGAAAGATAAAGAAAGATAAATATTTAAATTCATGTAGTATTTCAATTTAAGTTATAGGTAAGCATAACACTTAAAGGATATAGCTGGACATCAAATCTCTCTTATAGCTTTATTGCTGTTTGACTGGTTATAGAAGTCACTTACCTTGTAGTAAACATTCTTGGTTTCTGCCTAGATTCCTTTGATTGTGCTGTTGCACCTCTCCTCCAACTGCTGTGAGTGCTGGTTGCTAATGGCTCATAGCCTGCTCAGGATGTTACCCCCATCTCCATACCCCAGGTGGATTCCAAGCAATGGTTGACATTGCCTCAGACCAAGGATGACTATATGGAAAAGTTGGTGTGCCAATGGATACATAGTCATGATTTCACTAGTCCTACCACATTAAAACACAATCTAGTTATTGCTGGATCACAGAATGATGAAAAACTCTTGAAGTGGTAACTGAGCTGCCAGTTTAGAGATAATGTTTTACTTTTGGTAGACATCTTAAAGTCATGTCTGTAACGTGGTTTTGATGGATAGTAGACATGGGAGCAGAACTGAGAGGTAAGCAGGAGTGATCTCACTCACTGTCATTTCCAATGTCCATTAAAGTAATCTGTGCTTCTGTCTGAGCAACTTTAGGGTCTGTGGATTTCACAGAGCAGGCACTTCTGCCAGTGGAACAGCCCTCTAAACTTAAAGCTAAGACTGCCAAAGGTCACTCTAGGATTTTTATGCCAGCAGGACAGTAGTTAAATAATGGAGTCACCAAAAGGACCTGACTATTGACTCTGATTGTTTTGTAAAAGTACATAATGAGGAGTAGGCAGGAATATATTTGGCTGTCAGATGAACCCCAAAGGCATTAGCAAGTGCTCTGATGGTCCTCTCAACTGTGAAGAAGGGAAATGACTTTGACCTAATAAGCATATTAACCAGGCGATCTGACTTTTTGGAAACATGTCAGATCACAGGTAAGACACCAGAACAACAGTCCTATCAGAGGAAGAGGAAGATCTACTGTGAATGATGGATGAGGGAGGTGATGGGTATCAGTTAGGATCTTGGAATCAACTGAAGGAGTATAGCATGCAGTTCCAACTAATGTGTTCTTGTGGCCAATCAGAATTTTGAAGAAACTGCTGGATGGAGGGAATTTAATATGAGAAGCAAGTGGTCCCAATAGCACAAAGTATATATGTTAGAAGATATTGCAGGTGTCCCACCCAGATCTCCTAGTCAGGCTGGTACACTTATCCCCCTGCTCTCAGGAGTAGCTCACAGTTGTGTTCTCCTCCAGAGAAATGACCTCAGCCATTGCAGCCACCTTACCTGAAAGTGGCTCACAGTCAAAGACTGTGGGTCTACAAGCCATAGTCCCCCTCACATTAAGGTAGGTCTTCCTCAGTTGCTTTTCATGCTCCAAAGCTCACCACAGAATGAGGCTAAAGCTAAGCTAAGCATTTCTGGCTTCTTCCCCTTCCTAAACTGCTTCCCTCTTGCTTTCCAGTTCTTTCGAAGACCTCACCTTCTATGAAGTATTTGCACAAGAATCCTATGTTAGACGTTGCTTCTAGGAAATTCAAAACAAAACACACTATGAAATATTCAATAGTGTATAAAATATTCATGAAGTATCTATAATCCTACTGTATAATGTCTTCCACAGATGATAGTGCATAGTCCAACCTGCTTGTACAGGTGTGTACACATAGCTACAAGTGTGTTTATGTGTATATGTATAGACACACTATGGTACATATATTTTCAGCCAATAATGTGAACTACATTGTTGTATATATATATATATAGCCTCTGTATAAACATTCAATTATTTAGGCAATTCCCTGTAGTCCTAGTACCTATATTAGTGCTACAATAAAATTACTTACATATACATCTTGGTACAATTATTTTTCTAAGATAAATTTTTAGAAGTTTTACCATTTTGGTAAACACACACACACACACACACACGTATGTATATATAAATGCACACACACATATATACATCTATATATATATGTATGTATATATACCTCACATATATTTTTACTTCTCAGTGGTAAAGTGTCTTTAAATGAAAAACCAGTTTCCCCATAGCTTTGCTGACTTCTAGTCAGTGACTGTGAATCTAAGAATTTTATAACTGCCTCAAATAAATGTTCTTAAATGGTCAATTGTATTGAATACTTAGATTACAAATTTAGCATTTTAATTAGGCTCAAAATATGAAAAGAAAAACCAACAAAATGACTATTTGTGTATACATGATCATTAGGCTTAAGATAACTTCACTGAATTTTTATAACAATGAACAAACCATCAGTAAGAAAGACTAACATGCTTGTATCTATTTACATAGCTAGTAAGACACCTGGTCTCCTAAGGCTCTGAATTTTCTCCAGACCCCACAAGCTCTTACAAGTTATCTTAGACCTCAGAATATCAAAGTATGAAAATTAAATCAATGCAGAAAAGTAGTTGGTAACTGTGAATTAGGAGATTGCTGATATATGAGGTGTTAGTGGAAAATATCCCTCTGCGTTCCACACAGGACTAGTTAAACATTTTCCCATCTTACCTGTTACTCCCTTCTCTTAAGGCGACTATGGCTATGGCAGATGCTTAGTGTTAAGAAAAAAAGTCAGATCTAAACAGACAAGGTCAAGGAATGTCACTCCTAATGTGATACTAGATGAGCATGGAAGGGCAAAGAGATTTTCTCTTCTTTCCTTCCTTGACTCTGTCCTCCCTCCTCTTTCCTTCCTTTTCCTCCAGCCCAGTGGAGACTAAAAGGAGCTTCAGGCTGAGGGAAAGCTGAAGATGGGGTTGGCAGCAGGAGAATATTGGCACAGTGTCTTGGTATCTCCAGGTAGGAAACTGAAGAGGGTGTCCTCCAAACCTGCTGCCTACACAGGGCATGAAAGAAATCCAGATGAGGGAGTTGAACATAGGTAAGTAGATTGTGTGTTAGGACTTGTCTGATACCCAACTTTTAAATCCATATCCAATGTAATGGAAATATCTTGGCACTAATTTTAGTCAAAGTGAAACAACTCTATCTGATTTTGTAGATGATATTGATGGACGTGATATGAGGGGCAATGGAAGACCTGAGTCAAGTTTTGGTTATGCCAAAACTTGGCAAAAGATACAGTTTCTTTAAAAATGAGTTTATGACTCAAATGCTAACTTGTTAATTTTATTTTTGAAACAGTTTCATGAGTGTGACAATTACTGTATTTGAATAGATGTTGTTAGGAAAAATCAAGGACCCCACATTTTTTAACAGTGATTGGAATAAGAATGTATTGAACAAGCACCAGTTTAAAGTATAATTTTATCCACAATACAATCTTTGAAGAAAACCAGGAAAATTCATGATCTTCCACTCCACTGCACATACAAAATTTGATTCTGTTTATGGATGAGGTAGCACTAGAGAGGAAGATGTGTTATTTATGGAATCTTAACAAGGAGAATACTGTCTAAATGTTTTGTTCTAAGAAATTTACAAGCAAGTGTTATCATGCAATATTCTCAGATTGTTATGAGAACAAAATGATGAGTTTTTTTTTTTATCCAATTCATCTGATAATTTATGAGGAAGGGTATTGGTTTCCAAGTGTTTTCACAGGTCTGAATTCACTGCAGAATTATAATTGAAAGATGTTCATTTTTTTCTTAAATTAAATTCAATTTAATTGATTAGGATGAAATATACTACCTTTCAACATTTTGGAGGAGAAAGGAAACAGTTGAGGTGAATGGAAGGTAATTTCTACCTTTGGTTGGTAAAAAAATCCAAAGGAAAGACTACCTACTCTGGAAATAGGGAAAAACCCTGGTCCTCAATTTGCTGTGCTTGGTATGAGGGAGAAGTCACAGCTGTGGTCAACTCTTGCACATGGGGCAGAATAAAGCAAAAAAAAAAAAAAAAAATTGCTCTTGGTACTTAAATAACTTAATATTCCTATGAGGAAAATAAGATTCATATACATATAATAGATATAAATGTGTGTGTATGTGTATTAAAGGGGGGGTATTTATAAAACTCAGAGCAATAAAACAAAAGTTCACTTTAAATGGCACCTTTGGTATTATTCATAAAATATTTTTGAACTCCAGAAAATTTTAGACACCAATGGAGACATGGAGAGCATTAGATGGTCTTCTTTCCATTTTCTTCAACCACTGTCTCTATTTGTAAATGGGTAACTGTAAAGAGGCAGACATCAGACAATAACCAGTTTATCCATGGTTTTAAGGTTCAAAAGAGAATAGATAAAACTGAAGTTATCTCTTCATTCAGGCAGAAAAATTTCAGAATAAAATAGAAAATTGAAACTCTATTTGAAGAAATTAGATTTGAGGATTGAGAGTAAAAGACTAGCTATTTCTTGGAGTCAAAGATATGACTTAGGATTAGTATGCTATGATTATGGCTAGGGCACCACAGAGGACTTGGCCTAATGTCTACAGTCCTAGGGATGATGTCTTAGTCAGCTTTTTATTGTTGTGACCAAAATATCTGACAAGAACAACTTAAAGGAAGAAAAGTTCATTTTGGGCTTATAGTTTCAGAGGTTTAGTCCATGGTTGACCGACTCCATGTTTTGGGGCCATGGTGAGGTAGAATATCATGGTGGAAAGGTGTGGAGAGGAAAGGTACTCCTCTCACTGTGGCCTGGAAGCAGAGAGAGAAGGGAAAAGGAACCAAGGGAAAAGTGAACCCTTTCTGGGCATGTTCTCAGTGACCCACTGCCTCCAGCCATGTCCCCCTGCCGAGGGTTACCACCCACTTAGTCCATTCAAATTAGGATGGTCTGATCTGGTTATAGCTCTCATAATCCAATCATTTTTTAATACTTCATTTATTTATTATATAAGTTTGGCAAACAGCACAAAAATCCAGCAACATTTTAAACATGTAAAAAAATCAAATGTTAAACAGTACTGGGGATTTTTTTAAAACATCGTTAGAAATAATGAGTACACATTTAAGATTCTGCAAAGCTAGGAAAATGAGGGTGCTTGTCTTCTGAACATATACCACAAAATACACATAAAATATAATTTATTTTTACAAAAATTATAACCAAGTAATATAAGTGAAGGCTATTAATGATAAAGGTATGAGCTCATGTGTTCACCACATTTATCTTATACATGGAAATGCTACATTTTGTACCCTGAAATGCCATGAGCAGAGAGCCAAGCAAAGTAAATTAGGCTCATCACTGAGGTTAAGAATTGTTGAGAATAATACTACTCAATTAAAACTTTCAATATAGCAATTCCGAAAAGAATTTATTCCATTCTGTATCTGAGAAGTTGAGACTTATTTGTTGGCAGTATAAAATTTCTGACCAGTATCAGAATTCTGGTAAAACACAAGCTGAAAGCATTTTCTAGTGTATGAGCTGTTATAGGGGCATCAATGAATGTGGAAGAAATTCTTAGATTTCACAATAAATTTCTGCTGAGCTTTGTCAAACTGAACAGTTCAACTATAAGGCAAGAGAATATACCCCCTTATGACAGATTAGTGGGTCTTACCAAGTAAATATAGGAATTCAATCTTAGGAAAAGACCTACCTGCATGAACAGATCTGAAAGAGTTGGCATTGAAAGGAGCATCTATAAATTAACTAACATCTTGACATTGTCATTGGTTCAGAAGCCTGATGAACAACCAGTTGGTATATATTATTAAATTAACATTTGTGGAATTAGCACCAGTCCCCCAAACCTCAAATTATAATATTTAATCTTGATTAAGATACATCCTTTTTGTGCTATAGGAACACAACTATAATCAGGTTAAATAAAAATAAATTGACTCAACTTATTACATATTTTTAAGTATACAGGGTAGCAACTTAAAATTTCTTTTATTTACTTGTGCTTTTGTTTTGGGGCACTTTGAAGGAAAAGTCATTTCACAGGACTACATCTTGCTAAAGCATTCCTTAGCATTGGTCCAAACTTGAATTCCCTTTTTGCACATGCTGATCTGCATGACAGCATAACTTACGAGTGTCTCATTTAGGTCACAGTTCTTTTGTTCTTTGAATTGTTCAGTATCAACCCATGCATTTTTCACAAATTCTCTGCCTTCCAAATTTTTAGACTTTAGCTGTTGTTCGCCTTCATTTATTTGTTCTTCTAACACCTCGGTTCTGGGTTCTTTTTGTTCTGGAGTTTCTTGACCAAAGAACTTGGTAGTCATTCCCTTCAAAGAGAGTGTCCTCACGGTCCCATTGCAAGTTCTTCACACTGCTGCTTCTTGGATGCGAGGTCCTGAGCGGCCATTTCCAAGTCATACTGCATAAGTTCATGTTTCCTGCCCACAGCCCAAAGTGCTTCTACATAAAAAAGATACTCCTTTAACTGATCTGCATAATGGCCTTCATCTTCCAAAATATCATCAATAGAATATGCATACACGTCCCTATGATGATCAGCACTCTGCAGCCCACCGCCCATTTCTTTTCTATGGCACTCCATTCACTGAAAACTTGCCCATAGTTCCCAGGTACTTTATATACACCATCGAGTCGATCTGCTCTCCTCTAGCTCTGACTTGAAGAAGATGTGAGATGATGGACTGTAGTTCATCACTGTAGTGTTTCAGTTTAGTAAATCTCTTGTCTGAGTTTTTCACTCTGAATGTTGCATTAAGCACTTTTAACCTGGAATCTGCCTTCAACTGAAATCCAGTTTCATTCACAGTTTCCTTCTAGTTACCTTCCTGTGTTAAAAACAAATAGAAGATGTTTTGTCTCTACAAAGGATAGGATGTGAAGCAACTCTTAAGAGAAAGTTTTCTAAACCAATCCATCTCTTTCCACAAAATCCAGGTCCACGTTGTCAGCAGAGAGATTATGCCAAACAAATTCTGCCTGTTTTTCTGGTAGAGGTGGTACAACAATTTGTGGATAGTAAACTAGAAGGTAGTTTCTCAACAACTCAAACTCACTGTATCTCCTCCACAGTGAGTCTGTTAGGACACTGACCATCAGCATGTTCAACTGACCTGTTTCAATGAGGTAAGCAGAATGTTTCTTGCACTTTCATGGCATTTCTCCAGTTCTCTTTTCGGCCTCTGAAACACTGATTTCTATCTTCTTCAATCCAATACTATTTTCTGTCATTGTGTCAGCTCCGGAGCCCACTTCCCGGGCCCCTTGGCTTCCTCACCGACCCCAGCCTCCAGCCCAGTGTTGGGACCACCCAGCCGCTCCAAGGCCGCAGACTTCGGCTGCCTCTCCAGGTCCAGAGGTGCCTGTTCCATAGCTGCAGTTCGGCACAGCGAGTTTGGTCATAATCCAGTCATTTTACCTCTGAATATTCCTGCATTAACCCAGGAGCTTTGTGGGGGAAATGCCTCACTCCAAATCACAATAGATAGGAATAGGTTGATACTTTAACTTGTTTCCTTTTATTTGTTGTTTTTAGATATACATGACAATGAAGTATATTTCGATTTATTATACATACATGGAATACAACCCATTCCAATTAGGATCCCATTCCTGTGGTTACACATAACATGGAGTTACACTGGTTATGTATTCATATATGAGCAAAGGAAAGTTACATCTGATTCATTCTACCGTTTTTCCTATTCCCATCCAACTTCTGTTTTTAGACATGTTAACCTCATTGATCTCTAAGCTGACAAGAAAAAAAACCCAGATTTGATGAAATAAAGCAGGGTGAACTTTGACCTTTAACTTTGTCTAATCTTCTCTAATGTGAAGATTAATGTTGGACATGGTTCCATCTCCTTAGTACTGAGTATTAGCAGATCTAGAATTACCAGGATGACCTCTAGAAGTTATAATGCTGTACTATAGACCTATTAATTGCTGCAGGGACCCAGGTGACTCAAATATTAGACCACAATTGAGTCCAAATAGTAGCTCATTCTCCAATATCTTCCTCTAAAATCCAAACCCAGAGTGACTACTAACTTTCCAAGTGAAAAATTTGGCAGTAATCAAT
Source organism: Sciurus vulgaris (assembly GCF_902686455.1). Classification (NCBI taxonomy): domain Eukaryota; kingdom Metazoa; phylum Chordata; class Mammalia; order Rodentia; family Sciuridae; genus Sciurus; species Sciurus vulgaris. The sequence goes on from NC_136461.1 coordinate 191,443,699, forward strand.
TATTTCTTTTTAAATAATAAGAAAAGAGATAAAAAGATATGGTATATTATTGGGAGAGGGTAGGCAGGAACCCTGTGCTGAGAAACTGTAACTGCCCTAAAAAATAAAATCTATGAAATAATTTTTTAAATCTTTAAAACAAAGATCGCTTGAAATCAATGTAAAAGGATTTGCTAATGCAAATCTTACCAGAGAGTATGCCAGCTCTGCAGCTCGAGGGAAGCCAGGTTTGTGCTTATTAACCCAGTGACTTTCTCTGTCCTTGTCATTGTACCTACAGTTTTGCCAACAGCTCAGATTAGTTCTACGTGCTGGTGAGATTTAGCTTCTCTGGAAATCAACTGATGATAGCCTGTATGTGCTTTTTAACTTTTGGAAACAGGGCTCTTTGTTTAGCATCTGATTCTGTTATAAGTCCCCCTTCCTTGTTGAGTCAGCTCCCCCTCTTTTGCTGAACCGAGATGACTGGCTTACTCTCAGGTCAAAGGGTCATGTCACCTCAGCTTGACCAACTTAATATCTGTACTCACTACTAAGTACTTAGGTACTGCAAAACATATTATTTTTGTCACCAACCATAGTGGATATTAGATGGGACAATTATGGCTACTATTGAAGTAAGAATAGGCTTTGTATATTCAGGTCTGTGGCTACACCTGAATGTCAGGATACTTTAAGATGGAAATTTGACTTACATGTTTTGTTTTGCTTTTTCCTTTGCTGCATTAGATGGATGGAAAAACTATTTCTCTCTATGTTAAGAGTAAGTTAAAACTTTAAGCACCTCTTCCTCTCAGGGAAAAAAGGAACCCAGGTATTTCTGGTTGCTGGAGGACACACTTTCAAGATGTTTTATTCATATTAACATTGGCAGGAAGATTATTCTCCACTTAACACTTTCAGAGCAGCCCTGTTTAACCTCTGTTTTCCATTTGATATAACCAGATGATTAGTTGACCCTACCATTACAATATTTATTTTATTTGTGAGCCTTTCAAGCAATGGATTCTTAGTAATTTTTGAACATGAAGAGATCCTTGTCTTCCACTGAGTTTAGAGAAACAGATTTTAGACCTGATTTGGTTCCATTTTCTTGGTGCCTATTAGTTATACAGAATGGTGGGCTCAGTGTGGCAGATTGTTCAGGTGTATAACATGGCTTGATCAAACTCACACCCCACCTCCTCCCCATCATCCCTTTTCTCTAAACTAATGGTTTCTGTTGTTTTGGATCGTGAATGATCCTCCCAATGCTTCTTGTTTTGAAACCATAATTCCCAATACAGTAAGATTCAGAGGTGGGGCTTGATTAGAGTTCTGACCTCTTCAGTGTATTAATTAATTTGCTGGATTAATCTATTAAAATCTGAATGGATTATTAGGTGGTAATGTTAGGCAGGTGGGCAGGTTATTTGGGTGAGGCCCTGGGGACTGTTTGTCCCTGAGCTCTTTCCTGTCTCTATCTGTGCTCTCTAGTTGCTCTGAGCAGAGAAGCTGTTCTCCCCCATGATGCTCTGCCTCACCTCAGGCCCAGTGCCATGGAGTCAGCCGACCATGGACTAAAATCTCTGAAACCATGAGCAGCCCAAAATAAACTTTTTCTCCTCTCAGTTGTTCTCATCAGATATTTTGGCCTCAGTGATAAAATATGAACATAGTCTCCCTTTTACATTCAGATGTCTCTTTTAATTCCCTTCCTCTGGCTCCCAAATATGAGAGAAAACATATGTCACTCGTCTTTTCCAGTCTGGCTTAACATTTCACTTAGCATGATGTTTTCCCCTTCCATCAATTTTTTTCCTACAAATGTCATAGTTTCAATCTTCTTTATGGTTGAATAAAACTCCATTGTGTATATACACCACATTTTCTTTATCCATTCATCTGTTGACAGACACCTAGGCTAATTCCATAACTTGACTATTGTAAATTGTGCTGCAATAAACATGGGTTTACATATATTGCTAAAGTATGATAACTTTGTTTTGGATACATACTAAAGATTGGTATAGTTGGATCATATGGTTGTTTTAATTTCAGCATTTTGAGGAAACTCCATGCTGATTTTCATAGTGGCTGCACTAATTTACATTCCTTCCCACAGTGCATAAGAGTTGCTGTTTCTCTGCATTCTCACCCGCATTTACTGTTTTTTGTGTTTGTGACAATTGCCATTCTCACTGGACTGAAACAGAATCTCAGTGTAGTTTCGATGTGCGTTTCCCTGATGGCTAAAGATGTTGAACAGTTTTTTCACAATATTGGCCATGTGTACGTATTCCTTTGAGAAGTATCTGTTCATTTCATATTACCATCTACTGATTGGGTCATTTGTTTTATTGGTATTGAGATTTTTTTTTGGTTCTTTTTATGTTCTGAATATTAATACTCTGTCAGAGAGTAGATGGCAGATTTTCTCCCATTCTGTAGGCTGGCTTTTCAAATTGTTAACTACTCCCTTTGTTATGCAGAAGCATTTTAATTTGATGCCATCTCACTTATTGGTTGTTTTCATTTCCTAAGGTATAGGAGTTCTATTCAGGACATTGTTTCCTGTGCATTGGCATCGAAGTATTTCTCTCATGTTTTCTTTTAATAGTTGCATAGTTTCTGTCCTCTAACTAAGTCTTTGATTGTTTTTAAGTTGGATGGGAGGAGAGAAGGAAATCTAGTTTCATGATTAACCAGTTTTCCCAACACTGTTAAAGAGACTGTCTTTTCTCCAGTATGTTTCTGGCACTGTTGTGAAGAATCAGATGACAATAGTTGAGTGGGTTTATTTCTGTTCTATTCCATTGGTCTGTATGTCTGTTTTATGTCAGCACCATGCTGTTTTCATTACTGCATTTCTATAGTATGATTTAAAGTCCGATATTGTGATGCTTCTGGCAGTATTCTTTTTGTTCAGGACTGCTTTGGATATTCTGGGTCTTTATTTCTTTCCTGTGACTTGTAGGCTATTTTTCTTCTATTTTGTTGGGGAATGCAAGGAGTCTGTAGATTTCTTTTGGTAACATGGCCATTTTAATAACATTATTTCTGTCTATTCATGAACATAGGTCTTTTCATCTTCTAGTGTCTTCTTCCATTCCTTTTATCAGTTGTCTTTAATTTGTCTCACAGAGGTTATTCACATCCTTAATTAGATCTATTACTATATTTATTTTTTTAAAGTTCTTGGGAATGGAATTATTTTTCTGATATATTTTTTGGAAGATTAATTATTGATGTTTATATATTGATTTTTTTATACTCCTACATTGTTAAATTTGATTATTACTTCTAGAAATCTTCTGGCCAAATTTTAGGATCTTCAACATATAGGATTATATTAACTTCAAATAGGGATAATTTGACTTCTTCTTTTCAAATTTATTTTTTCTTTTGATTTTAAATGCTCTGTCCAAAATCTCAAGTACTATATCGAATAAGAGTGGTGAGAGTGGACACTCTTGCCTTGTTCCTGATTTTAGAGGAAATGTTTTCATTTTTTCCCCATTCAGTATAAGGCTGGCTTTAGGTTCATCATACTAATCTTTATGATGTTAAAATAAGTTTCTTCTATCTTAGTTTCTTCAGGGTTTTATCATGAAGGGGTGTTGACTTTTGTCAAAGGCTTTATCTGCATCAATTGAAATGATCACGTGATTTCTGTCCTTGGGTCTATTTAAGTGGTCTAATACATTCATTGATTTGCATATGTTGGCAATCCTTGCATTTTCTGAATGAAACCAACTTAATCACAGTGTGTAATCTTTTTGGTGATATATTGTTGAATTTGGTTGGAAGAACTTTGGTAAGAAATTTTACTTTTGTGTTCATCAAAGATATTGGTCTATAACTTTTTATTTTTTTAATGTGTCCTTATTTTGTTTTGATATCAGGATGAAACAGGCTTTGTAAAATGAATCTGAAAGCATTATCTTCTTTTATATTTCATGGAATAATATGAGGAACTTTAGTGTTAGTTCTTTAAGGATCTGGTAAAATTCAGGTATGAAGCTATCTGGGCCTGGATTTTTCTTTGTAAGAAGCCTTTTATTTATTATTGCTTAAATGTCATTGCTTAATATTGGTCTGGTTAGGTTTTTCACGGAAGGATTTTATTTTGTCATCAAATTTGAAGGTAAGTTTTGCTGGGTATAAGATTCTTGGTTGGCATCCATTTTCTTTCAGGGCTTGGTAAATGTTGTTCCAGGCCCTTCTAGCTTTTAGGGTCTGGATTGAAAAATCTGCTGATATCCTTATTGGTTTCCCCCTGAATGTAATTTGATTCTTTTCTCTCGCAGCCTTTAAAATTCTGTCTTTATTTTGTATGTTAGATATTTTCATAATAATGTGCCTTGGTGTGGGTCTGGTGTAATTTTGTATATTTGGAGTCCTATAGTCCTCTTGTACCTGGTTTTCCATTTCATTCTTCAGATTTGGGAAATTTTCTGATATTATTTCATTGAATAGATTGTTCATTCCTTTGGTTTGTTTCTCTAAGCCTTCCTCAATTCCAATAATTCTTAAATTTGGCCTTTTCATGATATCCCATAATTCTTGTAGATTCTGTTCATGATTTCTTACCATCTTCTCTGTTTGGTCAATTTTGTTTTCAAGGTTAAATATTTTGTCTTCAATGTCTGAGGTTCTCTCTTCCAGGTGTTCTATCCTATTGGTTATGCTTTCTATGGAGTTTTAACTTGGTTTATTGTTTCCTTCATTTCAAGGATTTCTGTTTTTTTTTTTCAGTATCTCTAACTCTTTATTGAAATGATCTCTTGCTTCCCGTATTTGCTCTGTTGATTGGTGCGATCATTAATGCCTGCATTTGCTCTTTCATCTCCTCCTTCAATGCCTGCATTTGCTCTTTCATCTCCTCCTTCAATGACTGCATTTGCTCTTTCGTCTCCTCTTTTAATACCTGCATTTGCTCTTTCATCTCCTCGTTTGCTTCCTTGACTGTTTTAATTATGTACATTCTGAACTCCCTTTCTGACATTTCTTCTGCTGTGCTGCCATTGGGTTTTATTGATATAGTATCTAGGTTTGTTTGGAACATTTTTTCCCTTGTTTTCTCATATTGTTCAGATGTCAGTGGGACTCTGAGATACTGCAGATTTCCTCTATTGGCTTTTAGTGTCCCTGTAGATCTCCAGTGTATCACCTCCCAGCCTTCAGTAGCCTGAAGTCTTGGAGGAACTTATAATGCAGTGCTTCCGAAGAAAGCTACCCCTAGCCTGCTACTGGGGGCTGGTTCTACGTGAAAATCCTCTCACTGGGTGGGCCTGCTCTGAGAAGCTGGCTCTAGACAGGGCCTGCCACCACTGGAGGGACCCGGGCTGCTCAGGAAAGCCTCTTGCTGTCCTGCCCTGGTCCCAGAAGCTGCCTGCGGGCCGGGGTCCGCCGCTGGATCTGGGGCTTGGCGTTGGCTCTGTGTGGAAAAGCTCTCACTGGGCAGGCCTGCTCTGAGAAGCTGGCTGTGGATTGCGCCTGCCACCGGAGGGAGCAGGGCTGCTTGGGGAAGACTCTTGCTGCCCTGCTCCAAGAAGCTGACCACTGTCCAGGCCTGCTGCCTGCTCCGAGCTTCACCGGGTGGGAGAGACTCACCCTGCAGCTCTATGTTGGTCCCAGACTCTCAATATCTCCTCTTCTTGAATCCTGAGTTCTGGAGCGACGGGAGATGCAGTCACCCTCTAGTCCACCATCTTGGATCTCTGGTTAGGTTTTTAATATCCTCTTGGTTTAGTTTTGGTAGTTTATATGTGTCTAGAAATTTATCCATCACTTCCAGATTTTCCAATTTATTGTAATATGTTTTCAAAATAGTTCCTAATGATCCTTTGTATTTCAGTGGTGTCTGTTGTAATAGCCCCATTTTCATCTCTAATTTATTAATGTGTGCCTTCTCTCTCTTCAGTTTGGCTAAGGGTTTATCAATTTTATTTATCTTTTTTTTTAAAAAAAACACTCTGTTTCATCAATCCTGTGTATTGTTTCTTAGTCTACTTCATTAAATTCGGTTCTGATATTTATTATTTCTTTTCATCTATTAGTTTTAGAGTAGGTTTGTTTTTGTTTTTCTAGAACCTTGAGATGCAAATTAGGTTATTTATTTGCGATCTCTCTGATTTTTACATGTAGACAATCATAATTATGTTTCCCTCTTGGAATTGCCTTCATTGTGTCTAACAGGTTCTGGTGTGTTGTGTTGTTTCTACTTTTGTTAGATTCAATTAATTTTTAAATTTCCCCCTGACTTATTCAAAGACCCAGTCATTTAAAAGTATATTATCCATTTTTCATGAATTTGTATGGTTTCTTTGGTACTTCTTGCTGTTGAATCCTAATATTACATTATTATCTGAAAATACGCAAGAGATTATTTCATTTTTATTTCAAGATTTGGTTTATGGCCAAATATATTATCAGTTACAAGTGACTGAAAAGAAAACATATTCAGTTATTGTTGGATGAAATATTCTGTAGACGTCTCTTAAGTAGACCTAAAATGTAGTGTATATCTATTGTGTCTTTGGTGATTTTCTGTCTGGATGACCTATCTGTTAATGACAGTGATATACTGAAGTCCCCCACTATTATTGTGTTGGGGTCTATCTGTCCATTTTTGTCAAATAATGTTTGTTTCATGAAATTGGATGAACTGATATTCAGGGCATAAATATCGAAAATTGTTATATCTTCTTATTGTATTATTTCCTTAAATAATATGTAATGACATTCTTTGTCTTTTTTGACTAATTTTGTCTTGAAGTCTATTCTATTGGATATGAGAGTAGCTACTCCTGCTTGCTTTAGAATACCATTTGTGGAATACCATTTTCCAATCTGACACTTTGAATTTGTGAATGTCTTTACATATAAAGTGTGTTTCTTAAAGTGAAACAGGAGGTATCCCAGTACCAGACATTAAACTATAGTACAGAGCAATAGTACCAAAAACAGCATGGTATTGGCACCAAAATAGACAGGCAGTTCAATGGTACAGAATAGAAGACAGGGGGTGATCCAAGATGGCGGACTAGAGGGTGACTGCATCTCCAGTCGCTCCAGAACTCAGGATTCAAGAAGGGGAGGCATTGAGAGACTCGGACTAAAATAGAGCCACGGGGTGAGTCTCCCCCACTAGGTGAAGCTCGGCCTGGGCGGCAGGCCCGGATAAGAGCAGATTATCAGAGTAGGGCAGGGCAGCTAGAGTCTTCCCCAGGCAGCCCTGGGCACTCTGGCAGTGGGCTTCTCCCACATGGCCAGCTTCTCGGGCTTCTCAGAGCAGGCCCCGCAGTGAGAGCCTTTCCACACAGAGCCAGCTCCAAATCCTGGAACCAGTGGTGGGCTAGGGACAGCTTTCTTCGGAAGCACTGCATTATTAAGTTCCTCCAAGACTTCAGGCTACTGAAGGCTGGAAGGTGATACACTGGAGATCTACAGGGACACTAAAAGCCAATAGAGGAAATCTGCAGTATCTCAGAGTCCCACTGATATATGAACAATATGAGAATAAAAGGGAAGAAAAGGTCCTAAACAAACCTAGATACTATATCAATAAAACCCAATGACAGCACAGCAGAAGAAATGTCAGAAAGGGAGTTCAGAATGTACATAATTCAAAAAATCAGGGAAGCAAACGAGGAGATGAAAGAGCAAATGCAGGCATTGAAGGAGGAGATGAAAGAGCAAATGCAGGCATTAAATGATTGCACCAATCAACAGTTAAAAGAGCAAATACGGGAAGCAAGAGATCATTTCAATAAAGAGTTAGAGATACTGAAAAAAAAAAACAACAAACAGAAATCCTTGAAATGAAGGAAACAATAAACCAAGTTAAAACTCCATAGAAAGCATAAACAATAGTATAGAACACCTGGAAGAGAGAACCTCAGACATTGAAGACAAAATATTTAATCTTGAAAACAAAATTGACCAAACAGAGAAGATGGTAAGAAATCATGAACAGAATCTACAAGAATTATGGGATATCATGAAAAGGCCAAATTTAAGAATTATTGGGATTGAGGAAGGCTTAGAGAAACAAACCAAAGGAATGAACAATCTATTCAATGAAATAATATCAGAAAATTTCCCAAATCTGAAGAATGAAATGGAAAACCAGGTACAAGAGGCTTATAGGAATCCGAATACACAAAATTACAACAGAACCACACCACGGCACATTATTATGAAAATACCTAACATACAAAATAAAGACAGAATTTTAAAGGCTGCAAGAGAAAATCAAATTACATTCAGGGGGAAACCAATAAGGATATCAGCAGATTTTTCAATCCAGACCCTAAAAGCTAGAAGGGCCTGGAACAACATTTACCAAGCCCTGAAAGAAAATGGATGCCAACCAAGAATCTTATACCCAGCAAAACTTACTTTCAGATTTGATGACGAAATAAGATCCTTCCATGATAAACAAAAGAAAAAGAAATTTACAAAAAGAAAGCCGGCATTACAGAACATTCTCAGCAAAATATTCCATGAGGAAGAGATGAAAAACAACGATGCCAATCAGCAACGGGAGAAATTAGCCTAAAGGAATAGCCAAATAAAGGAGAAACCAAATCATGTCAAAAAATAAAAATGAGTCAAATGACTGGGAATACAAATCATATCACAATAATAACCCTGAATGTTAATGGCCTGAACTCATCAATCAAAAGACATAAACTGGCAGATTGGATTAAAAAGAAAAATCCAACAATATGCTGCCTGCAAGAGACTCATCTCATAGAAAGAGAAACCCATAGAATAAAGGTGAAAGGATGGGAAAAAACATACCATGCACACGGACACAGCAAAAAAGCTGGAGTATCCATCCTCATTTCAGATAATGTGGACTTCAAGCCAAAACTAGACAGAAGGGATAAGAAGGACATTACATACTGCTTAAGGGAAACATAAATCAGCAAGACATAACAATCATAAATATCTATGCCCCAAACATTGGCTCATCCATGTACGTCAAACAAATCCTTCTCAATTCCAGAAATCAAATAGACCACAACACAATAATACTAGGCAAATTCAACACGCCTCTCTCACCACTGGATAGATCTTCCAAACAAAAATTGAATAAAGAAACCATAGATCTCAATAACACAATCAACAATTTAGACTTAACGGACATATATAGAATATACCATCCAAAAAAGAATGAATACACTTTCTTCTCAGCAGCACATGGAACCTTCTCTAAAATAGACCATGTTTTAAGCCACAAAGCTACTGTTAGCAAATACAAGAAGATAGAGATACTACCTTGTACTCTATCAGATCATAATGGACTGAAATTAGAAATAAATGACAGAATAAAAAACAGAAACTTCTCCAAAACCTGGAGATTAAATAATACACTATTATATGATGAACGGATAACAGAAGACATCAGGAGGGAAATTAAAACATTCTTAGAAGTAAACGAGAACAAAGACACATCATATCAAAATCTCTGGGACACCATGAAAGCAGTACTTAGAGGAAGATTTATTTCATGGGGCGCATTCAACAAAAGAAGTAGAAATCAACAAATAAACGACTTAACACTACAGCTCAAAGCCCTAGAAAAAGAAGAGCAGACCAACACCAAAAGTAGTAGAAGACAGGAAATAGTTAAAATCAGAGCCAAAACAATGAAATTGAAACAAAAGAAACAATCGGAAAAATTAACAAAATAAATAGTTGGTTCTTTGAAAAAATAAACAAAATTGATAAACTCTTAGCCACACTAACAAAGAGAAAGAGGGAGAAAACTCAAATTACTAAAATTCAGAATGAACAAGGATATATCACAACAGACACGAGTGAAATACAAAACATAATCAGAAGCTATTTTGAAAATCTATACTCCAACAGAACAGAAAACCTCGAAGACATCAACAAGTTTCTAGAGACATATGAATTACCTAAACTGAATGAGGAGGACATACACAACTTAAATAAATCAGTTTCAAGCAATGAAATAGAAGAGGTCATCAAAAGTCTACCAACAAAGAAAAGTCTGGGACCAGATGGGTACTCAGTCGAGTTCTACAAAACCTTTAAAGAAGAGCTCATTCCAATACTCCTCAAAGTATTCCTTAAAATAGAAGAGGAGGGAACTCTCCCAAACACATTCTATGAAGCCAATATCACCCTGATACCTAAACCAGACAGAGACACATCGAGGAAAGAAAATTTCAGACCAATATCCTTAATGAACATCGACACAAAAATTCTCAACAAAATTTTAGCAAATCCCATAAAAAAATATATTAAAAAGATAGTGCACCACGATCAAGTGGGTTTCATCCCAGAGATGCAAGGTTAGTTCAACATCCGGAAATCAATAAATGTCATTCACCATATCAACAGACTTAAAGTTAAGAATCACATGATTATTTCAATAGATGCAGAAAAATCATTCAATAAAATACAGCATCCCTTCATGTTCAAAACACTAGAAAAAATTGGGATATTGGGAACATTCCTTAATATTGTAAAGGCCATCTACGCTAAGCCTATGGCCAATATCATTCTAAATGGAGAAAAACTGAAAGCATTCCCCCTAAAAACTGGAACAAGGCAGGGATGCCCTCTTTCACCACTTCTATTCAACATCATTCTTGAGACGGTAGCCAGAGCAATTAGAAAAACCAAAGAAATTAAAGGGATACGAATTGGAAAAGAAGAACTCAAACTATCCCTGTTCGCTGATGACATGATTATATATTTAGAGGAACCTGGAAATTCCACCAGAAAACTCTTAGAACTCATAAGTGAATTCAGTAAAGTAGCAGGTTACAAGATCAATGCTCATAAATCCAATGCATTTTTATACATAAGTGAATGAATCTTCAGAAAGAGAAATTAGGAAAACTACCCCATTCACAATAGCCTCGAAAAAAATAAAATACTTGGGAATCAATCTCACAAAAGAGATGAAAGACCTCTACAATGAGAACTACAGAACACTAAAGAAAGAAATTTAAAAAAACCTTAGAAGGTGGAAAGATCTCCCATGTTCTTGGATAGGCAGAATTAATATTGTCAAAATAGCCATACTACCAAAAGTGCTATACAGATTCAATGCAATTCCAATTAAAATCCCAATGATGTACCTTACAGAAATAGAGCAAGCAATTATGAAATTCATGTGGAAGAATAAAAAACACAGAGTAGCTAAAGCAATCCTCAGTAGAAAGAGCAAAGCAGGGGTATCGCAATACCAGATCTTCAACTCTATTACAAAGCAATAGTAACAAAACGGCATGGTATTGGCACCAAAATAGACAGGTAGATCAATGGTACAGAATAGAGGACATGGACACAAACCCAAATAAATACAATTTTCTCATACTAGACAAAGGGGCCAAAAATATGCAATGGAGAAAAGATAGCCTCTTCAACAAATGGTGCTGGGAAAACTGGAAAACCATATGCAACAGAATGAAATTAAACCCCTATCTCTCACCCTGCACAAAAGTCAACTCAAAATGGATCAAGGACCTTGGAATCAGACCAGAGACCCTGCATCTTATAGAAGAAAAAATTGGTCCAAACCTTCAACTTGTTGGCTTAGGATCAGACTTCCTTAAGAGGACTCCCATAGCACAAGAAATAAAAGCTAGAATCAACTACTGGGATAGATTCAAACTAAAAAGCTTTCTCTCAGCAAAGGAAACTATCAATAATGTGAAATGAGTGCCTTCAGAGTGGGAGAATATCTTTGCCACTCATACTTCAGATAGAGTGCTAATTTCCAGAATCTATAAAGAACTCAAAAAACTCTACACCAAGAATACAAATAATCCAATCAACAAATGGTCTAAGGAAATGAACAGACACTTCACAGAAGAAGATGTACAAGCAATCAACAGGTATATGAAAAAATGTTCAACATCTCTAGTAATAAGAGAAATGCAAATCAAAACTACCCTAAGATTTCATCTCACCCCAATTAGAATGGTGATTATCAAGTACATAAGCAATAATAGGTGTTGGTGAGGTTGTGGGTTAAAAGGTACACTCATACATTGCTGGTGGGGTTGCAAATTAGTGCAGCCACTCTGGAAAGCAGTATGGAGATTCCTCAGAAAGCTTGGAATGGAACCACCATTTGACCCAGCTATCCCACTCCTTGGCCTATACCCAAAGGACTTAAAATCAGCATACTACAGAGATACAGCCACATCAATGTTCATAGCTGCTCAATTCACTATAGCCAGTTTGTGGAACCAACCTAGATGCCCTACAGTTGATGAATGGATAAAGAAACTGTGGCATATATATATACAATGGAATATTACTCTGCCATGGAGAATGATAAAATCATGGCATTTGCAGGCAAATGGATGAAATTGGAGAATATCATGCTAAGTGAGATAAGCCAATCTCAAAAAACTAAAGAATGAATGATCTCGCTGATAAGCAGATGAGGACATATAATGGGGGGTAGGAGGGTTTAGCATTAGGGTTAGGGTTAGGTTTAGGTTTAGGGATACGGAGGGCGGTAAGAATGGAGGAAGGAAGGACTGTGTAGAGGGAAAAGGGGGGTGGGAGGGGTGGGGGGGAAGGGAAAAAAATAACAGAATAAATCAAACAACATTGCCCTATGTAAATTTATGATTATACAAATGGTATGCCTTGACTCCATGTACAAATAGAGAAACAACATGTATCCCATTTGTTTAAATAATAAAAAAAAATCCATTAAAAAAATAATAATAGAAGACACAGAGACAAAACCACATAAATACAGTCACCTCATACTAGACAAAGGAGCCAAAAACACACAATGGAGAAAAGATAGCCTGTTTAACAAATGGTGCTGGGAAAACTGGAAGTCCATATGCAGTAAAATTAAATTAAACCTCTATCTCTTATCCTGCACAAAACTCAACTAAAAATGGATCAAAGACATAGGAATTAGACCATAGACCCTGCACCTAATAGAAGACAAATTAGGCCCGAATCTTCATTGTGTTGGTTTAGGATCAGACTTCCTCAATAAGACTCCCAAAGCACAAGAAATCAAAGCAAGAATCAATAAATGGAATGGACTCAAAGTAAAAAGTTTTTTCTCAGCAAAGGATACAATCAAGAATGGGAAGAGAGAGCCTACAGAGTGGGAGAAAATCTTTTCCACACACACTTTAGATAGAGCACTTAACTCCAAAATTTATAAAGAACTTACAAAACTTTACAACAAAAATACAAAGAACCCAATCAATAAATGGGCCAAGGAACTGGACAGACACTTTACAGAAGAAGACACACAGGCAATTAATAAATATATGAAAAAGTGTTCAACATCTCTAGTAATTAGAGAAATGCAAATTAAAACAACTCTAAGGTTTCATCTTACTCCAATTAGAATGGCTGTTATCAAGAACACAAGCAATAATAGATGTTGTGTGGATGTGGGGGAAAAGGCACAGTTTTACATTGCTGGTGGAGTTTCAAATTGACGCAGCCACTCTGGAAAGCGGTATGGAGAATCCTAAGAAAACTTAGAATGGACTTGCCTTTTGACCCAGTTATCCCACTCCTTGGTTTATACCCAAAGGACCTAAAATCAGCAAACTACAGTAACACAGCCACATCAATGTTTATAGCAGCTCAGTTCACAATAGCTAGAATGTGGAACCAACCTATATGCCCTTCAACAGATGAATGGATGAAGAAACTCTGGTATATATACACAATGGAATACTATTCAGCCATAAAGAACAATAATATTATGGCATTTGCAGATAAATGGATGGAATTGGAGAATATCATGCTATGTGAAATAAGCCAAGCCCAAAAAACCAAAGGCCGAATGTATTCCCTGATAAGTGTAGAATGATATATAATGGGGGTTGGGGGGTGGGGAATGAGAGAATAATGGGGGAACTTTAGAATAAGTAGAAGGAAATGAGAGGGAAGAGGGTATGTAAAATGGTGGAATGAGACAGACATCATTACCCTATGTACATGTGTGATTACATGAATGGTATGAATCTACATTGTGTACAACCATAGAAACAAAATCATGTACCCCATTTGTGTACAATGAATCAAAATGCAGTGTGTAAAAAATTAAAAGCTAAATAAAAAAAATACTCAAAAAAAAATAAAGTGTTTCTTGGAGAAAACACATAGTTGGATCTTGTCTTTTAATCCAATATATCAGTCTATATCTTTTAATTAGAGAATTAAGACCATTGAAATTCAGAGTCTTTTTAAGTCTTATATATTCGAATATTGCACAAGTGAATTCCTTCTGTCATTCACCTTCATGAATAGTTGTTCTCACAGTTTAAATTCCAAACTTTGGAGGGACTTGGATGTGCTACTTATTGCTGCTGCACTTTCTTAAACCCCCTGATTTAGCTCTTTTTTTAATAAATGATTGTACGATACGATTATTTTCATTTGAATGAAAGTAGATGCTTTGTTTTAATTTACCTTTAATTGTTAAAGATTACTATTATTAATTAAAAAGCAGATAATTATAAGTCGTAAAAAATAGGTTAGTGCATGTGAAATAATTATTTATCCTCAAATGCTCCAAAATAATTACAAATATCTTCTGAATTGTCCAATGTTTAAACCATTTAAATTAAAATAAACATCAGAAAAATTTTGGAAAAGAAGATATAAAAACATTTATTTTTATCCATAACAAAATAGTGTAATGAGAAAAAAAATAATGTTATAGCACATCAATAAGAATTAATAGGAAAATTTGATAAGGTAGCTGAATATAAGATAAAGATATAAAAAGTAGTAGATGTTCTCTATAATAATTCTATCCAGAAATAAAATAGGAAAATATTCTACTCAAAATAGTTAGAGAACTGGTAAGGTACTTAGGAATGAATTAAGAAAAGAGAAGAAATTAATGGGAAAATTTAATAGGAAGTTTATTGGAAACAAGTTCTTATGGAAAGACATAATGGATACTCAAGCAATTAGAAGGACATAACAAATTCTTAGATGATTATGTTTTATAGATAAAATTATCAGTTTTTCCCTAAATAATATGAATTCTGACTAAATATAGAAAAGGTTTTGGATATTTTGTACATGATCTTATGATAAAAAAACGGAAATAGTAAAAAAAGAAAAGAAAAATGTTAAAGATATTGCCTTACTAGATGAATTATTACAGAAATGTTAGGATTTCTCATTTAGATAGATAAAATGATTATTGGAACAAAACAGGGAATAAAAATAATTTTATGGATATCTATGAATTTTGAATATATAACAAATTTGGCTTTTTACTTCATTGGGGAAATAGTTTATTTAATAAATGGTTATATCACATTTGATACTGAATAGATCTGGAAGAAAATGAAGTGGGAGTTTTATCACATACCATATGCATAAATTTTATCTGAATTAAAAACTTAAATATTTAAAAGTTTTGAAATAAATTAATAATAATTTTAGAAAAAAAACCTAGGAAGTTCAAAGTTCAAGTTCAGTTTCTATATATGGGACAGAATTTTTGAGTAGTATGCTAAGTTTTTCATCAGTTTAATCTAGACACTATAGTAGATAGAAACACTTGAATATATGTGAATTTATAATTTTGTATGGAAAAATATGTATATCACAGAAAGATGAGAGATTGTAGATTTATTTGCATTCCATATGCATATAACAGTTTATATAAAATACCCAAAATATATAAGATTCAATATGACAAGGAAATAATACAATTATGAACAAGGCTGTAAATGGGAAATTCTTAGAAATGTATAAACATCTGGTAAAATCTTTACATCACAATTAATAGAATGCATTTAAAGATAGGAAAGGAGGGGAAATGTGTAGGGAAATTTAAAAAATAATGTTAAGAGAAAATACTAAGCAAAAGCTTTTCTTAAAATGTTTGATGTAAACCTGTGTGCATAAAAATTTTAAGGCATGTAATTATAGGTATAAGTCTTCAGAAAATAGATTGAGCTGAATCTTTACCTACCTTTAGTGATGGTGTTTAGGATGTCCTCCCCCAAAATAGGGAGTATTGGGATTTGAGCAAATAGTAAAAGCAGAAAAGTCACTGTCAGCTTTCCTCACCCTTCTGCCCCAAAACAGGCTATAAAACTTAGGATGGATTTTCTGACCTTCCCCTGAAGCAAGTCATAAGACCCTCATGTGGGAGGCATCCTTCCTATTCCATCTTCCCTGTCAAATTTATACGTTCATATTTACACATGTAGGAGCAAAGGAATATCCTTGTTTCTAAAAATGAAGGGACACAGAAAAGATTGTGAACAAACAGACCTCGTAAGTTCTCCCCAGTTAACTACTATTAGATGGTACCTGTTATCCTCCTAGCAAATTTCTTCTTCATTCTCCACTTTTGATCCAACCTGATATAAAATACCCTCAGCTCTATTTCTTTGGGTCTTCATTTCCTTATGAAAACTCCCGTGTCACATAAGACTTGTTAAATAAATTTGCATGCTTTTCTCATTAATTATTTTGTATTATAGGGAACTCAGTGATGAACCCAGAATGAGTAGAGAAAAGATATTTTTCTTCCCCTACTCTGGACATGTGAAAAAAAAAATATATATATGAAAAAAATATACATATATGAAAGAAAATTAGTACATAGTAACGTGTATACTATGATCCTGTTTTATTCAAAGTTCTGTGAATGCTTACATATGAATATATAAACGGGGAGAATGGTTTGAAAGGACACACAAGATTAGTCTGTGTGTGTGCGCGCGCGCGTTTGAGCACAGTGGTAGTCAGAAGCTGTACTTATCTCCTCTTTTATGGTGTTGTTTTTATGTGTTATATTATATAATACTATTCTGGGTATTTAAAAAACATTGAATACCAAAAATATTATATTTATTTTCCAATTTTGTGTGTTCTATTTAAACAGTAAATACTTACTGAGAACCTGAATTATAAATCAGTGCTTAAGGTTAAGGTTGATTATACTTACAATTACCTCAAAAATCCCTTGTATCAGTCATGGACTGTGTAACTCATGATTTTTGGCACATAAACCTGAGAAGTACATTAAAGCTTTCAAAGGGTAAGTAAGGAGGAGCAAAAGAAAATCTCTTTCCTGGTATCTGAGTGTGTCACCTTTCTACTCTAATATAACTATCAAAACCCTGGGGACGAAGAGGGATGAATGCAGAATTTTGAAGTGTTCCTTCTTGTCTGTGGAGTTTACTCCATTCAGGTTCAATATTCAGTTTTCAAACAAGAAGGCAGTAAGTTATTATGAGATAAAATAGTAAAGTGTGCATTTTTAGTATGATTCACTCTTTCAGGTTACCCCCAAATGATGTGATCTTGATGAGTTTAATTATCTTTATTTATTGAGAACTTCAGAATCACTGACAATCAAATTAAATCTGCTTACATACAAAGTTGTGGAATGAAAATCCCCCTTTCATACAAAGAAAACCATTTCAGAGGCTTTAAGTAATTTATTCAAGGACACATAAAGTAATAAGAAGGACAGGAAAATTTGAATTTTGGCCTTCTCAAAACCTAAGCCAAGGCTGTATAGCTCTCTACCTGAACCAACCTGCACTAGAAAGTACAAAGAAACACAGCAAAGCAACCTACAACTCCACTCACCCAGCGGGCAGAGAGCAGAAGACGAGGAAGGCAGAGAATGTGGAGGCCTTACGTTTGTGTCTCTGGGGTGAGTGGACTGGAGGCAGGGTGTTCTTGTAGGATAAGTCTATGGTAGAGGTGACAGGAAACTGACTTGGCTTAGGGAAATCTAATTGGCTTGGAGGTGAGAACTGTGGGTGACTTAAAAATTGCTGTGGCCTCCAACTAGTAATTTTATTTCATCCCACCTTTATTTCTTGTCCAGAGGGAGAAAAAAGGACTTGGAGCACAAGAGTAGGAGGAAGAAGAAAGGAAGAGCTGGTGGGAGTTTAGGCAAGCTTGGTTTCCTTTCTGTCCTCACCCACCTTCTGCCACTCTTCCTGTCTGCATTCAGCTGCTGCCCAGGTGGAGGTTGCCAAGGAGAGCTGGGTTTCAAGGAGGCTTTGTAGGAAACTGGAGGCTTCCCATGAAACGAGAGTTCCCAGGTGACTCTCCGGGCCTCTGGGGCTGGAGTTTCCTGGGATGAGGTTGTTTCCTCCTTTGGTTATAAGGGCAGAGTTGCAGAAGTTGGTCCTTACAGGTTAAGTGAAAGAATGGATAACCATCTGACCACAGACTTCTTTGTGTTTGTGTTTCAGGATATGGATGTTTGTGACTGCAATTCCCTGACTTTCAAAACACCTACAGGGTGCCCAGCAATTCAATTCCATCCCACCACTGACTTCCCAGATCCAACTTCAGATGCCCATTCCAATGGGAATGACCTCGTTTCAGATTCCAGTCTCAAGTACCAAATCCCCAGGCTACCTGCATTTCTCCTTGACTTGGCTACAGAGTTCAGGGTTCCCACAATCCCCTCCTTAGGTTTGATAATTCACTGGGACACTTAACAAAACTCAGCTTTCTTTGCTGTTACTTTTTTTCTTTTTTCTCATAAAAGAACAGCCAAAGGGAAGAGACTCACAGGACAGGTATGGGGAGCCAGGGAGCTTCCGTGTCTTCTCATCACCCTAATGTCATCACCATCCAGGAAGCTCTCTGAAAGTCACTTTTTAGTGGTTTTTATGGAGGGTTCATTACATAGTCATGATTGATTAAACAAATGGCTTTTGGTGATTGAACTCAGTCTCTAGGCCCTTTCGCCACTTGGGAGGTCAGGACGTAGGGCTAAAGTTAAGACCCTGGGCTGTGGCTGCCTAATTGCTTGATATAATTACAGCCACTGAATACTTCTTCCACAATATCATTGTGGTCACCCCAGGTGAGCTTTCCTACAATGTATGGTTGGAACGCTAGCAAAAAGAAAATTGGGACTTCTTTTGGCTTACAGAAATGGTTTTATGAAATCATTTGTGCTTGCATAAAAATAAGTGCTTGTTAGTAAATGTGTGTGTGGCAAAATTTGATCTTCATCTAGATAGCTAAGTTGTGGTGGAGTGGCACATCTCCATCCAAGCGTAAGAGTTTGCAAGCTCAACTTGGTTAATTTCAGCTCACAATAGGGGTACTTTCATTCCAATTCCTTTAATTCTATTTTGGGTCAATGACCGCTTTACCCTTGGTCAACCCCTGGAGCTCCTGACCATATCTGTTCTTGTTAGGAGGTAGCCCTCTGCAAGCCAGTGCTAATGAAGAAGTGAAAGTGAGGCAGCCCTACTGCTTTGCATCACTTGTACCCTCCCCATCAAAGGTGCTATGAGTATATCAGACCATACTGATGAATTGGGGTTACTAAGCAGTTAAAATGTTAAACAGAAAAAAATTAAATGCATACCACAGGGCTGTGGGTACAGACTGTGGACACTCTAAGAATAAAGCTCCACAGAGACTCTCTTTCACTGGGTGGTTCCTGCATGGACATATCGAAATACCTTGTTATCCTGCTCTACCCCCCTGTCACTCAACCTGACATGGTGTGTAGTTGCAGGCTACCCTCCCACCAGCTATTCTTCATGAACATTGATTAGGTCCTCCTGTTTTTCATCAACCCTAACCACATTTTCAGGATAAACTGAAACAGTAACCCTTAGCAGTGTGTTTTCCAATCTATAACACAGGCTCATTCTGTTCAAATAAAATAAATCTTTTAAGAAAAATCATGTTTCTACCCAATACCCAGGCCATATGACAGACCAATCAAATCACAATTTCTGAGGGTGGGATCCTCATATTCAAAAATTATTTGACTGACATATAATATTTGTGATACTTATGAGGTACAATGTGATGTTTTGATTCATGTGTATATTGAGTAGTGGTCAACTCAGGATCGACTCAGCATATCCATGTTCTTAAACTTTCATCATTTCTTTATGGTAAGTACTTTCAAATTCCTGTCTTCTAACCATTTTGGGATATATAATGTATTATTGTTAATTATATTCACACCTACAGAAGTTAAGTATAGAATAGTGGTTAGCATTTCAAGTTTTGAATGCAGGGACCCTACATCAGAATAAAAGGTTGGAATACAGTTAAGAAACTGTGGCTGATAGAGGAGAGAGGTAATCCATTCCAAAATTATTGGGAATCTGTTTTTTAAGGTTCCTGATTTTCTAAGCTCCCCAGGTGATTCTAAAACTCAGTCAGAAATAATAACCACTGCTGTAGAAAAGTCATATGAGAAATGGCAGCAGAGGCTGGCTTACTCTCTACAAGAATAAGGCCCATATATATTCCTCAGGAACAAACTTCAAGTCTCAGACATAGTGTAAACTGAATGTACACTATGGAAAATAAATATTTTCCTAATTGCAAAATATTTGAAAATTTTCTCTGCCCATGATTGATGTATCATACCTCTTTGTGAAGAGAGGTTCTGGTTTGTGTTTGCTAATTGGATTTCTGATTTCAGACTCTTCGTTGGTGGATTTTGAAATATAAGAAAAAAGTCAAGTTCAGAATTAACTGCCCTTAATCTACCCCTGGCTGCACATAAAATTTGTTGCAGCTTTAAAATAAAAAAAATATTTCCAGTGCTTTTTGGAGGCTATTTGATGTCTGCCTTTGAATTAAATTATATATTCACATACTTTAAAGGGTTAAATTGTTCCAGAATTGTTTATTAAGAAATCAGTACCTTTATATCTATCTTATTTCATTTTCTCACAATAAAACATTTTTTTTATGGTTTCTGCTTCATGCACTGAATGCTCTGTATACATTTTAGCTGCTTTAGTCCTCTTTCCATGTCCCCACTGAGCCCTGGGGTCTTCACATTTGTGTCATGTGTGTATGGTGATGGATTCACTGAGTTGAGTGACTTAGTGTCAAATTTTTATCACAATTTTTATTTGTTGTGGTGCATTGTTTTCTTGCAAGTGTTCTTATGCAAACATTTGTTTTTCCTTTTACTTTCCCTTAGTTTCTTTGCTTGGAACTTGTGCTGTTTCCTTTAAAAATTTATTAAGGTAAAATTCACAGAACATAAAATTAACCACTTTAATGTTCACAATTCAATGGCATTTAGTACATTCATGATGCTGTGGGACCATTACTTTTATCTCATTCCTAAACATCTTTATTACCCGAGGAGGAAACCCTTTTCTCACTAGGCAGACTCATTACTTTTGGGTAGGACTGAATACTGATAGTGGTAGTTATCCATTGCTGTGTAACAAATGACTCAGAAACATAACAACTTAAGCTGGTAGTCATTTCTTATTTCAATTTCCAAGGGCCAGCCATCTAGACACAGCTAGGACTCCGGTTGAGTTTCTCACAAGGCTGTGGGAGGGTCCATTTCTAAGTTCACTCATGGCTACTGGCATGATTCATTTTCTTGTGGGTTTTTGGACTGAGGGCCTCAGTTCCTTGCTGGTTTTGGCCAGAGGCTGGCCTCCATTCCTTGCCACATGAAGGTTTACACAGGTGTTTTAGTCAGCTTTTTTCACTGCTGTGACTAAAGGACCTGACAAGAGCAATTTTAGAGGAGGAAAAGTTTGTTTGGGGGCTCATGGTTTCAGAAGTCTCATCCATAGACAGCTGCCTTCATTTCTCAGGGCTCCAAGTGAGGCTGAGCACCATGGTGGAAGACTGTGGTGGAGATTGAGTGGCTTACATGATGATCAGGAAGTACAAGGAGATTCCATTCACCAGATACAAAATATATAAATCAAGGACACTGCCCCTCAGACCCACCTCCTCCAGCCACACCCTACTGACCTTCAATTACCAGTTAATCCCCATCAGGGGATTAATTCACTGATTGGATTAAAGCTCTCATGACTCAATCAGTGCACCTTCAAGGTTTTGTGGATGAGCTTTTGGGAGACACCTCACATTCAGACCATAATAACAGGGAAGCTAACTCCATCAGAGCAAACCAATGAAAGAATAGTAGGGGCAGGTGGGGAGAAAGAAAGAGACAGAGAGAGAGAGCTCAAATGGAAGTCAGTCTTTTTATAACCAGCCTTTGAAGTGACATCCTACATTTTTTTTTTTCTATTTGTTAGAAACAACCACTAGGTTCAGCCTACACACAAGCAAGAAGGTTACACAAGGGCACAAGTTACCAACATGTGAAAAGGCAGGGTCCATTTCAGAGGCTGCCCACCATGCTTCTGCATGGCTGGCACCCATTATTTTGTTTGGAAAGGATGACATTTTGAGAAGCTGTTATACAACTTCAAGTAACCATTGGTAATCAGAAAATTATTTTGCTTTTCCCATTACATATCTCAAAGAATTTATAATAATTTAGGGGATAGAAAAACTTACACAGGCAAAATTCCTGACAGTTAAGACAAAACAAAATAAAGCTCTGAATATATGTTCTTATTTAGAAAGAGAGTCAGATGGAATTGAATAATTATTATAATCCTATGACCAAATGTGCGTCTCCATAAATCCATATTCTATTGGCCAGATATGGAACAAAATTATATTGATTAGGAAGAAGGAGAAAGATCAATATTGGCTGAAGCTATTAAGGAGGAAGTACACCTTCAAAAGACCTTACTTAAGGGAGAAGGAACATTGTGGTGAAATTTAAAACCATGTTATTTGAGCAATAGGAATCTGCTGATATTTAACATAAAGAAGAGGATATTTTGTGTACCTTTTTCAAGAACTACACAAACAAGAGGACTCTCATATTTTTATGTTTACCTGGGAGCAGATGTGAACTCTCAGGTGGAAAGAACTCCTTGAAACTCTAGCTTATGTATCCTGGATCCCACCTTTTTCCCCTCTCTCCTCCCAGCTAGCAATGCAATATTAAGTTAATGAACATCTTTGTGTCTCAATTTCCCTGTCCTGTAAATTGCATAATCATATATATATATATATATATTTATATATATATATATATATACACACACACACAAACACACACATATATGTAAAAAGTTAATAGAATGATAAGCTCACAATAGGATTTCAAAGATAGATTATATTTGCTTGTAGTTTATTAGTGCTAAGGGATGGAAATATTTCTCTGTGTGTTAGGTTTGGCTTAACACTGGGAAGAATTATCACAATTCTGAGCAGAAATTAGAAAACTATGACAGGGAGAATTTTCCCTATTTCTTATTTTTATAGAGATTATTAATAAAGCTTAGTTTTTATAACACTGAATAGTCACTGAAGCAGCAGCAGCAGAAGTATAAATGGACATTGTATGCAATATACCAAGTCAGAACTGTTTGCTTTCTGGCCCTTTACCAAAAAACATTTGCTAACCTTGGAAAGCTTTCTCAAAATGGGATGGCCTCCTTTCAGAATGAGTGGGTTTCCCATATGGAGGTTTTAAGAAAAGAGTGGAGAGTGGTGCCAGTGTAGAAATAAATGATAATGCTATGAAAGAACTTGTTATCATTTGGATATCCCCCAAAATCTCCCTGATGCAGGAATAGTCAGCAGTGAAGTGATTATATTATGAGAGCTGTGATCTAATTGGTCCATTCTAGTTTGAATGTAATAAGTGGGTGGTAGCTGTAGGCAGGTGGGGTGTGACTGGAAGAGGTGGGTCACTGGGGAGTACCTTGGACAGGTTCATCTTCCCTGTGGTCCCTTTCCTTCTCTCTTTGCTTCCTGGCAGCCATGAAGTGAGCAGCTTTCTTCTGCCACACCTTCTGCCATGATGTTCTTTCTCACCTTGGGTCCAGAGTCATAGAGTTGGTGAAACAAAATAAATTTCTTCTCTACTAATTTGTTCTTATTTGTTCTTTGGGGGTATTTTTTTTATCACAGTGATGAAAAAAGGACTAACAGAATTCCAATCCTAGAGGACAATTGAAGAAATAACCTCCAAAGTCCAGGGTATTAATATCCAGAATATATTAAGAAATCAAAAAACTTAATACCAAAAATCAATAATTGGGCAAAAAGACTACACTGACATTTCTCAAAAGAAGAAATACAAATGGCTAACAATCAAATGAAATAATGTTCAACATCCCTAGTAATTTTGGAAATGAAAATCAAAACTACACTGAGATTTCATCTCACTCCAGTCAGGAGAGCAATCATCAAGAATACAAATAATAATATATACTGGTTAGGATGTAGGGAAAAATATATGCTTATACATTATTGGTAGAACTGCAAATTAGTACAACCACTCTGGAAAGCAGTATGAAAATTTCCTCAAAAGATTAGGAATGGAACCACTATATGACCCCAGTATTTATTCAGAAAAACTAAAATCAGCATACTACAATAATATATACACATCAATGTTTACTAGCAGCGCATTTTACAACAGCCAGCTTATGAAGCCTGTCCAAGTGCCCATCAACAGACAAAAATAAAGAAAATGTAGTATATATATGCGATGGAGTTTTACTCAAGCCATAAAGAGGAATGAAATATGGCATTTGCTAATAAGTGAATGGAACTGGAGAACATCATGCTAAGTGAAAGAAGCCAGACGTAGAAAGTTAAAAGTCACATGTTTTCTTTCATATGGGGAAGCTAAAGCAAAATAAGAAAAATAAAAAAAGGTGGGAGAGGGAGTCTCATGAAAAGATAAAGGAGACCACAGGAGTACAGGAAGGGTATTGAGGAGAAGGGAGGAAGGACAGGAAAAGGGAAGAACTGGGGAGTGAAAATGACAAAATCATGCTATGTACATATATTAATGTATCACAGTGAATTCTATCTCTATGGATATTTATAAAGCACCAATTAAAAAAGCTATAAATAAATACAAGGAAAAACAGTCAAGTAGAAGCAGCAGAACAGGGGGAGTGAGGAAATATTGGGAAGTGAAATGGAGCAAATTGTATTTTATGCATATATGATTATGTCAAAATGAACCCCAATAGTATGTATGACTATGACACACTAACAAAACCACTTTAAAAACTGGACAGAAAAACATCTTGAAGTTGATTATAAAATTCTACACATACAGAATCTTATAATTCAACCTAAAATATACTAAAAATGTAATTTATGATTAACATGTATACCTTTGGTCCACACCTCTTCCTCCTTCCTCCAAATAATAATATAAAACCCATCTGTCCCATTTTACATGCTCTTTCTACTTAAAGCTATTAGAAGGAACAGTCTCTTACACAGTATCTTTTCTGAGTGCTAAAACATGATAGGTATTTTTAATGTTTATTTTTGTTATCTAATTCTATGTACATAGGGAACTGAATTGGTATGAAATCCAACATTCTTCATCTGCTTTTTCTGGCTAAAGAGCAATGAATGAATGGTTTTCAGGCCTCTAGTGTATTGAATATTTTTTAAAGAAAATATTTTCCTGGAGCTACCTGAATCTATTATATGTGGTAAGATGCCACATTCCTTCCATCTGCTTTTCTACTTCTCCAGTAATTTGACTCTTCTGAATTTCTTTATTACTCAAAGTCTGTGTCTTTTTGCCTTTCCTTAAGTCATTAAGATGTAAAGAAGTTGGGTTGCATGTGTGTTGGGGACAATTGTCAATTCTTTGAAAAAGATGGTTTTTCCTGGATTACCATCTGTACTATAGTGAAAGTGACCACAAAACAAAATGTGTGTATATGAGTGATAGTTCCTATTTTATTTTCTATATTGACAAGATGTGGATTTGGTTAAAGAATAGAGGAAATCTTGGTTAGGATTAGGGCCATGGTGTCAGGTCAAGATGGAGCTGAGTTTATTTTATTTTTTATTTTTACAAGGGTTGGTGGTAGAGATACAGAAATTGGAAGGCTGATGCCTTCCTTTCTACTAGAGGATCAGGTCTCTAGTAGAGGATGCAATCTTAGATGTCCTCCAGGGATTTTTGAAAAAACTAGGCTCTCAGTAGTCAAGGGGATTACATGTGATCCCAAATCAGTTAAACTCACTTTCCCAAAAAACATGAGTCCTTTTTTCTTATTGATGTATTCTAATTATATGGAATAACGGGTGTCATTTTGGCATATTTTACATGTATGTAACATAATTGGATCAATTTCTTTCCCAATACCTCCTCTAGCTTCCTCTACTCCCCTGGAAAGAGCCTGAATCTTGAGGCAACAGAGATGCCGAGTTATTCCAAAGATAGCCTTGGGAGAGTCTACCCTTTAGTGCCAGGTGTAGTTCTGGGTGGCAAAAACAACTTGGCCCCTGTGTACTTACCTTTACTTGATCATGGGGAGGGCCTTGATACACAGAGCAAGCAAATGCAGAAATGAAGGACACGGAAGCTGTATAGGCAAGGAAAGGAAGGAAGGGATGCTGTAGAGGCAAGAAACCACTTAAATCCTGAAACAAGCATTGGCCACAATTGCTCAACTTTTTTATTAATCTCCATCCTAGCCTAAATCTATTTATTTCAAGTAACAATTTTTTACCCTACACTTCCTAGGGTGTGTGTGTGTGCGCGTGAGTGTGTGTGTGTGTGTGTGTTGCCTCTAAGGAACAGTGATACTCCCTCATGATTCAGTGCAATGTCTTCTACGTGTCTCTGCTTTGAAGAAGATAGTATTTTCATTTCAGAAACAAAATGTGAATGAAGAAAATTATGAGTCAAGGTATCCTCCAGTATTAAAAGGTGTGTGAATTAATTGTGATTGAAGATTTTGAGAGATTAGATCAGAGATGAGATAAAATGAGCCCCAGCAATCGTGGGAATGAGATGGAGGTTTACAACAGCGAATCCTTCCCATTTCACCAGACGTACTTCCAATCCTGCACGTTCTACAGTCTTGCATGTGTTCCAATTCAATTAGCAGACGGAGGAGCTGCCAGTTTGCATCAATCTTCTCAAGGTGTCTTTTTCAATATATTCTCTCATGTGGACTTCCTTTCTCTTTACCAAGACCACCTTTAACATTCCTCAATCCGTTAATACAAAAACTTGGTACTACCTCTGTTGATACACCTCAGGCAGGTCAGTTTGAGATAATTGCATTTTTTTCATAATTCCCACTTTGCATTATATCTATGATTGCATTTACCATATGTTATTATAATTTTTTATCTACATGCTTACCTCTTTTCACTCTCCTGTGGCTTATTCTTCTTTGTACAGAGGGAAAAAAAAATGGTTTTGAACATCCACAAGCTAACAAAAGTCCCTTTTCTGAACAAAACTAGTTTCAGGTAAATTAGCATATGATTACATAGCTGACTCATCTACAAAGTCAGACACAATAGGCCACATGTATGATTGCATCAATATCAAATATCCAGTATAAATACATGAATACATGGAGACACAAAACAGATTCCATTGCCAAGAGCTGAAGAAGAGGGAACTAGTGAGTGATTGCTTAATAAGTAAGGAGTTTTCATTTGGGGAGATGAAAAATTCTGGAACTAGAAATAGTTGATGGCTACACAACATTGTAAAGGTCCTTAATGCCACTGAATTCTGCACTTGGAAGTAGTTACTAGGTACATTTTTGGTTGCATATTTTTTACCACAATTAGAAAGCATTTAAAGATTACTCTTAACCACTACTACCATAGCAAAGCAGTAAGGTCAATTCCCAGGTTATTGTGTGTTCCTAAAACTTCTCACTAGAATGTCTTGACTTCCTCTGCTTAACTAGATCCTGAGTCCTTGACCCTCTAGGATATTCTATGATGATTTTATATCCTACAGAATATCCAATATAATTTTCTTCTCTATGAAATTCCCCACTAAGGGGGAAAAGATGATAAAAGTAAGACTAAATTAATAGGTATTAATAGATAACTTATCATTAGTAGGTAATTTATCAAATACCACTGGAGATTTTTGTAACCATTTTAATTTACAAAGTAATAATGGTTTGCAAAAAAATCAAGTAGAAAGACATGTGAAGAAATGTACAAACTAAAAGTTATTTTAAAAAATCCTTTCTGACTGAAACAAAACTCCATCAACCAAACCAGGGTTTTAGAACTCCTTTCTTGTGGGCACATGAAGTATTCCCTGGCTTCTTGCAGTTAGCGGAGAAACTATAAAACTCTTCTGACCAACAGGATATTCATGAAAGTCATTTAACCCATGTCTAAGATCAGCTGCAAGATCTCAGTGTGGTCACCTCACTTCTTTCTCTTCTGCAATTATTTTTAAGGTTTGAGTTGGGACATTTATCATTGATTATGTCCATAATTCCTTCTGTACTTATATTTCTCAGTCACAGATATAAGCATTTCTAATACACAGCCTCCCCTTGACTGCCAAACTTGCCAATCTGGGTATTATCAACGTATTTAATCTTACCAGTTTGATAGGTACAATATCTGTTTGTCTCACTGTTTTTCTTTTGCTATTAATAGAGTCGACCATCTTTCCATATGATTAGTGACTACACAGCTTTTATAAGTTGCTTGCTCAGATTTTTGACACATTTTTCTATTGACTTTTGAATTCTCTTATTGATTGAGAGCAGCTTTTGATGGAACACAACTGTTAACCCTCAAATTGCAAGTGTTTTTTTTTTTTTTTCAGGCCATTGTTTGTCTTAGACTTTGCTTTTAACATCTGTTCCTATGCTGGAATTTCACATTTTTTTTTTATCTCCTCACTTCATCTCTCTAAAATTGAATGCCTTCCAATTTTTATATCTTAAAACCTGAAATGCTGTTCTTCCCAGTGGCATTTTCAAAGTCCAAGATATTTTAAGGTGCAAAAATCACTTAAATTTGCAATAATTGAGATGATTGGTAGATTGATTGATTGATTGATTACAGTCCAGGGGAGGGAACCCAGGGTGCTGTGCCACTGAGCCCCATCCTCAGCCCTTTTTATTTGACTGAGATGATAGTTAGAGGATTGGGGTGAACAGACAGATACTTGTCAACCTAGTGTATGTGAATAACTGCTTTTTGGTCAGTAAGTTGAAAGAAAAGAGATGTATTTTTGTTGAATGCCTACTATGTGCTAGGCATCACACTAAGGCTTTACCTGGTTTTTCTTGTTTCAAAATTTTTAATCCTCATGACAATTCTATAAACTTGTTTTTATTATAACTATTTCAAGGAGAGCCAGGTTAATATCTTGCCCACAGTCACATAGCCAATAGAGTGCATCGGTGTTGAGTTCACGTCTCCTTAGCTTCTCAACACAGACTTAAGTGCTGTACTAAGGCACTGTACTACCTCTGAAAGATGCCGATACTGGATAAGTGCATAGAACAAATAAAACTTGTGCTTTGCCCGTTCACACTTCTCTTTTATCAGGAAATAGAAAACCTATATGACTCAAGCATTGTTCTCTTTCCATTGTACTATGATGTATTCTTTTGAGCTTTAAAGAAAAGTAGAACATTTAAAAACTTTTAGCTGTTTATGTTAAGCAATTTTCTTTTACAAAACTGAATTAATCACCAGCATTATCAGGAAAACTGCTTCTGATGTTCATGGGCTGGATTCATGCACTTTTGGAGATAATGATCGACTGGGTGATGGCTCTGCCCCATTTATCTCCAGGGCTTATTTGCTAGGGACTTACCTTGTTGAATCCCTCCCTGTTTGAACAGTCACTTCCTTCGTCTCAGCTGGCTGGCTTTGATGTCTAGTACTGTCTGGTATTATTTTTAAGATGAGAGTGTGGGAAGGAAAGAGGAAATGGGCTGTGTCTTGCACCAACCTCTTGTCCACAAGAACTTTTCTACTTCTGAATTTTAAGATCTACTCTACCAGAGGTTTAAGTTTCTTTGCATTTAATCCCAGTTTGAGCCTTGTCTGATAATCTTTTCTTGGGCAAATATTCATAATAGCCAAAATAAAAGAACTTTTAATCAAAGACTAAAATATAGGATCTGGAAAAACCCTAACCAAAGAAGCTTGAGAGCAGCCACTTTTTATTTTTTTAATTTAGGAAATCAGGTGGGGTGTTGGGAATCTAGATTTCTGACTTTGATTCTGCCACCTTCTTGCTGGATGGACTTGAGCAAATCACTTAAATTCACAGGAAAATTGTTTCTCTACACACAAAGTAGAGGAATTGAAGCAGACTTCATCAAGACCCCTTCTAGTTGCTTGCTCTAATTCTGGAACACAGAGAGCCCTAGATGGAATGGGACCATTGCCAGAGCTGGTCTCATCTGCCCTTCCTTTCATATTTCTTTCTGTGCTCTGAAAATTCCATGAGGAACTACATATTCTTATGTGTCAATGAACATTTTGGTCTGTTATTTATTTATTTTTTTACAGTTTTCCCAAGCATTATCTCTTGCTCTAAAATCTTTCATAGTTACAGCCTCCTAAAGCTTTTCTCTGGGTATAATATGTTATATATCATTAAATAATATTAACATGGTATAGACCATGCTAACCAGATAATGGACTACTTCTTGCATGCCAAGGAGAACCTTCAGTGAACATATTTATTCCAAAGAAGTGACACAAACAGATGAAATTATAAGCATTTAGTTTGGACCACTGAGAAAGTTCTAGGAGGGTCAGGTCCTTATCATAATCTCTAGAAAACAGCCATTTAGTCTGCTTTGTTGAACGGAAAACAAATGTATTAAACATCATATTCTAATTCTCTTGAGGAGACTAGATGACCTTGGAATTCTTTTCCTTCTTTTAAAACCTGACGTGATTCAGACAAATTGACAGAGACTCTGTATGAGGACTGGGTCTTCCTATTAATTTGGAGATGCCTAAAAATCAGTCAACGTCAACTGATTCCTACACCCCATGAGGGAGTTGGACCTAAGGGATATGGCAAAAATCACTGTGGCCCTTCTGTTCTCTTAGACTCAGCACTCTGGTTATCACTTTTGGAGACATGTTCTGTTCCTAAACACAATTCTGAGTCCTGTGTGGTCAGAGATTGCGCATTTTACTTGTGTGTGTGTGTGGTGCCTAGCATAGGCTGGGGACATGACATCACTTAATGAATACTATTGATATGTCATGTTTTATGGAAATGTGATCTTATAACTTTCTTACCTCATGTTTCTGGCATGCAACAACCTTTGAAGATATTGATAACTCCTTTATTTTGCAGAAAGGCTAAAAGAAAGACATTGTAAGTGGTTCATCTTACATCACAAGTAGAGTGTGTGGCAGAGCTTGATTAGCACAAACTTGTGACAAGTGGCTAAAACAAAGAGCACAAGCAGGCTGATGCCCTTCTGTAATGATTCTGCTAACCCTTGGGCTCCCATTGGCAGGTTTTGAGTAAAGGGAGAGAGAAGAATGTCTGAGAGCTTGTGTAGTAAGTAACATTTGTATGTAAAGATAAAGAGAGAGACAGAATTAGATAAATCTATCTGGAGAACTACAATGCCCTGTTCATTGATTCTGTTTTGCAATTTCCTTAGTGTTTAATATGATTAAGTCAAATTAACAAATCTAGTTGTCTTCAAGAATGTGGACAATTTTCCACATTCACAGTAATTAGTGAATCAGGAGGAAGAGCGCCTATTAGGTAGAGTACATACTTGACTTCAGGGCTAAGAAGTATGATTTGCTGATGGAACTTCCACATGAACATCTCTAGTGGCTGTTGAACATCAGCGACTGGCAGGGCAGAAAAAAGTTAGCAAAGGTTGAGCATTTGGGTTTCATCTGATGAAGGCAATAGAGTTAAATGTGGAAGCTGGTCATTCCCCAGTGCAAATTCAATATTAAAACAGCAACTTCAAGTGAGAAAGCTGTGCTAAGTGCTTTGCATACGCTGGACTTTGTGCTTTGTGTTTTTCATGCAATATTTCATGTAATTGTCATGAAGCTAATATTATTTCTGTATTCAGTTGAGGTGATCAAGGTTTAATGAGATTAATTCATTTTCAAAAGTCCACAGAGCTAGGGAGGATAGGAGCTAGTATTCACACCCAGGTCTGTCTAGCTTGGAAGCCAAAGTTTTCAGTCACTCTATGAAATTACACAGTGTATAATTTATGAAATAAAAATATAAACACATATTTTAGGAAGGAAGCCTGTGCCCTTATAATGTATCCCATGCAGGCACTGAAAGGACTCCAGCTTTTCAGTTACTAGGTTGTTTCAGAGTAGAGTCCAATATGAGAGCCCAGGGTTTCGTGCTTCCTGTTTTCATACCCATCAGCATAACACATCCTTTAGGGAAATACTACCTCTCCTTTTTAAAGTGCTAGTGCAATTGCAGGTGACATAGGCTTTTTGTGTGGAGTTTACTTTTATCTCTATAAGTATTGGGATATGTGTTATGTGAGTTTTTGTATTAAGTAAAATGTGTATATTATAACTAAACTGAAATAATTTCTGGCATGAAAGCAAAGAATGATTAAACCTGGTGTGATTTGTCTGTAATCGTGCCCCTCTCTGTGTGCCTTATGTCCTTTCTTTTATTTCATTCCAAACAGATCTAATGCAGAACAAACAGCCATGCTAAATCATACTAAATAATTCAATACAGCGCTTGGTGGATGTTTGTGAGATATGTATATTAAAGATGATGGTAATCTCAGTAGGGAGGAGAAAGGCCAGAGAAATATTCAGGAAATGTGTTTAGACATGCACTTATTTTCTTTGCTTTTTCTTTCTTTTAAAGATTTGTTTCTTTCAAGGTTTTGTAAGTATATGATGGGGGAACTGGCAGAGGACCCTTTTTTCATTTTCTCTATCAAATACCTGGGGAATAGACAGTACACCAATGGATTTGGTAGAGAGAAACTAATGTCAGTAGGCAGTGGCACTAGTGTTCAAAATAAAAACACACACATGTGGATGCAAGTACACACACAGAGGTAGCTAAAAAGCAGTGGATTCAAAAGTGATTCTAGAAATCCAGACAGGTCAGCAGCAACAGACAAGCCCTTGCACTTGGTAAGAATTTATTGTCATCTCCAGGTCTTGGCAGCGGGGACTGCCAAATTAAAGCAATTGTAAGTTATTAGGTAGATTATCATTATGGCAATGGAGACCCAGGAAGAAGAAAAAAAACAAAACAAACAAACAAACAAAAAAAAACTGCAGCTTTCAGAACCAGGGTCAAAGGGCCATGCTGGTGCTAAATTACCAGAGACATTCAAGTATCTCCTTTCCTGTACCGGGGCTAGTGCCAAAGATTAGAACTGAGACCATGCCTGCAGGCAGGGTCAAATAGATCAGGCACAAAGCACAGACTTTTTCTCTGTGGTTTGCATTTTGCTGTGACCATGCTGAGACCACACATGATATTGAATTAGACTAGCAATGCAGTTCATTAACAGCAAGGCAATTCATTAACAGGATGACAGAACAATTTGGTGAGCATATGAAAAATGTTTATTTAACTCATAAATGTCTTTATCAATGAGGTTCCCAATAAGAAGTAGAAGACATATTCAAATGGACTAATTGAAAAGAATTTCATGAAGTTGTATTTAAGGGTGTAAGTAGGGCTGAGGAAAACCAACCCCAGATGGTGAAGTACCCTGGGGCTACTAACAGAGGGGAGCTAGTATCATTCCCAGGCTACCTGGTGGGAACAGAGATCAGAAACCACTGACATAGTCTATATACCTGACTTTGATACTTTAGTTAACTCTTTACTAGGAAAATGCAGTTTCAAATAATTTTTTAAAATACTATCTAAAACAAAACCATAGTAGGTAACTTGCCTACTATTTACTATTTGAATAAATATCACCATCTCACAATGCCAGATGGCTCAACCAAGCTTATCAAGCAATTGTTTATTCTTTAATTTACTTGGAAACCCCTAAGTTTCTCTATTCTCCAATCCTAAACTATTTTATTACAAGTTTTGCCCAGTTCTAAGCAAGCCCAGACATTAAAAAGTTGACCTTGAACCAGAACCCTCCAACAACACATACACCCTGACTTTGTTCTCCTTCTGCAAGATGCTGCTAAGACTCTAATATCGGCCCTCCTGTGATAAGCAAAACATCCAGCTTTGTCTCATCAACACATTATTCTGGTACCATTTTCCAGAGTTAGCATTTGACAGAGCAGTTACTAGAAACTGGGACAAATGCTGTAGGTGTAGGAAGTGACCACTCAACAGGAACTGTGCTCTCCACAGAGGATTGGAGCATTTATTGACCAGGGAAAGAGTAAGCCCAGAAATAAATTATCCTATTTCTTAACTCCTATTCTCTGGTCTCCTTCTGGGGTCTCTTCTTATCCATTTCTACCTAGAAACCAGAGAGTGTGGAGTTCTGCGTGTAGTCACTACAGAAAAGAAAAAGAACAATATCTAGCACATTGTGACCAGAAGCAAAGATCAATGCACCCAAAATGGTCCACAATGTGTTCTGAAAAATTTAGATTGCAAAAATTGATCTAGACAATGTGAACTTTCTAGAAATACACTGAAATAGCACTTTAGAAACTGGTTTTAAGATTGAAAATTAAGTTGAAAATCACAGGTAGTAAAAATTACACTGGAAAATCCCTAAATTGCCCATAAATACAGAGTACAAGGAACTTGGTAGATATCCCTGTACACTAATATGTATGTATAACTGGATAATATACACAACATGCAATTCCATAGAAGGACCATAATCAGCAAGCAAATAATTTGAGGGTTTCTGCAACACTTTCACAATTTTGTGGAAATTCCAAATTGCTGGCTGTAGCATTATTGCCATTTTCTACATTAGATTTTAGCAATTTTCCCAATTTCGGTCAGTATTTCTCAAAGGTCTTCCAGTAATTCTTATATTAAAAGAATTTCTATCTTGAAATGAGTTTCAACTGAAAGAAAAGTTTTCATGAAAGGACAAAGAAAAACTGTACATCTTTTTGTACAGATTCATTAACCAAGTGTTATGCTACATTTTTTTATTCTGTTAATGTGTGCACGCACACACACACACACACTCACACATACATAAACACATACAGCTTTGCTGAAACATTTAGGAATATATGCATACTTCATTATTTTTTGTCCCTTATTACTTAAGTGTATATTTCCCCAGGTATTTGCATATAAAACCACAAATTCAGAAAATGTCAGTTTCAGGAAATTTCATATTGCTTCACTGATCTTACATAATATATAGTGCGTATTTTTGTTTCATCAACTATCCCAACAAAGTCTTTCAAAAATCTTTCACAAAAGTGAAGTGTCACATTTTGCACTTAGTTACTGTGTTGCTTCATTCTTGTTTAATTTGGAATAATTCCTTAGCTTTTGTTGTTGTCTTTCCTGACCTTCCTTGAGATTTTTGAAGATTATATGTGACATGTGTTATAGACTGGGCTTTAATTTAATTCACCCCATATTTCCTTGTAATTTGATTCAGGTCCAGGATTTACTGACTGGATTTCTTTTCTTTTTTCTTTTTTTTTTTTTTTTTTTTGTGGTTCTGAGGATTAGAACCCAGAGCCTTAAGCATGTGAGGCAAACACTCTACCAACTGAGCTATATCCCCAGCTCTACTGGCTGGATTTATAAACTGGTGATTTTGTGTCCCTCTTAGGCTACCATACCTGCAGGCACATTATGTATACTAACCCTTTATTCACAATGCTAACTTCCCTTACTTAGTTACAGCACCATTTGATTTCTTCATTACATAGTAAATTATAATTATCCTTATGAATTATAATTTATAAAATTATGTTATGAGAACATATTCTGAGATTGGGTTGATGACCTGCTTTTCATCAACACCCCCTCCCATTAATTCTAAAGTTCCTCCTGGAGGAATTTACTCTCCAATTCTCACCTCACTTTGTATAAAATCTTTCAATATTTGATAATCCTTGGGACGAGGGTTTGGGCAATCATTGAAACTCTTAGATTTATTTTAATTTTTGGCCAAGCTGATTGACTTCATGTAAATTAAATGTGGGTATACTGAAACTCTATTACAATAACTATAAAAGAAAAGCCCTGTGAGTAGAAGCTATAATCTGTCACATTCAATATAGACAAAATGACAACCAATAAATCTGGCATTCAGTGCATAGTTTACAGAAAAATGATCCTGATGAATATAATTTCAATAAAGTAAACATAAAAAGTAAGCATTTAACGGTGCTGAATAGAAAATTCAATAATAAATTAAAAAGGCCTAATGATATTTGCTCTGCAGTGTGCTTGCCTGGCAAAAAATGTTTTACTGGTGTTATGATTCAGGATGAAATGTTTGCATTCACAAAGATGGAATCCAGATGTCCACAGCATCAAAAACAGGGTAAAAGTTGCTGGGTGTGGCAGTATGGCTGGGTACTTTAGCACATGAATGTTGGAACCTGGACTCCAGGGTTGAAATTTCACCTCTGCCAATTATGAGATCAACCCACGGGCACGTTATTTAATCTTTCCCTCAATTTCTCTATCTGTAAAATGGGCAACTGATAATATGTGAACTTACATGATTCTCATGAGGACTGGAAGATTTAACACATGCAAAATGGAAGGCACAGTGCTGGAACACAATTAATCTCAGAAGGAGTCGCCTTTTCATCATCTTCCCCTCATACTGTGTCTTTCTGAGATAGGGAGAGAGATATTTCAAGGTTGGGAAACTCATCTGACCTGAGACTAATTGAGAAGATAAGAAAATTATCCAGGATGCTGCTTATCATTCTCTGATAGTAACAATAATGCTGTGTCAATTTGTAAACCAAGTAAAAAGCACTATGAAATTTTCTTTGCCAAAGTCACTAACAGAGTCATTTTTAAAATGTCTGGATTATACCTCTTGGTTGAAGTTTCATTCCAGAAAACCTCATTTTAACACCATGGCTACAATTATAGCTGTCAGGTTGTTGGTTTTAATGCCTATGGCATGCTGTAAGTTTAAACCAAATTATCTCAATTAATTCCAGTTCCAATTTTATGAGAGAGATATGACTAACCTGATTTTTAAAGAAATGGGCTTTGAGATTTTACAAGATTTGGTCAAGTTCATAGATCTTAGGAGGGGAGGAACCGGAATTTGAATCCTGATGTCAAGAGCCATGTGCAGATCCACTACACCATACTACTTTCTGGACTGGTGTGAGGGATTGTCACCACTGTGGTTTGCATTCACTTTGCAGGCAAGAGACACAAGGCTCTTCAGATTTGGTAGAACAGTTAATGGTATCTCTTTACAGCTTTATTAGTCAGAATCCTGGAAGGAAAAGAAGTATATAGATAAGAATTATTTAAGTAAATATAATGAGTCTCCTTACCAAGACATGCATGGAGTTAAGGGTTTCATAGAGGGTTAGCAAAGCCTTCTGAGAATAGCAATGGCTGGAAACTTTTACCACCCTGGGTCCAGAGCAGACAAAAGGAGGAGGCTGCTGCTGGAAGCTGGAGAGAGCTGTAGCCATGTGACAGGGGCTGCCTGACATGTCCACTACAGAGGAACATAGCCCCTGCTAACGTATCACCCAGCTGGGAGAGAATAGAGGTAGTAATACCCTGACCTCTTTCTCTTCTGGTTATCTGATTTCACATGAGTGCCTCCTCCTAAGTCAGAAGGTGAAGGGACTGAGGTGACAATGTTGGTGGATGCCATTCTCCCTGGGGACAGGTTAAGGCTATGTGGGCAGAAAATAAATGAAGCTGTGAGCAGAGAATGCAGACTTTCTGACACAGAAAGTGTACCTGAGACATTATTCTAAATTATGATCACTTAGTACATTATCAGTGGAGAAAATTGAGAATCCAGGAATAAAAATACACGAATACACATAAATGACAAATGGCATACTTTTCTGAGTCTAAGAGGGAAAAATGACTTTATAATAAAAAAGGAAGGACATCTTCAAGTAGTGCTGTTGTGTAGCAGGAGGCACATAGAATGTTCAAATGGGATCAGCCGTCTTCTCCAAGTTGCTGATATGTTGACTCTGTCTTGTGAAGGGTGACGAAGTTGCATTTTAGAGTCTGTTAAATCTTCTAAGTTTGTCACTTGGCTTTCACATTGGCTTAGCATTGCAGTGCCAGTGGAGTGGTGTGCGCTTCACTCTGGTTTCTGAATGCTCCCTGTCTCTGGGCCCTTCCTTGCAAAGGTCTCTTTAGATATCCTGCTTATTGGCCCTCTACCGTGGGCTTCCGGCTGGGGAAGCACATCTTCATCCTGCTCCTGTCCTCTTCTGTCCTATCTCCTCCCTTTGTAAGGAACTCCACTCCATGAGCCCCCAGCAGCTTTGGTTTCTCTGAAGAAAATTGAAAATGAATTTTAACAGACCTTTTAAAACTCTTACTCATTTGGAAGGTCGTTCCCATTCCTTCATTTTGGTGTGGCGTTTTCTACCCTCATTTTGGTTTCAGATTTTCAGACTTCCAAAGTCTACTTCCGTTTGAGACTTTTTACACTCTTGTCAAGTGATATGTCGTGAGTGAATGCAGGCTGGGTGCTGCCCTCATGGGTCACTGGGCTAGGCCTCGCCCAGAGAAGCCTCACAAACAGGAACTGGCTGAGACTGAAATCTGTCCGTTATTTCTCAGGTGGGTCTTTTCCCATCTCAAGCAGGGTGGTGTGGTGGAGACACCATGTAAATCCTTTCCGGCAATTCCTTCAACTAATATCATATTGCCCTCTGGGGAGGAATCCTCAGTCCAATCTAGAACAATGGGAATTTGTGAGTTTAAATATTAAAGTTAAAAAGGAAGATATCTCTTAAGCAAAACTGAGGAAGGAAAAAGGAAGGCCTGGGATTTTTCTTTCTGTTTCGATGCTGAAATTCCCCATTTTTGATTCCTCTTATTTTACTTTTTCCAATGATCGAAGCACTTTATTTAGGGCACAGGAATAAAAATCAATAGTGAATTCTTAACTAGGAAATGCAAATCAATAGTAACTTCCCTATGCAGGAACTTTTTGGTCTGAACTGTTAGCAATATGCTATTTGTTTTAAAAATATGGCTTCAATAAGTAATAGCTTAGAGTGACCCTATTTACATTCACAAAGCACTGTACAATAATCTTATCTTAGGGCACAACCAACTAGCACTTTGTGTGCATTTTATATCTATGATAAAGGGACAATGAGAAAATAAATCAAAATAGCAGCAAAAAGGGCAATTTCTAGTAAAATGTAATACATAATACATGCTTAATCCATATGTCCTATATTTTCTATTAACAAATTGAGAATTCATGCATATATTAATTTCTCAGAAGAATTTTAAGTGGCCTTTGAATGAAAAATAATTGAGATTATTTTGCATTTGGTCTTGTTTGCATTTCGGTATTCTGATAATTTTCTGTGACAGGAAAACAGCAATGCTGAAGCAGGAAAATGAAATTGT
Organism: Sciurus vulgaris; assembly: GCF_902686455.1. Taxonomy (NCBI): domain Eukaryota; kingdom Metazoa; phylum Chordata; class Mammalia; order Rodentia; family Sciuridae; genus Sciurus; species Sciurus vulgaris. The sequence goes on from NC_136461.1 coordinate 191,482,841, forward strand.
TTAGTATCTGCTATTACTTTTAGAGAGAGTACTCTAGACTGGAAATGGACCATTGGTGTTTGACTCTGAGTCTCCCACTCTTTACATGGAATAAATCACTTATGGCATGGTTGTTTTGTCTCTCCAGATTCCTCTTGGCAAAGATCCTCTCCTGCACTGTGTGCCAGTGGTTGCTCCCATATTTTTATAAGACTCTCCTCTTCTAGCAAGACTTGACTTGGACCAACTAAAGTCCTTCCCTAGAATTTGGGTTGACCCAGAGGGAGCTTCTGTGCATTGGTTAAAGCATTGTGATGTGTGACCCATGGACCATCCTCTGATCTCAAGAACACTTCTGAGGAAAGCCAACATACAGAGGCAAAGACAGAAACAGTCCTGGTGAGGTTCATGTCTCTGGTTCCAGTTGTTCCTGATGCTCCTCTGCCTCCCTGCTCTTCCTGGGGCTGGGTCATTCAACAAACGCTTGACTTTCCCTTTATTCAAGTTAGGTTTTATCTCATTCATTTTTGATTAGACTACTAACCCCTCGGTTTCATAGTCATAAACCTATATGCAATTTTATGTTATATTTTTAAAAGATGATTCTCAATATTGTGTAAGTTAATGCCCCTGTAAACTCGGGACCCACTTTTGATCCTAATTATTGCAAACTCACTTCTCTGATTTTCAGTTAAAATGTTTATAAAAAATAGGAAATCAATCCTGAAGGTCACTAAAATTCTGTGACTCTTACTGTAAAAAGCATAACTTCCTTTCATGTTTCAGTCCTTTTTACAACCCATTGAGAAATGGATCCTTTTGTTCAAACATACCAGGGCCATAATGAGGTGCCTCTGATTACTAACAGGAAGAATTTTGAGGAGGAAGTGACCAGCAGAACTGGAAACTTGAGGGGATTTTAGGTGAAATTCAACCTGTCATTATCCCTCTGAAACAAAGGGTCTTAATATTGAAGGGGCAATTACAGAAATGAAAATTCTAGGTATTATACGTGGGGGACTTTTTTCATTAAAATATCATACTTCCTCCCTGGTGCTTAGATGATATTTGGAAGTTTTGTGGTCTAGTGTTTGATTCTTTCTTTAGCATCCCCCCATTTTATTCACTTTAACACATTAAAAATGTTACACACTACAGGTGCATGAAATATACTGTAATAGTTTATTACTGGGAAAGCACTTCTTATCAAGAGATGAAATTTTCACCAGTTTTATTGTTGCTGCGTCCAGGTGACGGAAGCTTTATCATATGGTTCTGTGTTTCTTTTTTTTTTTTTTTCCTTAACTTTTCTTAGTATATAATGCACCTCAGCATTTTTTGTTTGTAGTCTTCTTCCGTTTTTCCATTAATTTGATTATTGCTTCATACATTTTTTAAGGAAGAGCTTAAAGTCACAGGGTGGTAGCTAGCTAAAGGTTTTCTTTAACGGCAAGGAATTAACAATATATTTGATATATAGGATTTTAAAAAGTAGTTTTAATTAGATATGTTTTTTTTATTATTCTCATTGCCCATGTTTGGTAATAAAATTATGAGACTGGAACTATATTCAGAAATACAGTTAAGTAGGGTCACTATATATATGTATGTATATACATGTACATATATACATATGTATATTTGACACACACATATAATATAGATAATATTGCATGTATATTACATGTATATTACATATCAAAGATAATCTTGGATAATATTACATATATATATAGAAATCAGTCACTAAGAATTCAGAGGCAGTGGAGAAAAACATCTATCTAATGCTGGAAATCATAACTTGGACTTAGAGGGGCTGGAGTAGAGAAAATGAATAATGACGGGTATTATGAAACCAAAAAGATCCACAAGGATAGCTAGTCAGTCGTGGAGACCCAGCTACTAACCTACATGACATTTTGGGGCTGGGGGGAAAGGACATGACCCAAAGATCTGGCAGTGATGATAAAATAGAGAACTTAGTACAACCAAATATACATTTGATGTAGAGTACAATGGATGTAGCATCAGGAATAGGAGCTTTGAGTTCCAGGAGGGGTATCGGTAGGGAGTGGTGGGTCCTGGTGGTCTGGACTAGCTCAGGATTGAATGGACATAAACCACTCTAGGTCAATATTGATCCTCCTTCCAAATTATTTCTTCTTATGCATATGTCAGACCTGCACATTTAATTATACTCCTTCTCTGTTTGAACATTTTAATAAGTTCCATTGCCCTCAGGATAAAAGTCAAAATTCTTTATCATGATCCAAATACTATTTCTTGGACTATTTTATACCTCCTCCACCAGTTCCAGTGCCCAGACTCCCCTCTTATTCTCTATATTCCAACATAAAGCTGTTATAATTCCAAAAAAATTAACTCTATGCCACTATCTTATTGCACTTGCTATTACTTCTGACTATAAGATTTTCACCTTGGAAAAATCCTCCTTGTCCTTCAAGTCTTAACTCAAGTAGAACTTTTATGAAATCTACCTTATTCTCTCTCCCAGTAGAGTTGGTGCTTCCTGTCCTTGTACATGCTCATATTATAGCAGTGCTGTTCCTTGTTAAAATTTCATTTTACATGACTATCTCCTGTATTTTTACTAGAAATATCATCTCATTGTGGACAGATTCCATGCATTATTCATTAACCCTAATGTTTCACATTATGTCTGGCCAACACTGGGCCTTCAATGCTTATAGAATGAATTGCAAGACAGGTTTTTGGTTAATCTTGGGCATAGGGTCAAGATTTGACTTAAAATAAATTAAAGTAGGTCTGGTCACAGAAAATAAAAGAAAAAATCATGTATACCCAATATCAACAATGATCTCTGTTGAGCTCTTGAGTCTGGGCCTCCACACTCAAGAGCTCCATACTTTGTCTAGCTTTCTTCAAGCTAAAAATATTTCTTTTTCAGTACAGAGTATGGAATAAACCCATTCATGTATCTGGAATTAAATAATAGCAAACTCAGAGGATGGAAGTTTGAAGACAGAAAGCCAGAGCCTATCTGGACAACCTTTGGAAATATGAGCTTCCCTTGCCTTGAAGAAGGAATAGAGAGCTTTGGCCTTGGGTTGTAGAGAACTTGACTCACATTCATTTATTCAGTGTCAGATGCTGAATTTCAGTTCTCTGAGTCTACATTTCCCTAATTTTCTAATGGGTATCATACTAACCATATAGAATTTGTGAGAATTCACCAAAATCATAAAATGCAAATGCAAAAGCATGGACTCCTGAAATGCTCTCTCTGTTCTTTTCCTATATGACAGACCCCAACCACTTACTCTCTTCTGATCTCTTGGAATTGTTTCAGAAGAAATATCAGGTCACAAATGAAAGTGTGCACCAAAAGTTGTGCACAAAGCATGAGCTGGGGTTGTGGCTCAGTGGTAGAGCACTTGCCTAGCATGTGTGAGGCACTGGGTTCCATCTTCAGCACCCCAGATAAATAAATGATATATAATGGGGGTTGGGAGTTGGGGGATGAGAGAAGAATGGAGGAACTTTAGATTATGTAGAAGAAAATGAGAGGGAGGGGCTTATAAAAATTGTGGAACGAGACAGGCATAATTACCCTATGTGCATGTACGACTGCACAGTATGAATCTACATTATGCACAGCCACAGAAATGAAATGATGTACCCATTTGTGTACAATGAATCAAAATGCAGTCTGTAAAAAATTAAAAAAAAATAATATTAAAAAGTGAATAAAATAAAGGTCCATCAACAACCAAAAAAATATTAAAAAAGTTGTGTGCAAAGCAAAATCTTAAGTGGTAGTAAAAATCATGATATCTAGATAATGTCTAACATTGAATTGAATGTGTTTGAAATGTTAGATATACATATCCAGTGGACTCTCTGCTGTTGTGTTTTATTTAAAAGTATGCAACTAATAACTTCAATAATATGGACAAAGTTATATAGAAATAGTGAAAGTCATGGAAATAATTTATCAGTAAATTGTTTTATTCTCCACTTAGAGTTCTTAAATATGGCAGTTTGAACCTTTCATTAAGCAGTGTAGAGAAAATTGCAGCAATAGGAGCTGAAAATATTTGCCCTTCTATGAAATTAAAAATGCTTTATCCAAAAGTCTTCCTATTATTTTTTTCTTTTGCTTCTCTTACAGCTTCACCCCGTGTTTCAGTGAGGGCTTGATGAGAGAAACAAAACTTCTAAGATGTTAATTAATCTAAATGAAATATTTATTGAGGTGCTTGGTCTTACCCAGTTGTGGAGTTGTGGAATGTGGCTAAATAATTTTGTGAGTTTTTTTTTTTTTCCCCCTGGGTCTGGTGGTGAAGATAGGAGTACACAGAGCAGGAGGTAGAGGAGAATGGATGTGAAGTGACAGGAGCCAAGAACTGATTGAATAGACTAAAGTCCATGATGGTTTCTTACTATCTTCATGCATCAATGGCACGGCGGGGGTGTATTCTGAGGAGAGCCTAGTCACCTTCATTACAAATCTAAATCTGTATCTACCCCAAGAGCCACCAAAGATGAATGAAGAGCTGGCAGGAACTGTAAAATACCCAAGGTGGTGAGCCAGCAGTAACCAACAATCTGCAAGGAGCCTCATTGCTTGCTTTGGTCTGATGCAAAAGGAATATGGCTGATATGTTGTGTTAACTGAGAATTATGGGAGGAAGGAATTTTGAGAATTCAAAATATTCTAGTAGAACTAAATTGACATATTCTGAATCCACCATATTCAAAGGATTATATGAAAGTCCTACTCTGTACTTTATAATTCCTTAGCCTGACTTGCTCTCACCTTTGTTCTTGGGATAACCTCAGATGCCCCAGGTCTCATTACCAATATTGAGCTCTATTTGCTACTCAATGGACAAATAAATCCATGGATCAGTTTTCCAGGGCAATGTTTAACTTCATCTGTTTCATAATGGATTCCCAGAACTAATAATCACTCTCAACCTACAGTGTCCAGCAGCAACTTGTTTAAAATGAATTCTGGTTTAATGGTTTTTCCATGTTACTGTGAAATGAGACCTGTGTTTTCCCCTCATTTCTCTTTCAGCTAAGTCCTTCATTTTGCAAATGTAGACAGATATGTATTATACTAAAAACCCTGAAATGAATTGGTGAAGTATCCTGGATAGTAGAAAGTGAATTTATTGTTTAAAATGAAGGCATTTTTTCCTGGTTCAGCTTTAATGAAGAATATGAAAAACCATGCTGTTAGCAATCATTTATTCATTTGTATATTTTATAGATTTAATAAGTCTTTGCTTTAACCATTGGCTTCCATATGGAGGTTATAAGGAACTCTGTTAGCTTTTCAAATGAGGGTTGAAAGCTTAAACTTGACTGACATACCACAATGCTCTTTCCCCTTCTCCCTACTTGTACATGATAGAAGCAGGAATTGAACACAGAATACTGAAGTGCTTGAACAGCTGTGATCATGAAGAGTAGAGATGAGGGAATAAGGAGAAAGTAGACCATGAGCCCATCAATCATCATGATACAACACTAATAGGCCAGGTTATTATCTGTGAACTCTCCACACTGCTGCTTCCAGAAAACGTTTAGAACTTTCTTCAAAGCAGTGCACCAAAACTGATAGGCATCAGCAGCTATTGATGGCAGGGTGGAATGGTTCTCTGTAGCCTAAGTGGAATCTCCTTTAGGAGGAAAGGGCAAGACAGAGGGAGCACCAAGAAAATCTGGGAAAAGGGTTTGAGAAATAGCTCAGAGGACGTACCTTTGAAACTCTGGCTCTTGAAGATGGAAGTAAAAGTGAGCTAGCCACTTGTAGAATAAAGAGTAGAAGGCAGCTGTGGCTAGCAGGGTCCCTGAAAGACTCCAGGTTCATTTACACACAATATCTCACAACTCTCCTGGCCACTTCATCACCATAGCAGTCCCGGAAGGTGGCCTGAACCTGTATTATACTGGTAATCTCCAAGCTTATATTTTTACTTTTACTCTCCCATTGGTACTCATTTTATCCAGACCTCAACTTCATAAAGACTATCTAGATGGCATTATGGGCTCACCAACCACTTCATAATGACATAGCAGTGATACCAGTGATATGTTAGTGATTTCTGTAATAGTGTTAATGGAATTTATTTCCAAAATTTTATTGTGGATACTCCCCCTTATAAAATGAATACTAGAATTTATTCTGAGTTTCTCCACCCACAGGTATTTGCTGAGCACATACTAGGTCCCAAATACTGAGGAAAAAAGAGGAAGAGAAACTCCTTGATCTCATGGAGTTTATATTCTAGTAACCCTGTCATCTGTCAATTCTTCCTCTCATTCCCCAAGACAATGAATCCCAATCCTTTTAATTTTTACAACTCTTTTTGAGTCTCCTCATCTTTGTCTTACATCTGTTACTCTTAGATGACTTTGTACTGCATTGAACAAAGAACATAGAGCACGTAGCTCAATTTCTTCCCACTTTTGTAGAGAGTATGATGCAGACTCACTTTCTTTTTTCCTGACTCAGATGGCCAGGCAGTAATTTTGGAACTTCCCCAGGGATTGGAAGGTCATGGAGCTATGAACATGCCTAAGTCAGCTTTGGGCATTTGGCTTCAAATTTGAGAGCATCCAGTATTTTGCTTAATCCCGAAATTTCTTCATTTGCTGATATACTCCAAATCTTAAGTATGCCCTGAAAGCATCCACTGCATTTTGCTAACTCATTTTGATAACTTTTAAAAGACTGCATTTATGCTTGGGGTATAGAATTCTAAAAAATCTTTTATTAGTTATTAGTTGTCAGGCAATAATAGTAGAAAAGTAGTGGGATTCCAATAATGGTTTAATTTAAAAAGAGAGTGTATTAGTCCATTTTTTGCTGCTACAACAGAATACCTGCAACCAGGTAATTTAGAAAAACAGATTTATTTGACTCATAGCTCTGGAGGTTGGGAATTCTAAGAGAATGGCACCAGCATGTGACAAGGGCCTTCACACTGTGTCATTCCACGCCAAGAGAAGGAAGGTCAAGAGGGGGCAAGAATAAGAGGCAAGCAAAATCCAGAGAGGGAGAAATGTTCTCAGACTGGTCCTTTTCTTAGGAACCCATTCCTGTGATAATAGTGTTAATTCACTCCTTAGAAAAGAGCCCTTAGGAACCTCTTAAACCTCCCACCTCTCAACACTCTTGCATTGGGAAGAACAAACCAACATGTATATTTTGGGGAATGTATTTAGTTCATAGGAGGCAGATGTCTGCAAAACCTTCTTTTTCAGTTTCCGAGTCACAGAGGTTAGGAGCTCAGTAGAAAGCATACCCCTGAGCTAATAGCTAACCTGACATAGTTATGGAGTAAAAACATGATAATGGACGGTTTGGTGTGAATTCCAGGTCTACCATTTAGTAGCCATACCTTTGTAAAATTTATTTGGTATCTGTAAAATCAAGTTTTATCACCTATAAAACGGAGATAAAATGTATTTCTCTCAAGGTTATCATAAGGAACAGTGCAATGAACTAAATGTTTCTGTCTCACCAACATTATGTTTAAGGCCTAATCCCAATGTCGCAGTATTTAGCAATGGGGCCTTTGGGAGATATTTAGGTCAGGAGGGTGGAACCCTCATGAATGTGATGAGTGTTTTTACAAGAAGACACTAAAGAGATAAGCTTTCTCTTGACCATGTGAAGACATGGCAAAAAGATACTAGACCTTCTGGTACCTTCCTCATGGAGTCTATATCCATGACAAATAAATATTTGTTGTTTAAGATATCCAGTCTATGGAACTTTATTATAGCAGCCTGAACAGAGGAATACAAGTGGTTGAGATTACTAAAAGTACCTGGCACCTTTGGCTAAGTGGCAACTGATTCAAGATTAAATACCAGTTTCATGAAGATGATTTCTTCCCCTTACACCCTCACCTCCCCATCACACTAGTTTTGTTTATAATTGTCATTGAGATACAATTGATGCCTGGAAGTTCCCAGAGGAGCTGACCAATGACAAATGTTCCCAAACAACTAATCCTCTTAAAGACGGTAGTTATGTTGTGATTTTGTTGACGGGTCGTTCTTAACCTGTCCAACACAAGTTTGAGTAATAGAAACTTAATGAGCCTTTCTCATCAAAAGGCTATCTCTACCCTAAAACAAAATGTGTTTGTGAAAAATCAATTTTCTTTATGCTTTCTTGGCCAAATTTTTGGGACGATCAGTTAGTAAGCAGGAATTATAATTAGAATACTGAGAGCACTGTTTCATTTGTTTATCATGGAAATCCCACAACTGAATTAGTGAGACATAAACAGAAGCACAAACACTGAGGAGAAACTTGTGCCTTCATATTAATTTAGATATATCACATGTTTTCGATTAATGGAGGAGTTCTTGTCCTTCTAGAAGAATTTGTTAATTCAAGTGGTGGTATCCGATCTATCTTCCTTAGTGAAGAGAAATAGGGTCATTTGCAAGAGATACAATAGAAACCAGCACCCCACATTTGTTTTAATCTCTGGTGATATACTGTGCTCTAACTCAGAAAATGCCCCATCTTGGTTTGCTGGAGTTGGTTTGATGTTTACCAACCTAATGCTGATTTAGTACAGAGTCGAATGAAAGTAAGAAATGGAAAATATTCTCAGGGAACGTTAAAAAAGAGAAAAAGAGAACATTGGGTTTGGTTTTGGGTAGATGGCCCTTCACTACTCTTTTCAGTGAGATGCCATCAATAATAATCTGCACTGTTGTAAGAACTGAAAATGGGGAGGTGTTTTTTCATCTCCCTGCCGCTTCAGACTTTACTACATCACCAAGAATTCATGTTCCTTTGGTCTTGGCGAAGGTCTGGTATTAAATGACAATGGCAAAAATAATCCTTAAATCATTTCTTTCTTTCCCTGGGATTTATCTGTTCAGTATAAGATGAGAATAAGGAATGAGGTAGATAGATTCACACAGTCATTCAGATTTAGAAATACATTATGAATGATTTCTATTTGTCAGGTGAGAAATAGAATGATAAGAAGGGATAAATCAGTCTTCATTTTGTTCTTAGGATTTTCATAGTTTGATAGGAGAAACAGAATATTTGCTGTAAAAAAAAAAAAAATGGACTTTCAGCTGTCTTGGATTTTCTAAAAGTCCAGTCCGAGTCAGGCGTTCTTGTACAGCTAGTTTTCTGATGAACTATTTTGGGGAGAAATCTGCAAGTTTGTGAAGCCAAGTAGAGATGTGGGTTCAGCTAAGTCTCAGCGAGGGCTCCCCTCCAGGGGACCTGCAGAGTGTGAACACCACCAAGATCTCTCTCCTGGAGTCCAGAATCTGGGCCCCGGAGTCACCTAGTCACTAGACAGGGCTCCCCATTCAGGCATTCTTGAGCTCCTGTTGGCTAAAGGAAGATCAAGCTCACAACAGCTGGGAGAAACGTTCACTGGCTCAGTAAAGGGGACCAGGCTGAGGCAGCAGCTGTTACCAGATACAAAAATAAATATGATGAGGCTTTAACACCCAGGTTTCAGAGTCTCATTGTGCAGACTGATATTAAATAAGCAGTTATGATACAACATGGCAAGCACAGCAGTAATCGTTTGTACAGGTGGCATGGTGGAGAGAGCGATTGCTCAGTTATACCTTCACTGGCACTTTATCTCCTTGCACAAAACTTCTTCTCAAAGAAGTGATGGCAGAGGTAGATTTACAAGGACCACATCCGAGAATGTGACACTGGTGAACAGGAAATTATTAAGTGAACTGTTTATTCCACGACTGACTCTCTCTCTCGTTTATATGTAATATATACCATATATCTTTGTCTTTACCTCCATATCTACTCTATATCTTTCTCCATATTTTTATGAAAGTGAGGCTTTAAGAAAGGAGTAAGATCAGATTTTAAAGAAGCAGTCTACTGGGAAACAAATAAACAATCCTTTCTGGGATAGCAGTCATGGTGATAGTTTCTTTGAACGAGGAAGGATTATAAACATGACTAAGTGCTATTAGTATGAATCAAGATTTTTTGAGAGACATATTTTTTTCAATGATGGACTTGGTCTGTCAAGTTCAATGATTGAGGTATGTTTTCATAAAGCATTTTTCCAATGGTATTTCTTAATATCCAGCTATATTTTCATTTAATGCTACATTGTTTGATTTGACACATCTTGGAAGTAATGTTGGCTGTCGACTTAGAGAGACTCCAGGGAAAACAGGAGGAACCCTGAACTGGGAACATGTCTAATTGGCTCCAGGTTTCCATTTCTTGTCAACAGTTTAATTCTATTGGTAATAAATTAAAGTCATGTTTTAGGGTACTTATCTGATTCATTGCCCACTCAAATATCCATGTTTTAAGAATACAATAAAATTAAGCAAGATTTCCTTGTATGTGTAGCACAGTATCAGTTTCTATGGTTTCCTTATTAATTTTAAATCCCAGAATTAGCACATGGCTGAAAGGCTGAGAAAGTGACTGACCATTTATTTAATTGTATTCATCATTCATTACTTGAGATTTTCATATTTCATGTCTTTTAAAATGGTCTTCTCTATGTCTTTTCATAATTTTCTTTTAATTTATAATCTGAAAATGTATGTTTCTTTAAAAAACAAAAGAAGAGAAAGGAAACTTTTTGTGGCCTCCATAATTACCTTCTACATTTTCTTATTCTTTCTTTTCATGCAAACATTTATAAAAACTTGCTTGTATATGTGACTGTCTGTTAAGTCAACAGTCGACATTTCTCCCAAGATGTGACAAAACATTGTGTGAATTTTGTATTCATCCCTTCACTTTTGATGACTTGGGTGGTAGATAACCACAGAGAGAAGAAATACCTTAGGAAGAGAAATATAGGAGAGAAAATAGAAAAGCACAGACACGCATATACTCTCTCATGGTAAATGACTCTGACAAAACAGCCTCCATTAAACACTATCTGGAGTTTGCCATCAACAGAACTTAGTTCTACCTTCACAGAAGTTTATGAAACAAAGCTGAATTAGAAGTATTGGCAATTTATGTCTTTTTGTTGTTGTTATTCTTACACTTTCATTCCTGAGACAAGAGAATGCATGAAGTCTCATTCAAATTTAAAAAAGGATAAAGGACAGACAGGCTCAGAAAAATATATTTTTATTTGTGTAACTTGTTCTTTTATTTGTGTAACCTGTCCTTTTTATTTGCATGTTTCCCATGGGAGTAGGTAAATAGTTTAAATTTGGGGAGATACGCCTTTCAAAGCTGTTTATCTGTGGGAAAAGAGGAAAGTTTGAAGTAAGCCTTTGGATAATTTATGAGGGAGGCTAGAAAGACTCTCTTACAAAGCAAGTCTTACTTAGTCAAATTATCTAATAAAGGAAATCCTGATTAACCTCCTTTGGTATCTGCTTCTTTCTCTTTCACAACAATGCTTACATCCAAGCTTGCAGCCTTAAGAGCATGAATTATTCCTTTGCTGTTCCAATTAAAGGAAGTCGGAATAGGCCTCGAATGCACCCATTTCTCCTTTTGATCTCCACATTCTGTTTTGGAAGAAGAGAAAGCAGGCAGGAGGTGCTTTCATTTCTCCTGGTTAGCAGTAGCTCCCTCCACTGGCTTCCCAGTGTGGGTTTTGTCTTTTGGGGATGCACAACAGCTTTTAAAGCTCTTTCTGGAAGCAGCACTCTGATTTTCCTTTAGCAAATTCTTCTCTTTCATTGTCACTCCTTGTGGTTTGGGTGAGGCTGACCACTACCCTCCACCGGCCCTCACCCACCCAGCCCCTCGAGGAGGTCACGTGACCCAGGCTGACAACCCAAACATCTCATCCTTGTTGCCAGGATGGGCACAGGATCTAAAGTCAGACCAAACGGTGGATGTGCCTATCTGCCGAACCAGACCACTCGGTTTATACTTTCTTAGGAGAATAAAGAGTGTTTCTCTCTTCTTCTGGTTTTAATTTATAAATAGTTGTTAGTGGAAGATTAAGTGAAAAAATGTGCACTCTCATTCCATCATATGAAAACTAGCATGTTAGGACCTTGCTCACTGCATTTGGTGTACCATGCAACCATTACTCCCACAGTAACTCAGACATAGGTACTTCTGCTGTGACAGTGTTACACAGAAGTTGAGACACAGACATACCAAGCACCTCTGTGAGAATCACATACTAATAAGCAAATGGCGTTCTAACTTGTCTAATTAGTTGTCTAATCTGAAATTTGTGCTCTTAACTGCTTCATAGTGCCTGCAGGTATTCTCATGAGCAGAGGGAAAGCCCACCTTTGACAATTTTGCAAAGATTAAAGTAAAATGTATGTTGAGAAGGGAGGAATGAGGAAGAGTGGGGCAGGGGCAAATAAGCAATGGAGAATCACGAGTGAGAGCAGCCCTAGTCTATCAGCAAATGGAGATCAGCATGTGAACCTGTTCCACGGTGGTGGGACAGAGATGGTAACACTCAGCTGCATGGAATCCTGGCTAAGTGCCAGCCACCCTAAATCTACAACTCGAGGCCTTCTGGAGGTAACACATCAGCGTCACTGTGAGGGTCATGTTATGCAGTATTCTGCAGTTTGCTAAAACTAAAGTAATGAGCCTGGCTTCGTACCCTATTGTTTAATGAATTCATTCATTCACTCATCTTTCCAGTTTTTATAATGCAGCAATAAATTTTAAGATCTTTTATTTAAAAAAAAATAAATATAAGAGAGTAGATTTGGTGACTGGGTCTATATTGTAACATACAGTTGAACCAAGGAAATTTTCTCTAGCATTTAGTCTTATTAATTTTATTTATTTAAATAAATAAATTTACAGGCAAATTTAATTCTAGAGATGTTCTTAAATGCCTTTCCTAGCTATAACAGTTTTATAAATACTAGTTTCCTTCCTGGGCTGGCAGGAAGCCATCTGAATTTTGCAGTGTTTCTGCTATAGGCTACACTTAAAGAAATTTATGCTGAGCACCATTATATCATTGGGGAAGATATAAGGAATCAGATGTACATGGGTTCCAATTTAACATACCTTCTTACTAAGTATATGACATTGTGCTAATTATTTAGCACCTATAAGTTTTTGAAAAATATAACATGGGGAGGGATATTTGTAAAGTTAAATGGATTTGTAAACATGAAGAGAACCGAAGTTAGTATTTACTTGCTCAACAAATGTGTGTTCTTCTCTTTCATAGTTTTTTCTGTTTTTTTTCTCATTTGTCAAATTGAGATAATAGTAGTTACTTGCCAGACTGATCATTTAGTGAAAGATATGTTAAAAATGGCTGATAAAAAGTAGATGTTTGATAAATGTTTTTTAAGTCTGCTGCCTTTCCACTTGGATTCTTGAAGCTATCAATGACTTCATATTTTCACCAGAAAAAATGTTTCATAAGTTCTAAGAAAAAAAATTCTTCATATCTGAATAATTAGATTTCTGACTCAGAGTCAATAGCATCTCCCTACTTCACCAGAAAGACACAATAGAAACTCGAAGACTAAAAAGGAGGTAGATAGCAAAGACATGCAATGTGTAAAGGAACTAATCAAAATTCTTAAGATAAACCATACATATACCTTCAGTGGCTTGGCTAATATTATTCTAATACTTAAAAAATAAAAGGAATGCTTTGGAATCATAGACAATATAAGGGGAAAAAAACAGTTACCTTATTTCTACTGTGGAAAAAGTGATTTGGTAATAAAATTTTACCCATTTGTCACGTACATTTTTTGCAGTATTTGGTCCAAGCTTTGGGGTTGATAGTCATACATCAGCCCTCTTTCTGATGAAAAGTAGTTTTCCACTCTAAGTTCATTCTAGTTTCATTGACACTGGACTGATAAACAATGTACAGTGAACTTGATTTTTAAAAATTTAATAGTAGCAAAGTAACTCCTCTTTTGAATAATATCCAATTAAAATTGACTGTGGCAGATGCAGGTGGTGGACCTGGTCAAAAGGCAAAAACTCCCAGCCCACCCAGTGATTGTTTTAGCAGAGAATTTCCAGGCGTTTCTTCAAATGATCTCAGCCACGCATTGCAGGCGCTCAGGGAGAATCAGTTCTGTGCCCACGCCTCATCTCCTTGACTGTTGCCGAATGTGGCTTTATTTTCCATTTGTTGGGCTGGAACATCCCCTCAGATTAGAGAAAAGGCAGTTCTTTGCAGTTTGTAAGCACAGTTCTGTTAGGAATGAGTAATAACGACTTGGATTCTGATTTTTTACAGTCAATTTTATTTCAGCTTTAAAGAACAAACTCTTCATTACATTTTTAAGCACAAGCAGAATGGTCCTTGGTAAAAGTTGGAACATGAGCAAGTATTAGCAAGGATAATTGAAATCTACACATTTAAATCTAATTTTATTTGACTTACTTCCAAACAGTTATTAAAGCCCCTACTATATGAAAAAAATAGTATGCTCAATGCATATCTGTTGAATTACGTGTGTCAATATCTATTATTTAGATTGGTCCACCTACATCTACTATAATCTCAATTTTATGCAGCTATGCAATTCAATCAGTCATGGATAAATTTAGTTTCCTTTTTGTCTTTTTATTGTTACCCATGAAGTCTTAGAGTCATCTTACATTCTTGGAATATATTTGACAAATAAAAGCTACTTTATTGAAGGAAATCTCCTGTAAAGATTCCAAGAGAACATTAAAAAAAAAAAAAAAGAACATAAAAGAATGTTTCCAGTTTATCCTGCCTCTCTCTTTTTTATCAGGATGATTTAAGATTGACCCAAGTGGTGACCATTTGCCAAGATTTCTTTTAATTGTCCCCACCCACTAGTATTCACATCCTCGTATATTCTTCACATTGAGTGTAGGATTGCCTAGTGACTTGCTTCTAACCCCGGAATGGGGAAAGGGAATAGGATACTTCTCCTGTGACCAAATTGCATAAAACTATGACTGCCATCTTGCTATTAGGTTCTCTCTATTGCCTTCTGAGTTTGAATGCTGATGAAGCCAGCTGCCATGTGAACAGATCCCTGGGAAAATAAGCCTTCAGTCAGCCACACGTAGACTGAATTCCACCAACAAGCCTATGAGATCAGAAGCAGATTTGTCCCAGTCAAGCTTTCAGATGAGACCCCAGCCTAGCCAACACAAACATTTTAACCTCTGAAAGACCCTCAAGCAGACAACCCAGCTAAACTGCATCTGAATTTTTAGCCTAATTTGTAGCAATAGATAACTATCACTGCTAGATAATTCCCCAAATTTTGTTTGAAGTCTCACCTGGCTTCACCGCTAATAAACTAATGAACTATTTTTAATGTCTCTATACTGTGCTCTTTTGGGAACATTAATGGTAAATTTGTCACTACGGAAGCATAAATGTTGTTCCTGGAGTATCTGATATCTTTTGTCTCAGGTCAACCACTGGAAAAGTTTGGTTGTCTAAGTTACACCATAGATGACACAGTGGGGGAGATTAGGCCGCTTATTTGACACTTAACCTCTTTAACACTTAGTTCTTTTCTTTATAAAATGAAAATATTAAGAATAAAAATATTTAACCTCTGCTGAGATCTATGCTGCATTGTGCATTTTATGTCATCATCAACTTTAATGATCACAATAAATTTAATTTGTGTTTCCAGAATCTCTGAGACAAAGATTTCAGGGAGAATTGTTGGATAAAGGGGATAGTTTAAAAGTTATAATAAAGAATATGTGATCAATAAATAGTATATTATCAAAGTGGAATTAGCAAGGAAATAAGAAATCCTGTATTCTTTCCTCCAGAGACACACGGATGAGTCAATAAAATGTGGACGAATTCCCCTTGGGAGAGATCTGGAAAGTAATTGAGAGATTCTTATATCCCAGTAAGCATGAAATGAGTCACATGAAGGAAAAAAATATTTCAGACTATTTATCTGATTATAGGCTAATTTATGTAATACATAAGGAACTTCCACACCTTTGTAGCAAAAACTAAACTAAATAAAACCAAAAAACAAAACCCCTACCAATCCAAATAAAGTTGGGCTTAAATACTTGAATAGACAATTCTCCAAAGAAGAGATACGAATGGCCAAAAGGAATGAGAAAGATGCTCAGAAATTAAAATCAAAACCACAATGAGAGACATCACCTCACAGTTGTTAGGATGACTTGTATAAACAAAACCAAAAAGACAAGACAACTGGTGTTGGGGAGAATATGGAGAGATTGATCTCTCATGCATTGTTGATGGAAATGCAAAATTATGCAGCCTCTATGGAAAACAGTAGGATGCTCCTCAAAATATTAAAAATAGAACTACCATATGATCCAGTAATTCCACTCTTGAGATTTATCCAAGAGAAAATAAATCAAAATCTTGAAGAAATGTTAACACTCTGATATTCATTGCAGTGCTATTCATAGTAGTCAAGATGCAGATACATCTTAAATGTCCATCAAAAGATGAATGGATAAAGAAAATATGGTATGTACATACACTGTAGGATTAGCCCACCTTTAAATAAAGGAAAATTTTCAACATGCAACAACTTGTATGAACCTGGGGGACATTATGCTAAGCGAGTCACAGGAGGACAAATGTATGATTCCACTTATGTGAGGCATATAAATAGCCAAATTCAGAAGCAAAGAGTAGAGTCATTGTTGCCAGGGAGTTGGGGGTGAGAATGGGAAAATGGAGAGTTACTCTTCAAATGGAAGTTTCAGTTATAAAAAAATGAATAAGTTCTAGAGCTCTGCTCTTCAACATTGTGTCTAGAGTTAAGCATAATGTATTACACACTTAAAAAATGATAAAAGGGGAAGATATCATGCTAATTCCCTTAATACAATTTTTTTAAAAGAGGATACTATCAAGCAACTTACTCCTAATAGTAAATGGAACTTAATCTTGCTGGAATCAGTAGGAGACTGCCTAGGACACACACCTCAGTTCTCTTGCCTCGGAGACTAGATGGTTTAGTGATGATCTATCCACTCCTTACATACTCATTGAGGAAGGGTGTTGAAGGAAGGTAAAGGGTATTCATTATCCCAGAACCTCTGGCTGTTCCATTTGTGAACAGAGGGTGTTCCCTGACCAGCGGAAATCTTCAGGGAGTCAGTCAAAGGTGCTGGCAGTTGGAAGTTGGAGGAAGCTTGTGCTGATGTGGTGAAGTGCAGAACCGATAAGAGGCAGGTTATCAATGGTATTACCAGTATCTGCCATATCTTACTTCCTACTGTTATTAAATTTTGCAGGAGAGGAAAATAAGGAAGGAGGGGTTGAACCATGCCTCTTAGTTTGTGTGGAGCTGAGCTTAGACAAACTTAAAATTCAGTGAGATTGTAAAATAATACATACCCTATAGACTTGTTATGGAGATTAGCTATTTATTAAATGTACCTGGAGAGTAGTGAGCAGTCAATGGCAAGTATTTTGTAATTGTCTTGCTCTGGTTTTCCAACAGGAGACTGGAAAAGGTGGTACATAAAAGGTCAGGGCTTGGGTACCCTGTATCTTAACAATGATAAGGAGGTACTGAAGTAAATCTACCCATTTCTTTGTGCCATATTAAAAGGAAAACTGTACAAAAAAATTATTTCTCTTTCTCTTTAAATATTTAATTATACAAGACTATAGAAATCTTACTGAAAAAAATCTCAAAATTATGGAAAAATTAAATGACAAATTCTCTTAAATCACTTTTACCATTTTGCACATTCCTTTCCAATCTCTTTCACATGTACATATTTTTTATCTGGTTGTCCTCAAATTCTATGTACATTACTGTATGCAACATTTTAATGTTAAGCTTGAATAATGTCAGAAAGAGGCAGAAAATCCACTGTGTTACCAAATTAAAACTTTTTTTCTGACAGATGAAAATGGTACCTCCGTGTAATTACTCTTGCTATAGTACAAAGATTGAATACCTGTGCATTTGTTTAAGGGCCATTCTTATATTCTGTCTTTAATAATATGTGTTTTCCTTTGAAGTAGACAGAATTCTAAGATGAGAACTCAGTTCAACTGACAATTTGATTTCAGCCTTTGAAACTCTGGGCAGAGAACCCAGCAGAGATTCTTGATCTACAGGACTATGAGAAAATAAATATGTTTAAACCACTGAGTTGTGGCAATTTGTTATTCAGCAGTAGGAAAGTAGTGCATCCATGTTTCCTACCTGACTTTCACATTTATTCTTAACATCAGCACAGAATACACCAGCACTTGCATCTGTTCTAATCGACCTTTTCCTTACAGTTGAACACTCAGGTTGTTTTTAATTATTTGCTATTATAAATACTATGGTGATAAACATATTCATGCATATAGTGCTACCCATTATTTTTAGCATTTATTATTTTATTTGCTTTCATTTTTAAGAGGTAATTTATTTCCCATTCCAAAGCCCAAATGTATAAAATGAGAAGGACTAAATGACAGAGTAGATGGTTTCCTTTCACTTTTATGTCTTGACTACACACTTTTTCACCCCCAAAACAATTCTAGAATTAAATTATTTTGAGTCCTTTTAGAGACATTTTGTACCTAAACGGTGGCATATCATTCCCACTGTTCTGTTTATTCATTAAGCAATCTTAAGACTGTTTTATATTCATACCTGAGGGATGTCATTTCTTTGACTAAACAATGTTCTCTTCTATAAACCAACTATAATTATTTAACAACATTATTGTTTAACCATACAGCTATTTAACTATAAATATATGATAAAGTATTCTATTCCATAATGTACTATAATTTATTGATTATTAAACATGGAGGATATTTTAGAATTTTGTTTCTTGTCAT
This sequence comes from Sciurus vulgaris, assembly GCF_902686455.1. NCBI lineage: Eukaryota > Metazoa > Chordata > Mammalia > Rodentia > Sciuridae > Sciurus > Sciurus vulgaris. The sequence goes on from NC_136461.1 coordinate 191,501,581, forward strand.
GAATGACTGGATAATGTGGACAAAATTCCCATACGTCAACCAAAATTACTGGTTAGATAAATTATTAACAAGAGGCCTGTATTTCTTTTTTGAGAAGTTTCTATTCAGATCATTACCCATTTTTTAACTGGATTACTTATTCTTTTTTTTTTTTTTAGTTAGTGTTTTGAGTACCTTCTGTAAACTGGATATTAATCAATATCATTAGTTATCATGCACATGCACATAAAAACTACAATGAGACAGCCCCTCACCCAAGTTCAAATGGTTATTATCTCAAAACCCAAAATTAACAAATGCTGGTGAGCTTGTGAAGAAAAAGACACTCTTGGTGGGAATGAAAATTAATACCACCACTGTGGAGTAGAGTCTGGAAATTCCTCAAAAGCCTAAAAATAGATCTACCATCTGATACAACTATCCCATTTTTGGGTGTGTATCCAGAGGACAAATTCAGTACCAAAGAGACGCCCATGTACTCATGTTTATTGCAGCACTATTCACAATAGATAAGATATGGGATCACCATAGCTGCCCATGAATGGATAAAGAATATGTGTTATATATGCATAATGGGATGTGTTTTAGACATTAAGAAAAATTAAACCCTATCCTTTGAAGCAAAAAGGAAGGAACTGGAAGACATTTTATTAAGTGAAATAGACCAGATACAGAAAGAAAACTTGCATGTTCTCTCTCATATGTGGAAGTTAAAAATACACATATTGACCTGAAAGTAGACTAGTGATTACTGGAGGCTGGGAAGGAACCAGGAAGTGTGGATAAAGGAGACTGTGTGTCTGTACTGCAATGTCACACTGAACCCTATTGACATGTACAATTAATATACATTAAAAAAAGGATGCCTGCCTAAAGAGGTTAGAAGGCCAAAAACAGTGAGAATTTACCTGTTCAGGAGATTTACCTGGATGGAAATCTAGAACTCAAAGTCCAGCATTTGAGGCTGCTTTTACCTGGACAATGAGATGCTGAGAAGGACTAGGTGACAGACAGTCTCGTGGGGCTAAGAGGAGTCACGGACCTTTCCAGGGGGGCATGCTGGTGATGCCCCATGCTAACTTTGGACTGGTGCTCTTCTGAACCTTCGGGGTGAGAATGAATCCCAGCCACACATTCTCTTAGCTCCTGCACTTGAATTGAGATGACCCAAGATTGCCAGTGTTTGCCGTGAAGGCAAATGCAAATCTTCTCTGAGGCAGAAAACAACAAGCTAGACTTCACATTATTTTTAGAAACAATTTTGCAAATACCAAGTCCCAACCACAAAACCAACCAAACAAAACAACAAGTAAATGAAGAGACATGACAACCAGGAAAAAAAGAAATTAATGGAAACAATAGAAAACAGACACAAATCCTCAGGGGTCCCCAAAATGCAGAAACCAAGTTAAAAATAAGCATTTTTACAGAGTCCACAGCAATAATAAGAAGAGAATAAAATTTCAGTGAATCGGAAACTACGTTATTTTCCATCTTTTTCTCTTAGGAACAGGGAAGCCAAGAGTATACTTGTGCAAATATATTTGGTAGAAGGGATATGGATGTGGAAATTCTGTCAAAAATATCTGCAACTATAATTTTGGTAGCTACCAAAAAATAAATTGGCCTCTCTGGAGGTGTTACCGACTTACATTCTCACCAGCAATACAGGAAAGTGGATATTTCCACTTGACACCTCATGTGCCAACAAATTTTGAATTTTTCTTCTATTGCCTTTGAGTAGTATGACTTTGGCTATTGTGAGCTTCGCCATTCCCAATTATTTAAATTCATATTTTCACCTTATTTTTTCTTCACTTCTGGTTTTTATATCATGTGTGGGAAGACCTTTGCCACACTGACATTATGTATGAAAAATTGTTACTATGGTTACTTGTACTTTTATGAATTTTTTAATTATGTTTTTGAACCAACCGTACTTTTCTTTCAGCTGGCCATCCAGTTATTCTGATACCATTTATAGAATTATCCTTTTTTTTTCAATGACTCAAAAATACCACCTTCATCATATATTTCATTTCCAAATACATTTGGGATTATTCAAGTTATTTTTCTCTGCCATCAACTTGTCTATTTTTATATCTGTAACGACTCCTCCTGTAAATTATATTTATACAGTATTCTAACATCTACTAAATCTTGTCTCATCACAATATTCTTCTCTTTTGGAAATGCCCCAAATATTCTTATTTATTCTTTCGCATTAACTTTAAAATCAGATATTTTGTTTTCAAAATAAACCCATGAGTACCTTTAGAAGAATTAAACTCAACTTAGATTGATTTGGAAAGAACTGACATGTTTATGATGTTGTTTCTTTACATCCGAGTTCCTGCTCACATCCTTTTATCTCTCAGGCATATTCTACATTTTTCTTTATCTAGATCTTTAATATAAGCTTTCTTATTTTAAAAGTCTATTCTTCTTTAATATGATTTTTTTCAAATATGAATGGAGTCTTATTTTCTTATACCTATAAACTAGTTTTTGTTTCCACCTTTGAAGATTGTGAATTTGTGGAAATGAAATGTGTGGCCAACGTTCTTCACAAATTTGCTTATTCTTTGTAATAACCTATTCTCTTTGACTTTTCAAATACACAATAAAACACTAAATGTTCCTTCTAATTTTTATACTTTTAATTGTTTTCTTGCTTAACTACCATGTATTAGACCTCCAGAATTGAAGTAAGAAGCAGTGCTGGTTATTACTTATTTATCTGAATAAGTGAAAAAAAATGGGACCATCAGTCAAAATAAAACATATCTTATTATTTTGGGAAAGTACTTTTTGTGTTAATTTACATTAATTTGATGACTAGGAGTTGGAAATTTTGTTTTCATTTTTTTTCTTTTGGAGGTCCAATATCAGAATTGAGTTGATCATATTGCTTAGCTCATGGATTATTACAACCTACAGGTTGTAAGAGTCCCCTCTTTTACTCAAACCAAAAAGCCATTTATTCCCCTTTACTACTACACTCCATCTCTCTCTTCTCTTCCCATAATAGGTTACCATCACCATGTATTAATGTGGTGGCTTTGGTTTTGGTTTTATATGCAATCGCAAACTTTCTTCTATGTGCAGGTATTGTTAATTTACACAAGTAGTTTGTGCCTTTATATTGCATTATATTTCTGTGACCTTTCATATTTCTATATGAAAATCCAATTTGTAGCTTCTACTGCCATAATACATTTCCTGAGGTGCATGCATTATATTTTATGTTCATGGTCTCACTCTAACTCCCTGCCAAATTGTTTTACTTGCTACTAATTAGATTGTGTGAAAAATTGGGGGATTATTTATTAAAGATCTTGGGTTTTATGCATACATGGCCAGATGACTCTTTAAAATGATACTGTCAGTCTGCATACCTGTCAACAAAACATGAAACCTCTTGAATTCCCACAATACCTACCAATACTTAACATAAAAACTTTCCTATGAGCTGACTGGTTTAATTTTAATTTCTTCCTTGTAAAGCTCATTTATCTTTTTTCTAAGTCTTCATTTTTTTAAATCACACATATCCTTTATAAAAAGGATATCACACCAATTTTGTATTATTGCCAAGAAGTTTTCTCAATATATTATTTACATTTGAAAGATAAGTGAGGTTTCTTCAAGCATTACAATTTGGTGATTTAAAAAAAAATTTTTTTTAAGGAGTCACTTTTTTTTTTAAAGAGGGATTTACTTTTACTTTTCCCACAAGTTTCCTGTCTGCATATGACAGAGAAGTAACTAAGAATTCTAAAAATTAAAAAAGATATATCTAGGTGTTATGGACTGAAAATTTGTGTTCCCTTGAAATTCCTACATTGGAATCCTAACTCCCCGTAAGGGTATTAGGGGACAAACTTTTAGAAGGTAATTCAGACATGAAGGTGGAGCCCTGAGAATGTGATTATTGCCCTCATAAAAGAGACCCCAGAGAGATCCCTTACTTCTGAGCCATAGGAAGTTAGCAGTCTGCAACCTAGAGAGAACCCTCCCCAAACTCAACCATGCTGGCACCCTGATTTGGATTTCCAGCCTCCAGTTTGTGAGTAATAAGTTTCTGTTCTTTATAAACCACCCTGTGTTGTGTCTTTGTTATAGCAGCCTGAACTGACTGAGACTCCTGAAGAGGGGGTAGAAAGTCAACATAGGCATAGCAATCACTTCAAAAACATTTGCTCACTCACTTAATAGAAAGGTATGATGTGCTGGGCCCTGTCATAAATGTTGGTGTTACAGAGATGAGTAAGACAAAGTCACCTCCCTTGAAAACACGTGGCTACTGGGGGACAGTCATGTAAAAACATGGCTGGCAAGAATTCCTACAGAAACGTAGCCAAACACAGGGACAGAGGCTTTTTCCATGTTATACCTCAGACTTTCCAGTGTCAAATTAATGTGTTTGTTATATTGATGACATATTTTCAGAGTCATATTAGGAGAGAAAGAAAAATTGAAATTAAGCCATTGACTGTTGGGTTCAGTCAACAAAGTATTTACTGAATGACTCATTTTGTCATGGTGCCAGGTGTTAGGGATTAAAAAAGAAAAGTGAGCAAGTGTTAAACATTGGATTAATGATTCACTGTGATCATCTCCCACAGTAATCCAGAAGGTTCAGCATGCTCCTTAATCATTTATGTTGGTTGCAATCATATGGGTATACAGCAGTCATCACTTAGGTTTTGCTGTGATGTTTGCGTCATGCTAATGCCATCCGGTTTGACTGAGAAAGAATAGAGATGCACAAGGCAGGTGGCTCTGCTTACACAGACAGTGACCTGGATCTCTTCAGGGTCTCCCCAGGCAGAAATGTAATGAAGAAGGTCACATCTGCTCAGTAATCTTCCACACTATCCCAGGCAGAGGGACATCTTCCATGCAGAGGAGGCTGCACATTCAGATTTAATGGTCTGTAACAGTAAAACAGAAGTTGGTTATGAAAAATCTATGAAAAATCTTAAAAACTAGAGGTGGATAAAGATTTTAAAATTAGATACAGTCATTTTATTCTGCAGGCATTGATGGGGTCCTTGGAAGGCCAGTGAGTCTCTGGAAGAGCAATTTTGTACTATTCTGCCTTTAAATGCACATCAGAAAATACATTGGATGTTGAGGTTTTCTCCTATCATCCATTATGCTCTTCCATCATGATGCATCAGTCCAAGTTTTAGGTGGGACTGAGTGTCCATAAATGAATTGGAATAAAAGCATCCTCCTTACCATAGTGATTGGTTCATTGGCAGCCAGAGAGAACTGCATGGAGAAGAACAGTTGAACTGGACTTTGAAGAGTAAATTTTGGTAAGTGGAGAGCAAATCATTAGAAAAACTGAAGAGAAAAAGAATACACAAGATTTGTTCAGGAACTGTGAGCAAATCCTTTAACTAGGGCAAAACGTTGTACTGTTTTTATCTCCCAGAGCTGTCCAGGCGATTAAACTCAATTCTTACATTCAGCAAACAATTATCGAACAGTGTGCAGTGCTGTACTACGTAGCAGACAGTCTTCAAAGGGAGTTGCCTTCAGGTCGAGAAACCCCACTGCAAAGATAAACCCATTGATTTTAGAACTAAAAGTGCCTACAGAATAATCTAACACAATCCATTCATTTTCAAGTACAGAAACTGAGGTCCAAATAGCTTAAGTGAATGAAGCAGAAATGCATGCAGGGAAGAACATGAGTTGTAAGAGTTATTTAAATTCTCTTACATTAAAATTCATTCCTTGCAAAGTGAATAATAGCACAGGAAGCTATAGCTAGAATTTAGAGATGGCATAAGCAAAGGAACAGGCACATAATAGATACTCAATAAATTCCCCTTTCATGTTCTTTTATTTATTAATAGTAACTAATTTCGAAGCAGAGTTAGAAATAAGAATGTACTGTTTTGACACCCTCCCAAAGAGAGCTTCCTTCTGCACAGTACAGAGGTCCAATGTTGGAAATCTCATAAAAACTACCATCAAAGACATCTGATTTCCTCCAAAAAGTAGCAGGTATCTTTGCAAACTCTTGTTGTCCTGCACATGTATCAAGTTCCTCTGTTCTTTAGACCTGTGGACACCATTTTTTTCAAACCTCACTCCTGCAGGATTTTTTTTTTTTTTTTTTTTTTTTTGCCCTTCTTTCCTCCTATCCAAATCCTCTTATTTATTCAGTCATTTCAACAGTGGGTCTGAATGGGTTGGCCAGTCTTCAAACGTGTTGAGCACTAGCTCTGTGGCAGGCACTTGACAAGGGTTTAAGATCACAGCTCTGAAAAGAATAGTCCAGCTATCAAGGAATGCAGCTCAGATCTGACACAGTCTAGTTGGAGAGCAGACAAGTTCTCCCAGTAAATATAAGGGATAGTGGTGGAGGCATCGGCATGGTGTCTTGAGAACAGGGAATGAGCGAAGACTGGGTTCCACCTTCAGTTGGCTCTTCCATAGTCTACTCTAAGTCCTCATCCATCATTCCCTCTTCTACCCCTGCTACATACAGAGATGTCCACACATTTAGATCCCTTAAGTGGTTATGTTGTTTATTATCTTTATGTAGATACCAGGATGAAGGTAGAAGTAAGATGTATCCAGTTAGAAAAACCAGGGCATTGTAACCAACAAAATACTTCCAGTAGGTACCTCTGGGTTATCTAGAAAATGGCTCATGCTCAGGAGCAAAGGATAAATAATTACTTCACCAACAAACTTCACTATAGACCTACCACTGTTTCTAGATCTTGCTTGCATGCCAGAATTACCCAAGGAGCATGTGAAAAATACAGATTCTTAGGCCACATATTCAATCTCCTGAAGCAGGGTTTTTGGCATGCAGTGCAGGCATATGGGTTGGTTCTGATGATTAACTAGTAAGTCTTGGGAAATAATGGCTGATGTTGTGCCAAAACTTATAGAACCCTGAGAACACAGAAAATGAATGGAATACAGCCAATCCTCTGCTTGTCTGCTTGTTTTACACAGACTTTTCTGTCCAATCAGTGGGGAGTGACAGGCAAGCAGAGATACACAACAGATAAGGTTTTAAAGGTATAAAGTGTCGTTAGAACAAGAGATGGGAAGAAATGACTCACTCTCAGGAAAGATCAGCTCACTCTAGGGAAGGAGGGAAAGCTTCTTAGAGGACTCTGCTTTCAAGAAGAGCCAGAAAGGACTCATGGGAGTCTCCAAAATGAAGAAAGTGAGTAAGAACATACCAAGCATAGGGCTGAGCCTTTAGGTTCCAGTGGACTCAGTCAGCTAGTCTAAGATTGCCAGAGTGACAATTGGGTCACTTGGGTAGGGCTCTTGGTATGTGAAATGGAGACTGTGATGTTGATCAATCTTGTCACTGATTTATACCTGCTTCATCTACCATTTTTATTTCACTTAGCCAGACATTTACTGAGCCTCTTTGTGCCTAAGAGACATTCCCAAACAGAATTTGCAACAGAAAGACACAAGAGGGACAATAATTTCTTGGAATCTGAAACTCAATAAAAGCTTCCTGAGAAAGATTATACTGAAGTTAGTTTGAAGAATCTGAAAGTGCTTTTTGTAAAAAGGAGGAATAGCAGAAAAGAGCAAAGCATGGAAGTCACATCAAATTCTGTACATTCAAGGAACTGCAGCGTCAGTGTGATTGGAGCACAGAATTAGAGGAGAGATGTGGCCATGGATTGAGCTGGGGGTGAAGGTGTGCCCAGGCTGCTGAAAGAACTCTTCTGCTCTGCTGCAGTCTAGGCTTCATCTTCTAGCTGGCCTTAAGGAAACTTGGTTATTTAATGCAGGGCATTAATAGTTTCTGATTTACTTTTCTAAAAACTCATTTGGAGTATACATATATTTTCTTTCTCCAATAATAAGCCTCCTCTCAACAGGGATCATATCTTGACTCTTCATCTAATTTTCACCAGCAGTGCTTAGCAGAGTTAAGGGACACATATTTGAGAGGTCAATAGTTAATGGATTTATTAATCGATTGACAGTATAAACCTTCACTTGGGTTAATGTTTTCTAATCTGATGTCTTAACTCATTTTCTGTGGCTAATAATGCAAGAGCACACACTGGTTAAATTATAAAGAAGTGTATTTTGTCTCACAGTTCTGGTCTGAGTTTGAGGGGTTGCATCTGGGGATGGCCTTGTTGCAAAGTCCTTTGATAGTGAAGAACTCACATGGCAAAAGGTAGGAGTATATGAGAGACCTGGCCATACTGGCTTTTACAGAGCAGATCCACTTTCAAGGTAACTTATTAACTGATTGATCAAATGAAAGAATTCATTTGTGAGGGAAGAACCTTAATCACCTCTTCCGGTCCCACCTCTTAGTATCTATAAGGGGGATTAAATTTCAATCTGAGTTTTGGAAGAGACAGACCATATTCGAGTTACAACATATGGATGTGTGGTGACTAATAATAGATATCTCAAACAATCTTAAACCATGCTTCTTAATTTTAACATGTACCCATTTCAACTGGAGATCTCGTGAAAACAGAGATTTTAAATTTTTAGATCTTGGGTAAGGCCTGAGATTCTCCATTTCTAACAAGCTTCCAGATGCTGTTGCTTCTCTTACAACTTGTGTGGATTTCCAATTTCAAGAAGCAGGAATCTTATAACTTGCTTGCCTTATTTGGGAAAGTTCTGACACTGGGCTTGTTTATGAACTGTGGAACTTCCTACAGGGATTTCAGGAATGGAGTGGCTTCACCATGCAAGACTCCTCCCTAAGACTTCACACAGCTCCTTTGGGAGTTTTCAAGGCAATAGTATGTCTCTGTTGCCCTGTGGATAGATATTAATATTATTTGTCTTTAAGGGAATTTCTGAGATTGCTGCCAGTTTCTTCCTTGAGCTGCCAAGTATTGAGTTCCACCAGAAAATCCATTAGTAACAGTGGAGTAGATAATGGAACAGCAAATAGAGCCAGAGGACTCCAAAAACAGCATGCTATCAGCATGTAACTTGTTCAAACCTATGTAGAATGACATCTTTACTTGGGAATTTTCAAGTTTGAAATTTGATTGTGGGCCAGTTTGTAATTTTGGGGGTATTTTCCTCTGTTTACTTTCGCATGTCATTGTCCTACAATGGCAATTTGGATGTTCCTTGGGTCTCCGGAGCCCATAGGAGGAAAGACAGTTGCATGGTTTAGACTGAAGTCCACATACTTGATGCTCTCATTACTTTCAACAAGAGCTAGGTCTTCATTTTGACTTTCTGTGACATGTCTAGTGGCCCTCAGGGAAGCTTCCAGTCACGTTTTCTATCATCCTAGATGTGAATGTAGGTTGGTGCTTACACTTCTTCCATCATTCAGCAAAGGGCTCACGGTGGCTTCTCATCCTCATACTACTCCCAACAATATGGCCAGTCTCCTTGGTGTCTTCTCCACGCATGGTGGGGTCCATCCCTTGGACTGAAGCAGCCACCCTTTTGTGAGCCTCAACCGGGAGACAATCCAATGTAGCAGAAAAAGAAACTATCTCTGGAGGTAGAATATCTTAGTTGTGTGATTTTGACAAGTTATTAGCCACTCTATACCTAGTATTTCTTACTTCTAAAATGAGAATCACCAGAGTTCTAAAGTTTCAAAATTGCTGAGAGAATAAGGTAATCCATGTAAGCTCCTAACACTTCATCCAGCACACAGAAAATACTCAATAAATGCTAACCATTACTCACTGCTTTTCTCTTTATCACCATGGGCAAGCTTCATTGTTATTTCACCACAGCACTACTGAGATCAGTAAATATGGATTAACATGGAATGGCTGATGCTGAAGGATAAAAAGAGTGGATTAATTTCAGGGGGAAGTATAACTGCTATTTAATAAGGGTATTCTCAGTCACCAGAGCCCCAAGTGTGTATTCTGGAGTTCCCTCAGGGGGCCTCTTGCTTCCCTACAGGGCTTTCCATGTCAGAAAGCTCAGGGATGAGGACTGCCGGCCTAGGTTCATTTCCATGTATGGCATCAGTTCTTATCAGAGTGACTGACAGCAGGACTCTCCACTCCCTTGAGAGAGCCTACTCTGCCTTACCCTGGAATGAAGGCCATGGTCCTTTCTCCTTTCCAGTCTTGCTGCACAGGACAACCAAACTCTTCATCAATTCATACACAATCTCTTTCCAGGCTCATGTGAGGGATAAACTCTCACAATAGTAATAATCGATCTGAATTTTTCTTTGCCCCATTGCTTCTGCAATGAGATTTCTAGAACATGCTTCTTATTTCACTTCTTGTTTAAGCTACTTATTGTCCTCTGGCACTTAGGAGTCAAAATTCACAGTAGCCTAAGAGGCTCTTCAGGAGTGTTGGCCTTTCCCTTGAGATGGACTCTCCTCCATGGTTTTCTGTGAAAAATACCCACTCTAACTTCATGACCCAGCTCAAATTTGACTTCCTCTGTGGATTTTTCTCTGAAACTTGATTGGCACCCCATCTCCCCAGATCCCAGCCAGGTTCCCTCCTCCAGACCCCAGAACACTGCACATTACTCCAGCAGCCTTATAGCTTGTCATGATTGGCTTCCAATTCTGCCTCCCCCATTAAAAGGAAGCTCTGTGAGAAAGGAAGGGATTTATCTTATTAATCATAGTGTCCAGTTTCTCAAAATGTGTCTAGTGATAGGAGTAACCAGTGAAGGAACTAATGTTTATTTTGCATTGTATGGAGTATGTATTCAGTGACTCTGGCCCTTACAAGAGGTTTGTGAGATAAGTACAATAAGTATTACTGGGACCACCTCTTTACATATGAGAAAAGGAAGTTCAGAGAGCCAGGTCGCTCATCCACAGCCACTCTGTCAGCTAAGGGAGGGAAGAGAGAAACAAATTCAGACTTAGTTCTTTGGAATTTAATGCCAGCACCCCCCTTTTGCTACTTTTTCTTTCTCCCCTTTGACAGAAACTAAAGGATAAGAACTCAAGAAAGACAAGACATGGGGTTAAGAAGACAGGGAAGAGTACTCCCCGTTAAAGCTCTTTGGGTATGATATGCCTGGAGCATATTGCTGACAGATTTTTAGACTTCAGGGAAGATGGTCTTTGATTAAAACAAAGAACATGGGAATAGAAGTGGGAAGGGAGAACCTCCATGATAAATATTGTCATGCTAAGCTGGAGTATACTTAAAATCTAGCCCCAAGCAGACTTTTTAGAGTTTCCTTCTTTTTCAGCAGCCCTCTGGATTGATTCAAGGGATGGTAAATAAGTTTATAAAGTCTTAAACTGTTGTTAAGAGCCCTTTTTAAAGCTGAAAACAAAACAAACAAACATGAAGTCCTACAGAGCCGAGAATAAGCCCTGGAGAGAGTGAGGGCAGTGGAAACAGTCACTGGAAGGGAGGAGATCACAATGTACCTCGTTTTAAGCCCCATGAGTGCTGTCACCTCACCCACTTGCAAGTCCTGTGGGCAGTCTGAACTTGGCGGGGGGGAGACAGGGGAGACGCCAGGACGGGAGGCCTCAGAGCTATTTCAGACTCCAAGCCAATATCCACGGAGACCTTGAGTTATGTCATCGAAACTGTCTGGATTTTGGTCCCTTCATGCCAAATGCGGTTTCCAGAAAAAGGATCCGCCGCATATTTGGAAGCCCATCAACTGAAAGTCGTCTCGTCACTTTACTGCATGATATCTTTTCATTTGTGAAGGGCATATTTATTTTGCTTAATTATGGGCTTTGAGGAGAGGGCATAGAGCCGTGGAAAAGCATGGTGCTGGAGTAAGGTCCTGGGTCTGAATCATGGCTCTGCCATCCAACAGGTCTGGGGCACTGGCCTGGTGGCCTCAGTGTCCTTGTCCCTGAACTTAGAATAATCGTGTAATCATTAACTATGTGGTAGGGAAGTTATTAGGATTAGGTGGTTAATACATATCAAGAATTTTGTATTATTTTATGACTTGGGTATTTAATGATTAGTAGCCATTACTAACAAACTACCTAACTTTTAACAATAACATTCAGCAAGTAAGATTTCACTTGTACTCAGAGCATATGTAGTGGTAGACAGAGTCTTTTGACTGCAAGATATTGATTATACTAAATTTCCATTTCCCTAAGAGGTTTAGATATATGGATGCTAACTGATGCTGATTTTCAGCACCTTAATAATTTATTATTTTTAAATACATATTGTTTGTTTTGTAATCATCTATGCCATGATGAACTACACTTTTCTTAAGGAAGAAGGCATCCAGAAAAGAGAAGATCTGAAGCTTTCATCTCTATAATTTTTTCACCAACTACGTAAGACTTATCTTCTTCATCTGAGGTATGGGGGAAATTATTTGATCTACATATTTCATAAGGATTTGTTTCATTTTCCTGAAACAAAAATCAGGAAAGAGTTTTGTAAATTAAAAAGATTTTGTCAACTAAAAAGAAATGTAAATGCAAGGCCTGGGGACTTTCCCAGCTCTTCTGTATAACAGGAAGTCCTTTATGCTATGTCCACCTGCCTGATGCTATTGACTAGCTGGTGTCATAAGCTTGAGAGTCACCTTGAGGTGACTTACAGCCTCTTTCCACCACGGGATGGAAGGAGATTGGGCAACTTTATTGAGCAATCAACTCTTCTGACTCATATTTCTGTAGTGCCCATTTTGACCCATGTGCTACCCAGGGTGAGCAAGGAATTTCCCCTCCGGAGATGTTTAAGGAATGTTTTGTCTTTTAAAAATCTTATAGTACTGTCTGTCTCAGAACTTGGAGAACAAGTACTGGCTCCTACTAATTTCAGATCTGCCGAGATATACTCTGGTAAGTGTTCAGAATCCCACTTCTTTAATGCGATTTTATTCACAGACACCCATTCTTCCCTACAGATCTACTTGGGATGGAGAAGCCCAGTTAACACATGTGAATGGCAATGAGTGACCAAGAGGTACCTTTTAGCTGTGTGTCAACATCTTCTTTTCTTTGCTTTCTGTTTCTGGTTTCTCCTTCAACTTCTTTTCTTTTCCTTTTCTTCCCTTTTACTGTTTTTTCTTGATCAATAGACCTGTCATGGCATACCTAGGCAGAAGTCGTTAGCCTCATTGGAAGTACTCAGAACATGAACCATTGTAGACATTAAGTCCAAGTCTGATGTCCCCCCCCCTTTCTATTTATTACAATTTCCTGGATAACTTAATAGATACAGGGTGGGAGAGACCCGAGGGTGGCCTGGGACCTGATGGGGTCATTATCTTCGAGATTATGGAGAGTGGACCTGATGTATTAAAAAAGCTTCAAAATGATTCTAATATGCATCCAGGTTGAAGATACTCAGAAAACAAAGAGGACAAAACTACCCTAAAAATAAAGTAAGGTTTCTGGCTCAAAGAGCTGCAATCCTGTGGTTTTGCTATACTTGCTTATTTCCTATCCATCAAATAACAAGTGTTTTTTGAGAACCACAGAAAGAGAAAAGTTGTTCATGCCCATACAAATCATCTTAGTGTGTCTCAAAGATAAGGTGAATGACCATGAAATGCTTTGAGGTCATATTGGTTGAGAGCCTTCCCTGAGCCATATGCTGTGTCAAACACTGGAACCCCACATCATCTCATTTAATCCTCTCAGCAACTCTCAACAAATGGAGAAACAGAGGCACCAAATGATTGCTCGGTCAGGGTGCATGACCTGTTCACTATCAGAAGTGGAGCTGGAAGACTTGAATACTGGGAACTGATTGAATAGTTTGTTTGTTTGTTTATTATATTAGGGATTGAACCCAGGACACTCTATCATTGAGCTACCTCTCCAGTCCTTTTTATATTTTATTTAGAGATAGGCTTTTACTAACTGGCCTCAAACGTGTAATCCTCCTGCCTCAAACTTCCAAGTTGCTGAGATGACAGGCATGCACCACTGTGCCCTGCATTGTCTCCCTTTAAATCATCCTACTATACACTTTCTACAGTAGCAGATAATATAAAACTACAAAAAACTAATAAAAGAGTAGATTTTTCTCAGTCTTGGCTGCATGATATAATCATTGAGGAGGACTTTATAAAATTCCTTTGCTCAGGATATAGCCTAGAACAGTTTCATCCTTATGCCTTAAGAGTGGGACCCAGGCTTTTGTAAACACCCTGGTAACTGTAGTATGCAGTTAACTCTAATATACAGTTAACTCTAATACACTGGATTAGAGGAAGGAGGAGAATACAGGTGAGGGGCTTTAAGAAATCTTCACAGGCGAAATGCTACCTAAATTTGGCCTGTTGAGGCAGATTAAAGTCCTCCCACCACTGTGGACCTCTGATGAACTTGCATAATAAAAGAGAAGGGGCACTACTGATGGAATGAAGTTATTAATTAGGTAAGTGGAAAATGGAGAATTAGCTTGTATTTCCCAGGGAGAACCAATAGAATCACAGAGGGTCTTACCAGTAGAAGAAGGTGAGGACGAGAGACTCAGATAGCAGCATGTGGGGCACTTGGTCCAATACTTCAGGCTCTGAAGAAGATGATGAAGGGCTCAAGGGATACAGGCAGTCAGGGAAAAGATCAAGAAAGAGTCTCTCCTCAGCGTCCAGAATGGGCAAGCCTTGCCAACATCTTGATTGTACCCAGTGAGGCCCATTTGGGGTTTCTTATCTCCAGAATTGTAAGAAAAATTAATTTGCATTGTTAAAGCCACCCATCAGGATAATTTGACTTGACAGGAAATTAATACAGTGTCTTAAGAAAAATATAGAATTTAGAGAAATGGGTTGTAAGAATGGAAAATACCAGCTAGTGGCAGATTCAGTTTTCTGTTGGAGCAGAGTATATATTAATTTGGAAAAGTACATGAGACCCTGGCTGGCCAGGCCAAAAACTGTAATTAAACTAAATAGAGGAAAATGTGCTAAAGTTTAATAAAAATAAACCAAGGTGTACTGTGGTTATCTAAATGCCACACAGCTTCGCTATCTGCTATATACAATGTCTCTACAAAGTAGACATTTGCATTTGTTGTTGATCCAGGATTCAAACCCAAACCTGCTGGACTCCAGAACCAGTAAACCACTGCAGTTTCCACACTGTGTTTTATCTCTTTGCTAAGATCCTTTGAAAGTTTAACGGTTTTTCTGATTTTTCTTGAAAGCAAGGCAAGAAAGTGTCATGTCTTTGGGGACCTTAAGGTGCAGAGAAAAAGGATTCTAAACAAGCACCTTAGAGAACAAAATTGCTGCTAATTCGTAGAATGCTTAAAGAGGATTGATGTGATCTTTTTGTGTGAGAAGGACTGGAGTCGGTAAAGCTGGAAGCTGGCAGGTCAGTCAGGAAGTTGGAATAACAAGGTTCCTGGGACAGAGCTGAACTGAGACTCTGCATGGCAGTCACCATGGGAATGAAGAGGAGAAAAAAAAAAAAAATCCAGGAAACCTTAAGAAGAAAGTCAACCCAAAGAAATTCCCCTACTGAAGAGTGGCAAAGGAAGACAGAGTCAGGATGACTCCAGGTTTTCAGGTCTGGCAGGATCAAAGTGGGATTAATGGTGCTCCTGAAAGAAACAGGATGCCAGAAAAGGCATCAAGTTTGAGGGATGGAATGGGGAAGGAGGGTGTGGCATAATAAAGAATTTGACAGTGGGCAAAACAGAGTTGTGTGAGACCTCAATACTGGGGCACACAGAAACTGCAGAGAACATTAATATGACTTTTCAACCTCCATTTTTGGTTCTTGATTGGCCTCTCTGGCCTCCCCAGTGAGTTTGGGCTAGTGTCATGGAATCAAATATCAGTTCTTTTAAAGATAGAACTGAGTTCAAATGCTGTCTCTATTCCTTACTTGCTGTGGGATGCTGGGCATGTAACTTATTCTTTAAGGGTGATAGCCCTTTATCTTAAAATGGGAATATTAATGCCTAATTCATAAAGCTGCTAAAAAGATGAACATAAAAAGTTAAGATCTTGGCAAAGAAGAGATGCTCAGTGAACACTATTTTCTGCTGTCCTTTATGATTAGTTTCAGTTGACATGGTTCTTTCTGAGAGAGTTTTTCCTTTTATCCAGATTTATCAAAAGGAAGTCAAAGTGATTGATGTGGCTTCACTGAGCATTCAAGGAACTGTCTAACTTTGGGGGATATGCTGACTCATTCTCCCAAACGTCAGTGGTTGTTCCAGTTTTGACTCAAGGAAAGACTTGTCACAACTGAAAAATGCACAGTCTTTACTCTGCATGGGAAGGGAGACATCTCCACAGTACTCCTCTCTGAGCCACAGGAGCACTCAGGGGCTCTGAATACAGCACTACTGCAATAGGCACACTGTAAGCTTATGTGACTCTGCCAGGGAGACCAAGCCAGTCTGGAGCCCAGAGTGAAAACCAGGCCCATGGACACCTCCTTACAGCCTCAGCTGTCCTCTCCTGATTCGCCTCTCTTCCATTTTCTGGTGATGTGTTTTCAGCTCTGAACCAAATAACTGGCATAATTAACAAGAGGAATGCCCCTATAATCATTGTCCTAAAAATGATTGCATGAGATGGCTAGGCACTATCCCTGCATGAATTCATCCTCTGGGAAGGAATACATTCTCTAAACATTTATTTACTACATAAAATACTAAGACAGAAATGGATAAGGACACATAGATTGGTTCCATAGCTTGACTATTGTGAATTGAGCTGCTATAAACATTGATGTGGTTGTGTCACTGTAGTATGCTGATTTTAAGTCTTTTGAGTATAAACTGAGGAGTGGGATAGCTGGGTCAAATGGTGACGCCATTCCAAGTTTTCTGAGGAATCTCCACACTGCTTTTTCCATAGCAGTTGCATCAATTTGCAGTCCCACCAGCAATGTTTGAGTGAACCTTTTCCCCACATCCTCACCAACATTTATTGTTACTTGTATTCTTGGTAACTGCCATTCTGACTGGAGTGACATGGAATCTCATTGTAGTTTTGATTTGCATTTCTCTAATTGCTAGAGATGTTGAACATTTTTTTGTATATTTTTTAGCCATTCATATTTCTTCTTCTGTGACGTGCCTGTTCAGTTCCTTTGCCCATTTATTTGTTTATTTCTTTTCTTCTTGTTGCTGAGTTTTTTGAGTTCTTTGTATATCCTGGATATTAATGTTCTATATGAGGTGCAGGTGGTAAAGATTTTCTTCTATTCTATAAGCTCTCTCTTCGTGTTCTTGATTGTGTACCTTGTTGTGAAGAAGCATTTTAGTTTGATGCCATCCTATTTATTGATTAATAGTTTTACTTCTTGAGCTTCAGAAGTTTTATTGAGGAAGTCCATTCCTGAGCCAAAATGATGGAGAGATGTAATATCTATATACAATGGAATGTTACTCAGCCATAAAGAAGAATGAAAATATGGCATTTGCAGGTAAATGGATGGAACTGGAGAATATCATGCTAAGTGAAATAAGCCAGTCCCAGAAAACCAAAGGCTGAATGTTCTCTCTGATATGTGGATGCTAACCCACAACAAGGGAGGGGAAGTATAGCTGTTCATTGGATTAGACAGAGAGGAATGAAGGGAAGTGAGGGTGGATGGGAATAGGAAAGACAGTGGAATGAATTGGACCTAACTTTCCTATGCTCATATATGCATCCATGACCAGTGTAACACCACATCATGTACAACCACAAGAATGGGATCCTAATTGGAATGGGTCCCTCTCCATGTATTATGATCTGTCAAGATACACCATTCTATCTAAAAATGATAAATTAAAAATTAAGATCTAAAGATTTAACCAGAGAATCATCCCACAGTTTCCATTTAGTCATCCCTTTCATTATATGAAAGATTTGTTATCTGAAAAATAAATCTTTTAATTTTAGATATTAAAATTAATATTTAGCAATATTTGTTTCAAATAAAGATACAATGCCAGTTATGAAAAAAAGAAATGGATAGGGAATACTTAATGAAGTTTGTGGGATTGTACTTCATCTATTGTGAAGAGAGATAAGTTAAACTGCCAAATGATCACATGACTCATCCAAAGGTATACTACTTAGAAGAGCCAAGATTTCAAACCTGCTGTGTCGAATTCCAAGGTCATTTTCGCTTTTCCCATTGCCTATTAGCCAATAAACTTAGGACTGTTTTTAAGAAAGACTTATTTATTTCTAGATTGAACCTGCTCTTATTAATTTTTTTTTAATTCTCAGACCTTACCAGACTTTATTTTTTTCTAGAAAATTTATGGCATTCCTTATTCTCTAAATGTGGCTTAGTCAACGGTTTATTTACAAACTGTTGGGAAATAATATAACGTCTGCTACACCCAAGAAGCCAGTCTGCTTCTTTTCCATTTTGTTTTATACCCAATGTCAACTTTGGAGTTTGCGTTTTACAGAAATTTATTCTGGCGGCTTTAGCAAAGTTTACTTCTTTCGCCATCTCCTCTTTAGTAAACACGTTCTGCATCCTTTCCTTGCCGTAAGTACTGCATGGCAGAGTACATCTTGTCATCATCCAAGATGACATAGTCTACTGACTGGAGAGGAAATTCTGATCCAGAACCCAAAAAGAGCAGAGTTTTCCATGTAAAACCATTCCCATTGCTGGCTAGTGAATTTCCGTTTCCTGAAACTGTGACTTTTTCTTTCTGATTCTTGATGCTACCCTATTTCAGGAGTGATGTTTGACTTTGTAGGCTTAAATCTAAAGGTAGAATTGGAATTGATCCTTGGTAAGATGTGAAATACTTGGTATTGTTGGGGCTATGAGATACAGCACAGTTTGTTCCCAGGGCAGGCAGTAAGTCAGAGTAGAGATCCCAACAGAAGGGAGGGTCATGTCAGAGGAAGTAGCTGCTAAGGCTGTTAGGATTTAATAAAGTGATGATGATAAAATAAATGAGGAATGGAGGTCAGTGGGAGTGAGATAATTGAATCATTGGGATTTAATGAGACGGTACCTGTAATGGTCTTAAGTACAGGGCTGTGCTCTTTGCAATTTCTCAACAAATGGCTTTCGCTGTGAGCAGCAAGGTCACTAGGAGCAGCAGCAAATCAGAGCAAGATGAATTGGGGATCTCCTAGGTTTTGGCTTTGAAAAACATTGCTTTCTAGGAACATGAATAAGTACAGAGTCTGGAAAAAGGAAGGTGTTTAATAAATGTTAGTGATTATTATTATTACCTTTAACATTGAAGAAGGCAGATAGGTTCAAGGTCTCTGTTCTAGTGTCTAAGTTTGATCCACTGTGAGTTGAATACTGTGCAGGGTGAGAGATAGAGGTTAAATTTCATTTTGTTACATGTGGCTTTCCATTTTTCCCAGTACCATTTGTTGAACAGGAATCTTTTCTACAGTGAATGTTTTTTGCACCTTTGTCTAGTATGAGAAAACAGTATTTGTGTGGGTTTGTCTCTGTGTCTTCTATTCTGTACAATTGGCCTACGTGTCAGTTTTAGTGCCAATACCATGCTGTTTTTGTTATTATAGACCTGTAGTACAGTTTAAGGTACAAGGAGTGAAAGGGAGGAGGGAATATGGGGATAGGAAGGATAGTAGAATGAAACAGACATTACCATCTTATGTACATATATGACTGCATGACCGATGTGATTCTACAACATGTACAATCAGAAAAATGAGAAATTATACCCCATTTATGTTTGATATATCAAAGTGCATAAATGCATTCTACCATCATGTATAACTAATTAGAACAGATAAAAAAAATTAAAAAAAGAAGGCTCATCCTTTTTCAAACCCTAAATTACCATTCACATTTATATAGTCATAGCTCTGATCTCCTTTCTGAATTTCAGACTCATGTACCCAGCAGTCCTTGATGCAATTTCCTCTGTAAGTCCTTCTCAGAATCCTGGACCAGCATCGAGCCCCATACAATATGCTGCCATACTGTTTTGTATTTCTCACTATCATTTTTCTATCTACATTATTGTGGTTGTTTTTAATTGACTATTTTCCCTGGGATATATTTGGTGGGGGAAGGAACTCCAGAATAATATTTGTCTATTTGTCTCTTTATCTCCAGGGTCTAGTAAAGTGTCTGGTTTGTAATTAGCACTTATTGAAAGTTGATGGATAAATATAATGATTTAAACCATTCTAAGTTTTCTTATTTGTTTGAAAGGTTATCAGTATTATCATGCCTCTCATTTACTGTGACACTACAGTCTTTTTGATGATTGATACTTTTGTGAGATGCAATAAGAACAAATTACTAGAAAAAAAAAACAGTAAAATATAACAAATAAGAGGTCCAAAATGCCACCCAAGTTTTCATTAATAGATTCGACAGATTTGATATTGTTGTTGAATAATAATAAAAGTTTATAAACACTCTTTAAAAAAAAGAAGACAGGTAAACCATTACAAAGTCAGATGACAAAGTGCATCAATAGTTGCATCCACCCAAATAGAAGCACAAAGTTAAACAAGAGCCTTAGTAGGACTGAGGAGCGCTGAGCTCTGCCACAAGCTGGGCCATTTAATTTCTCACATCCTTGTTTAGACCCTTAAAGAGAAGGGAAGATAATAATTCCTTAAACAGCCCAATAAGAATTCCAGTACCTCACCCTCCAATCAGCTTGGGTGGGTGCTAGGAAAGTTCTAGGGAAGATCATTTTGAACAAACATCCCTAGTAATGCTTAGGATCAGGTAAAATTGAAGTACACTGGGCTACACCAATCCAAAAAGTCCCCTTACCACCTGCTCTAGAATTCCAAGAGAGTACTAGTTAGGCAACCATTTATGTCCAGTTCCAATTTCAGAATGAGAGCAATAAAATCCCAGAGTTGGGTTCCACTGTTCTGTGTGGGTTCGTATATGTGTGTATGTATAGGGGGATCATTATAGTGATGAGATATTTTTAAAGTTGTTGAATCCCAAGTCACCACTCTCCAGGATGGGTTAAGCTATGGCTGGACCAAAGCGGGATTTATGAACAGGTGACCTTGTATCATCTCTTAGAAACTTACGATTCCTTGAGAATGATGTATGTTTTGTACATCAACTACTGTTTATCTCCACTTGTCTGAAGTCAGTGAGTCATGAAAAAACCAAAATTGCAATAGAAATGTCAAATTGGAAGATGGCTTTGTTTTAGTTAGAAGAATTTTTGTGGAACTATGACTTAAGCTTTTGTGTCTCAAAAGATGAGTTGGATTTCCCTCGGAAAAGACTCAAGAAACCCGAAGGAAATGGAAGATTTTTTGGTACTAAATACTTGGAAAAAGACAGAAGTCTCAATCCATTAGTCATAACCAAATACCCGTGATGATGTTCCTCTTTTTTACAACTCTTCTGGAAAGATTAATGGTTCTTTAATCTGACCTTTCATTTCCACATGGGGCTCCCACTTCCAGCCTGAGTTGTCTATTTATCTCAAGATGGTTCTGGTAGTCAAGCAACTGGTTTGTCTCTAGCCTACTTTTCCTCCAATTCATTCAGTACTTCTGTGCCAAAATAGTTCTTCCAATATCCTCTTTGCAAATTATCAATACCATTCTTAAGACCCCAAAGACTGCCATTGTGCTTATAGAAAATATAAAATTAAAGATTCTCAGGTGGCTAGGACCTCACAAATCAGGACAGCGAGCTCCTGAAACTCAAATATCTTTGTCTGGTATCCAAGGACCTCTTACTTCACGTATTAGTCAGGGTTAATGTTTATGAATCACAGAAACTGACTTGGAAAATTCAGTGATTCACAAAACTAAACAGCAAGAGGAAAACAGGTGAACAGAATCAGGGGTTTGAACATCAAAATTCTTTGTCCATCTCTTTTCCTAGTTCTTCTACTAGATCTCTTTCCTGGGGGCCTCTGGCAGATTTAGGTTTACACCTATATAGCTTTCACCAAACAGAAAAAAAGCCTTTTAAAGTAATTCCAAATGTTCATATCCTCAAAAAGATCTTTTTGATTGAATGACTTCATTTAAGAATGAATAAAGTTTGGGGTTATCAGACCCAATTGAAACCATATGGTTGAGTGGGGGTAGGGTATATGAAGCAGCTCCCTAAAAGAAAGAGGTCCTTGTAGATAAAAATGAAGGCTTCTGAGTAGATAAGCAATTACAGTTTCTTACTAATCAATTTCTATTAGCTTGCTTTATGCTACTCACTTTTTTTTTTAACAAACTACAGTTCTAACCAATGTTTCCTCAACATTTATGTATATATAAATACATAAATTATGTATATATAAATGTTGAGGAAACATGTATTTTTGTGTATACACACACACACACACACACACACACACACACACACACACACATTCTAATCTTTGAGGTTTTTCCAATACAATTCCCTGTGTCTAAATGTGCCACCTCTTTCTCTCTGCCTATAGTCTCCTACAAAACCTATCTGAAGTTTCTGCTTCTTGGTGTGCCCTGGGGTTCTGAGATATCATTCCAAGGATGCACCATGTTTATTTGACTCAGCTGATACTAGGCACACACTGTATAATATCAGCAATTACTCTTTCAAGAATTAGATCACAACTGTATTCAACACTACCAATCATAATTACCCTGGTTTAATAGATTATTGCCACTGGGAACTCTGATCAAGGGAACAGAGTAGTAAAAGTTTATCCCTCAGATTGTATTTGAGTATCAGTTCAGGAAGCAGCTTCGATAGGACTTGGTATGTTAGGAAGAACCCAATCTAGGGCCAGAGTTCCACTGGTAAGGAAGGATTTATAGTTCTCTCTTCTTTGCATTTTCCCTTCATCTCATGTTCAACTCTACATCAAAGCACAAACACCTTGTGTTTGACAAGGATAGTTTCACAAATAGCAAATAAAAACAAACACACACTTGATGCTCCCACTGGCTTACACCAGTGTCCCTTGCTTAACGATGGCAATAAAGTGCCTGGTCTTGAGTCCTCTACCTTTAACCCTTGAAGTATTTTTTCAAAAAATTATCAATTAAGATTTTTAACATATACATAAAAATTGAAGATAGTTTGCTGAAGAAGACATACGTAGAATAGAAAACAGTGATCATAGAAACAAAAGCTTCATGGAATGTTTTTGCTGACACATAGGAAAAGGCCTTTTCAAAATTTGTTCTTTTTTAAATGTCTTTATTAGTGCCTTGTAGTTAGACATCGTAGGGGGTTTCACCTTGATATAATCACACCTGCATGGAACGTAATTGATTCCATCCCAATACTCAGTATTTCCACATTCCCTCCCTTATTCTTCCCCTGGTCCCCTTTCTTCTACCTGACCAGTCTTCCGTCTATTTATTTATTTTTAATTTTTCCTTATAGACATACACTGATATGTACATAATATAATTTCATCAATTTAATTTCACAGTTCCTCTTTTCCCATCCCTCCTTTCCCCCTCAATCCCATTCCTCTACTCTACCCATCTCCCTTCTATTTTCATGGGATGGCCACCTTTTAAAAATTATTTTACTTTAGCTTTGCATATGAGAGAAAACATTCAACCTTTGACTTTCTGAGTGTGGCTTATTTTACTTAGCATGATGTTCTCCAGTTCTGTCCTATTACCAGCAAATGACATCATTTGATTCTTCTTTATGATTGAGTCAAACTCCATTGTGTATTTATACATTTTCTTTGTCCATTCGTCTGTTGATAGGCACCTGAGTTGGTTCCATACCTTGTCTATTGTGAACTGTGCTGCTATTGTATTGGCTATTGTGATGTGCCTGTATCACAACATTAGGATGATTTTTAGTTCTTTTAGATAAATACCGATAGCTATATCATCTAATGATTCTAATCCTAGTCATTTGAGGAATCTTCCAGGTTGTTTTATTAACTTGCAGTCCCACCAACAAGGTATGGGTGTACCTTTCTTCCTGACATCTTTGCCAGCATTTATTATTATTTGCATTCTTGATGGTTGCTAACTGGAGTGAGATGAAATCTCAGTGTAGTTTTGATTAGCATTTTCCTGATTCCAGGGATGTTGAATAATATTTAACATTTTTTTTTCATTTATTGTTTGACCATTTGTATTTCTTCTTTTGTGAAGTGTCTGTTTAGTTATTTTGCCCATCTACTGTTTGGGTTATTTGGTTTTTTGGTGTGAAAATTCCAAGTCCTTTATCTATTCTGAATATTAATCTCCTGTCAAAGGAGCAGCTGGCAATGAACTCCTACCATTCTGTAGGCTTTCTCTTCATGCTCTTAATTGTTTTCTTTGCTGTGAAGAAACTTCTTAATTTGATGCTTTCATGCTTTTGATTCTTGGTTTTATTTTTGTGTTTTAGAAATCTTGTTAAGGAAGTTGGTGCCTGTACAAATATGATAGTTGACGTATGTTTTCTTCCAGCAATTACAAAGTTTATGGTTTAATTCCTAGATCTTTGATTGACTTTGAGTTGACATTTGTGCAGGGTGAGAGATAGGGATCAGTTTCACTCTTCTACATATGGGCATTTGGTTTTCCCAGCAGCATTTGTTTAAAAGACTATCTTTTTTCCCAATGTATGTTTCTGGCACCTTTGTTAAGCATCAGTTGACTGTATGTATATGGTTTTGTCTCCATGTCTTAGATCCAATTCAATTTGTCTCTATATATGTTCTGATGACAATTCTGGGCTGTTTTTGTTACTATAGCTCTGTAATATAATTCGAGGTCAGATATTGTGATGCCTCCAGCATCGGTCTTCTTGCTCAGTATTGCTTTGCTGGATCTTTTATTCTTGTACGGGACTTTTAGCACTCCTTTTTCTAGTTCTGTGAAGAATATCCACTCTTATCACTTCTATTCAATATAGTTCTTGAAACTCTAGCCAGAGCAATGAGGCAAGAGAAGGAAATTAAAAGGATACAAATAAGAAAAGAAGTCAAACTATTTGTTTGCTGGTGACATGATCTTCAAGGTAGAAAACTTCCCCTACCTCCACTGCAAAACAAACAAACAAACAAACAAAAACAATCAAAACAAAACAAAACAAAAACCAAAAGCTCCACCAGAAGACTTCATAAGCTGATAAATACATTCAGCAAAGTAGCAGGCTATGAGATCAATACGCAAAAATTGATAGCTTTCCTATACTTCAATAATGTATCTGCTGAAAAAGAAATCAGGAAAACTATTCTATTCACAATAACCTGAAGATAAAATAACTTCAGAATAGATCTAACCAAGGAGGTGTCTTCTATTATGAAAACTACAAAACACTAAAGAAAGAAATTGAAGACCTTGAAAGACGGAAAAACCTCTTGTGTTCTCAGATAAGCAGAATTAACAATGTCAAAATGTCCAAAAGAGATATACAGATTCAATACAATCCCCATCAAAATTTTTCTTAATCTTATCATTTTAGTTCATAATACTAACCCATTGAAATTACTTCACAACTTGCGTATGTTTCTAGATGAACAGGACACAACAGTGAATATAGACTCACGGGGATAGTTTTAACTCCAATTAAATCTTTTACATCACTTTTTAGAACAAGATTGACTCAACACTTCGACTTTTACCTCGGTATGTACAGAACTGGAGGAAGCAGAGAGTAAGTTTTAGTGAAGTTCCCAAACTTAGGATAAAAAAATAACCAAATTAAATTCAAATTCATGACCTTTTAAAAAAAACCCACTGGAGACCTGAGGTCACAAAACAAAGAACCGACCCAAAATCTAAGAAGAGAAGTGACTCCAGGGAGAGAAAACTCACGAATGTGTGCTCACCTGGATTGTGAGCACCTGGACACTAGTAAGAATTCAGCTGGCTGAACAGTTGGTGGAGGATCAGTGTAGGCTAGTGGCACAGAGTGAAGACCTCTGGAGGCTTTGGAAATTGAGGGAGCCTACCCCTTTCTGTAGGTTCTATCTCTATGAACTCTACAGAGTGCTCACAGAAGAGTGTAAGGAAGAGCCATAGAACCCTGCAGGACAGAAGAAGAGTGGCCCTGTGGAGAGGTCAAGAAACCTCACTGGAGAAACAGAAGGGCTAATCTATCAGGGAAAGGGACAACCTGCTGGCTTTAAGATATTTGGTGACAATCATTGCAGCTGAGGGAAGGAAACAGGAGGGAGAAAAAGTCTAATCTTGGAAAAGGAGGCAGGATTCAGTGCTGAGCCCAAAACTGCTGTCAGGAGAAGAATTGAAAAGGCTACACACATACTAAGAGTCTTCATCAGAACACCAGAGCTGGACCTCCACCTCACTGTGAGGCTAAGAAGCTGCAGATAACATCTGCAGCCAAATATTGCAGAGAGGGGTGGGTGAGCATAAAGTACGTGGAAAGAGAAACTCTCTGAGGCACAGCTTAAATGAAAGACCTAAGCTCAGATGGATATTGCTGTGGTATACATCCATGACCCTCAACACCCCTATCTGCAGGAATTTGAAGTATGTGCTGCACTGAGCATAACTAGAGCAACAACAAAAAAGTCAAAAAAATAGTCCAATTACTAGCTGGATTAATACAAAGTCCCTATTAAGGTTGTTGTACAAGGAAAGAAAGGCACATTGACTGTCTAAAACCTTCATTTATTTTTACTGAAATCCACAACTTATGTGGATTTTAACAAAAAAATTTATGAAATACAGTAAAAATTAAGAAAAATATTATTTCCCAAAGGGATGGAACAATTACCAGAAATAATTTCAATTACTATAAAGTGACAGTAATTAATGCTGTATGGCATTGGTGAAAGAACAGATTTTTAAAAATTATGTGCTAGCACAGAAAGCCCAGAAATGTGACACTCAAGTATTGTCAACTGATTCTTGACAAAGATGAGAAGTTAATGCAACGGAGAAATGCTAGTTTCTTAGTCTTCACAAATTATGCTGGAACAATTGGACATCCATATGAAAAAAAAAAAAAAAAAAACAGAAAAGAAAAGAAAAAAGATTTCAACACACGTTGTACAAAAATTAACTTAAAGTAAGTCAGAAACCTAAGTTTGTAGCATAAACCTGTGAAAGAAGACAATCTGTGTGGATTTGGATCTGGTGATGTATATTTAGATATGACACTGAAAATACAATTTGTTTTTAAAAATGATAAACTATATTAACACCTAAAATTGTTGCTTTGTGAAACACAGTAAAAGCATTAAAAGGTAAACCACTGATGGAACAACTATTTGCAAATCACATACTGATAAAAAGCTTGCCTGCAGAATATGTAAAGTACTCTTAAAATTCAATAGTTAGAAAGTAAGCAATATAAATTTTTAAAATGGGCAAAAGATCTGGACAGAAACTTCCCCAAAGAAGACACACAGGGCCAGGGATATAGCTCAGCTGGTAGAGTGATTGCCTCACATGTACAAGGCCTGGGTTCAAGCCCCAGCACGACAAAAAAAAAAAAAAAAAAAAAAAAAAAAAAAAAGAGAGAGAGAGAGAAAAGAAAAAAAGAAAGAAGATGGACATGCCAATAGAAAAGTGAAAATATGCTCAACATCATAAGAGTTATGGAGTCAGTCGTGTCCTTCCCAGTTCTTATGCTAAAGCCCACCCCCCGACTCCCACCCTTCCCGAAGCATTTGGAGATAAGGCCACTAAGAAGATAAGTAAGGCTAAGTGAAGTCATAAGGTGGTCTCCCTATCTGAAGAGAAAGAGACACCAGAGCACTGTATGCATTTGCACAGAGGAAGAACCTGTGAGGACCCAGTGATGAGACAGTCTTCTATACATCAGCAAGAGAGGCCACACCAGAAACCAACCCAAAAACACCTTGATCTTGGACTTCTGGGCACCACAACTGTGAGAAATAAGTTTCTGTTGTTTTAGCCACTCCAGTCTGCGGCTTTTTGTTGTGGCAGTCCTAGCAGACTAATGCAATTAGTCAATAGGCAATTGCAAATTAAAGCACAGTGAGATACCACTGTACCATACACAATGGCTAATATATGATACATTAAACCTGACAATATGAGGAGCTGGCAAGGATATAAAATAGTAAGAACTCTCCCTCAGGTTTGGTGTGGTGGTGCACACCTGTAATTCCATCAACTCTAGAGACTGAGGCAGGAAGATCACAAATACAAGGCCAGTCTCAACAACTTAGGGAAACCCAATCTCAAAAAGAAAGAAGGGAGGGGAGAAAGAAAGAAAGAAAGAAAGAAAGAAAGAAAGAAAGAAAGAAAGGAAGGAAGGAAGGAAGGAAGGAAGGAAGGAAGGAAGGAAGGAAGGAAGGAAGGAAGGAAGGAAGGAAGGAAGGAAGGAAGGAAGGAAGGAAGGAAGGAAGGAAGGAAGAAAGGCGAAAAATAAAACTAGGACTGGAAATGTAGCTCAGTGGCAGAGCATGCCTGGATTTAGGCCCCAGTACTAACAAACAAACAAACAAACAAAAATCAACTCTTGGAGGGAATGCAAAGTTTTGGTAGTTTCTTACAAAGTTATACAAACATTACCACCACCCAACCTCCCACTCCTTGGTATTTGCCTAAGTTAATTGAACATGGAAACATTTATAGCAACTTTATTCATAATCGCCCCTAAACAAAACAACTACAGTGTACTTCAACACGTAAATGGAACATCCTTTTGATGAATTGCTACTGAGAAATATAAAGGAGCAAGATATTGATTCACACAGCATTATGAATAGAATCTTGAGTGCATTTTGCTAAGTGAAAAAAAAGTCACAGAAAAGATGACATATAATGTGAATTGGTTCTTACAAGATTTTGGAAAAGGCAATATCATAGGGATGGAGAGGAGTTCAATGGTTGCCAAGAGTTGGTAGAAGCGGGAGGGCTGACAATAAACGAGGCACACAATCCTCCAGGGTGATAGAACTGCTAGGTATGGTATGAGGCCGGTGGACACACGATACTGTGTTCTTGTCAAAAGCTTTAGTTTGCCACAAAAAAGTTAAATGCATGTGAATGAAAAACGTCCAGGATGGAGAAGGAATCCCAGGAAGGAATTTAGATGGTAACAAATAAGTGTAACTGTATTCTATTCAATATAGGACAAAATGTCAGTTAAGTGAATGAGGACAGAGGGAGCTGGTTTAAGTCACTTTGGAAACCAGTGTTTTGAATGGATACTACAGAATTAGAGACAAAAGATCTGTATGATAATACTGCATTCTAGTGGGTAAATTCGTTTCTCATATGGATAACTCAGCAATTCCGAAGATACTTGACATGCGTCTATGGTGAAGCAAACAAATGCTATAGATCATGTCAGGCACATTTCTCACTCTGAGAAAGAAATTAAAATAATCAGGGAAGGAGGACAAAAGCTAGAATGAACTTAGTGGGGTATGTATGTTTGATTTATACTAGGTACACACACATATATATATGAACACATATCCACATGTGTATATGTATAGACTCACATACATATACACATATACATTACACACTTATGCACATCTATATGTACATATAGATTCATATACATATATGCATACAGAAAAATAAATGCATGTATGAATGCACACATATACATGTGCATACATAAATGCTGCCCATATGTATGTGCATACACTGTGCATGTGGACATAGAAATGCATGCATTCACATATAAATGCACACACACGTATTTGTATGTATATACATATACATGCATGCACATACACACTTGTGCAGATTCATGTGCATACATGCATGTACACACAACATGCACATATGTATCCATATGTGTATATGCTTATACGTATGTGTATACACACATAGATATAGGAACACATACAGTATGTTTGCACATACAGATATGTATATACATATGCATCTATGTAGCAAAGAACATAACTGACACCCAGATCTTGGTTTTTAAATACCATTTTCTAATAAAATGAAAAATGTCTCATTAGAGGGCTGGAGGAGGGAAAATTATTTCATTTTAAAAGTTTAAAGATATGGCTTTTATGTATTTTCTCTCTCGTGAGGAGAAGCTTGAGATTCCAAAGGAGTCTCTAGCAAGGACAAACAAATAAGAATTTGAGTAATTTAGCCGTGTTACTATGAACTTTCACACATTTGTTAAACCTTGCTAACTGGTGTAGGTCATTGCATTTTCTCTGAGGAAGTCCCTAGCCTCCTGCTTCAACCTTCAGCATTTAATGGCCACGACTTCTCCACATCAAGGATGACAACACTGGAATGCCTGTTCCCAAGTTTGAGCCTCTTGACTGCACCTTTGCTTTATATTTCCCCAGAATGCTACCTTTCTGTGAAGGTGGCCACAACTGATCTGATCTTATAAACAGGATTGATCTGTGACATGGCTGTATTCTAAGGTCATGATAAGGTGAGAGAAGAGGAGACAGACCAGGAAAGGGCAGCTGTAGTGGACTCTGATCACAAAGGAAGCCCTTTCTTGGGAATTGAAACTGATAAACAAGGATAGACCCTCACTGGTCATGCCTTTACAATAATCCCAATCTAAAATAATCTGAGATTGTCTCCTAGGAATTTGCAACTTCAGACTGAAGGATATAGAGATGTGAGATTAGAAGAAAGAGTAGGAAATTTGGCCTGCAAGGGACACAGAGTTATCTTGCTTCTGCCTTTACTGAAGCTTGGATGCCATCCACATTAGATTCCTGGGGCTGTTGTAGAAAATTCCCACAAACTGGATGACTGGCAACAATAGAAATTTATTCTCTCATCGTCCTCTCAATTAATTTCTTCTTTTTCTCAAACTCAATAGTGCCATTTTCTATTATTTTCAACTGAAAGAACTTACATACTTTGGCCTCTCAGTATTTGCAGCAGCAGTTGTAAGTGGCTTGTACCACCTGTTTACTATACCTGACCTCTGAAATTCTCCAATTTTATTGTTAAAAAAAAAAAAATTGCTTTGGAGCTTGTTAAAAATGCAGGCCTCTGCCCTCATCCCCTGAAATTTGCAGCTGGTTGGCCCAGGAATCTTCATTTTTAATGACTTCTAAATGTTCCTGGAGATGAAAGAGGAATGGAGAAATCAAAAGAGATCAGGCCCATTATAAGGTCCCATTCAAACACCAACAAGAGGAAAAGCAGTGAAAAAAACTTGGAAAACTTTAATGATGTTGTTTATATAGTAAAACCATAAAATCTTTTAAATAAGGTACATTCAATTTCTCAGAGCTTCTAATATTCAGATAATTTATAATTCACACACTTCCCAACATTAAACAATTGACTAAATAATACATTTTCTATAAAATGAAATTACAGCTTATACAGATAAAATTATATTACAAAAACACTCCACACAGGAAAAATGGCAACATCTACTAGAAAACCCTACAAACTTTCCATTAAAAAATATATATTTTATCTCTTTCATCTGTCATAATAATAAACAGAATATAGTTTTTATTTCTAAAATTAAGTCTTATACCATTTCTCTCTAGGACGATAATATGTACAAATCTTATATCTGAATGAATATAAATAGCAATACTGCAATAGTGTTACAGATATATTAGTAACTTTTGCAACTGAAACAAAACAAAACAACAACGTGGTTTTCTAATAAAAACCTGTAGGGCAGCTGAAATCTCAAAGCTACTTAAGTTAGACATTCCCATATTTAGAAAGGCACAATGGAGTCTAGTTTTTATTATTATTTCCAGTTGAATTACTGCTAGCAGTAACAAGGGAACATAGAGTCAGTGGATACTGGACCAGTCCTGACAATTGGATCAATTATTTGGGATTTATTGAACTTTTGGGGAGATATTAGTTCTTTCTTTACATCATAGTTTCTTTTAGTGCCCTGTGGCAAAATTAGTTATTAGTGATGAGAAAGAAATCACCGTACCCCCTCAATGCCTGAGAAAGAGTCTACTTATCCATTGGATCTGGCCCATTATGAGTCTGGTTATAAGCAGCTTATTTTTACTGATTGGACCTGGTTCCCTATCATTTCTAAAAATAGCTTCTGATACAATCTGTACATTGTGAAGCTGTGAAGGAACCTGATGGACTTCTTCAGACTGTGTGTGACAGCTTTGGGGAAGTGATAGGTTTTCAAGTGCTTGAGTGCATGCACCAGACCCTTCAGGGTGTCCTGGTCGCCATTTTTTATTCTCCACAAACTGAGCAGCTTCAGGAGTTGTTCACTTGATTTGCATGTCTTTCTTGTTCTTTCGATATCTTCTATTCCAACTTTCTTCCCTGGTAAGCTTTCCATCAAGCTGCGAAGCTGCTCAAAGGTGAGGTTTGCGTGTCCAATGTGCCGCTGCACACCATTTTCGCAGAGGTCAATATCTGCATAAAGCAAAAGCCCAAAGAGATGTTCACATCATTTATATTCATCTAATGCCATCAAAAAACCAACCTGAGGCAAAAGGTTCTCACAGAATTTCATAATTTTAAAGATAAACTTTCCCTTCTTTTTTTTTTTTTTGTTTCAGGTGACTTAAGTGACACTCGTTATTTCTGAGAACTAAGATAAATATCACTTCATATTATAATAGGATAATATGCCATATATTCTAGGCACCCAATGAAGCTTTGTGAGAGCCCCTAATTTTGAAAACTAAGAGAGGAAAAATAAAGACAAATCACTCTCAGTTTTCAAAGATCAATTGGAGACCATAAGAGTTTGGAAAATAAAGAAATAAAGTAGTCAAGATAGCTACATTATAATACAAATTTCACTAGTGGAGCACTGATATGGGCACTCTTGGAAGAGCTGCTTTAACTAGTCTTTCATAAATGCACTCAGCACTAGAGGAATACCACTGCAAGGCAAATATCTGCAAACCCAGGAGCCTGAGTCTAAGAACTGGAGGATACACACATCCAGAGGCTATTTCAGCAGTGAGTTGGGCATAAACAGGAGGCAGTAACTAACTTTCTATTAGCAACATGAGTCATTTAGTATCTGTGAGCCTGAAGGCAAATAAAGTCAGTTCATCTTTTTGGGGCTGTAATATACTCCTTTAGAAAATAGGGAATTTGGTCCCTTCCAATTCTAACAGTTTCCGATTCTCTATTTCCTGTTCTTTTGGCTTCAGGGCTAATTATATGTTCAAAGAATACTTTTGTTTTGCCAGAAAACAGAAGAAAAGTGAGCTCTTTGCATAAGCAAAAGCATTCAACTCTCAATACTCTGGTTCCAGATGTTTGAGGGTTTCAAGATGATATAGGAAAGCTCAGTCATTTAACTACTAGCGAAGAGCAGAATGAATTTCTTATTGGCATTGTCTGCTTTAGGAAAACCACCCTCAATTTTCTGACATGTTCTCCCAATGATAATTGAAGTTGGAACTCTTTCCACTGTATATCCTAAAATTTACAGTCCGTAAAGGGTTACAGTCCACAGAGATTTCCTCTTTTTGCGTTTTCTATCACATTCTTTATATTTTCCATCACATACAGGCTCTCTCTCTCTCTCTCTCTCTCTCTCTCTCTCTCTCTCTGTGCGTGTGTGTGGTGTGTGTGTGTGTGTGTGTGTGTGTGTGTGTGTGTGTGTGGTCTCCTTCTGTATCTTAATTCCTCTTGCCAACACACCATTCATTTCTAAAGGAGATTCTTTGGAAATCTCTAAAACATAAGAATATCTGATCTTTTTTTTTTTCATTTTATAATTTTTTTATTTAAATTTTTATTTTTGCAGACCGTATTTTGATTCATTGTACACAAATGGGGTACAACTTTTCATTTCTATGGTCTTAACCATTTTTTTACCCAAGAAGCTCAAACATTTTTCAGACTCCATCTCATGAATTCTCACCATACATGCCACTTAAATGGCGATTTTAAAACAGGTCATGTGGTAAGAATGAATCCATGTAAGACATGCAGTATCTCTCTGAAGAAAACTGCCAAATACAGAGCATAGCTTCTTGGTGGAAATGTGAGACAAGACCCAAAGTGGCTGAAGACCTTCTCCTAGGCATGCAGGGAGGCTAAGAAAATAGCTAAAGGGTCTGCAAATTCCTTAATCTCTAGTCTTGTACGTGAAGTGCATATTTCCTTTTGGAGTATTCAATGTACTTTAAAGAGAAATTGGGGGCAAGGGTAAGAATAAAACCTTACACAACTATTGTACGAATAGCATCTACATTGTCACTTGAAAAACTGTTCAGTCCAACTTTGATTCTGAAAAGGAAATGTCGTGCACAACTATGCAGGCATGTGGTTTCACTGTTGTTTTATGACAAATGGGTGTCTGGTTTCAGATTGAGCTTCTGTCTCAGGTATGCATACCTTGGATGATCTTCTTGACCATATCTTGGTCTTTGTTTTGATGTTTCCATAACTTCAGCAGCTGGAAAGTCTGTTCCTGTGAGCTGTGCCGTCGCTTTATCCTCTCAAGGCTTTCTGCATTTACTTTGGTTCCTGGCAAATTGTCTACCAGGATACTGAGCCAGTTAGGGGTAAATTTTGTAGGAACAGCAAACCTGAAGAATGCCTCCTCACACAGGGTGACATCTAAAGGAAAGTGAGGAAACCAAGAAGATTTACTCAAGGATTGGATTTCTGGAAGTCTTTTGAACAAAAACAAACAAAAACCAACACGATGGCATTTTTCAAGATACAGTTTGCTAAAATGCAAAGTTTGAAGATCAACCTTGTGTTGGATGCTCTTAGAGACAGAGTCTAATTGAACTTATGTGCTTTCTAATGTTCTTTATGGGCATTTGGGATACAGGAAGGCTTAATAAATGTTTAATAAGAATGTAAATAGCTACAAATAAATTCTAAATTTTGACAAAAATTCTATAATATTATATAAACATTCAAAGATTTATTTAGTGCTCACAGGGTACTTCAAGGTCAGTGTCAAAACCAATATAACCACTGACTATAAGGAGCATGTATATATACATGCAGTTTACCTGTGGAAACAAGGCAGATAGATTTCTGAGTATGCATTGAGGGACAGGGTTGTGGCTCAGTGGTAAAGCACATGCCTAGCATGTTTAAGATCCTAGGTTCAATTCCCAGTATGACACACATAAAATAATCATGCATTAACTGAAGAAAAAAAATAACCAAACCTAAAAAACATATCATTCAGTAAAGGGTTGCAAATGGCCTAAGTATTTGGTTAGGGTCTATATATTGTCTTTGGATTCATCATTCCTAGGTCCAAAACTGCCTCTGACATTCACACCTATACTTCACAGTGTTTCTGTAAATATTAAAAAGCCTATATAGCAAAGTACTTGGCAAACAGGAAGTGCTCAATTAATGACAAAAATAAAATTAAAATGAACTAAAGAAATTAAAGAGAATGCTAAAGTTAAGAGTCACTCTTTCTATTGTCTCTTTCTTTATTTCAATTATTAGATGAAAAAAGAAGAGAGGCTAAAGAACTTGTCTAAGAAATTGATGACATAGTGAAAAAATGTGGAAATTTGGTTGGAATTGCAGATATATCAACCCACATTCCTACGCTTCATATACGTCTACGCAGTTTACAAAGATGTTTGGGGAAGAGTCAAGCTGGTCCATGCCATTGTTTGGCTGAATGCAAAAGGCATATCACCTTTGGCATGATATATCCTCCAGGGAAGGTCTGACAGTAGTCAAGTGGTAGGAGTGACAGGGTAAGCACATACTCCAGTCCAATAAATGTCACCGACGACATGGGGCAGGCTCAGATCATTAGAGTTTGATGTTAGTGACCCTTACTGAATCAAGAGTTTAGGACCACCAGAAGGATTTGGAGCTTCATGCACTAACCCCTCTAAATCCATTGGTTACAAAGCCAAGTTTGTGTTTCTAATTTGTTGTCAGCTTATGTCATCTTGCTTCTTGGTTGCCAATTATAATTTAGCTAATAAAACAGTCATTCTTGAAAGTGAAAAAATGTACAATTTGAACTCTGCTAATTTGGCCTCAAGCAACAAACTAAACGTCACCTATGAATAACACTGAATTTGAATGTGAAATGAAGGGGGAGAGAGTGAGGGTTTGGGGTGATATCTGGGAGAAGATGAGGACTTTTTCAGAGATTTTGAGTTGTGGCTTTAGCAATTGTGAAGCTGGTTAAGAAACAAGAAAGGGAAAATGTGAGTTTGAGAACTTAGCCAGAGTTCATTGTGTTCTACTCAGAGAAAGATGATAAAATGACACAAAGGCAGAGTTTGGAATGCCATTACCTATTCCACATTTTTGAGTTGATTCATTGTTTGCAGAACATATATTATCATGTGTTGCATTTCCTTTCTGAGTTAGCAAGAGACCAAATACGCTGCAGTTTGTGTGTTTTCTACAGGGTGCTTTGGAGGACGTCTCATTGGAGAAGAATCCATCTGGACATCTTTTGCAAACCGTATTTCGCTCCGGGGTTCCTAGAGAAAATACCAAGCGATTTTAGCACCTTTCTCTTAAATACTTTCACAGCAGATACTCTCTTAAAACAGTTCTGGAAAGACTTCTCACTTGGTTTTTACTGCTACTTTTATGTATTATGTTGCATAAAACTTTAGGCATTTTCATTTTTCACTTCATTAGACAGAACAAAACTTCTACAGTCAGCCCCTAAGGCAGGTTCCCCTTCTCGTAATACAAATGCAAGTTTGTTTTGCTGTTACCTACAAAATGATCCTGATATGTAAGAGGAAAGGAGAGGAGGGGAGGGTATTCATTAGTCCTGCCTCTGCTGGAGTGGCAGGAAGGCATGTTGTCAACTGCATTCTTCACACAATTATTCCTGGAATATCATCAAGGTAACTGCTATGTGTCTGCTGTAACATCATCCTTCGAAATCAGCACCCACTGAAGGTTGCCTCATTAAATTCCAATCAGTTCCTGCTGAAGTTCTTTCTTTCCTGAATCCTAATTGCAAAGCAACTCATAAGCGTACTAACCTTGAGAAGTAAAAATTTACAACATTACAATAAACTTTTGCAAGTGGCAGTAAAGTTGGCCGCTGACTCAAAAATGGGAGCCTACAGTGAAGTCACAGAGTAAATGGAAGGTGATATAACGTTTGCTTGAACTGTTAAGGGAAAGAGCACATCATTAAGACTTCAGGAAAGGTAACTGCAAGGACATCTCATTTCATTGTAGTGAGGTATTTGATATTTTTGGAGAAATGGCTAATCACAGTTTATGAACCTGTCAGCAACCAAAAATACTGTGGAAACTAAGTAACTTCAAACCCTTGACTCTATTATGCATGGATAGATCTGACATTACAGTGTATTTGCATATGAAAATATCTCCATCTAGTGTAAGCTGGTTGAACAATTTAGACTTCGGTATTCAAATGTAGATTTTACAGGCCAATTCTGGTTTATGGGAGATAACAAATGCAAAAGAGACAAATGAAAGCCACAGAAAGTTATTAAACTTCATTTATTAAAAATTTCAAACTCCTACTTCATTAAATATATATATATATATGTATATATATATATATTTTTTTACCAAAATGAAAAAGAGGGGGGAAAAAAAGGAGCCAAATGGATTGGTTCTAGTTTTATCTCCTCTCCCTTTCTAAAAGACTGATGATTCATTGACCTATAAAAATGACAAAGGGCTGCAGGAAAAAAAAAAAAAAAAAAAAAAGAGGAGGAGGGGAAACCACAGCCAGAAACCTTCACATATTAAATGCCTATTTTCAGCATTGTAGTGGCATTATCATTATCTTAGGAACCAGCTAACAAAGCAAGGAGGTTTTTCTTTTCTTTTTTTTTTTTTTTTTTTTTTTTATGTGCTTTCTTACTATATCCCTTTTCTTAAATGGAATCCAATTCCACACCCAAATTCTATAATATCATAAGCAGAGATATCTGAGCAGGAATTTCATCACATTCATTCATCGCTAACTTACTAGGAAATGACTTGTGGACCCAAGTGTCCCTTTTCAGACTCCTCCAGGTTCTACACAAAGAAGAATCTTGCCATTCTTTGAATACATATTTAGGTCTTCTCGTGCATCTTAATGAGAAGATCATGCGTATGAGATGGTATTTTAGGTAAGTTAGCTTTTAAAGTTCTTTAACAAGAATAAAGAATGGTAGAACTAAAGTTTTGTAATATGCTTACAGGCTTCTTTAATGATCTTTCTGAAGAGCACTTGCCTCTTTATAATTGCCTCTTTATAACTTTTTTATATATAAAAAGATTTATTCATCTAAGTAATGATTCTGCTCTATTAATATCAGTGGAAATATAAAAATTATATCCTGGCATGCAAAATATGAAATATTATACAATGAGAGGAGTCTGGTTTTACAGTTTATAATTCACCATGGTAGCCATAGGTAATCTCATAGGAAATCAGAGAGCCAACCAAGATAGAATGATGTAAATAAAACAGGGAGAAAAGACAGTCTAACTTAAAAGCAGCAGCAACACCAATGAATGGTTATTAAATACGTTTAAGAGTAATGGCACATAAAGCTTCTTTGTCTTTGGGATGAAAACCTCTTATTTTCCATGAGGAACCACCATGTGGGGTTTTAAGGAGAAAGAGATAAGTAAACCCCCCACTATGGTGCCACAGAATAAAACATGTACCTCTGGCTTCAGTCTCCTGCTTGCCTATGTACTTCATTCTACGATCATATTTTCATGCACATGAAACATCTTCCCCATTTCCATTATTTTTCAGAATTCTCCAGTTTCTAAATTGCATAGACCATGCTTCATTATTTTACATACTACTTACTGCATTGAATGAAATGGATTTGGCTTTTTGGGATGGACTTCCCTCACTCCACAATTTGGTTTTGCATCTGAGTCCCAAATATCACACAGTAAAAAGTAGAAAATTAACATTTTTAAAAGTTTACTGCTTCCTCAGATGCTCATACTGGAGGCATTTTAGGGATCTCCATGCAATTTGCATCTTCTATGATTAAGTTTTTGAGATTCACTACTAAGGAAAAGGAATAGATTTCAATTTGGAGATGTTTCCTTTGTATGCATTTAGACCGAAAATATTTGTCATCTAACAATTGACTTTATATATTATAACTTTGTGTGTGTGTATGTGTGTGCGTGCGTGTGTGTGTGTGTGTGTGAGTGTGTGCATGAGCACATGTGCTGAGGATTGAACCAAGGGGTGGCTTTACCACTGACCTACATTCCCCATTTATTTTTTATTTTTTATTTTGAGATAGTGTTTCACTAAGTTGCTAAGGCTCTTGCTAAATTGCTGAGGCTACTCTTGAACTTGTGATTCTCCTGCCTCAGCTTCCCAAGTTGCTGGGATTACATGTGTGTGCCACCACACCTGGTTATATATTGTCACTTTTGAAAATTAAAATGGCTACAAATAATTAGCATTTACTAGTCCAACGGACTTGTGACACTTCTGGTTGCCTCCATGGTGGTGAGACTGTTGTTGACACCCAAGGTTGCTGCCGGACACACTACGGTGCTCAGGACAGCTGCCCTCAAGGAAGAATTCAGCCCCAAATGTCAATGGTGCTGAAGTTGAGATATACTGCTTCAGTTATCTATGCAAATTACACTTTCTTCCAGCTAAGTAGGTGAATACTCTTGATTTTCCCAAGCCAGGAGGAAGTTCTAGTCTACATGGAAGCTTTGCAAATGAGTAGAAAAAGAATGTGAGGTTGCAGATTTAAAAGACTGTGTGCACATTGGCCCTAACCTACGCTGCTGGAAATGCAGAAAGGGAAAGCATTTTGTTTATGGTCAAGGCTTCCACCTGGCTCGACATCTGTTTTGTCTAACATAAAGAATAAGCTGCTTAAAGAGGCTGCTAGAGTCTTTATTCTCCCAGATACTCCACTCGGGTGCTAGAGGAAGAACTAGCTTCATTTTTAATAATGAAATGCATTTCCCCTAACCATTCTCATTTTTTACATAATTAATTATAACTGCTCATTGTTAGCACTCCAGAGCCTCATTAATATCAGCATAATTACTCTCTTGGTATCAATTAACATTTCTGATGTTTGTCAAAAAGCACTGCAGTCTGAAGATGTCCATGCTGAAGTGAAACATGGAGGTATATATCCACCATCATCAGCGCATCTAAGAGCATGTTCCTTTAAAAAAGGGCAATCCATCATGCATCTCATTAGGGAGCAATTTGCTGCATTTGAGATCCTTCACTAAATTAACCTGCAGAGGCAAAGTATTCCTCAGAGAAAGGGCCTTTGGAAGCAATCCAGATACACCGTACATACCCAGCAGGTTCCATTACCTTTACAATTTGCCATCCTGTTACTATTGTCAGGACTAAAGTGTCCCCCAGATATTTTACTACTGTCTAGCTTTGCACACTCCTGACTTTTCTGCATGTTGGAAGCAGATACGTACCAGCTTGCACCACTCCAAATCCCGGGGGACAGCTCCTGTGCTTCAAGCAGAACTCTACCTCCAGGTAGCGCCCTTCCTCGCACTCACACACGCGGTTGTGAGTGCGATTGCACTCCTGCTTGACATACTGCAGCTCCTTGCACACTGCGCTGCAGTACAGACACTCATCACTGGTGTGCCAGCTGTCTGTGAAGTAGTGGTCAGGGCAAGGGGCACATACAGTCTTCCGCCTGGCTGTACAGTGCTGCTTTAGGTAGGTGCCAGGAGGACATTTGTCACACATGAGCTGGTGAGAGGTTTCTGGATCATAGTGAAGGTACTTTGGAGGAAAAGTTTCCTGGGTGGTCCATTTAATAGAGATGTCCAGG
Organism: Sciurus vulgaris; assembly: GCF_902686455.1. Lineage (NCBI taxonomy): Eukaryota > Metazoa > Chordata > Mammalia > Rodentia > Sciuridae > Sciurus > Sciurus vulgaris. Next base: position 191,542,041 of record NC_136461.1, read on the forward strand.
AACTACAAGGATAAAGAGACACAGTGGCATGTTAGCCTGGAAATAAGGCTGATCTATGCAAAGGCAGCACTGGACTCAAAAAGTCCCTTACTACTTAAGCTGAAGGCCCTTCCTGTCTTTTCAGATGCACCACAAAGTAAGTTCAGAAACCATACTTTTTGTTTTCAGTGTCCAAAACTCAAAGACCATGAATGTGGATAGTAATACATACATTAAGTTAAACTCATGCTCATATATGACTGGAGCAGAAAGTTCATCAGAATCAAACTTATACTTTGATGACCTGCTGTATAACCATGTGACCAGAAGTACACCTGGGTTTAGCATTTTCTCTAGATTAGTGAGTAGTTGAACTGGTGGCTTCCAGAATAGCTGCAACCAAATCACCTAGACTCCTTACTAAAAATGTAGATTCCTGGGATTCATAGCCTTAAGCTCTTAACCTTCATGAGTTCGGAGCTGGGCTAGGGGAGTAGAAAAACAAAGCAAAGAGAAACTCCCCAAAACTCCTGCAGTGATTCTAATACATGTATCACATACTAATAATTTCTTTCATTTATTGATTGGACAACTAGTTATTGAGTCCTTAATATTTACCAGACTGTTTCTGAGTACCTGGGATACAGTCCTGAATAAAACAGGCAAGAAACACTGCCCTTGTAGCATTTACAATCCAAATGGAGGATTAAGAAAATACATTGTATATAAATGATATGTTAATAAAGTATTGTTAAAAATAAAAGGTTAGGTAAAGGAGACAGGAAACATGGAGGGTAGGGTGGGAAGATGAAAATTTCTAAGAGGAGTGGTCACATTAGCCATATTTAAGACTAGATGATATCTCTTTGAGTTTTCCTAGTCTAAGACTTTATGATGAGCAATCAACAACAAAGTCAAGAGTTAGTGATATGTGAAGTTACATGGTAACACCCACAGTCCTTATCCATTCAATGATGATCCATGTCGAATGCTTACTAGGAGTCAAACACCAGGAATATGCTGCTGAGTCTGGCAAGACTACGATTTCCATAGGCTCACCAGCCACTGAAATTTTAAGGTCAACATTTTCTCCAAAGATCATTTGGGTCAACACTTATATCTCTCATGTCTAGAAAATGAGACGACTCCTTCTCTTCAAGTTAATTGGGGAAATTTCCAGGGAGCAGGCAAGGTTTCAGGAAGGAGTCTGCAGTGGGAGAAAGTGTTTCACCAACTTCATATGGGCCTCTATCTTGTATTCTACATCGTCAGTGTGTCAAGAGAGCATTGGTGAAATTCTTCACACTAATTTCAGGAAACACACACTAAGAGGGAGCAGTGTTGTTTGTGTGTAGGGGGTGGCTTGTTTGGTTTTTATTGTTTGTTTTTGGTGCAGGAATCAACACTGACTATTTTCAGGCTCTTGGGAGGTGGCAAACCAAACACAAAAATTTTTTCCAAGCCCTCTTCTTTGCAGAACTCAAGAAATGTCACAGAAACCCCTGACCTGGAAAAAGCATGCCAAGCTAAAGAAACAGCAATTCCTTTTGAATTAGAGGTAGTACAGGTAAAGAATGGCCTTTTTCATAAGCATTTGGGTATTTTAATGTAACTTCATTCACTTCATACTGGAACATGGCAAGTTTATGAGCTGACAAACCAGAAGAAAAGAACAAAACATCCTTACCCAGGGCCATGGATCTTCTAGCAAAGAGCAATTTTCAAAGAGTGCTCTGATATAAGGGACTCCCGACCAACAAAAAAGCAGAGTCTATTGCAAAATTAGGGTTGGCTTCAGCAGTCTTTGCAAGACAGCTTCTTCACCTGGGAGTTTCTGGGGACAGCATGTTCTTGAACTTCCCTGGGGGCTTTTTATTGTCTTGAAGGAAATAAAGCAAGATGAAATGACAGACTTTCTGGTCGGTTATTTGAGTATGTTGCAACACCATCTTTCAGGGCCCTGTGCATGGACTTAGTCCAAAACATTTCTAAAATTCTCAATGCAGTTGAATAAGGTCTTCCTTTAAAAACTTGTAAGTACATATGAAAGCAATCAGAAAAAAAAAAAAATTCTCTTGCTGTTTACTTTAAATTTCCTGGAAAGCTACTTTTGGAGTTCTGTCTGCTTTCAAGAGGTGTGACTCAGAGACCCAAAGAGACCCTTTATCTCAAGGGCTACAGTTAAGTGAGCCACATCCTGATGATTTGCCCCAGCCTGACTTCTCATTGTTGCCCTGTTCCCATTACAACATGGTTGCTGTGCCCATCTGTTCATCAGTGCAGACTCTCCCTTAGCAATGGGGATGGGATGGGAAATCCCAACCAATGATGCTTATGTTCCCAATCTGGAAATCCAAAATCTAAAATGCTCCAAAATCTCAATCTTTCTGAGCATTATTATATCATTGCTCAGAAAAACTTCAGATTTGGAATTTTTGAATTAGGTATTCTCAACTGGTAAAAATCTATGCAAATATTCCCAAATAAAAAAAAAATGAAAATCCAAAATACTTCTGGTCTCAAGTTCTCAGATAAAGGATACTCAACCTTTATGACTGAGAATGCTAATATTATTTATATTTTTCTAAGTAATTGGGCATGACATTGTTGGTTTCCTGAAACCAGGCTTTGGAAATTAGTTGCCATTTCTTTAAGATATGGGGAAGTTGGGATGAAAGAAATGTTCAGAGAAGAATAAATAAATAAGGTTGACTTAAGAATTAGAGAGTAAACAGCAAAGGCTGTTTCTCCAAGGCTACCATATGGAAACATCATCTACATGTTTAAAAATTAAAAAGTCTTGAGGAATTATAGGCTTGTTTTCAGGGAGTTCAATAGGGTCTCTGTGTTTTATTTGAAAAATTTCCACTTTGGTAAAAAGACAGAACTCTGTGTGGCCAGAATTGGATGTTTAGGTCTCAATCTTTGGTTAGCCCCAATTCCCACACAGAATTTCTGGAATTGGTTACTGGACAGAGGATGGTCAAGATTAATAGAGTTCTTTGTCACAGTCCTTTCTGTTACTTTCTTCTGCATTTCCTGAAAAATCAAGGAAAATGAAGATGTAGGACAGACCATCGGAACACTGGCTAGAGTTCCTTCACCAGTTGATATTTAAAACCTAGTAAGAATTTAAGAATAAATTTCTACGCAGTGCAGTCTCCAAATAACCATTAATGAACATCTGCAAAAGCCATATAAATAGGACACATGTACGAGTGTGTCTGCAAAAGCACAAAGTGCCTTCTATAAAAGAGGCCATCCTTTCCTGTGTTTTGCACTTGACTTATAATGAACAAAGTTGAATTTTCTCTGTTCTTTTTCCTCCTTCCCTTCTCCGTCTAGTCATTCTTTGGTGGAAACCATTCTTTCTTGAAGGGAATGTGAAAGTTCTCCAATCTTCTTCTTTTTTAAAAAAATATATATTCTTTTTAGTTGACAATGAACCTTTATTGTATTTATTTGTTTGTTTGTTTGTTTATATGCAGGTGCTGAGAATCGAACCCAGTGTCTCGCACATGCTAGGAAAGTGCGCCACCACTGAGCCCTTAGTCCGGGACTTCTTCCCCAAGCTTCCACACCTCTTCTCAAAGACACAGTTATGTGTGCCTCTCTAAAAGCCTCATGCTGAAGAATTTTCTCTTTCGAGCCTATCCACCCTCCCTCATCCATCAAATGCTAGCAGATGGTTGCAATGAGTGCTGCAATGGTGGCTGGGCTGAATCAGTTGTTCTCTAAAGGCTTTTCTAGTTCTATCATGTTCTTTTCTTTGGTTTGGCAATTTAATTAGCCAAAGAACTTGGGAGCAAATGCCTTAATCTCATCCCCTTCACTCTTCTTCCTCCACTCTATTTGTGCAACCCCTCTGTACAGCTGAAGTCTTTTTTGCTTCTTTCCACTTTTCAGATTCACTCATGCCTTCCATGTCTTCTGAAAAACCACCTAATGTCCCAGCATGCTGTCAGTTATGCCTGTTCTCTAGCATGCCATCTCGTGCCTGATCTTCCTGGAGAAGTTGCATGCTTAACAAAAGTCACTTGTACATTTGTTGCTGATCCACTTTATGCTAATTGTAACTATAATACAGTAATTCAGTGAAATACGTAAACTATCAAACATTGATACAAAAATAATTATAGTTCTATGAAAAGGAAATTGAATGTTTTGGGATGACTTGATTAAGATAAAATTACCAGCCCCCTCCCACAAACAAACAAACCAAAACCCTGCAAAAATTACAGTACTACCAACCCATCATAGACTTTAAAGTAGGTAACACAATTGTAGAAAAAATACTAAGGAAAGCATAAAGAAGTGTTATATACAATCAATTAGTTTTATAAGTATCTTCAAGTTTTAAAACAGAATGGATGGGCTATACTCACAGAGAAGGTTTTTGTAGGAAATACAGCATAAGACTCTAGTTAGCAAACACAGACTCCAACAAGAGTAGGTCATATCTCAAAGTACAGGTGAATGAATATCTATTTAAATGTTTTAAGTCAAAATAAAATATTTTAGACATATGTGTATAATCTTTATTATTAAATGCTCTGATCTTATAATTGATTGTTGAATTATTGGTCCCAAACACATATAAATTTGTGACAATAGTTCCCCATATTTAGGAAGTAGAGTAGTATGGTAAAGAAATGAGTGAGAAGGATAAAAAGAGTAATATGAAGATGGAACTCCATTTTGTCTATTCCATTCAAAATATGTGTATTAAACCTACTCTGTGCCAGACAATGGGCTCATAAGTAGCACATATAATATTTTTGTTAGTACTCATATTATAATTCTTTTTACCACTATTATCACTAAGTCTCCACCAGCTACAAACATAAGTCTTAGAAAGGTTGATTAACTTGTCCCAGGTCATAGTACTCACTGTAGGCAAAACTCAAACCTACAGCACATTCCCCATAGAATTATTTTTGGGAAGGTTCAAATTCTTTAACATTGAACCATTGCTTTCGCTTATACTGTTGCCCTTGCACATAGTCCAAAAGTAAGCCCTCAAGTGCTTAGTTCTCATTCAGACTAAAGGGCAGAGAGTTAGGAGATCATCAGAGTTAGAAGACCAACCAAAGCCTTTCTAAAGTCCAGGTAAACTGACAATGACTTTTCTCTCTTTGTACTAAGACTAGCTCTTGTTCAAAGCTACTGAGTTGGAAATTTCTCAGATGACAAGCGATTTGATTAGAGCACTCTACTGCTTCATGCATCAGAACAACAAAAGAAAACACTTCCTCCAGCAAGCTTATTTTTGCATTACGCAATGCAGCCAATACCATAGCACTGGGCTTGCTCTCTGGTATGCAGAACCATGAATGACCCAGTGGGTTTCCATTTATGGAAGATTCATTAAAAGCAGCCCACGCAAAGCCTGAAATAACCATTTGGTTTGGGAGTTCCTTTTGTGATCCCTCGTCATGATCTTTGCCGCAGAGAACTATTTGAGGACTATCCAGAGTTAGCTAAACTTCTGGTCAGTTTGGAAACCATGCCATTTTCTAGTTCATCTTAACCATGAAAGAAAACATCCAGAATACATATCATGCTGAATTTCCTAAATATTTTTTGTAGTCTAAATTATAGAAATTATTAGAAATAAGCTATTTTCCCATGAGGGTCAATTTTTAATATTTTTAAATAGTTATACAGTGCAGGTCCTCTTCTTGGCCCTTCCCCTCCACATTCCTTGAGTAAATCATTTGTTCATTTATTCAGCAAATATTTATTGAAACAATGGCTATGCTCTAGAAACATAGCTAAGAAGAACATTTATCTAAAATTCCAGGCTGATGTAAAATATTCATCAGCCTCTCACTGAAAAGGAATTGGAGGCAGAAGAGAAGAGAACAAAGACCAAGAAAAGGTTCAACAGAGAAACAGGTCAGGAATTAAGAGGAACACTGTAATGGAGGAGAGGAAGGGATAGATCTTGTATGTTGGCTGATAGTTTTGGGGAGAGGGTGGTGCTAGAATAAGCAGTTGAAGAGTGTGCCTTTGAATTCTAATGATTAGGCATGTGATGTTGCCATTGATTACTGTCAGCAGGAGAAGCAGATGGTTATAGAGAAAGATAATGGATTTAGTTGGGAACAACTTCCATCTTTGAGACAAGTGATGATGCTTAGCAAATGAATGTAACTGTGCATTGAGAACTCAGGACAGAAATATAGCTGAAGACACATCTTTTAGGGCTATAAGCACATAAATGTCTTTAAGAGCAGAAAAAGTGGATAGCAGCACCCAAGGAAATAGCATAGAAGCAGAAAGGACAAAGTCATTAACCTTTGGGCCTTAACAAATGTTTGAGAGATTGGAAAAGAACAGGTAAAAATGTAGGAACATAGTGGAGAACTTCAAGAAGGATACTAAATGAATAATGAATATAGGTTTTGAAAACTGTGAATTTATAAAAGCGTTTTCAGCTGGGAAGCTGGCATTTGCAATGTACGTACCAGGTTCCAAACTCAGCTCTACCACTAGCTTAGTAATCCCAGATCACTAACTCACTGATAAAATGAGAATGATCCTTGTGTTACCCGCAGACAACTGGCATATTTCAAACCAGTAGGGGACAAATAAATGTGATAAGGAAGGAAGATCCAAACAAGCAGGAGACATTATTATATTTGCTAATTACACAGGAGGTGGGAAATGGTAAAGACATCTGGAATCAGACAGGAGACATTTTGAGGTTTCTTGGTCAGTAGGAAGCTACACACCTTAAAATGTGCCTTAAGTTGATTATTCTGTTCTCAATTGTCTCCAGAAAAAGCATGGCTGATTTGATAGAATTACTTTCAGTATCTTCCCAATTGGTGTCATTTTCTTGGTCCTGGTGAAGTGATTTTAGGCTTAGAGGGCTCAGATAGGAAAGCGTTTGCCTCTATATTCCTTAAATGCTAGCATAAGGTCGTACACGTAGAAAGTATTGAGTATATTCACATTTGTTGCATTTAACTCAACAGCTGTATTGAAAACCTACTATGTGTAATTAGGATCATTGGGGATCATATAGATACAGATAAATATCTGAGATATAAAGGATATGTTTGCAAAGACAAGAGCCAAGTCTACAATTTCCCATCTAAAATGATAGGCATGACAGAATTAGCCTAAAGGAAGGTATTTTTTAAAAGCATCTTTCATTTTGCATGGAATTTTGAATGGACTACTCCATTTTTATGTTGCTGCAATTTTGAAGGTGGATGTGTAAGAAAGGCAGTTCATTTGAGAGGTTTATCTGTGCTGCCAGCTCCCTACCTGAAGGTCTACCACTGCTTTCACAATAGCCAGCTGTTTGAATGAGGATTGTGTCTGTGGGTAAGGAAGTAAGAGCAAATGAATTAAATCTGTTCATCTCGACAGGACTTATTTGCTGCCAACAGCTTTCCTAGGCAAACAGGGGACAAGAAACACAAATAATTATGATTTATTAGATGAATTACTGGGCCCAATTCTACACTGTTTTGCTTCCCTTGGGGCCGAAGAACTGTCTCCAGGTACAATTTAACTTTGAGTGTAATTTTTGTTCCTCTTGAAAGTTTCCTGCAGTTGTCTGAAGGCTTTAAAATTAATTAGCAGTACCTTGTTTGTGTTGGGAATCAATCAGAATTGTCAGAATGGATTTGCTTATGACACTTTTGCTGCTTCAGAGGATTTTTATAGACAATTAACATTTGACAGATTAACAACTAAGGGCAAAAAAAAAAAAAAAAAAAAAACACCCTTAGAAGAAAGAACTTGTAGTACAGGTAAACACTTAATGTGGATAAACAGGACTCACAAAATTTCACTCCCTGGAGTGAAATTTTCTTGGGCTTTTGGTTATCACTAGATTGAGACATGACATCAGTTCTGGACACCATGGTGTCCTGTGCCTTGTAATGTTCTCCTTTCAGGTCCCTTCACAAGTACGAGGTAGCAACACTTCCTCAAGTTTCCCCGGCCAGTCCCTGGCCCCACAGGCTCAACACTGGCAATACTTTTAGTATGTTGGTACCTCTGAAGATTTGTTTTGGAGTTCCATTTTATTTCTATAGTGCTTCTCTTGGAAGATATCCTGCAGTAAACCACACCAATGGATCCTTTTGATTGCTAATGAAACCTGTTAAAATCCAATCAACATATGGGTAAGGGTGAGAGAAAGGAAGGACAGCCATAGTGGCGATAACGTGGAATAGGAACCAGGAGTGAAAATGGAATCAAGCCCGTTATGAGTTGAACACGTGGCTATTTCCTGTGTGCCTGCAGTGTGGGAAACATCCTACTGAGGTCCTGGATGATTTGGTGAACAATAGCAGGAGAGTCGATTGTGATCTCTGTTAGACAGCAGGCTCTGGACTAGGCCCTGCTCTTCATATGTGTTTACCTTCCATCCCTCCACCTACCTCTAAGGGGATGGGACTAGTCCCACTTCACAGAGGAAGAAACTGAGTCTCAGAGAAGTTGGATGACTCAACGGCCATAGAACTAGCACATGTTTGAGTTGGAATTCAAATCAACGGGCTCTTCCCCATGGCGATTGCAATCTTATAAAAGAGACAGACATGTCAATGATCAACTATAAAACAATATGGAATTCAGTGTGATCTATCATTGATCTATGTCCTGTTTTTCAATGTTTATGAATCTGTCTATGCAACCATCCATCCTTCCTGATGAACGATAATTCTTTCTTCCCTGGTTCTGCAGTGCAGTAGTTCACACATCCTTTCTGCAGGTGGTCCTACGAGGCTGGGCAAGCCTTTCTTAGCAGTGTGCTCCCATGTTGGCACTACTTCCTTTCCTACTTTACTCATCACATGCTCACTCTTGCTTCTCCAGGGTTGCACTTTCTGATAAGCTACTAAAACATAAGCTTTTTGCCTCATGCCACGTTACCTAGAGGGTTTGGGTGTAGATTCATATCCTGTAAGGATACCAAGATATTTCATTGCCAAAGAAAAAAAGTATGGTGGCTCCCTAAAGCTGAAGGAGTTGAAAAAGAGGTGAAATAAAATTAAATAATAAATAATAAAAATAAATAATAAAGTCATATTGGAATCACTTTGTCCAAGGATTTGACCCTCATGCGCTTCATGCAGAGAACTATGAGCTGAAGGTACCCAGAGACATGGCTCAGATTTATGAGTATTTTTCACTAGACTCAACTACTAGACATTAGCGTACTCTAAGTAAAAAAGAACTCATCTGGGTAACCTTAGGGAAAAATTACCTAACTTCTCTGAACTTCCCTTTCCTTATCTGCAAAATAGAGATACTAATCTCTACACCAAGGATTTTCATGACATTTAAGTGAAATATTGCCTGTGATATCCAAATATGATATCTATTCTAAAAGCAGTTAATATCTTTCTATTTTGTGGTTTTCCTTCTTATGGCTAGTCTTAACTGGGTAGAAGTCGTAGAAGAAGATGAGTGAACTTTTACAAAGGAATGCTCAGAAACAATGAAGAAATAAAACATGATCTCTGTTTGGTCACTCACATAATAGGTATTTGACTTAGTCTCCTACTAAGTATCTGTTGGGCTTCCTCATTTGCAGCCCAGATAAGCCTTTCAGTTGCCTCAATTTTGAAATTTTAGCAATGGAAAAAAGGAGTTTCTTTTTCAACAATCTAGTAATGGTTTGGGTGAGGAAGCAGTTTTAACTGGTAATCTAGCATTATAGATTTAGGCCATTTGTGATTTTTAAATTGTCTTTGCAGTTAATGCCCCTCAATGAGTAAACAGAGCAGAAGTTTGGTTTCTAAATCAGTCAGATCTGGTTGGATTTTATGTTGTACTAATAAACAACTTTGAAATATCTGTGGCTTAAGAACAACAATAAAGTTTTATTTCCATGCTACTATGTCTGCGAATGGCTCTTAGCAAAGTCCCCTGTCCAGGACCTAGGGCAACCAAGATCTGGAAAATTGCCAGTTTGCTGTGTAAAAAGAAAAGAACAACAAAACAAAACAAAACAAAAACCCCAACATTTGGGGAGCATACGTGGGCAATTAAGCGTGCTAATTTGGAAATGACATATCATTTTCACTTGCAAGTCATTGACCAGAACTAGTCATATTCTCCTCCACTGCATCCTCACTGGGGGAAGACTGGGAATTAGAATCCTGACAGGTTTCTGGGAGGAGAACTGAGAACAATAGGTGAAGAGCACTAACTACCACACCATCCCCCAAAAACATCACTCATACTTTCTAGATCACATTTATTCAGCCCAACCTAGTTGATTCTTTTTTCTTCCTTTTTACTGGACAGTAAAAGAAGAGGCAAGAAACAGAGTGTGGGTGTCACAGGTCCTCTGTCTATCAGTCTGGTGAATTACTCAAGTGCAGGTTTTAATGGTCTTGCCAAGCTACCTATTATCATGCTTATTATGCCTGAAGGTTTGACATTTATTCCAAAGAGCAGTGTGCAATTGTCAAGTACCTCTTTGTGAATACAAATTCAAAGAAAATTCTGCTCAATGAGTCTAAGGAGATTGCTAGTGTCCATAATTATACCTCTTCAGTCCTGAGGGAATGTCTTGGACCTGACTTTTCACTAAATGAAAAATGAAAAAATACCCATATTAACAACTTCTATGCACACTGGCTAAAAACAAGAACTTGTTTCAGAATGAGAAGATATTTTTTGGCTTAAAAGGATAATTTTTGATCCTAAATCACATAAGTCATGTAATCTAAAAGTAGGTAACAGTGTTGTATGAAAAGAGAGAAGGTTAGCACTCCCCTTGACAAGGATGGAAGAGGCCCTCGGGCCTGTCAACACGCATACGGTTAAGGTATTGCCACCTACCTCATGGCATCTAATCACTGTTTTTATTACACAAATGGTATGCTTTTACTCCATGTACAAACAGAGAAACAACATGTATCCCATTTGTTTACAATGAAAAATAAATAAATAAAAGTAGGTAACATTTCAAAAGCTGATTCCTCTTGACCTAAACGTAAAGTGATGGGGCAGAAGAAATTTTGACAAAATAGGTTATTTAAAACACTCCTATAGAGTAATGTTTTTATACACAAATAAACCTGGCATTTGCATATTTGTGGTTGGAAACAATAATAATCAATCTTTTATTTTTCAATTCAGATGAAAAATATTTAAATCTAAAGTACACCTTTCACATATTACCTGTTCCAACACCTCTATGTTGGATATGTGTGAAGTAAGACCCAGAGAAGTGGAGTCACTGATTAAAACTCAAAGTCTAAGGCAGAACTAAGAAATCAGAGCCCCCGTCTCTCCTCTGCCCTTGCCGTTGCAGAGTATTGTCACAATGCTCACAACTGAACTCCTCAGTTACACTTTCCAATGGTGATCATGCAAAGTGATGGTGAGAGGAATCATAAAGAATAGGGTCCTGATATTCATATTTTCAAGGAAAAAAAACTATAGTTTTTTAAACAAGAAAGTAATAACAAGATTTTTGTTATTCAGCAATACAACACAAGACCAAAAGCAAGACAAGACCAGGTCAAGATCAATAGCAAGATCAAGACAAGACAAGTTCAAAACATTTGTGGGCAGACTGATGTGTTAATTAGATGGTAGTAATCACTTCACAATGTCTGTGTACCAAACCCTTTACATTTTATACTTTAAATATACACAGTTTTTATAAAAACATAAATTTAAAATGAGATGTTTCAAGGAAACTAAACAGTATTTTAACAGTAAGACTACAATTCTAAAGAAGTGAATTTTTTTGAAAAATTCACAGTAAGAAAGTAATAAATCAAGGCCATTAACAATATACTACTGTTTTGGAAGGGCTTCATTTCTCTTGCATCCTCTGTCCATTTATGATATGGCTAGTCAGGTGCTGCCAAGAAATTAGAGTTCAAAAACCTATCCAAGCACCTAGGAAATTATATCACTTGGAATCGGAAGAAACCATTTCGGTATGTCTGTCAAGTGTTCTGGCTGTGAAACACTAATTTAGAGAGGTAGGTAAATGTGAGAGAGAGTGGGTACCATACAGCTTCTTACCTATCATGTTGCAACACTATTCTTATCCCTTACAACCGTCTAAAAAAAATACTTTTTTTAGATTTTCTATGCTAGTTACCCCAAAATATTCTGTGGTACTGAGTTCCAAAAACTAATTACATGGCACATAAAAATACTGTCCTTGTATCTATTTCAAGTTGGCCATACCTCACTCTTTCTTCTTGCATAGATAGTTTACAGATGTTGCTAGGATTTCCGATTCACTAGTTCCTGCTATTGTGGGTTGCTAAGTTTTATTTTGATTTTTGTTTTCTTTTCTAAACATGGCTGCCATTGCTGTTCTTATTTGCATTTTGTTTACCAGACTATCGATATCAGAAATGTGGTCTGGGAACAGCTTCACCCTCTCTTTCTTTTGCCACGCAAAATCATCTTTCTCTATGATTCTCTAGGTCCCGAATTTTTATCTCCAGCCCAGGCTTCTTCCATGGTCTAGAATTTCTTGATCCTCAACACTTTACTTGGCAGCTCTATTACAAACATAGAACATTTCTCAAATCTAAAATGAATACTTGCCCAAACTTAATACCATGAACCCCACAATCACTTAAGAAAGCACGCACTCCAACAAGATGGGAAAGTAAGAAATCTAGCTCAGTTGAGTTTATATTGCACTTTCAAGGATCAATATATGAACGTGGTTTATTTTTGTGGCTTGTTTAAGTACGAGCTTTCACAAAGTATTGATGCATCTTTTATTTATTTATTTTTTTTAGTAGTGCTGAAGATCAAATCCAGGATGCATGCTATCTAAGAGCTCTACTACTGAGTTAAATCCCAGCCCTGGAAATGAATCTTCACAGTAGAAATGCATATAAGAATATTTAAAATATTGTTCAGATAGGGAGAGTGTTATATTACTATTTTGAAAAAGATCTAAGTCAACATGAGATTGTTAATCACTGGGAGTAAACTAAATTCTGCTGGAACATTCATGGAAACTGATAGTAGATTAACCAATACCTTAGAAACTGTCACTATAGCTCCTTTGTTTCAGACACTATGGAGACCGTGGGAATGTAATGAGTAAGATGAAAATCTGTGCTTGTAAAGAGCTCATCTTGATTGACCTCAGAGGAGATGTGCTACCCCTAGAAGTTCTGAGAATGTGAACTTGAAGGGTGTCCCGAAGGGCATTGTGATTGCTGCTACTTGTGTCCTAAACAACCCCATGTCCCACAGGGCTACAAATGTCCTATTGACAGCTGACATAAATAATCTAAGTGAAAAACCTATGTCATTATCTGAGCCTAGATTGGAACTCCATTTTATTTTTATGCAAAGTCGTTTTTATATAATCGTTGTACAGATGGCTTTTTTCAGGAATTTGATTACATAATTTGAGAGATGATTGATCTTTGTTATGTTTAAAACTCCAGCAAGATTTGTCCATCATTTCAAAAAAATCACATCATCAAGGCCAACCCTGATCACGCTTTTGAGCCCGAGTGTGACACACAAGCCCACCCTTCCTCTGTAGTTGTGTGTCTGGTGGCAATTCCACATAAATATGACAGCAGATCATAACTTCTTTATGCCTTCTAGAGAAGCTTATTTTATTATAAATTACTTTTCTTTCATTACTCTTTTATAGTACAGTTATGCCAGGATATTGATTTTATAACAATTATATGCGGAGGCAAAATATATGTACTCTGAATTTCATTTCAGGAGACAAGGAGGTTGTTACAAAGGATTTATTACACAAGTGCAGGGAAGGAGTCTGATATAATTGAGAACTACTGCCCTACAGGGTAAAACATACAAACACGCTGATAATTTTGGCATCATTGCTCCATCACAGAGACCTAAGAGGCAACCAGACATCATCAGGTAAGACCTTGAAAATTGCATACATAAATTTTCGTAGATTACTCTTTTTCCTTAGTATAATCTTCAGTTCTTTTTAATTTTGTTATTTATTTTGGGCTACAAAGGAGGAATGCAAATTAAAGGAAATGCTATTGGTTAATGAGTTCCTAAAGAAAATAATGTTTTTCACAGAAAACTTTCATGCAAAGGGAGCACAGTCAGGGAGCTGAGGGTTGCAGAAGGAAAAACCCAGAAGGCAAGTTAGTGGACAGAAGAGCAAGAACATTGGAGTGTGTTTAGTGTCATTTTGGTGAACATTGCCAGAGTTCTCCCTCTAGAACAAACTGGATAAAACATTTAGCACAGATTGCTTTCTTTCTCCACCAATGGTATGGGACAACTGAAGTTTTAGCCTAAAAAGTAAAATGAACAAGCAGATTGAAATTAGGAACTGCACTGAAGGTTGCTAGGTGACAGAGGCCAGGAAGGTTGCGGTAGACAGGGAACCTCACTGTTTTGGGTTGAGTATGTCAGATTCTCCTAGAAATGTCACAGTATTCATTTTCTTTAGAGAAAGAGAGAGAGAGAGAGAGAGAGAGAGAGAGGAAAGGCTAGGCAAATACACAGTCTCAGTCACTGGAGGAAGGGGAGGGAAACCAAAATAAACACAAACAAAATGTCAAAAGCCTCAAAGGGCATTATCCTAAAGGAAGAGGGACAGACCAGGCAGCTGGCCTGAAGGATAAACATCTCTACAACTCCATAACTCCACCCTAACTTCTAGTGTCACTGAATTGACTCTCAGCTCAACCTTAAGTTCAGTGGGTGGTTCTGGCACTACATGCTAGAAAGTTCCAGCCAGCAGTTAAAACCTAGGCCTAGACCAGTGTGTTCCTAGAACACCAAGTAATTCACGGGCAACCATGAAAGAAATACCACGGTGTTGTTACTCTCCCATCCTGCAGAGCACGTCTCCACTTAACTACACACAAGCATTCAAGGAAAGCCCGTGGTGACGCCGCTCCTCCCTTCACTGCTTGCCTACCGGAATGTCCTCTCCTCTCAAAAGAGGAATCTAGAATTCTACTTAGACACACAATTTTGCTTCTCTTCTACTTCCTGGGTTCAGGATGCCCTGACTTCATCTCCAACACGGAAAATATCCTAACCCTCCTGCCAGGTGATGCTCCCTCCTCTGAATATCACCTGCATTCTTTTTCTCTTTGTTTTACATATTCACTTGATTCTAGATTGTCTTATAGTTAGCTGTGAACATAAAGCTAGAAGTTAGTGTTAATATGGAGCATGAACTCTGTGTGGTTTCCTTGAATGTGTGCATACAATTGTAAACAGTTTATACCTGCCTTCTCCATTAGGTGGTGAGCTCTATGGGGACAGTAGGGTGTCTGTCCTGTTTTTCACTCTGTCCCAACTGCTTAGTGGTGTGCTGCTACAAGATTAAGAATCTGTATTGTTTCTGATTCCTAGGATTGCATCTCTGCATTTACAAAAGGGGATCCAGACTCTGTATGTGTACATACAACACGTCCATTTCTAATTATTCATAAATTAAGTCAATCTCAGAAACTAAAGAAAGGCAAAGTGAAGTCTTTTGTATTTAAAGTATTTGCTGTGTTCAAGACACAAATTTTGTCTTTAGATAATGCTGTAGCACCTGAAATTAGTGTTACCTACATATCTACATATGTGTCTCCCTATACAGACTACATAGACAAATATTTCTGCTTGCTATTAAGACATGTATCATTTGGTGGAACTCCTGAATTTAAAAATTATTAATAATAAACTGATAATCTGTTTATTATTAATAAAATCTTTGCTAGAATAAAGAGAGTTAGAGAGAATAAAAATGCCCTCTCATTTATAGAAGAGTTATATATACAAGCCCAAACCTGGAGAGATTAGTTCTGTATCCATACAATGGAACACTATACAGTGATGAAAATGGACAAACTATTGTACTTCCAACACTTGAGATAAACTTCACTACAGAACTTTGAGTGAAAGGAGCCAAATGCAAAAAAATACATGAGGTTTTTTTATACAAAGTTCAAGAATAAGCAAAATAAATGTATGGTGTTCAATTCAGAATATTGATTATTCTGGCCACGAACATAGCAGTGACAGGGATGAGGTACAGGAAACTTTTGGGGTACTGGTAATGTATTTCTTGGTCTGTGTGTCAGCTCACATCTGCTTAATTTGAGAAACTTTATTAGCACTTACAACGTGCAATTTTTTATGTGTTATAAATTTATAAAGCTTCATTTTTAAAAAAGTTCTCCAGGGTATCTGTATTAGCATGCATATTTAATTTACATATATGTATATATTATGCATGTAATTGACATACTTATACATGAACTCCTGTCCAACTTTTCTTGAATGACTTTGTTATTTATCTACTTATTTGTGCCTGTACAAGCACAGGAGCTAAGTGGAAAACTACCTAGACATTCATTCACACTTTGTGGGTTGGAGGTTGAAGTTTAAACATTTACTCCAACACATCCAAAACACAAATGTGGCTTATATATGGATTTTCCTAGCCTTGCACAAATGTCTGATTAGTAACTTTATATATTCAACCCTCCAAAGGAAATAGCTGTTTGGTCATAAAATAATCTACATGCAGGTCTTAACAATGATCCATCAAAAACCCAAACTAAAATAAGCTACAGAGAATCCTCTGTTTTCCAAACAGCATTTAACATCGTTCTTATCCTTATTTAGTAGTGCTGAACTTCAATTATTTAAATGTATTATTGCATATAATTAACAACATTTCACCAACATTTACCGTATTACATTTGAGAACTGGAATAATTTGTTTTAACAATAAAGCTATTAAAATATTAAATGTCACAGTGAAGGTGAGTGAGTGTGAAAGAGAGAAGAGAAGGATCTTTTTTCCTGTTGCTAGTGATTCAGAATTGACCATAACACTTGTATAAGTGAGCCTAATGATGTTACATTCACTACTTCCAACTTGTCTTCCATGTAATAGTTTTTAAAACTGACATCTCCTTTCACATACGCTCAGGGGCCATATCACTGCTGAATGATTAAAAGCCCAAAATAATTAAGCAAAGATATAAGGAACAACATGAGGGGGAAAATAATCTGAGATGAAGAAAGTAAATCAAATGGATACAACTCATTAAAAAAAAAAAAAAAAAAAAAGGTCTAAATCTCTTCTTTCCTTGCCCCATAAACTCAGCAAAAACTTTGCAGAGTGGAGAGGAGCCCCAGGGAAGCACGGGACAGCTAGAAGGAACTTTCCTGTTCCAATTTGACCCTGATCCCTCCTGGGAGAGAGAGTTCAGCTGGGTCCCCATCAGTTGGCTGGGCGGTCGGAGACCAGGTGGCAGGCAGCCGCCCCAGGCGTCCAGGCCCAGCGCCCGCTTCCCCTGGCCCTGGACTCACCACGAGCGCGCAGCACAGCAACTTGTTCATTGTGGTCCCCGGGAAACCTCAGGCGCTGGGAGGCGGCGGCGGCGGTGGCAGCGGCTGGGCCAGCAGCGCTAGGTGCGTCTCCGCAGCCACTGCGTCGGTGACGTTTTATATAACGTTCCAGCAACAGGAAGTATCCCTGGCTTTGATCAGTCATTTCTCTGTCCTGGACCAAATTCTGCACCTTTCCTTTTTAGGAACCTTGGGCGGGAGCGGGGGGAGCGGGGCCGCGGGAAGCTCCGGGTTAACGCTTTCGGAGCCGGGCGGCCAGCGTCCCCCGGGAGGTGGGGCATGGGTGGGGGAGGGCGGGGATGTCTGGTCTCTGCGAAGGGGGTGGAAAAAAGCCACCAGGCTACGGAACAAGGCTGCAGCTGTCTCCGCGGCTGGCTCTGAGGTTTCCCAGCCTCTTCCCGCCAGCGGCCAGCCTCCTGGCAGCCCGGACCAGCGGCGGGAGGGCTGGGCGCACGCTGGGTAGCCGCTGTGCTTGTGGCTCCTCCACCCAGAGCGTCCACTGAACCAAGATCCGGACGCAGCTGGAGTGTCCCAGACTTTGTCCCCTTTAGGAGAGCTGTGAGTTTCCGCTTTGCCCGGTTGACTGATCCCTTTTCTGCCAGGTTCTGAGAGCTGGGATAACAGGGCCTCTCATTTATGCGTTCCTGGGAGCGCTGTTCGAGAAGGTTGTGACAATTAATCTTAAAGGTTGCGTAGAACCTGAGAAGGAACTTTTGTAAGTGATGTCCGACAGGCTCTAAAGTTCTGCTTTCTGCCATTCACTTCTTGTCTGGGCTCTTCAGAGCCAGAAAGAATCAGAGGAGTAAAAACCTACTGCCTAATGCAGGGAAAACCTCGCAAGCCACTATTTTCATCATCCTTAAGGTTCTATTGGTAACTTAACACACTACACATTGAACCTCCAGAGTCCATTCTTTTTTTCTTTCTCTTTCAGGAAGCAGAGTTTTATTTTGCAACACAGAGGAAATATGCTTTGCCCACGTGCTCCAGACATGAATTGTTAGGACTCACGTACTGGCCAGCAATTCCCCCCGTGGACTCCATGCAGGATTCTAAAGACAAACCAGAACCCGAAAATTCTGAGCTTTCTTCCCAAAACATTCTTCAAGGTCGTTCCACTGCCCCAAACTTTTAATAGAAGTTTGGTGCTTTGCATAAAGGGATCTTGTCTTCCCCATCAATTGCACCAGCTGCTTGCCCAGAACTGTGTTCACTTCTTTTGTCTGAAAGTTGGACTTGATCACCACCACCACCACCACTACTACTACTATTACTAATTCTTTCTTCTTCTTCTTCCTCCTCTCCTTCCTCCTCCTCCTCCTCTCTCTCTTCCTCCTCTTCCTTCTTCTTCTCCTTCATTTTTTTTTTTTTTTTTATTTTTTATGGTACTGGGGTTTGTCTCCTTCATTTTTTTTTTTTATTTTTTATGGTACTGGGGATGAAACCCAGGGGTGCTCTACCACTGAGTTATGTATCCAGCCCCTTCCCCTCTTTTTGGAGACAGAGTCTCCCTAAATCGCCTTAAACTTGTGATCCTCCTACCTCAGCCTCCCAAGTCACTGGAATTTACAGGCGTGCACTACCACACAAGGCTGGACTTGATCACTTTTCAACTGAACTTCCATTCCAATGCCCTGTGTGCAGTTCATGGATCACAGCTTTCAGGTTGTCGCACAAAATCCGTTTTCTCATGACTGAAAAAGTCTCTGCGGAACTGGCTTTCCCATTAGGGCCTAGTGTTCAGTGATATGTCAGTTGAGAAAGGCAAATTCTGCTTTTTACCAGAGTCAGGGATAGGAAGGTGAGAAATCAGGAAAGAGGCCGCTGGAGAGCAAGTTTGCCTACGAGGATTAGAGCACCTACTCATTCAAATGGACACTATTCCACCAGCAGTTCTAAGTACACCCATAGACCAAGCAGAAAACTCTTAGAAAATAATGAATGTCAGTTATGAGAAATGAATTTCTACTCTTATGATTTCTAGGAGAGAGGAGTCATATTCAGCTTTGTCTCTCTGGGGGTGGCACATACCAATATGCTAGTTTCTCAAGTGAACTAGTGATAATATAGGTCAATGAGTGACCCAGGGAGGACTCCATAGGAGCCCCTCATATTTTGAACTCAGTGTTGACAGCTACAACCTAACATATTGACACTTAGACTTATGTGAGACTCAGGTGCTAGTTCTAAAAGCCTATGTAAAAGACAGTGCTACTGTTTCTGCTAGGGAAATATTAGTCTAGGCCTTTATTTGAAGGCATTTTTTCTTGAAGCATAACATGATACCAATATGTGAGATTTAGGCCTTGGAGAAAACTGATCAAAGATTAAGTCCTTTTCTTAAGCCTGGAAAAGGTTCATGCCTCTCTAAGTCTCAGTTTCTCTCTTCATAGGTTAAAAACTGGTATTGCAGAAGAAAGAAGCAAATATAAACATTTTAAAAAGTAATACAGGACCATAATCACTGTTATGAGCATTAAATAAATTGATGCATTGAAACTAATTTAGCACAATGCCCATAGGAAATATTGACTGAATTCTAGCTGCGATTGTTCCAGGGAAATAACTGATACTGGTCTTTGGAATCAGACACAGAGTTTTGAGGTATAGCCCCCACTTCTCCCTGGCTCTGTGACCTCAGTCAATTGTCTGACTTACTTGTTTCATTTTGATTTCTTTATCTGGGTAAAGACATAATAATCACATCTACCAGTATGATTAAGGGATTTATGAGGATTAAATTAGATAAAATATGTAAAGCACTAAAAATAGTCTAGCACCTAGTAAGTGTTAGTTATTATTATTATCATATGAGATTCTTGAGATATTTACACGAGCACTAGATGAATCTAAGCTCCTGAGAGCAGGAACCCTGTATTTTCCCATGGTATTCCCCGAAGCTTTTAGTTCAGCTTTGACTCCTTGTAATTTCAATAACTAATGGAGTGATGTTGGTGGCTTGCAGAGGGCCTGGGTGGGTTGGTAATTAGCTGAAATCTTGAGACAGATTGGTATACCATTTATCTAGAATCATAAAATAGACCGTGTATTGATTAAGTATCTCAGAACCTGACTATAGGCTGTTCATTAATCACTCACTGGCAGGAAACTGACAGAGACCAGGAGTTATTGGTCATTTCATTCATTATATTCCTGGACCAATCTGGCCAATCCCCTGGGGTATTCCTAAGTGATCCTCTAGTGTGGGCAGCAGGACCCCAACACCGAAGCTAGAGTTCATCTGGAGATTTAATTGGAATAGACCTCAGGATTCCTGACTGAACCCTAGGCGGGGCATTTGAATAGTAACTTGGCAGACTACATTCATCTTCCTGTGACAGAGAGAACCCTCATAGGCACAGGCCATCGTGACATTAAGCAGAGTCCCATAAATTTAACCCTTTTTTCTGGGCACCAAAAAAGGTATGAGACTAGGTTTCTAGAGAAGACCTCACCAGATACCCCTTATCTTCTCTTCTCTAAACTCCTCTGAATTAAGTCCTTCACTTAAAACATTCTTACTGCTGGCATTTCTGATTGTCCCTGACAGCACACTGCCCATCTCCCCCAATCCCCTATGCCTGCTACTCCTAACACTTAGAGAAATGGTACCTGAATCCTGGGAGCTCCCATAGGGAAAGCAGTTCATCTCTTTTGCACTGCAGCTCAGTACCTGGTATAGAAGGTCATTTGTTATCATCGTCATCATGGCAAGAGCTCCAACTCAGACAGCAATCGATTTAGATGATTTGGGAGACAAGGCTTGCTCTGAGGGGACAAGGACTCTGAGGTGACTGATCAAGTGTCTAAAACATTTTCCACTTCTGCTTCCTCACCAGAACAAAAAAATAGAGAAATACTCATTCTGAGGTTATGCATCCAAAAGGATATCAACTGGAAGAGCAAATCTAAATTTCTTGTTGTCTCACTGTTATCAAAAGAAGCTTTATTCTGATCTCATAAAAGGAACAGAGAAGGAAAGAAAATATTATGGTGCTAACTCGTTGATTTTATTTTATTAATATTTACCAGTTTCCTCATTAACAATTTGAATTGAATTAACCTTCTATACATTAATATTCTGACTGTTAAGGTATTGTAGACTACATTCAGAATTGGACATGTGTTTGTTTTATAAAAAGGCAAGGCTGTCCAGTAAAGGCATTTTCTAGTGAAGGGAGTCACCAGTCACAGAAGGATCTGATTAAAAGTGTTGAGTAACAGATCAGTAGGCACTAGTTGGGGCTCCCTCCCTACTCAATGGTAAATGGTGTGTGACTCATTCATTAAAATGACACTTTCTTTCAAAATTAGCCTTAATTAGACAACCCTATAAACTTATAAATAGAGCCAAACTGTGTGTTCTTCCACAGAGTTATGGTTTGGATGTGAGGTGTCCCCCGAAAGTTCATGTGTGAAAAAAATGCAAGATATAGAGATGAAATGATTGGGTTATGAGTGGCTTAACTCAATCAGTGAATTAATCCCCTGATAGGCTTAACTGAGTGGTAACTGAAGGTGGGTAGGGTATGTCTGGAGGAGGTGGGTTGTTGGGGGTGTGCCTTTAGGGTATATATTTTGTATCTGGCCAGTGGAATCTCTCTCTCCTTCCTAATCATCATGTGAGCTGCTTCCCTCCACCACGCTCTTTTGCCTGATGTTCTGCCTCATCTTGAGTCCCAGAGACTGGAGCTGGGCTTCTATGGACTAAGACCTCTGAAAC
This sequence comes from Sciurus vulgaris, assembly GCF_902686455.1. Classification (NCBI taxonomy): domain Eukaryota; kingdom Metazoa; phylum Chordata; class Mammalia; order Rodentia; family Sciuridae; genus Sciurus; species Sciurus vulgaris. The sequence goes on from NC_136461.1 coordinate 191,564,080, forward strand.
TGTGAGGCCCCCCAAATAAAGTTTTCCTCCTCTAAAATTGTTCTCATCAGGTCTTTTAGTCACAGCAGTGAAAAAGCCGACTAAAACACCTGGAAAGAAAGAAGTTGCCAAAGGAACCCCTGACCCTGTGGACTTTACACCTGAGCTCTGAGAAATGAGTGTGTTAGCTCTTTGTGAGACACACTGAAGGAGCCGTGCAGCTAGATCTTTTGGTCAGCAGCCCCAAGGTGGGAGGAAAGAAGCTGTGATTTTAAAGAATTAGGAGAGGGCTGGTGGGTCCGGTGCAAGGAGAGCAAGGGGGTGAATGGGATGGGAAAGGCTGGAAGCTGAGTGGTCAGGAGGTGAAGTGTAATGGAGTCCAGTCTTTCTCCAAAGAATCATATGAAGCCCTACAGGCTCTGTTATATTCATTAGTTCAATTTATTTTTATTATTTAGGGGGAAAAACTTGATAACATTAGATATTGAAAATCTTCTGGTCAAATCATACCTGTAAATGCAAAGTGATCAGTCACTCTAAGTGTATTTTGTTCATTTATTTTCTTAAGCATGGGAGTGTATCTTAGTTAGTTTGGACTGCTATAACAAAATACGACAAACTGAGTGGCTGAAAAGCAACAGAATTTATTCCTCAGGTTCTAGAAGCTGGAAGTCTGAGACAGGGAGCAAATCAGGTTGGAGTCTGGTGAGAGCCCTGTTCTGGAATGTACGATTCTGAATTGTATTTGTCTCCTTATGTGGCATAAAGAGGTTAGACAGCTCTCTGTGTCTCTTTTATAAGGGCGCTAATTCCACTGAAGAAGACCTAGTCACCTCCAAAGTCCCTCCTCCAAATGCATCTTATTGAGGTTTAGGAATTTTAACATGTGGTGAGACCATTATAGAAGATATGGGGTGTAATTTTCTGAACCTCGCCCTCTCAAGGTTATAGATCCAAACATGTAAGAGGAAGCTAAGTTCATGATACCTCTGGTCATAGAAGTTGGAAATAGGGAATAAAAATCTCAGTAGACCATAATAGAGGATCTGTTCCAATCAGCTGGAGGAAGAGATACAATCCCTGGATGATAAAATCAGTTTAGTCACTTCAACTGGAGTTTCTCGAAACTCAGATACCCATCTAATACCTACACAGTCCCAAGAAGTTGGTTCCTTAATTAAAAGGTGGTGCATATCCCAAATAAGCACTTGCCCAAAGGCTTCTGAACAAACAAATGTTCATATCCACAGAGTGCTAAGAACACTGACTGCTTCTTCAGATTCCTCTTCAAAAATTCCAGATGTAATTTGATCATCTCTAGTATCAATTCAAAAATTCTCATCATCCCTCAATCTCCATGCAGTTCAGTCGGTCTGCACCTAGCATGGTGAAGACATTATGAATGGGAATCCCTAGAACTATTCTTTTAATAGCCAGTTAGTGCTTCTATTTGAGAAAGTTCCCTCCTGTAACTAAAACAGTCTTTAGAAAACTGTAGCTTTCAGAGAAATGAGCCTACAAGAATGAATCACCTCTTGGAAAAAGATTTTGGCTACAAAAGGTAAGCCTAAAAGAATATCTTTATGTGAAGATATTCTAAAGAAATATCTTTATGCTAAAGAGAGGGGCAAAACTATTTAATGCACAGTGAAGGGAAACTTCACTTCATATGAAGGTGTGAAAGTAACCAAGTAAGCCTAGAAGTGAATTCTAGGTTCACTCTAGGTAGCACTCATGGACAAGGTCAATGAGGTGAGGTCCACACAGAAGTCAGTGCGGGGCTACTTCAGTTGACTTCTTAGGAAATAAATAGCTCCCCAAAGAAGTAATTTTTAAATTTGTTCTTTTTAGATACACATGACAGTATAGTTTGACATATCATACATACATGGATTATAACTTTTTCTAGTTAGGATCCCATTCTTGTGGTTGTACATGATATGGAGTTACACTGGTCATGTATTCATATATGAACGTAGGGAAGTTATGTCTGATTCATCCCACTGTCTTCCCTATTCCTGTCCCTTCTCCCTTCTTTTCATTCCCCTTTGATCAGACAATGGAGATGGAGGGAAGAGCAAGTGAGTCTGCCTATGTGAGAAATATCAGGAGGGAGTAAGAGAGTTAGTTAAACCATAGTGGTCAGAGAGCTGGTCCTGGCCACACTCTTTACCCTGTGAAGAGTCCACAGGGTCAGGGAGAGAATTTGTCACCACGGTCTATAGAGAGTTCGAAGCCACTGGGATGCCTTGAATGTGAATGTTGTGATTTGACTTACCTACCAAAGGATAATTCTGGGAGATAAAAATGTCACCAGAAGAAAGCAAGAGGACCACTGAGCTGTCATCAGGACAATCATCATTAAACCTTCAGGTCTTGAGAGGTGAAAGAGGAGTCAGCTCCAGCATTTACACCCAAGTGTGTTTGGTTAAGTCACTGAGCTTCTGAGATTCTCCAACCTCAGAGTTTTCTAGCTATAAAATGGACATTTTAGTTACCTAGTGCAGTTATGCATGCCTCCTAAGGATTCCAGGAGAATCAGATGAAGTATGGGAGGGAGTTTATAAGTCATGAAGAGCTATGTAAATTCCCATCACTACTAACAAAGGGTATGTCTTTGGCCTTCTTTTTAGTTAACATTCAATGTGAACAGAAAGGCACAAGACAACTAAAGAGTAAAATAGGGAGGTAATGTGCTGTGTATTTCAGAAGAAAACACTAGGAATATTTTAATACAACAAAATGTGTTTGAGGAGACAAAGATTACCCTGATTTGAATATTATACAATGCATGCATGTCTTGAAAGATTACATGGTACCCCATAAATATGTACAATTTTTACATGTCAATTAAGAAATATCGAAAAAACAACAGGTAGAGATACCTTTTATATTTTTAATGTTTCTATATATTTTTCTACGTATTTGATATTTAATGTTCCCTAATTAATAAGATAAGAGTTTTGAGTGATTACAATTTATATAATGCTGGTCTTGGCATTTTGTATGTACTAACCTCTCCAACATAGAAACTGTTATAATTCCCTTTTTACTAAGAAGAGGACTGAGGCTCGTGGAAGTAAAGTAACATGTGTAATGTCAACACGTGAAACATTTGAACCTAGGCAGTCTAATTTCAGAGTCTATCTCTTTACTAGCTCTGCTGCCTGTCTAAATTTGAGGGTTTTAAAATGCCAACAATCAGTTTGATCACACAGAACTATTAGTATTTGGTATATCTCCAGAGCAGTGAGGAATTATAAGAAGATGAAGGTTAGCTTCTCTTCTTAGACCAAAATCTGCCATAGGTGCACATAGCTATCAGTAAGCAGTCCCTAAGGAGTGACACAGTGTGAACTAGAATCTTGATAAAGTCTCAGTTTTTGTCATTTTGGGGGCTCTGACCATAATTTGCATAAAAGGTGAGGCTGAATCAAGGGTGCAACTCTTCAATAGCAGAATGAACTCTAGTGCTTTCATCAAACGAGCACCTCTAGAACCAGAGGTGGAATATGAACAGTTCAAGAATCAAAGCTAGGACATCAAACCTGAAAACCAAGAGTGAAGACCTTGCATTATTTGTACAAGGTACACAGGTGTTAGAGTGCTTTAAGCTAGTGTTTCTCCACCTCTTTGTTACTGCTGTTATTTTTCCATAGAAGTTTTTAATTTAATTTGATGAGATAAATGATGAGGAATACATTTTTTTGTCAGGTCAGTATTAGCAGGCCACCAAACCCCAGTAATAGCTCAGACTTTTTTTTTAAATGTCTTTCCAACCTCTAAGAACCAATTTTTGCCCATTCATAGACAATATTGCCCTCATTCATTGAGAATGCATGTTTTAAGCCAATCCAGCACGTTGGATACCCATACTTTCACCAGTGAGAGCACAATTACCACAATTATGCTAAGTAACAAAACTTTAGTTGTTGCAGGGTTAAAACCTGGCATGTGGGCCTTCTGATAAAATGGATTTGGGAATCCTGGTTAAGTCAACAGAAAAGAGCTCAACTTGACTAGGGTGTTCATAAGATCACAGTAGTGCCTATGCTAAAGTAGTTTAAAATGAGTTATAGACATATTAATAGGAATCTCAAGCAAGCAAGTAGATTGAGATTTGTGTGTAGGGAATAGCCCAGATTAGTCTGGAAAGGAGAGAGAGGATGGGACTTGGTTCTGCAGAAGTGTAAACAATACCTAAAGAAGAGCAACCTGGCTTCTGTCACTGCTGCTCCTTCTCAGATACATGAAATGGCCTTTGAAGGTTCATTTTTCTGTAGGTGCCACCCGGCATTGGTTGAGAGTTAGGAGTGTGAAATAAGTGGACCTTGAAAAGAGTCAAGGTCAACTTTGGCTTCTGGTGGAAAGGACATAATCTGTGCTTTGGTTTCTTCTCTCAACGGACATGCCACTTCTGCTGGAAGGAGTTCCAGTAAAGCAAAGGCACACTTGAACTTCTGAACCAGACCAGGTGGGAGTGTTTTGCACAGTGGGACCGAAGACTTGGTCTGCAGAGGATGACTTAGCAGTTGAACTCCAGTCAGTATGAGGCAGGAATGCTTTCTTGGCAAGAGAAAACCTCATCGTTGGAGCTTACAAATTCATGAAAACTGTGAGTCTTTTGCCCAGAAAAATGGTACATAGGCTCACACAGATGTCTCATTCAATTTCAGAAGGTTCATGGCCTATGGCTTCATGGGGGAAATGATTTGGAATATGATGAAACTTTTACTGCTTAGTTTTCAAGTGATGTTTGTACCTTGGTTAATAATAATATTGTTGTATCATCATTTGTCATATTTCAATATTTATCCTTCTGGAGTTCTTGTCTCGGATACTGGTCTTGAATTTTCAATGTTACATAAATGAAGGTTGTTTTCTTCTCACCAGTGCATCATTGTACCGAGCACTTCTATAAATGGGTTTGCCCTTTGAAATTGTGTACTCTCAGGACAGCTCAGATCTTTGGCGGCTGAGTGTGCTTGGCAGGTGTGGGATGTGTAATTGAGTCATTCCAGAATCTCAAAGAGATATTTGTTAGAGGGAGCAGCAAACAGTGACTGATTCAGAAGCTCGCTGGGTTCCAAACAACCTGGTACTTACCACAGTTTACATTTGAAGGAAGCTCTGCCCCTTCTTTAGTGGCTGTTAGATATAAGGGAGATGAAAGGAGAGAAAAGCAGAAGTTCCAACAGCAGGCACAGTGGGAAGTGAGGAAGAGGGGACTTTTGGTGGCATTTTCTTTCTTTCTTTCTTTCTTTTTTTCTTTTTAACTGACATATGATAAGGCTTGGATAGCATAGGATGAAGATCTGGCAGTTTATCAGCAAGTGTGTTCAAGTCATTTGAGGCCTTTATAGACTAAACACAATAGGATGGGGTGGTTAAGAGCTCGGGTTCTAGCTAGACTGCTTGCCTTTGGATTCTTGCTCTCTTGCACACTAGTTGTGTCCTTTCATTTCTCTGTGCCTCAGTTTCTCCATCCAGACAAAGGAGATGCTAGCAATAGTTTAATAATAATATCAATGTTTATGATCTTTTTACTTTTTGCAGTACTGGGAAATGAACCCAGGGCCTGGCACATGCAAGGCTAGCAGTGAACTACATCTGCAGCCCTTTTTATTTTTTGAGGCAGGGTCTCGCTAATTTGCTAAAACTGGTCTTGAGCTTGCCATCCTCCTACCACAGCCTGTAATCCCAAGTGACTGGCATTTGTACTATAGCATGTAATCCCAAGTGATTACAGGCGGTACTATCACGTCTGGTTTAGGATTATTCTGACTATTCAACGGGAAAATATATGCAAGTCACTTAAAACAATGTCTGGCAAGCTATAGCTCTCCACAAACATTAACTCCTATCTGCAATTAAATTCATTGCCAAGTTACTTTAGAGTGATTGAACTTTGTACTGTGTCAACTGGCTGTCAAGGTCATTGCATGGGAAGATTTTATAATTTTGCAGAATGTTCATGCTACAGTTACTATCCATTCGTTAGTATAAACTATAGCACAAAATCTCCCAATAACCCGCAGTCAAGTGAGCAGGAACATATGTATCTCCAAATGCCTGCATTTTTCCCAGTCCCGTGCCAGTCACTGTGGAACATACTGATGTTGGATGTACATCAGTAACATGGATGTGCCTCTTTATCTCCTGTCTTGTCTCTTAATCAGAGCTTGTCCTATCCTATTACATGTTTTTCAAAAAGTTTGAGAAATGTATTGGTGCAGCAGGTTAGAAGGCATAATGATCTGAATTAAAGTTTTAGGATTTTCGGGGGTAGAATGGGATGCATTTGAAGTTGAATGAAGATTGCATCTGCAATGAAAATGGAGTTTTGAAAAACTAGCAGTGCTCTGAGAAGCAGATATGCGAAGGAGAAACAAGGTTTCCCTTGGGCAGGAGAAGCAAGGTTAGGGAAGGAAGGCCCTGTGGTAGATAGGAAGAGGAGGAAGGCATTGTTAGTGGTGATAGAAGAACAAGGTACTGCAGACCCAGTGGGTCCAACGGGGGAAGGTGTGCAAAGCTGAGCAAGGATCTAGTTACTAGAGCTATCGCTGCAGAAGGGGAAGGGGTTAAGAGAATGTGTGGGTGAGTCTGAACGCTAAATGCTAGATTGTTCTCTGGGCAGTAGAAGGTCAAAATGTTTTCAAGGACCTAAGCTTAAAGTACCATTTACAAACAACTTTATTCTTTTTAAAGTACTTTTGCATACTTTATTTTGTCCTGGTAGCAAAGCTGTTCAGTGCATAGGGATCTGGAATGTGCCTCATTTTCCCAGTTATGCTACACTCATTGGTCTTAAAGCAAGAAGATCAAGAAAGCGTCCTGTTCGTTTCCAGAAACACGAGCTAGTAAGAAGGGAATCAGACCATATGGATGATCTGGGGACTAGAGCTTATTCCACCCTGCAGTGTCATTTGTTTGGAAACAGACCTTGTTTTTGAAACTGTGTAAAAAGTTTAAAGAAGAAGCAAAGTCCTTATTCACAAGATATATCTATGTTGGCATCATATATTTAAGTATATACTATCAATTTATAATTTAAGTCACAAGGCAAAATCTAACTTTTACACAGTCCTTCCAAGTTTACACAAAATTATTTGGTCATTTAATCATTTGATCTTCCCAGTAAACTAACAGGTAGGTTAAAATAAGATTAATATTTCTTGTAGAGATATGAGAAAATACGGTCCCAAGTGGTATATTTAAAAAGAAAGGGACCAGAGTTAAAGCAAAAACCCAGACTCCAGATTTTTTCAAAACTTCCATGGTCCATCATATTTCAATAACTGTTTCTGTTTAACTCCTTTGCAACCATTATCCATCATTTGAAAGTAAACTGTCAAGGATTTGTAGGCTAAAGGATATTTTGACTGAGATTAGGATCCTTATTTGCTTGTGATTGATTTATTTGAAGCCTGCGGATGGGTGCCAAGATGGAAAACTACAAGCCGTTTGATTCAGGAGCTAGCCCTCTGCATGGTACAGAAAGTGGTCAGCAGCATGAGGGACTCTGCCATGCTGACTTGGCTGTGTGACATGTTGCACTTTGTTGGTTTCCTGGCTGCTTGCTGCTCTTCCCGGCTTCCTCTTTTCACTCCCAGGACAGAAGCGCAGGGGGGAGTCTGTCACTACCTTTTCTGATGGGCTACCCTCTGCGTCAAAGTGGTGTTGACTTTGGCGCCTGGGTGGCCAGACCTGACACGATCCTTGAGCTGCCATTATTTCTTTCTAATCGTTTTTGACCTTTGAAGTCAGAAGAAGGTTATTTTTGCTTAGGGAGACCTCAAGATTTCAATGGGAATTTGGTTTGGGATATTTTTTAATGCCCTACTCAGTTCCTAAGAAATGAAAAGTCACTTTTGGAGAAGTACTTTGCAAGTTGACTTGTCAGCTAGTTGGGTCTACAACAGAGCTCAGGATCTCCAAGGCTTATTAGACTAAATCAGGTGGGAAACCAGTCATGACCCGGTCTTCGCATTACCTAAAAGCCCACACTCTGGCAGAGCAGCGGTGGATATAAATTCTGGCACCCATGCAAAACTGTGGAAGATCATTTGCAGTGTCTTTAGAACCTTGTAAGGTAACAACTGACTACGGTCTGCCAAGAAACACGCCCAGCCAAGTCCCACTGAGAGGAGTCACTGCCTGTGGTGGTGTAATGGGGAAGCCCGGGATGAGTGCTGATCTTAGCATTCCATCAGATGTTCCTGGATATTCCGGGGGAAAAAAGCAAGCTCACCTCTTGCTGACCAGTCGGCACTCAAATGAAGTTTTGTTGAATGAATAGATAGATGCCTCATGCTGTGATCACAAAGGATAATGCAATTGTCCCTTTTATCTGGAAGATCATTTATCCAATAAATTAGATTTTAAGCCTTTTTATTGAGGCATAATTGATACACAAAGAACCGCAAATATCCGATGTGCAGTTTTATGAGTCTGCACATGCCTGTGATATCATAACCTCCAAGGTAATAGATACCAAACATCTCCCAAAGAGTCCTGTGCCCCTTTCTTAGTTTTGTTTCTTTTCAGTATGAACACTGGACATGTGATATACCCTCTTAACAAATTCTGTTTTTTTATTTTAAGTACTACACTGTACAGATCTCTAGAACATATTTATCTAGTCTAACTGAAACTTTATACCAGTTGAACAGTTCCATACTTCCCTACCCTTCTGCTCCCAGAAAGCACTATTGTATTCTCTGCTTATGTGAGTTTGACTATTACAGATGCCTCATATAAGTGGAACCAGCAGTTTTTATTCTTCTGTGGCTGGCTTACCCAAATTCATTCTTTCACCCAGTCAACGAATATTACAAGAACCTTCTAGCTGCCAAGTAGTGGGTATAAATAAGTCAGGGTTCATATGCTCAAGGAATTAATTACCTAGTGAGGAGATGGATTAGTTGTAAGAGGAAACAGAAGGTACAAAAGAGAATACAGAGTGCTACTGGGGCTTATGAAGGAGGAGGAAGCCCAGGTTTGGCAACACAGAGACAGGGTCCAACAAATGAGCCAGAAAGCCATTGCAGTTCAGTTAGGAGTCACTGAATAAAATGATGATGTTAATTAAAGCAACTATTTATAGCATATCATTAAGTTCAGGGTATTTTGTACACATTATCCATTTTCCAATTAGGAAAGTAAGATTCAAACACTTGTTTAAGTCCCCAGAACAAATGACAGCCAGAGCTGAGGTTAGGATATATCTGCCACTAAAGCTACTGCAGACCATGTGAATACAAGTTGGCTCTTGATCAGTGTCTATTCTTTGTGACCACCCACTTCTACCCACACCTAATTCCAACTGAATTCATTCATCAGCTCAAGGCATTCTCTCTTGATACATCCTGTCTACCTTTGTATTTCACTTTACCACTTATCATCCTTTATCGTACATTATACTGTCTTTCAACAATTTTAAGGAGTCCTTTTATTCACATATTCATATCTCTGAAAGTTAGGATGCATGAAAATACCAACGGCATGGTAGAGTTCATGACGCCCTTTTCATTGTTCATACACAAAAATAGCAATGCATCTTTGGAATGCTGGCTTTTGTGATGCCTGAAATACGTCTTATTTTGCTCATATGCTCTTTTTCTCTCTTTCCCCAATAGAATATAAGTTCTGAGAGGGCAAGGTTTTGTCTGCCCTTTTCGTTTTTGTATCCACTCTCACTTGGAATGTTGCTGACCAAGTTAAAGACAAATAGATACCTGCTACCTGTTGCAGGCTCTGTGGATTGCTGGATCTAGAGCAAAAAAATATCACAGACATGGTTCTTGCTCTCCTGGAGGTGACGCAAGTAAAACAAACATGCAAATCAATCAGTATATAAACAAATATAAGATTTTTGTGAGTGAGAATATTGAAAGTCCTGGGGAGCAAATAAGTGGGGCTGGAAGCTTTTTCCAAATTTAGATTGGAAAATCAGAGAGGACCACTCTAAGGAAATGACTCCCAAGCTGATACCAGTGGGTGGAGGTGGTGAATCCTGGAATCTGACTACCAAGCCCCCTTCACACATAATAGCTAAACTTCATCACCCTGGTCCAAACCATACTCTTTGCAGCTGTATACAGCACTTGTATCTGCATGCACTGATCCTTTCTGAGAGAACAGAAAGAACTCTGGATTCAGAGACAGTAGGCCTGATGGTCACTCTGACTTTTCCCTTACTTTATAAATTGGAGAAGTTACTCCAAACCTCAATGTCTTTACCTGCACAATTAGGAAGTGATATTAGCACATCTTTAAGGCATCATTGAGCTTTAACACTTAAATGCAATAATAATTAATCCTTTTAACAGTTATTGAAGAGCTACTATGTGCTAAGCTGCTAAATTTTCTTCAGGGCACAGGAGAAATTAAGATGAAAGAAAAGTAAGATACCATGCATTCATTTAGAGTGCTTATGATATTGAGAAGGGAACTGATAGTTTGATGACTTAAATATAATGCAGCCTAGAATCCTCTTTGCTGATAATCTTCAACTACAATCATTGTCTCTCTTAGTGTGAAGAAAGTCCCATCACCCTCTCCCTCTTAGTAAAGACACTCAAATCCACCTGGACTCAATAGGTAGAACAAAGGATGATCAACTAGATGAGATTGCATTGGATTTTAGAGCTGATGGGTGAACTGTAGGTCTGAAAACTTATTTGTAGGAAAATAATTGTTTATAATCCAGGATACAACAGGAGTTGAAAGCAAGGGTTATTTTGTTCTATCTGGGTAGGGGTCAGTGTCAGGGAGTAGTGTGGAGTAGATCAAAAAGCATATTGAAAGAGACTTTGTAGGGCACTGGCTAAATTTTGAAGAAAGGGAAGGAACAGGTAGGTGTCATACATGGGATGCTTTCCACTACAAATGTCAAACTACCCGACTAAAAATGGGTCCAATAAGTGAAATTGTAATTCTTCCTAACGTGAAGGGCAGAAGCAGGGGAATTCCAAGCGCCCATGGAATTTCAGTGGTGCCTCACAATGTCATTCAGGCCAGGCTCATTCTGTCTTTCTGTTGTTACCCTTAGAATGTTGGATTTTGTTCTGAAGCTTTGCACTCATGGTGGCAAGATGACCAAATATTTTGACATAGTGCTTTTACACAACTCTATTAAAATAAAGTCCAAAAGGAAGCAACTTTTCTCAAAATTCTCTACACTGAAGTGAAGAACTCTTCTGCGCCATTTCCCCCACTTTTCTCCCCAGTCTCAGCAGATTTCCCTTGAGGTTCCAATGGTGGTGGCTGGTCCTCATGTCCAGTCTCTACAGGCAGGGGAGGCTGGGAAAGTGTGCCCTTGGCCTTTCTGTCCCTGCGTTAGATGGAAGAATCTGTTTGCTAGGAAGAAGTGTTCATGGGAAGGGGAGGAAAGCATGGTGGAGAGATTGCTGTGTAGGCCTCTGACAGACTCTTTCAACACAGGCAAAAAAGGGAAGGGGAGTTTCTCCTGGGTTTCATGTTCAAAATCCAGCAAGGTTTTAGTCTCTACACTGAAAGCATTCAGTTGACATTGGTTGATTGTTGAATCATTATCATGAAGACAGAAAATAAATAGTAGGTCAGGCAAGGGAGTAGTCAAACCAGCTATTCTTTTCAAGCCCATGACCAGATGAAAGAGAATTTTAATTTGTCACTTGAATGGGTGGGCTGTTGATATTTCTAGTGGGTGGTTAAACTGAAATACTAATTCAACATCAGAGGGCTACTGGTGATATCTCTTTTAAATTGTGTCTAATTTGGCTATAGTTACATAATTTAAAAGCAAATCGGGGAGAAAACTGAGTTAAATGGAAAAAGACCAGATTTTAGGAAATGAGAGTTTAACTGAAAAGACCATGTGTGGGGTTTTAATAAACCAACAGAATGTAAGATGATCCCTGGGATATGGAAAAAAATTTGGTAGGTCCCAATAAAGTACTTACTATTTGTTGATTACACATGGAAATACACAGCAGGAAGGCAGAAGAGGACCAAATTAGTCCATTTAAAAAAATCAGCTATATACACAAGCAGTCATTAACATTTTTCTAAAAGTGAAACTTCCTTTGCCTTTTCCACAACTACAAACAGAATATAAAGCTCCCCAGTTGTTTTGGACTATAAACAACAACAACAAAAGGAAAATCACACACAAACTGAACAAAGAAATGTGTTATTTAATTGGAGGGGTAAATTATTTTAAATAACTTGTATGAAATAATGCAGGGAGATTTTAAAATAAGTAGGAATTTGTGGCAGCATACTGATCCTTTGAAATGATTTCCTCCATGTTTTTCAAGCCTGTCAGATCCTTTGGCAGAATTGGAAGAGCTTTCTGGAGAATGGACATTATCAGAGATGAGTATGGAGTTATTTTCCACTGTTCTTTTTTGGATGAGATGGTTCTTTTTTTTTTTTTTTTTTTTTATGTCTAGGACTATTTAACTCCAAGTATTTTCAGTGGTTTCTTCATCTGGAGTTCTATTTTTTGGCTCCACTCCATTCTAGCTTTCTTCTCCTGAATGCAAAGGCAAATCATAACACAGGACAAGGAACCACAAAGGGCCAGAGGAGGTTGATTCATCCTTCAACGTATCCAAATCATAATGTCTGTTATGATGTGTTTCTGCTGTAAATTTTTTTCCATCTGGACTAAATTCATAATCTTTTTGGAACCTTTCCATGCTTTTATTGATCCCCTTCCTAATGCTACATGAAGTTCCAAGATTCCTCAAGTTTTTGAGGTAGCAGTGTACTTTCAATAGCCAATGAGACCTGATAAAGCTATTCTTCCCAAGGAGTTCATGCTGGAGTTCCAGAGGGTCTACCAGGGTTGGCATGCCAAATCAAAATCTCCCAGATGGAGACTGTCAAAAATTCTAGAAGCACTTATTTGAGGTATTTTGATGATAAATCACTCTAGTTCAGAACCATGGGTCTATTTGCCATCAAAAGAAAAGAGAAAAGAAATGGAAGAAAACTAAAGGCTCTTGCATCTGAAAATCATGATAACATGCCAGTATGAAAATTGGCATAGTGTATTGGTTAAGAGATCAGCTCCCTTAATTCAAATCTCTGCTCTGATGTAGCTTCTCCAGGCCTCAGTTTACTCACCTATATGATGAGTATAATAATAAAGCCTGCAGTAGTTTTGGGATTAAATTATGTTTTACATATAAGAGTAAATTCTTACAAAATACTTGATGACAGACTAACACAAAATAATTGCTCAAATAATGTCAGTTGTCATTATCTCTGTGGAGAGGCTCAGGATGGAAGTTGAGTAGTGTATTTGATTAAAAAAAACATAAATTATTGGAAACAATGACATTTGGTTTAGTAGGTAGAAAGTTTAAAACACCTGAGATTCATGTGGAATTTTGTTTTAGGTCTTTGATAGTACAAATGTTGGTCAATATTTTATTTTAAGTAATTACATTAGCATAAGAAATGCCACAGTCCCCTTTAGTGGTATTAGTAAAACCCAAAGTCATCATCTAGACAACTAGAAGTTACTGGCTTCGGTAATTAAGGATGGTGTTATTTCTTATAGGCTAGAAATATTTGGGGCTGGATTATTCATTAATAAGATTAAGAATCTATTTCAGTAAGAAAAGATTTTTAAAATGATAGGTTTTAAAATAAAAATGAAATTATTAAATATAGGCATTTCCAAAAAACATTAATTAGTTATGGATAAGTTACATATTTGTTGTAGCTCTGTATATTTATTTTGTGTTTTAAAGTAGTTTTTTTTTTTCTAATTCCTAATTATAAGTGAGAGAGGGACACATCATCTTTTCAGACTCAGTGGCCCCTGATAGCTTTCAGTCTGGTCCTGAGTCAGACTCAGTTCTAGGGATTGTGAATTCAATGTGAGTGAGACCTTTAGACAGTGCCCCCTTACAATGATGCCATTTTGGAGATGGAGTTAATAAAAACACTGTAACTGAAATTCTTGCTTTTATTCCAAAATTATGGCATATATGCTAAACCATTTGGTTCATCCAACAGACAGGTGTCGCCCAAAATATAAATACTCTTTCAGCAATTCTAATTTACCACAGAATGACTTTGTCAACTTGGAGGTGATAGACTGTAAATTCCACAGGTTACAGACTAGGTGCCTCAATAGACTCTGTCCTCAGCATCAATAGTGTGAGATTTCCAGAGCTTCAGAATTACAGGGCTTTTGTGGAGACTGAATGGTTGCCAACCAAGGATTTTCATATTCTAATTCCCAGAACCATGCATAAATGTACAGGGTTAAAGAGACTTTGCAAGTCTGAGCAGGTTAAGGATCTTGAAATGGAGCGATTATCTGGGCTTTACCCATACACCAAATCTAATCATAAGCAATTTTATAAGAGGGAGGCAAGAAGACCAATCAGCAGAAGGAATTGAGGCAATGGAAGCAGAGATTGGAGTGATACGGCCATCAGCCAAGGAATGCCTACCGTCTCTAGAAGCTGGGAGAAGTGAGGGATGGATTCTCCTCTAGAGAATCCAGAAGATGTTTTGATGTTTAGCTCCATAAAAATCATTTCAAACTTGTGATATCCATAACTTTATGGTAATCAATTCATGCTTTTTAAACCACTAAATGTGTGGTAATATGTTAGAGTAACAATAGGCAAATAATATAGATCTCATAGATCATTCAATTCAGTTTCTTCACTTTGATCAAGTGATAAGTCCAGAGAACTTGGTCATTCATTTATTCATTGATTCAATGCCAATTTATTGAGCTGCTAATATCTGCCAAGGACTTACATTAAGCATATGATCCATACTATACCTTTCTGAATGATTCTTTCAGGACCCTGGGTATTAAAATCTGCAATGGAGCAATCCCCAGGAGAAAGAAGATTGGAACTGATGATTCTTATAATGATATACCCAATCCCTAGATCTGCACTGTCTCCATTCCTTTCAGAGGTGGATCCATTTTAAAATTTTTTAACTACCCAGGAGCCTTGTAACAAATCCCTTCATTTATGCAAGTTGACTAGAGAGTGTTTCTGTGGCTATTATACTGGCTTTAGTGCATTGTCTAAGTGTCAGTTGGTAGTGTCCTCTGATCACTTCAAAGACTTGTGTGTTTTAGATCAACACTTCCTTTTTAGAAAGGGCACATTGTTCCATAAAACAAGTCCATCAGTCATTAACCAGTGGAAGTTGTCATTCCCAACAAGTTAAGTTCACATCCTCATCTCAGTATTTAGGACATATTTTTCTCTATGTGGGAAGAAGAATGTGAGGCAGAGACTGGATTTGCAATCCTCTGATGGCTGAGCTGCTAAAATTTGTCATGGAAAGGAGAGTTTTGCTATGAATATGTAAACTCTGGAACACACATTCTGTTTTGCTGTATTCTTGGTACTACAATAATTTTAATGACTATTATCTATCATTGTCAATACGGATAACTGTCAGTGACTGTTATGAAAGGGATATGGGCAGATGTATAATACCGTAAGGTCAGTAGCCACCACCCTGCTCAAAGAGTAGCAAGTACTTTCAGTAAAGAAAAAGAATAAATTGAAGAGCTCAGGTACTGCCCACAGGTACACAGGACTGTGGGGATTAATTCACCAATTCCAAACACAGGCCCTCAACAACTTTAGTCCCAGACTCCTTTAAGGCATCTTTCTGTCTCCCTCTTACAGAGTATGATAGTAGCAAGATTCAGCAGGTTGAAAGAATGACTAAAGTTACATCTGGGTTGCACAATTTGACTTCCTTGGTCAACACAGTTACTTCCCTAAGCCTCAGGATCCTCATCTTGAAAGTGGAATCAATAGTGAGGGTGACATGGCTCTGAGCTCCAGATGAGCTGAAGCGAACCTTTGTCGTTCTAAGCCCCGGGTGTATGTTGGGGTGATTTACAGCCACAATATATTCTAAGCCCACCTGGAATGGCATGTGAAGTGCTTTCCACAGTAACCTGTCAAGTAGGATGAGGTCATGGGTCTGAAGTATTTATTCATTCATTCAAAGGTTACTGAGCACCATCGCTGTGTCATTCAAGCAAGAACCACAGTGAGGATGGAAGACAGGGCTTCCAACTTCATGGAGTCGACTCACAGTTGTGAGGCTGCTCCCATACTAAAACTGAACGAAGCACTCAGAAAAGTTTCATGTTCCTGCAGGAGTATGAAGCAAGGCTCTCCAAAACTCTTTAGATATGGAGAGGAGGGCAAAGAAGAGTCATTATTGACCAAGAATATAAGATCTGACAGGCTACAGTGGACATTACTTGGTTGATGTTGGGCATGCCTAAATATGTGATTGCTGCCTATTCAGAGCAACATTGTGGATGTTTCTGTTCTAGGTTCCCTGGCACCATATGTCCCTGATGTACCCAACACAGTGGCCCTCTTTTTATGGAATGCATGCCTAATTCATCCGCGTGAACTCACATCCTGCCTGCCCCTTTCTATGGCATTGCTCCAAGATTAAACCAAACATTTACCATCTTGATCTTCCATCCATTCTATCCTGAGCCCCTGGGTAATTAGATCCATCTGAGCCACAGCCTGAGGATGGCTTTCTGAAGAAGCTGAGAAAGAACCAAAAAAGAGCTACTTACTTCACTGTCTTTCTGGAAATGAATGGTGTTTGGCGAGGCTTAGTGACAGTCCTCATTGGGTTCCTAGCAAAGGGTCTGAGCTCTGTGGTGTGAGACCTCATCCCACGAGGTGGGAAGGCAGAAGCCCCTTCTACAGTCCTGACTTCTCCCACGTGGGAAGAAGTGTTGGTGGTTCTGTGCTTTGAAGATCGGTGAGATGTCCTTTCATATTAAATCTACAGCCAGCAGTATGGGCGAGGCAGAGCTGCCCCAGCCCTGACTGCCACCTAGCAACATGTTCTGGGGTTTCCACATTTTCTTTTGTCACTTCACAGAGAAAGAGAGAGGAAGATTCTAAGTTGGTAATGAGCTTATCCTCCATGACCAGGAAAACTCTGGAACACACATTCAGTTTTCTGACTCTAAACAGGATTGTTGCTTGAGAGTCACATTAATTTGGTATGAACACGGGACTTGCAGTTGATAAAAAAAAAAAAAAGTATGTGATCTTGAAGGAATTGTTTGATTTTTTTAAGCTTCAATTTTCTTACCTATAAATGGTAATATTAATATCTTTGTAGGTGGCATTCACAGGATTAAATGAGATTACGTCAAGCATTTAGCAGGGTCTGGAGCATAGAAATCCTTCAATATATGTCCATGACTTTTTCTTTTTCCTTCAAAAGTAGGTGGGACAAAGCACTTGCTTCTATGTTTGTACCTTTGGGAGATGGTTAGAAAAATTTTTAACTTTTTGCATGGCACAATGCCCTTTAACACACATCCAGTTTTCTTTCTGTTCTTACCATAATTTGTAAGTACTATCATTATGTTCTTTTTATAGATAAAGAAACTGAGACTTAAAGAGAGGATGCAATTTGATCAATGAGCACAAAGACAATACTTGTTACAGGTGAGACTTAACCCTCAGGTCATTGGACTCAGACCCTCTTCTCTTCACAGTCCATGCTTTTTCTTTGAGATTTACAAGAAGCCTGACTTAGTAGTAGCCAAAGATCAAATCATATTAGCACTCTGTCTGCTGGTCTTCCTGTTTTTACTGCCATTAAAAACACTTGATCCTAGGCATATTGAGACTTCACACTGGGGAAGAGGGAGCTGGGTTAGTGTTAGGTTTGATGTGGGCTCTTCATTTGGTAGAACTGGGAAAATGAACTTTAATCTTGTTAGGGTCTCAAAGGAGAAAGAAAAGGGTGCCTCCTGTTTTTCTGTCTTTCACTCCAAAGCACACCCTACCCTTGGGATAGTGATTCTCATGGACTATGTCCCTCTATGCAAGGTCACCAGTGGGTTTCTCCCACTGAAGGTCATAGCTTGCTTCAAGGCATGACTCTTCTGGGATCTGTAAACCATGCATTATCCTCATAAAGGGGTGGGGACCTATTAGTGGTAACAGTCTCAGGGTACTATACACTATTGTTAAGTGATGTCTTATGAAATCTTCCTCAACTTAGCCTACTTTCTTCCTAAGATCATGATTGACAAAGTAGTTTCATATAGTTCTAGTAAGACCTATGTTTTAGTCAGCTTTTTCACCACTGTGACTAAATGATCCGACCCGCACAATTATAGAGGAGGAAAGGTTTATTTGAGGGCTCACGATTTCAGAAGTCTTAGACCATAGAAGGCTGGCTCCATTCTTCGGGGCCCCAAGTGAAGCAGAACATCATGGCAGAAGAACGTGGCAGAGGGAGGCAGCTCGCATCATCAGGAAGCAGAGAGAGAGAGAGAGAGAGAGAGAGAGAGAGAGAGAGAGAGAGAGAGAGAGAGTCTCCACTCTCCAGATGCAAAATACATACCCAAAGCCTTGCTGAAATTCCAATCTCCTCCAGCCACACCCTACCACTTCAATTAATCCCATCAGGAATTAACTCACTGATTGGGTTAAGACTCTTACAACCTAAACATTTTTCCTCTGAACCTCCTTGCATCGTCTCACATGTGAACTTTGGGGGACAAATCACATCCAGACCATAACAACCTATCCTAGGTAGACAATAGATGTTAATATCAGTTTCTTTCTCCGTCTCCAAACCAAAGTCTTCAGTTGCAAAGTGTCCTTTCATGATTGTTTTCTCTTTCAAGGGTACTCTGTGTAGTCATTTCAATTTTGTTTTCCTAATATAAAAAAGCAGTGTGGTCTGGTTATGTCAACGTTGTAATTTTTAATAAACTGAATCTCAAGGAACACCCTAGCTGAACTTCAGAGGTAGAATAATATAATAGAGCAATGCAGTCAGACCACCCAGCTTAAAAATCTCAGTTCTGTCACTTACTCTTTGATTCCAATTTGCTTAACCTCTTTGTACTTTAATTTTATCTATTATAAATAGAGTTTGTCTAATGGGTGATTGCAAGAATTAAATGAGTTAGCATATGCCCATAAAACATTTCTGCAAATGGATGTTTGTTTGTGAAGTAACTCAGGAACTCACATGAAAGTAAACAAAACCTTGAAGCACTCAGTTTTTGAAGGGACCACAGTTCTAAAATGACATGAAAACTTGAGAAAATTTGTTTTTGTTTTTTTTCTTTAAACTACTTTGATCTTTTAAATTTTTACAAACTGCATTTTGATTCGCTGTAAACAAATGGGGTACATGTTTTTTTTTCTGTGGTTGTGCACGATGTAGATTCATACCATTTGTGTAATCATACATGCACATAGGATAGTGATGTCTGTCTCATTCCACCATTTTTCATACCCCACCCCCTCCCCCTCTCATTTTTCTCTACGTAATTTAAAGTTCCTCCATTCTTCTATTACCCCCACTCTCCCACCCTAATTATGTTTCATCATTTACTTATCAGGGAAAACTTTCGGCCTTTGGGTTTTTGGGATTGGCTTATTTCACTTAGCATGATATTCTCTAATTCCATCCATTTTACCTGAAAATGACATAATTTTATTCTTCTTTATGGCTGAGTAATATTCCATTGTGTATATATACCACATTTCTTTATCCATTCATCTGTAGAGGGGACCTAGGTTGATTCCATAGTTTAGTTATTATGAATTGAGCTACTGTCAACATTGATGGGGCTGCGTTACTGTAGTATGCTAATTTTAAGTCCTTTGGGTATAAACCGATGAGTGGGATAACTGGATCAAAAGGTGGGTACATTCCAAGATTTCTGAAGAATCTCCATACTGCTTTCCAGAGTGGCTGCACCAATTTGCAACTCCAACAGCAATGTATGAGTGTGCCTTCTTCCCCACATCCACACCAACACCCATTATTGCTTGTGTTCTTATTAATAGCCATTCTAATTGGAGTAAGATGAAATCTTAGAGTTGTGTTAATTTGCATTTCCCTAATTACTAGAGATGTTTAACGCTTTTTCATTCAGAAGACATCAGGGAGGAAATTTAAAAAATTCTTGAGATAAACAAGAACAACGATTTGATACAACATATCATATATTAAAAGAATAAAAAGTCAACAACTACATGACCTAACGTTACATCTCAAAGCCCTAGAAAAAGAACAGATCAACGACAAAAGTAGTAGAAGATAGGCAATAATTAAATCAGAGCTGAGATCAATGAAATTGAAACAATTGAAACAAAGAGAAACAATTCAGAAAATTGACAAAACAAAAAGTTCTTTCTTTGAAAAAATAAATAAAATTGGTAAGCCCTTAGCCACACTAACAAAGAGAAGGTGAGAGAAAACTCAAATTACTAGAATTCATAATAAAAAAAAAAGGAAAGATAATGACAGATACCACTGAAATACACAACATAATTAGAAGCTACTTTGAAAATCTATACTCCAACAAAATAGAAAATATAAAAGACATTGACAGGTTTCTAGAGACATATGATCCTCCTAAACTGAATCTGGTGGACATATACGACTTAAACAGATCAATTTCAAGCTCTGAAATAGAAAAAACCACCAAAAGCCTATCAACCAAGGAAAGCCCAGGACCATATGGATTCCCAGCTGAGTGCTACAAGATCGTTAAAGAAGAACTAATACCAATATTCCTCAAAGTATTTCATGAAATAGAATAGTAGGGAACCCTTCCAAACTCATTCTAGGAAGCTAGTATCACTGATATTCAAACCACACAAAGATGCATCAAGGAAAGAAAACTTTAGACCAATATCCCTGATGAACATACATGCAAAAATCCTTAACAAAATTCTGGCAAATTGCATACAAAAACATATTAAAAAGATAGTGAACCATGATCAAGTGGGGTTTATCCCAAGGATGCAAGGTTGGTTCAAAATCCAGAAATCAGTAAACATAATTCATCACATCAATAGACTTAAAGTTAAGAATCATATGATTATATCAATAGCTGCTGAGAGTGATAAAATACAGCACCCCTTCATGCTTAAAACACTAGAAAAAGTAGGGATAATAGGAACATACCTCAACATTGCAAAGGCTATCTATGCAAAGCCCATGGCCAACATCATTCTAAATGGAGAAAAACTGAAAGCATTCCCTCTAAAAACTGGAACAAGGAAGGGATGCCCTCTTTCACCACTTCTATTCAACATCATCCTTGAAACACTAGCCAGAGTAATTAGCCCAAAGAAATTAAAGATATATGAATAGAAAAGAAGAACTTAAGCTATCACTATTTGCCAACAACATGATTCTTTATTTAGAGGATCCAAAAACTCCACCAGAAAACTTCTAGAACTAATAAATTAATACAGCAAAGTAGCAGGATATAATATGTATACACATAAATCTAATGCATTTCTATTCATAAGTGATGAATTCTCTGGAAGAGAAATTAGGAAAACCATTCCATTCACAATAGCCTCAAAAAAAAAAAAAAAAAAAAAAAAAAAAAAAAAAAAAAAACCCAGGGAATTAATCTAACAAAAGAGGTGAAAGACCTCTACAATGAAAACTATAGAACACTAAAGAAAGAAATAAGAAATTAATGAAAACTTAGAAGATGAAAAGATCTCCCATGTTCTTGGATAAGCAGAATTAATATTGTCAAAATGGCCATCCTACCAAAGTGCTATACAGATTCAATGCAATTCCAATTAAAATCCCAGTGACGTTCCTCATAGAAATAGAGAAAGCAATCATGAAATTCATCTGGAAGAATAAGAGACCTCGAATAGCCAGAGCAACCATGAACAGGAAGAGTGAAGCAGGAAATATCACAATACCAGACCTTAAACTATACTACAGATCAATAGTAACAAAAATGGCATGGTATTGGCACCAAAATAGACAGGTATACCAATGGTACAGAATAGAAGACACAGAGACAAACCTGAATAAACACACTTACCTCATACTAGACAAAGGAGCTAAAACCATACAATGGAGAAAAGACAGCCTGTTCAACAAATGGTGCTGGGAAAACTGGAAATCCACATGTAGTAAAATGAAATTAAATCTCTTTCTCTCATCCTGCACAAAACAACTCAAAGTGAATCAAAGACCTAGGAATTAGACCAGAGACCCTGCACCAAATAGAAGAAAATGTAGGCCTGAATCTTCATCATGTAGGCTTAGGAACAGACTTCCTTAACAAGACTTCCAAAGTGCAAGAAATCAAAGTAAGAATCAATAAATGGGATGGATTCAAACTAAAAAGCTTTTTCTCAGCAAAGGTTAAAATCAATAATGTGAAACAAGAGCCTACAGAGTGGGAGAAAAATCATTTCCACACGCACTTCAGATAGAGCACTAATCTCCAAAATTCTCAAAGAACTTACAAAACTTTATACCAAAAATACAAAGAACTCAATCAGTAAATGAGAAACTTTGTTACTGTGATGAAGGTTGTGTAATTGCTTCACAGAACAGGGGAGACATTCAATAAGTTTCTCTGAAATAATTTCATATGCATTTTCCTCATCTCATCTCCTGGTGAATTCTACTGGAGAAATCTAACACTTCTAGGTAGCTCTTGGTCCTGTGTTTAGTAGGTCAACACCAGAGTGTTAGCTCCAGATTAAAATAAAAATCCTTTGACAACTCTGTCCATGCTATCACCTGAAGCAGACTTCCAGTGATTATCATGTTAGACTTAATTCCTACTTCACAGCCTCCCAGACCCATTCCCAATTCATCCCATTATTAGTTCAAGAACTGGCCAAACAATGAATCTTTTTACTGCTAATACCATTTATATGTCTCCCTCCTACCTACTCCCATCTTGGGAAGGAGCACTTGGTGTGATTTCAAACTTTTAATGTATTTATTGGTAGTCATATTTTTCTTGGGTAGAAAAAGTTACACTAGATTTGTAACCGAATTTCTGACCCTGAAATCATTTATTTGTTTATCTTCATTTCTACCAGCCTTGGTCTCTGGAAAGAACCAGGTGCATCTCTAACTTCTGATTTTACTTTACCTGTGACTTTGAGAGATTCAAATGAAGAGCTGCTTTCAAGTTTCACTTTCTCCTTTGCCCTCTGGGGATGAGGGTATCTGCTCTTACTATTTCACAGGGAGAATGTGAGTGTAAGCCATGTGATTTCCAAATTTTTCTAATGAATCTAGGCCTTCCCCTGTACTCTAGATATAATATCTACTTGAAAACATCTAATAGGCATCTCAAACTTGGTGAATCCAAGATAGAATTCTTATTTCTAACATGTACCTTCAACTCCTAAAAATACTTTTAAAAAGACAGAAAACAAAACAAACCCTCAGTTCTCTTTTAGTCTCTGTTCTGTTTTTGTTTACTGACTTAATGGTCAGTAAGGGTAACTTGGGCTGCTCTCGCAAAAATGTTTGACACTGTCCTTGATTCCTCTTTCTCCCACAGTGCAGTCAATACATCAGCAAAACTGTGACCCTGCATTCATAATTCATCTACTTTCTAGCATAATCATTCCTGTTCTCCAACTTCAGGTCACTGATGCCCTTCTCCTTCATTACAGCTTGGGTTTCCTTACTCTTCTTCCAGCTTCTGCTCTATTATGGGTATTAATTATGTATTGGTGCAAAGCAAATCACCACAGTACTGAAAACGCAAAACAATGCACATTTGTCTCTGAGCTTCTATGGGTTGAGAGTGTGAATGGTTTATCTGGGCCCTCTGCATCAAGGTTTTCCCACAAAATTGCAGTCCATGTGTGACCCAGAGCTAAGGTCTCATTGGAAGGAAGGGATGACTGGGGGAAGATTCACTTTCTAAACTCACATGACTGTAGACAAGATTTAGATCCCCAAGACAGCTGAGACTGAGAGTGTCCTTCCTTGTTGGCAGCTGGCCAGAGGCCACCCTTGCTTCTTTGCCACATGGACTTCTCTGATAGGGTTCTCGCTTCACCCAAGTGTGCAGGTCAAGAAGGCAAAAGAGTCAGTCTGCTAGCAAGACAAAGTTACCACCTCAGTTAACCTCACCGCAGAAGCAGCATCCATCCCCTTCATGGCATTTCATTGATCAAAAGCAAGTCAGGAACTCTGCTCCCACTCAAGTGGAGTGGATCACAGGAGAGTTTGAGTCTGCAAGCCAGGAGGCAGGAATCACCAGGATGCCGTTGTTTTTGTCTTGCAGTGATTGGAGGAAAAGCAAGAATCAGGCCATGCCACACTACTGTTCCAAGTCTTCCATCTGTTTCTTCTTCTCTAAGAGACTCCACATTCCTCACCATCCCATCTCATCTTACACCACTCTCCCTGTACTCACTCTGGTCCAGACGTCCTCTCTTCTTCTTCCTCAAACCTACCCCGCACTCTCTCTGCACTGAAATTCTCTCTGCGCAAAGCCCTCTCACCCCGGATAGACCCATGGCCTGTCTTTCATTTAGTTCAGGCTTTGCTTCAATGTCACCCTTCAGAGAGGCCTTTCTGGGCATGCTATCTAAAACAGAAATTCCCTCATTGCTCTGTCCCTCCTTACCCTTCTCTATTCTTTATACTTAATACTATTTTTAACCACACAAAATATTATTTACAATATTTAATTGTTTACTCTTCACTACTAAAAGGAAAACTCGTTGCAGTAAAGGCTATTTTGTTCAGGTAATGTGCAGTGATCTAAATAAAGGGAAGGTTCCCCCCAACCCCCCAGGACAAATGAAAGCACTAAACCAGTAAAAAAAAGAGGAGAGTGCAGATCTGTTTCTAGTAACTATCTTGCAATTATCCAAAGTACTGTCCTGGCCTCTAGGGAGAGTGTATCTTTCTTTAATTGAAATGGGAATTTCTTCAAGGACATTCAGTTCTCTTCACTGCTGTCTTATCAACTTTCTAGGACAAACTCAGTTTTGTGATTGCAGTTCTTGGGACAACTGTGAATGGAGGGCTACTAGGCATGAAGGTTTTGATCACTGTTCTCAGTATCACCCTTCAAAATTAATAAAGGGGCATTCCTGTTAATAAGGTAGAATCAGAACCTGCTTAAATGTAGGTAAACTTGCATAAACAAAATTACAGAATGAAAAGCCACAGACTTGACTCTGAACTGTGATCTTTCCTCCAAGAGATAGCAGCTATGATGAACCCATTTAGCAAAGCTATCTGACTTTATCTGCCACTATTATCTGGTATTCCAAAGAGGCATATACATTTTGAGTACGATTAGATTCAAGCTCTTAAGTTTTTTAGATGTGGTAATTGCAGGTCTTCAAAACTAACCTAAATGAGCTTAAGGTTTATTTATGGTTTGTTGCTGGAAGACAAGGGAGACATTTCTACGGCATTGACCAAAGTTTACTTTTAATGGACAGATTTTCATTTGGTGAGTTGCAAAAAATATTTTTCAGTAGGTACCTAATAAAGCCTAAATTGGCCAACTTCCATGCCCTTCAGGGTTCCAGAAATACAAACAGGAAGTTAACATTTCCATAGCAATAATGATTCTGTAATAAAAGCTGAGGAGAAACAATAAAACAGAAGGTCAGGATAAAAGCAATTTACTCTTTATGAACATCTTAGCACTGCATCAGAATAGATTCTAAAGATTAAAATGGAGTCAGAGTACAATTAGAAAAGTACTTGTAATCAAATGACTTTTATTTTTCATTTCTAGACAAGCCTTTGCTCTGGTCTTACAGTAAGGTAGAAACTTAGCAGCACTTCTAAACTCCTCAACTTGAAAGTTCTGCTCTGTCATCTTATGGATTTTTTTCTTTGAGTAAATTTGTCTATTTCTGGTGAAAATGTCCTTCCCAAAAAAAAGACTGTGATTTGCTAGGTTAGTTCCTCCATTATTGTGAGACACCAAGTATTTAACAAGTATTAGGAATTCAGTGATTTGAAGCAAGTCAAATGAATTCTTTCAGAAATCCAGTAAACTGATAGATGGTCCTTTAGGTATGGATGTGGCTTAAAGTTTCCTGGATTTCCGAGGGGATTAGACCATTCTTTTACAAACTATTATACATACCTTCCTTCTGGTATGGACAAGAGAGGCAATTTCCTAAGAGAGTAGTAAGATAGTTTGACCTTTCAAGAAGACAATAGATCTGAAAACCGAATAGATAGAAAAGGGGATATTCCAACTCCTAGGTGGAGGAACAATGACAAGGAGATGGAGAACGAGTACCAAGAATAGAAAGGGAAGAAGATGGTTAATATTGTAAACCATGAATTTCTTACTGTAACCTCAACTGACCAAGTTCCAAGCTTCTTCTGTCTTTGTCAGGTGGTAGGCTTATAGCTAACAATTGGGACAGGATCAAACAAAATTGGACTCTCTCATTGTTAGAGAACCCATCTTTTATCAATTTTTGCTGTTGTTGTTTCAAGAACACATACCCAAAAGTGAGGTACTGGAGAATGAAATTGACCAGATTGTGTTATGTGCACGTACAAGCATGGAACAATGAAGTCCACTATTAGGTATGATTATAATGCACCAATAAAAAAAGAGAATACCTATCCAGCTTGTTTAAAGGATTTTAAATGTCTTCATAACAGTTTCTAAGACTTCACTCCTTAAAAATGGTGTTGATTATCATGCAGGATCCAAAAAAGTTCTTGTATAATTTTTTATCCTTTATTTTCCCATTTCACCTATTTTTTAAAATTATTTTTTAAAATTTTTTACAGACTGCATTTTGATTCATTGTACACAAATGGGGTACATCATTTCATTTCTATGGTTGTACACGATGTAGATTCATATCATTTGTGTAACCATGCATGCACACAGGGTAATGATGTCTGTCTCATTCCACGATTTCTTATACTGCCCCCTCTTTTTGAAATATGATTTTGATATGGAAAATAACACTGACTTTGAACATTCAGTTGCAACTGTGTACTTTGCAGTTTACAGATGATATATAAGAAAGATCTCTTTCTAGATCTGTGTCTGAGCGCATCCTTGAGAGAACCTTCACTTAGTCAGCTTGGCAAGTGGGTTCTGATGTGCCACAGTACTGAGTGGGTTGAACAAGTCTCTTGCTTTATGTGGATGCAGGCCTGATGGTCAGAGAGGTAGTGAAGTAACACTCCATTGACTATGGTTAGGATAAACTTAGGTTTGTTCTTAAAATGGACAAATTACTTTTCCTAACATAGCCCTCAGGTTGTTAACACTAGCAAATGTTATGCCAATCTCAAAGTCCTATAATTTTAGTTACTAAGAACCTTCAGGAATCTGTGTGAGAAACCGTGTAAATGGAATGCTGCCCTCTTATGGTTCACAACTCCTAGGGACAATGTCTCACTCTCTAGTTAGGAAATTAATAGGACGATTTAAGAACCGGAAACGTGATAAAATTCAATCCACATCTTGATTTTACAAATTATAAAATAGAGTTACACAAAGGTGGTTCATTCAAAGTTCATAGAAGTAGATAGCATATTGCTAAGGGTAGAGGTAAGTCCATGGCTTCTCATTCTAATGCACACTTGAGTATGATCTCAGCTTCTACTTTCAGGATTCACATATTTCAAGGGAAATCACAAAACACCTATTTTATCCAAAAGAGATGTAATAAGATAATTACATCAATATGATATCAAGTCCCTCAAATGTTAAAGGGTATCTTCAATATCTCAAGTCAGAGAAGGGCTCAGATAACAAACTCCAATTTGAAATATTTCAAATTTCAAACTCAAAAGAACTCCATTTTTTGCTTTATTTTCTCCTAAATAATTTTACTTATAAGAAGATATGTATTCTCTTTAAGTTTAATGAATCTAAACATCATCTACATATTTTGTCTTCAGTGTATGTTATTCTATAGTTAAGTTTGATTCAAGGATTCATTTTTTTTTTTTTTTTTTTTTTTTTTGCGGTACTGGGGATCAAACTCAAGGCCTTGTGCTTGTGAGGCAAGCACTCTACCAGCTGAGATATCTCCCCAGCCCTCAAGGATTCATTTTAAGGCAAATTATATTCACAGTCCAATACACGTATATCAATCTGGTCATGGATTCTACTTTTGAGGAAAAACCATAATCTTAATTCACAAAAGCCAGTTCCTATGTGAAGAAATATTCTATACTTGCTACATTTTATCATCTCATTCATCAAGATAAGACAATCATAATTTGAATTTTAAAAATATCTTTTGAAGTTGTGACTCAAAAACACAAATGCTTACAGAGTCTTACTAGGTGGAATAAAAATATAAATTGGGTAGCTTAGAAGACCATAGGGAGTGGTGAGACATGGCTAAACTTTTGTATGTGTTTCATCTAAAAGCCACAAATCTAGTTAAAATAAGAATGAACCAAACCAACACTGACAAAAAACCCCATGTCTGCATTCTTGATTTAAAACAAGTAAAGAAATAAACATGATTAAAACTTATCTTCAGAATTATGAGCCCAAAACTGAGGTCTGTGGAATCTTTTTTATTATTTTTAAAATTATTTATTTTTTTACAGACTGCATTTTGATTCATTGTACACAAATGGAGTACAACTTTTCATTTCTATGGTTGTACACAATGTAGATTCATACCATTCGTGTAATCATACATGTACATAGGGTAATGATGTCTGTCTCATTCCACCATTTTTCATACCCCCTCCCTCTCATTTCCCTCTATGTAATCTAAAGTTCCTCCATTCTCCTCTCACCCTGCCCCCCACCCCTCTTTTATATTATTGCAATTTGAATTTCAGTTAATTTGCTATCCTATTTCTCAATTTTTATTTCCTTTAAAAATTTATCAGTTTATTCATTTATTTCAGACTTGTGATCTTGTTGGGAAAAAAAAAAATCCCCATCTTTTCACCAATGGTTACCATTAATTAAAGAAAATAAATATTTCAATTCAGATTTTCAATAAAGTCTGTGGTTTATTTTCCAACCTTGGGTAAAAATGAAATGCTGTATTAAATTATCTTCTTTGTCTTGTAACCATTCCATTTCATCAGGGATATTTGCCTGAACTCTTTTAATTGGTTTCCATATTGAAATAAAGTCACTTTATATATCCAAAGATTGGTGTTTTGTTTAACCTGATAAGGGTAGGGAAAACGAATTTTGTTTATGAATTGAATCTGAAATGATAAGAGTTTTTTGCTTTCTCCTTTTTGGTGGGAGAGAACAATTAAGGTTTGCTGCAACCCCCACGTGTCAATACTATATACTGAGTTGGGAGGGGACTACCTAGGATTATGTAATTCTACAAAGTTAAGCTTGATTCAAGAATTCATTTTCGTGACTTCCTGGAGGTCCACCTACTGAGCTAAACGGGACATGCCTCCTGAAGAAAAATATTTCTTCCTAGACACATCTGTTCTCCATGGGACCCTGCCCTGGCATTACCTGCTGCACTGATAGCCATCTAGTCCTGCCAGGAAGAAGCTGGGGTCTAGCATTTCCTCCCATGATGCTTTATGCTTCATCACTGATGCTTTCTGCCTGAAGGAGGGTGCAGACAGGGAGGAGTTGCCGTGTCAATATGGTGCGTTAACACAGAGCTCACATATGAACCTCACAGTTATCTTCCTAAAAGTCTACGCTGGATAATTGTTATGGGTTGGATTGTGTCTTTTCAAAGGATAGGTTACAGTCCTAACTCCTGGAACTTGTGAAAGTAACCTTATTTGGAAGTACGGTCTTTGAAGATGTAATGAAACTGAGACCTAATGAAACTCATTTTGGGTGAGGGTCACACTGGATTATGTGGGCCCTAATCTAATAATCAGCGTCCTTTTAAGAAGAGGGAAATTTGGATGCAAAGACACAGGAGGGAAAGCATGATGTGACTAGAGAGGCAGGGACTGGAGTGATGTGTCTGCAAGCCAAGGAATGCCAGAATTGCCAGAAACCACCAGAACCTAGAGAAAAGAAGAAAAGGAAACTTCCCTTAAAGCTTCAGAAAAAGTTTGGCCCTGAAATTGCCTTGATTTTGGACTTCTAGCTTCTGAAACTCTGAAATAATAAGTAATAAATAATACATTTCTGGTTTTTTTTTCATTGTTTGTTTTGTTTTGTACCAGGAGTTGAACCCAGGGGCGTTTAACCATTGAGTCACATCCCCAATCCTTATTAATTTTTTTTTTTCTAATTTTGAGAGAGGGTCCTTAGGGTCTCACTAAGTTGTTGAGGTTGAAATTTCAGAGAGAACATTTGGCCTTTGGTTTTTTGGGATTGGCTTATTTCACTTAACATGATAGCCTCTAGTTACATCCATTTACCAGCAAATGCCATAATTTCATTCTTTTTATGGCTGAGTAATATTCCAGCGTGTATATATACCACAGTTTCTTTATCCATTCATCTGTTGAAGGGGTTCTAGGTTGGTTCCATTACTTTGCTCTTGTGAATGGTGCTGCTATAAACATTGATGTAGCTATGTCATTATAGTATGCTGATTTTAAGTCCTTTGGGTATAAACCTAGGAGTGGGATGACTGGATCAAATGGTGGTTCCATTCCAAGTTTTCTGAAGACTCTCCACACTGCTTTCTAGAGTGCACATCAATTTGCAATCCCACCAGCAACATGATTGTACCTTTTTCCCCACATCCTTGCCAACATTTGTTGTTATGTGTATTGCCATCTGACTATATTGAGATGATATCTCAGTGTAGTTTCAATTTGCATTTTTCTAATTGCTAGAGATGTTGAACATGTTTTCATATATTTGTTGACTATTTGTATTTCTTCTGTGAAGTGCCTCTTCAGTTCCTTTGCTCATTTTTTGATTGGGTTATTTGTATTTTTCAGTGCTGCGTTTTTCAAGTTCTTTGTATATTCTGGAGATTAATGCTCTATCTTGAGGTGCAGGTGGCAAAGATTTTCTCCAATTCTGAAGGCCCTCTGTTCAAGTTCTTGATTGTTTCCTTTGCTGTAAAGAAGCTTTTTAGTTTGATATCATTCCATTTATTGATCCTTGATTTTACTTCCTGCACCTCAGGAGTCTTGTTGAGGAAGTCTGTTCCTAAGACAACATGACTGAGAATTGGGATTATTTTTTCTTCTATTAGGTGCAGGGTCTCTGGTGTAATTCCTAGGTCCTTGATCCACTTAGAGTTGAATATTGTGCTGGGTGAGAAACGGGTTAAATTTCATTATCTACAAATGGATTTCCAGTTTTCCTAGCACCATTGTTGAAGAGGCTACCTTTTCTCCAATGTGTGTTTATGGCACCTTTTTCTAGTATGAGATAACTGTGTATATGTGGGGTTGTCTCTGTGTCCAGAGGGCAGATTGATTACATTGTAAAATCTCCTACTCCCTCTCATCCCTAGATATGTAATATAAATCTAGAAAACAGAAGCAGAAGGATTATTTCAGTAGTCTAAAAATTATTAGGAAACCCTGAAAAAGACAAACCCAGGGCTAAAAGCACAGTTCCAAAAATGCTTCAGGTGGAGGAAGATTTATGGTTACTCTAAGCTGGGGTCAGGTAAATAAGATTGTCATGTGTCTGCCCTGAAGTACCAATCAGGTGTTTGGCTGGAGTCTCACAGCTGGGGCAACCTGAAGTTTTCACATCCTCCTTATACCTATTTATGCCAAGAAGTGAACCAGCAGACAACCACTCCACTACCATCTTTGAGCTACAGTGAAGTACACAAACACAGAACTTGTAGGAAGGCTTCCAAAGAGACTTTCCAATGTCATGAGAAGCTCATGGGTCAGAATCACCAACAGTAAATCCAGTTTAGTCAGGAGTATCAATATCAACTCCAAAACCAAACCAAACCAAACCAAACCAATATAAAACAACAGAGTGCTAACAAACAAATCAAAGCTTTAACCAAAATTAAATGAGTAGAGATGTGCAGAGATATTATATCTGTTAAAAAAAAAAAAAAAGGAATAAGTGGTTAGATTGAAAATTCACAACTGGCTCCTGGAAATTTAAGATTGCAGTTGATGGTCTAAATAGCAGAATTAACATAAAAGAAAAGTTCATTCATTAACTAGCTGGAAATTGAGCTGAGACATTTTCAATACTCAGCAAAAGAGAACAATGTGATTGAAAATGTAGGAGCAATGCTAATATTCCAAAGGTACAAATAAGCCAATTAGAATGCTTGGAGAATACAAAGGAAATGATGGAAGGAAATATTCAAAGAAACACTAGCAAAATATTTCCAGGACTAAGAAGAGATGGGCTATAAAATTGAAAATGATGAGTAGGTGCCTAAGAGATGGATGATCAAAGATACAGATCTAAGTCAAACATTGGAAACAACTCTACTGGCCACACACAGGTGAATGGATAAACAAAAATGGTGCATACACACAACACGGGATGTTATTCCATCATAAAAAATAAATGAAGCATTGACACATGCTATGGCGTGGATTAACCTTGAGAATTTTATAAGTGAAAGATGCTGGACACAGAAAGACCATACACATTATATGATTCTGTTTAAACATTTAAGATAGGTAAATTCCTAGAGACAGATAGGATTCTTGGTTTCCAGGTGCTGGATAGTGGTGATAGGAATGGGGACTGATTGCTGAGTGGATATGGAGTTTGGTGTGGTTTGAAAGCATCCTCCCAAAGTCATATGCTGGGATTGTAATCCCCAGTGCAACAGTGTTGGGAGGTAAAGCCCAAAAAGAGGTGATTAGGTCATGAGGACTCCACCTTCATGAGCGGGTTAATGCTGTTGTGGATGTGGGCTAGTTATTGTGAAATAGGTTCATTATAAAAGTGAGTTTGGCTCCCTCTTACTATTCTGCTCTCCTGCTCTCTTGCTATTCTGCCTTCTGCTATAGGATGATGTGCAAAAAGGCCATCAGACGTTGGGGTTGAAATTGAACTTTAGCTTCTGCAACTGTGAGGAAATTTTTTTTCTTTATAAATTATCTAATCTGTGGTATTCTATTACAGCACCATTAAAAAGGCTAAAACAGGGCTTTCTTTTAGAATGATGAAAATGTTTCAGAACTAGAAGAGGGTACAGTTGCACAATACAGTGAATATATTGATTTCCACTTTAAACTAATAAATTCTATGTTATGTCAAGTTCACCTTAATTTTTTTTACATGGGAGAGAAGAGGAGAGCACTTTCTCACACCTCTGAGAAGCACATGGGACAGCACATGGAACTCATTCTGGAGAGATAAAACAAACAACCCTTACACCTAGATGTGTTGTAATCAGAACTGTAGAACTCCATGCTTATAGAGAAAATTCTGAAAGTTTCCAGATAAAAAGAAGATAACTCACAAAAGAACAAAAAGGATCAATAATGGAATCTTCATTTTAAAAAGTCTGCATTGAAGAAAACATTTAAGCAACATCTTCAAAGTGCTGAGGTAAAACTGATTATGAGCTTTGTATTTTATGCTCAGACCAACTACTCTTTATGTGAATGGTAAAATAATGACAGATGTAGCTATTTCCATCCTTAGGGTATTTGTGACCCACAAACCCTATCTGCGAGGTTTATTAAAGTTAGATTTCACCAAAATTTCTGAAAAACTTTAGATACATTATCATAAACATGATAAGGAAAGAAATAAGTAAAAATCCGTTAAGAATAAATAGTGCTCTGGTTTCAGCCCCAACAGGTAGAGCCTGGAAATGATCACTCTCTTTGCAAGGAACAAAAGCTGTACAAATCTGCAATCAACCATTTTCTTGAACTTACCAGAGTACTAGGATCCCATGGCAAGCCAACCCAAAGTCTGGAGAGATAGATACATTCAGAGAGCTAGATCTGGAATC
This sequence comes from Sciurus vulgaris, assembly GCF_902686455.1. NCBI lineage: Eukaryota > Metazoa > Chordata > Mammalia > Rodentia > Sciuridae > Sciurus > Sciurus vulgaris. Next base: position 191,597,706 of record NC_136461.1, read on the forward strand.
TGTTTACCTGGCGCCATGGACAAGTAGAAATACTGGAATGATAATTTAGATAACATGATAGGGACTGACACCAAACAAGAGTGAGAAACTGCAAGGGCCTCAGCCTCAGGGTTTCCCTACAGTTTTGTGAGTTTTTGTTGCAGGAAAATCACCGTGGTCTCACAGTGAGGATCTGAGAAAGAACCCCTGAAGGCTCTGGCACAGGGGAGGGTACCATGGAGAAATATGTCTCAGTTTTCCATAAAAGAGGCAAGCTCTTCATGTCAAAAAACAACAACAACAACAAAAAAACAAACAAAACAAACAAACAAACAACAACAAAAAAGCAAAGATCTTTACCAGAGAATAAGTCTGTCCTCCCAACTTAGAATAGGGAATTTGTTCCCACTCTGGAAGGATTCCCTTCCCAGCCTTCTTGCCTCATACAAGGGGGTAGAGCAGAATCAACAAGGGTTAGGGCTTTGAGGAATGATGCAGCCAAAGAAGGTCAACGACACTGAAGAAACATCTGTAACCACCCTGAGACACAGCTCAAAGACCAACGTCACACTAGAAGGTTATTCCAGTTATAATATTCTTGCTCCTCCACACCTTACCACCACCCTAAGCATCACAGTGAATTTCAGCTACAAAGTGCACACCACAGGAATCTGAAGCCTGCAATACCTCTAGCGACAGTAATTATTAGCCAGGCCATTAGGTCCCACACTTCCAGTTCTGTGGTTATTCAATGAAATGGGTTGAAAATCATAATCTAGAGTTTATATATTGTTTTTGTATATGTTATACATTTGCATATATATGTATGTGTATATATACATATATGTATATATACATATATGTATCCTTCAAATACTCTGATCATTCACCCATTGCTTTTCTCAAAAGAGTAGAACTCTAACAGCATAATTATTTATTTCAAAGTGACCATAAATGGTATATTTGTTGCTCAATTTAAGTTTGTCTTATAGGTATCTTATACATAGGACATTTGAACAAAGGGTTAAACAAAATCCAACTCTCTCATGGTTTGGATATGAGGTGCCCCCTAAAAGCACCTATGTTAGTACAAGAATATTTGCAGGTGAAATGATTGGATCGTGAGGGCCGTAACGTAATCAGTCCATCCTAGTTTGAATGGACTAACCGGTGGTGACTGTAGGCAGGTGGGGTTGTGGCAGGAGGAGTTGAGTCACTGGGGGAGTACCTGGGAAGGATTGATTTCCCCTGCAGTCCCTTGCCCCTTCTCTGTTTCTTATCCACCATGGATGGAGCAGCTTCCCTCCACCACACCCTTCCACCATGAAGTTCTGCCTCATCTTGGTCCCAGAGCAATGCAGTCTGCCCAGCATGGACTGAACCTCTGAAAGTCCGAGCCAAATAAGCTTTTCTGTCTCTAAGGTGTTCTTGTCGGCTATTTCAGTCAGAGCAATGGAAACCTAACACAAACCCCTAGTCAGATAAACATAAACCCTCACACTAAAGGCCTATTTGCTTTACTTCTTATTATCCAATACGACATGTCTGTCTTTCAATTAAAAATTAAAAGGGATTCCAAAAAGGATAAAACAAAAACTTTCTGAAGAGACAAAGTAAGGATCAGATATGAATTATCAGACAGAGAGTTTAAAATGACTATAATTAATATGTTAAAGGTGTTAAAGGAAAAAAGGTAATAGTGTGCAGGAAGAAAGCATGAGTAATGTGATCAGAGAGATACATAGTCTAAGAAAGAGTCAAGTGGGACTATCAGATATCAAGAACCAAGTAATAGAAATAAAATAAATCTCAATGGAAATTGAACAACTGTTGGAATTATACTTCATCAATGTATGATTTATCAAAATTCATAAATGCTTTCTGCTGTCATGTATTTAGAGAAAATAAAAAAATTTAAAAGAAAAAAAAAAAAAAAAAAAGAAAATGCCAAGGGGAAAAAGCAATACAAGAAAGTAGTGATAGTGATGTAAACATGAAAATGATCAAGTAATTTTAGTAATTTGGTAGGGGATTCAACTGATGAAGTTAGGAATATTTTTCTTTGGCTGTGACATTGACTTTCTCTAGTAGGAAATGTGAACAAATGTGAACAAAATAATAAAATGTCATAGTCATAATAAAACAAAACAAAGTACTAGAAATGAAGAATGACTTTGATTGACTCAGTAGTAGATTAGACATGGCTGAAGAAAAGATCAAGGAACTTGGAAATAGATGAATAGAAATTTTCAAATTGAAAAGTGAAGAATAAAGGATACACAAAAACAGATTAGAAGATTCAAAACTGTGGGACAAAATGAAAAGAAGTCACACACCCATAATGGGAATATCAGAAAGAAATGAAGCAGAAGAGATACGTCCCAAATTCTTCCAAAATTAATGATAAACATCAAGCCACAGATTCAGGAAGTTTAAAGAACACACACACACACACACACACACACACACACACACACACACACACCTGAGCATAATACATTCAAACTGCAGGGTACCAAAGACAAAGAGAGAATCTTCAAAGAGTTAAGTCATGATCTTGAAACTTCTCAGATTATGTCAATGTGGTGGTAGCCTGTGATGAAAAGATGAAGGTGAGTTGAAAAAAATTATTTTTGAGGTTGACTATACATATGGATTAGTTAGAGAGTAATAAATCACATACATTGTGTGTGTGTGTGTGTGTAGATTAATGGATTTATGATAAAAAGATAAATAGTAAGACTGTAAGGATAACGCCTTGGAATAGAGCAAATAGCTTTTGAATTAGTATTGAAAAATAGACATGTAAAATAAAAAAAAACTCATCAACAAACTGTTTTACATGCATAATGAGAAACATAAGACCATTAAAAAAACAAGATATGTTTATGTTCACAGAAATCAAAAAATTTTATTTCTTATTTTTCAATAAACGACTACATATTTCCATCCACCCCTATGTGTATATACACACACACACACACACACATATATATGCACATTAGGAAGAAGAAAATGAAGTGGAGAAAGGAGAAGGAACCTCCTCTGACTATGTAGTCAGATACTTCTAAAAATTTAAACCACATAGGTATAAGTATATAAAGATGTATATTTATGAATAAAGATAAATGTTTATATAAGTACAAATATATATTTTTAATACAGCTGGTATAACTTGGAAAATGATTTTTTTAAGAACCACCAGCTTCTCTAAATAGATCCTAATATGAAAAAAAGGAAGATGGATCTTAATTTCTCATTCTTCCTTATAAATGGAAGGAAATATTAGCATGCAACCATGTATAAAAATACAAATTATTCTTCTCCACAAAACCTTCAAATGTCATGTTAGGAGATAGAGCTTCAAAGAGAAACGTTTTGTTCCTGGAACACAATTTTTCATTTAGACACAATCTCCATTTTGAAGAGTAAACAAATGGGTGCAATATGACCCCTCTGGCCTTGTGCCTTCTCATGTACCACAAGTGCCACATGAAACCATGAAAGGAACCACATCAAAGCAATGAGGCCACTGAGGACTTCAAGGAAATCATGTCAGCCACACATGATTGATCTGTGGACCTTTGTCAGCAAAAGCAAGTGGAGTGGCCCAGAGCTAATGGGAAAAGTCATCAAGTAAGAAATCATCTTTTGAAAGGACATGAATGAGCAGGAATCTAAAAAGCCTGGAAATACCATCAATTCCATGTGCCTGGGATGCTTTCTTTTGGGGAATTAAAACACCACAATGCTGTTGAGCATGCTTTTCTTACTCTCACACCCTGGGAGATTTTTTTTATTTTCTTATTTCAGTTTAAGGAAAAAAATCTTATGTTTTTGTTTCTACACGTTGTTAATCATATAATGAACATACTAATTTTGAGCCTGCTTAGTATTGCTGGAAGTTCACAGATATCATTTTTAATCCAGAAGTCAGTATTGTGCAGAGTGTTAAGACACCAAGCTATAAAGCCACCTGCCTCTGATGGCATCCCTGCTGCACCACTTACAGGCCATGTGACCTTCTTCAAATTTTACCTGCCTGTGTCTTCATTACCTCAGTTATGAAATGGGCAGCTATGGTCCTTATGAAGTTGCCGTGAAAGCTGAAGGAAATACAAGTCATCCTCATAATCTTCCCTGGTACACATTGACACTAACAGACAGACACCATTTAAATCTTCATATCCGTCCCATGAAGTAGATCCCCTTCCTGTGCACAAGGACCTCGAGACCTAGAGAGGGAAAGTGGTCCAAGTATTCACAAATGGTGGATAGAAATGATAGAAACGGAATGCAGAGTCAGGGGAGTCTGCCCCCTTGTCTCTGGCGCACAAATTACTAAAATACATTCTTTTGCAAACTTTTTACACTTTTGCTTTTGATCTTCCATTTGGACATCAGTTTGGGGAAGGTAGAGCAACTATGTATTCCCCTGAGTTTTCACTAAGTAGCCTCGTTTATTGCCCTAGGTATATGTGGCAAACATCACTAAATGGAAGGACATTGACATTTATAAAGCACTTACATAACCATCTGCAAAGAACTGTAGCCAGGTACTAAGACAAATTATATGTAATCCTAATAGAAAAATTCCAAGAGGTTGTGTTATAATTCCTGTTTTACAGATGTTGCCTAGAGGACAAATTCTTCTTTCCTTGGACTTATGTGCACTCTCTTTTTGGAAGGCATACAGTAATTGATAGCAGGATTTTAAAGGCAAAAAGTTGGCAAGAAACTTATTCTGCTTATTGGAGAGTGTGATTTTTGAATCATTAAACTTTTCTGAGTCTCATCTATAAAATGCAAATAGGAAATACAGCCTACATAAATGAATAAGATATTCAATGAGGCCATACATTTAAAGCCTTATACTGGAACCGCAGTAAGCATACTATAAATGTTAGCTGTTATTATTATTATCACCATTAATATGAATATGGATAGTCAGCTGAAGTGAAAGACCTTTGTTAAATTTTAGCCAGACTGTCAGTGTGCCCTTTAACATGAGACGTCACCCTTTCTACAACACAGAAGCTTTGGGGGGTCACTTGGACAGGTAATCGAATCAGTTTGAACAGCTCCCCTGGTCAACCTCTACCCAGAATAATTATTGTTTCCGTAAAACAGTTGGTAGAACATGGTGAATGATATTTTTAAAATATTACTTCCTGACAGGAGTGTGGCTGCAAGTTTATAGGAATAACCAGCTTGTGATGTGTAGATAGAAATCTGTGTGCAACAAAAAAATCCTTCTTAAGCCAGTGGAACTGACCTCAAAAAAGGACAGCAAAGTCAATTGAGATTTTATCATCTTCTGGTGATTATAACTTTAGAAGTTCAAAATCCTTTGGGGGAAAAAAAACCTATGCATATTTTTATTTCATCCAACTTTTAAAAATGATGATAAACTACCTTTTATCCAGAAAAAAAATCAATAAACTGAAAAGTACTGGTTATAACCAAATAGTATTTGTCAAATACAATTAAAAGCTAGAATATTTAGATCAAGCATTATACTATAAACAGTGCACATAACATTAAATTTTCTGTGACTGAAATGTTTACTTTGGTCATCCTCAAACCTCTTTAGATTCTTAGTGTGTTCCAATATTATCAGGATGAAACTTAATTGTTATGGTAATAGAAATTTAAGCACAAAGTAAAAAAGATTTTCTCACTAACGGAGCAGTTTCAAGATTGTGTGAGCCATGCTGGAATTCTGTGGGTTCCCTTTGCAGGGAGCTACACAGGCTGAAGGATTGCATCCCCACAAGTTTGCAAAACAGGTGTTAATGTAGAACGAGGAGTTCCTGGACGGTTTAAACAATAGGAATATATTTTCTTAAGGTTCTGGAGGCTAGAAGTACAAGATCACGGTGTTGTCAGGGAGATATTTTGAGTCCTTTTCCTTTTGCTTATAGATGACCATCTTTTCATTGTGCTTTCACATGGTCTTCTCTCTCTCTCTCTCTCTCTCTCTCTCTCTCTCTCTCTGTGTGTGTGTGTGTGTGTGTGTGTGCGCGCGCACATGCGCATATGTGTCTTAATCCCTCTTATAAGGAAACCCCCCTAATGACCTTGTTTAACTTTAAATACCTCTTGAAAGGCACTATCTCCAAGTAGAGTCATTTTCTGAGATATGGGATTAAGAACTTCCACCTATAAATTTGGGGGACATATGCTTCAGTCCATGACAGTGATTTTTATAGGGGAATCACTCAGGGTCTTGGTTAAAGACTCAAAAGTCCTCAGTACCATCCTGAATATTGATTCATTAAGTCAATCAAATTATATTTTTAACAAATAGCTAGAACTTGTTCTTTTTACAAGTGTCAGAAGCTGTATCTTAAGCTGTCAATCAAAATATACCATTTGATTAAACTACTGAATAGTTCAAGAGTGATTTTTTAGGGGTACTTGACTCAGGACCTAAATAATACTATGACCCCTGGTTTTCTCTTTTTGCATTGCTCCCATTCGCTTCAGTGTTGCCTCCACTTCTCAATCCTCTCTTGGTAAGAGGAGAGCTTGACCCAGCTCTTGTGTCTTCAGAGGCTCACATTTGGTGGTGTCATGAGTTGATCAAGTTAACATCTTCGCCTGTGAATTTGCAAGGTGGATTTTAAGTGGTAAAGATAGATCTTAGATGGCAAAGTAGTTGAGGCTCAAAAAATAGATGAGTGTCCATGCTCTTGGATGTAAAAAATGCTAATCACCTGATACACAGAAAGTCAGAGTATATAATTAACAATCATCCAAAGTATGACAATTATTGTAGTAAAAGATTAGTAATATAGATAGTATTTCCTTAATGTTTACTATGTGTAAGTCACTCTTCTGATGTATATTTAATACTGGCATTAGGTGCTATTAATATCATCATTATATGGAGGTGGAAATAATGTCTCCCCATGGCTATATCACCTGTCCAAAGTACAGGAGACAGTAATAGGTGGTAAGGAGAAAGAACTGCAATTCAATTCTGTGGAGTTCCTACCTATAATGCCACTTCATGTGGCCACACTGAAATGCTAGATGTCAGAGCTAGCTAGCTCAAATTTAGTAGTTTATATAAAGCAGCAATGTTGGGGATGAAATTAAAATACTATTATTTATTGCAATTATCTATATGTACTAGAAAGATTCATTTGCCTGACTTCGATTTGAAAACTGTCATCCAAACTCTGTCTAGCATGGCCCATTATATCTCCCAGCACCAATAAGCAGAGTTTTACAAGTTAGCAGCTTATTAAAGAGCTGTTTACTCAACTCAGTGCAGGCAAAAGAAAAAGAAAAAGAAAAAGAAAAAAAAGGAAAAAGGTAACGTGCCTTTCTCCTCTTCTTAATCCATGAGTTCTTCCTGATGAGTAGATCATTTGACAGCCTTTCCATGAGCAAACATGGAAGCATCACATAAACACTGCCCAGCTAGCAGTCAATGTGTGGTATATGTATTCACTGACGTCCACTTCTTTCACTACTGAACTACAGCAAAGGTGTAGGTCTTCCCCTGGAATGTGAGCAGGGTGCCTTGCTGAGAAAATGCATATAAATGCCTGAGCCAGTTTAGTGGTCTTTACCAAAAATAGCTTGGCCTTTTGACTCATCCAGGCTGCCAGTAAACTCTGTTATTTTTTCCCCCTCTCCACGGATCTGCTAAATCTAGTAACACCAGGTCAATGCATTCTGAATTGGATGCAACATTGCATTTGTTTTAGTTTGAAAATCCTTGTTATCAGTTCGTATGTTGTGCCAGAGAACACTGAGGCAGGAGGGGTCTGGAGGATTAGTTAGCCCAGCCTCATAGGGTTATAGATAAGGAAACAGAAGCCCAGAAAGCTTAAGTGACCCCCATAAGGTCACACTGCTGGTAGTGGAGCACCCAAAATAACTCGGGCTCCTGGTGCATGAAATGATCTGTCTTCTACCAGAGCCTCAGCGGGAGGCTTTATGGTGAGATACATCATTCCCCTCAAAAGTCATTTGGGAGAGTGATGCAAAGTATGGCCGCTAGCTGCTACTGTATTTATGAAATTTTTATATTGTTATACTGCAATAGCAAGAAGAAATGTTTGAACGACAAAACCAAGAAAAGCCAGTAAATATTCCAATGCTCATACTTGTCTATGGGTAGTCTGTTTCTTTTGTCTTTTTCTTTGCTTTCTTAAAATAACCCTTATTAATAACCCCATATTAATAACCCTTAATATGACATCTGTTCCCAAATAAGTTTTTAAGTATACAATATGTATTAGTTATGGACACAATGTTGTACAGTAGCTTTCTAAAACTTATTTGACTTGCATATTTGAAACTTTATACTTGTTGAACACAACTCCCCAGTTCCCCAATCCCCAAACCCTTGGTAACCCACATTCTATTCTCAACTTCTACGACATTTATATGCCTCATATAAATGAGATCATATAGCAATTGTCACTGTGTCCAGCTGGTTTCACTCTGAATGATGTCTTCAAAGTTCATCCATGTGTTCTCACATGGCAGAAATTCCTCTTTTCTAAGGTTAAATGATAGCACATTGTGTGTCTATACACCGGATGTGAGATTCCTTGATAAAATGATAGTTCTATTTTTATTTTTCGCTGTTTTCCATAACTCCATTACTTTCCATTCTCACTAACAGTGTGCAAGGTTTCCAATTTTCCGCATCCTCCCTGGCAATACTTCTTATCTTTTTGTAAATGGACATTCTCATGGATGTGATGCAATGTCTCACTGTGGTTTTGATTTGCATTTTCCTGATGACAAATGATATTGAGCATCTTCTCATCTACTTTAGGACATTTATGCATCTTATTCTGAGAAATGTCTCTTCAAGTCCTTTGTCCATCTTTTAATCAGTTCTTTGCCCCTTTATTTGTTTGTTTTTTATTGAATTGAGGAGTTTCTCATATAGTTTTGATATGAAGCCTCTATTGAATGTATGGTTTTCATATATTTGCTCATATCCCAGCGACAGTCTTTTCATTCTGTTGACTATTTCCTTTGCTGTGCAGAAGATTTTTTAATTTGATGCACTCCCATTTGCTAGTTTTTGCTTTCTTTGCCTGTGTTTTCGATGCCATATACAAGAAGTCATTACTAAGATCAATCATGGGGATTTTTCCCTAGGTTTTCTTCTGGGAGTTTTAGTTTCAGGTCCTTACATCTTTCACATGTTTTGAGTTGTGTTTTGGTGCATGATATAAGGGTCTGATTTCATTCTTTTGCATGTGGATATCTAATTACTTCTACTCTATTTGTGGAAGGGACTGTCCTTTATTGTGTATTCTAGGCACCTTTGTCAAAGATCTGTTGACTGTACTCTCATGCCCTGCTCTCAGTGGGAGATTGATTCCAGGACCTTCTGCAGATGCCAGATCTGAGGATGCTCAAGTCCCTTATATAAAATGGTGTAGTATTGGCATATCAGCAACTCATGGACTCCCACATACATTAAATCGTCTCTAGATTACACATAACACCTAATAAATGTAAATGCTACATAAATAATTATCATACCATATTGTTTAGGAAATAATAGCAGAAAAATCTATACATTAGTGTGGATGCAATTAAAAAATATTTTCAGTCTGAAGTTGGTTGAATCCAAAGACCTGTAACCTGTGAATACAATGGGCTGACTGTATAGGTGTATAGGTCTGGGTTTTCTATTTTATCCCATAGATTTATATGCCTATCATTACGCCAGTGATACACTGTTTCAACTACTGTAATTTTGATTTTATGAGTTAGAAAATGTGATGCCACTGGCTTTGTTGATCTTTCTTAGGTTCCTTCTGGCCTTTTGTGGTCTTTGGTCCTTTCATATGAATTTTAGCATTTTTCCCCATTTATGCTTTAAAAATTCTTATTGGTATTTAATAGGCATTGTACTGAATTTTCAAATGACCTGGGGCAATGTGGACTTTTTAATAATATTAAGACTTTCAATTCACAATAGCTAGATTGTGGAACCAAGCTAGATGCCCTTCCACAGATGAATGGATAAAGAAACTGGTATATATATACACAATGGAATATTACTCAGCTATAAAGAAGAATAATATTATGGCATTTGCAGATAAATGGATGAAATTGGAGAATATCATGCTAAGTGAAATAAGCCAATTCCAAAAAACTTAAAGGTTGAATGTTTTCCCTGATAAGTGGATGATGATATAAAATGGGGTTGGGTGTGAGGGGTGAGAGAAGAATGGAGGAACTTTAGATTACATAGAGGGAAATGAGAGAGAGGAGGGGTGGGGGTATGAAAAATGGTGGAATGAGACAGACATCATTACCCTATGCACATGTATGATTACACAAATGTTGTGAATCTACGTCATGCACAACCATAGAAATGATGAACCCCCATTTGTGTACAATGAATCAAAATGCAGTCTGTAAAAATAAAAAAATAATTAAAAAAAGACTTTCAATCAGTGAACATGGATGCTTTTTCTTTTATTTGTATCTTCTTCAATTTCTTTCATCAAGGTTTTATTATTTTCACATACTTGAAACAAACTTTCAAAAAACAACTAGGAATAAGTGGAAATTACCTCATCATAGTAAAGACTGCATATATACAGCCCACTACTAGCATCACACTCAGTGATTAAAAAACTGATTGCTTTTCCTTTAAGATCAGGGACAAAGCAAGGTTACCCACACTCATCACTTCCATTCAACACAGTGCTGGAAGTACTAGGCAGAAAGATTAAGAAAGAAAAAGAAGTAAAAGACATTCAAATTGGAAAAGAAGATATAAGTTTTATATCCCAGTTTGTAGATGATATTATCTGATACACAGAAAACTTAGAAAAAGAAGTCTGTAAAACACTTATTAGGAGTCATAAATTCAGGTAAGTTGCAGAATACAATATCAACTAGAAAAAAATAGCTATATCTCTGTACCCTAACAATAATCTATCTGAAAAAGAAATTAAGAATCTGATTTACCTAGCACCAAAAGAGTAAATATAATTGGAAATAATTGTTTATTACACATAAAACAGGTAGATTTTAAAATAGGGCCTTTGGAAGACGCGCATTCCTATCTGTGGGTTTCTCTGAGATATTTCATGACACCTGAGTCATTACTGTGGTTTGTCCAGGGCTTTACCTCCACAGGTAGTCCAAATCTATGGCTTTGTGCAAGGAAACAAGGCCAAAAGTCTGTCCTTCACCAAGCAATAAAATCTCTGTGTCTTCACCAGTACTTTTATAACTGAGTGAAAGTTAGAATTTTATATAAATCTCTTCTATCTTTTTTTTTTTTATCATCTGCTTGGGTTTCATGGTAGTTGAGGGTTTTGTTTTCATTTTTATTTCAGCTTATTTATTTAACTGAGGAGATTAGTAATTTCTGCTTTCATTCAATTTAATAGATCTGTCTATTATGTGAAGATGAAATTTGCAGTTAAAAATGAAAGTTGGTCACACAGAAGGCGGCAAATACGCTTTTGCCAAGTGAATATTAAATGTCTCTTTAAACAGATATCTTGAATATAATTAAAACCTATGAACAGCTATTTCAATTTTTAATAAGGAATTCAGGGGTGGATTATGAAGGTAAAATTTATTGTGCATGACAATTTTATAGATGAGGTAACCAAGCTTAGAAAATAAAGGAGCTCAACAAGGTTTCACAACTGGGACATGATAAACAAGAATTTGGACCTAGACCTAAGGCTTACCAGGGGTCACCCTGTATCTGTTTTGCTGGATAATCAGCTTCCATTGATTTAACTGTCATACAATTGAGAGTAAGAATAGGAAATAAAAGTCTAGTGTAAAGTGTTTTCATGTTCATTATTTCATTTGAACTTTTTAGAAACTTTGCAGGAAATGTGAGCAGCTGTTGTTGTCCCCAATTTAAGAAAAGATATCTTAGATCCAAATGAGTTATTTGACATCCCCAGACTACCTGCTCAGAATTGGCTGATGTAGGATTCAAATCATAGACTTAAATATCTAAATTAAAGTGCATAGTGACAAGAATTTGGTATGTAGGGTCAAGAGATCAGATTCAAGAGCTAGTCATTCATTCCACTTACTTAAAGTGTATCTTATACAAATTACTTAAATGATTAAATAATTCTGTGATTAGATTTCTTGCGACCTGTCAAATCATCATAAACATAGCATTCCTGCTGTTGGATTGTCTATTAGGTGAAACAATAAGTCTAAAATGCCTTTGAAGACTAAAAGACTAATTTGTAAATACTAAATGCTATATGTAAAAAAATTTAATATAATTATAAATAAACTAAATTAATTTTTATTATTTGTAGATCTGTTTTTGATGTGAAAGTGTTCTCATTTGCTAATGAAGACTATTAATTGCTAATTCTAGATACTCACAAAAAATACTCATTTAAGTATTTTGGCCAAATGTTAATCTGATTGGGATGACAAACATGAAAATTATAAATAGACAGCCTCTTTTATTTAGGAATATTTAACCTATTATTGTAGGAATGCATCTTAAACAAATTTCTAGATTCTGAAAATTAATACAGTTTATTTTCTAGTCTTTTTCTTCCATCCTTTCCAAGAATGTACATGTCATTCAAGGAAGAAGAATTACATATGAGTAGAATTGACATTTTTGAAAGAATAAGACACAGATTTTTAAAGGCCTTTCTACATTTGATATAGGCAATAATGCCCATTCATCAGAAATCGTCTTGAGGAAAGCAAAACAATACCTGTCTAAAGGAAATTTCTTCTTCAAATTACCTATTAAGCATGGATCTTTAGAAATATACTAAATGGGCTAAGGAATACAAATATTCTAATGCCTTCCATGCAATTTTTCCTACATTGAAGTTCACAATTAATTTTACAAAATAAGATGATTATATCTGTAACAGTTTGAAGCAATTAGAAAACAAAACCAGGGGATATATTATACCTTATTTACTTTTAACTGCACTTAGCAATGAAATACCTAGTTGGGAATGATCTTCCCTCTTCAGGTGGGGTGACCTTTTTACCAAAATGAAATGAATTAGGAGGGAGGGAGGGTATTTTAGTAAGGTTTTTTTTTTTTTTTTTTTTTTTGTGCTTCTGTGACTAAAAGATTTGACCAGAACAATTTTAGGGCAGAAAAAGTTTATTTTAGGGCTTACAGTTTCAGAGGTCTCAGTCCATAGAAGGCTGTCTCCATTCCTTGTGGTTCAAGGTGAGGCAGAACATCATGGTGGAAGAGGGTGGTAGAGGGAAGCAGTTTACGTCGTGATCAGGAAGTATATATACAGAGACACCACTCTCCAGATACAAAATATATACCCTATAGTCACACCTCCAATGAACCACTTTCTTCAGCCATACCCCACCTGCCTCCAGTTACCACTCAGTTAATCCCTATCAGGGGGTAAATTCACTGATTGGTTAAATCATTTCTCCTCTGCACCTTCTTGCATTGTCTCACATGTGTGCTTTTGGGGGACACCTTACATCCAAACTATAACATTCTGCTCCTGGTCCCCAAGAACTCACACTCATCTGAAAATGCAAAATACATTTAGTTTATTCCCAAGAGTCCCCATAGTCTTAACAGTTCCAAGATTGCTCAAAGTTAAAGTTCAAAGTTTTCTCTGAGGCTCAAGGCAATCTCCCATTGTGAGCTCCTGTAAAATTAAAGGCCATTTACAAAGATCCAATATATAAATGTACTTAGTAAACATTTCCATTTACAAAAATGTACACATAGAAATATGGGCTAGGACCAAAGCAAGACCTAAGTCCAGCTGGGCAAACAGGTCCTGAAGTTCTATGTCTGGTATCAGGAGCACATGCCATGCCCTCTGCCAAGGACGTGTGTAGCTCCAGCCCTTTGGCCTTGTTGATTGCAGCCCAAGTGGCCTTTCTGTTGGCTTGTCTGCTCAAATCCTGCAGCTTGCCTAGGATGATGTCCCTCCCACATTGCTGGCATTTCTTAATTTCAGGGATCTCCTCTACAGCTTCGGCTTCCTCCTCAAATCTCCATAGCTTGCCTTTTCAGGTGGTGCCCACAGTGACTCTGACCCTGCTGCACCTTGCCTAGCCTCCAAAGCCTTCCTTAGAAATCTTGGTGGAAGTCTCCATGACCCCTTAACTCCAACATCCTGAATTCCTGCAGAACCAGAACCATGTGGTTGATGCCAAGATCTGCTGCCATCTCCCAACTCCAGCAGTAGTCAAGCCTCCAGGGACCTTGTTGCAGTAGCCTCTGAGTGTCTGGGTACAAGAAAGGATTCCCCGCTGATCTCTTCTCAAGAGAAACTTTTACTCCTTTGAGCCTGAGGTTGGTGTGATCTTGCTAACTCCTGAGATGCCCTCAAGCCATCTTTCTTATTATTTCTAGGCAAAATTTTTAGCATTTCTTTAGTGGCAGTAATGTCTTTAACAACTGCAACTCCCTTAGCCCCAGTTTTACTCTCCCTCTTCAAGTCCAAGTTTTTAAAATTTTTCTGCTCTGCTTTCTGCCCCAGAACATCACCATAAACTTGGTTAAAAGCCACCAGCAATTCCCATGCCTCCTCCTGAATGCTATGCTGCCTAGACATTTCTTCTGTCAGATTAAGAAGTCCATAGCTCTTTAAAATTAGCTTCGTAGAAAGTCTCAGGACACAGGAAAAATTCAGACAACTTCTCAGCCAGAATATAAGTGGAAAGGCCTCTATAATACAGTCCTCCTTTTCTGAATCCTCTTGAGCCCTGTCTTCACTGACCACAGTCCCATTGGTATTCTGTTTTTCTGAGCTTCCACCAGAATTGGCCATTAATCTCCACTTAAAACAATGTAAAGCATTTCTAGCTTGCACTGCCACAAATCTCCAAATTCCTCCAACCAATTCCACAAAGTTCCAAAAACTTATGAACCTCATGGCCAGGATAGTCACAGCAACAACCCTACTTCTCAGTATCAATTTCTGTATTAGTCAGCTTTTTTGCTGCTGGAACCAAAGGACCCAACCAGAACAATTGTAGAGGAGGAAATGTTTATTTGGGGGTACATGATTTTAGAGGGCTCAATCCATAGACAGTAGTCTCCATTCTTGGGACTCATGGTGAAGCTGAACATCATAGTAGAAGAATGTGGCAGAAGGAAGCAGCTCACATGATGATCAGAAAGCAGAGAGAGTGATTTCACTCACCAGATAAAAATAAGAGACCCAGAATAGCCAAAGAAATCCGTAGGGAAAAAAAAAAAAATTGAAGCAGGAGGCATCACAATACCAGACCTTAAATATACTAGAGAGCCTCAGTAACAAAAACAGCATGGTATTGGCACCAAAACAGACATGTAGACCAATGGTACAGAATAGAAGACACAGAGACAAACCCACATAAATACAGTTATCTCATACTAGACAAAGGTGCCAGAAACATACTTTGGAAAAAAGATAACCTATTCAACAAATGGTGTTGGGAAAACTGAGAATCCATATGTAGCAATGAAATTAAATCCCTATTTCTTGCCTGAACAAAAATCAACTCATGTGGGCCAAAGACTTAGCACTAGAACAGAGACCCTGCACCTAATACAAGAAAAAGTAAGCCCAAATCTTCATCATGTCAGTTTAGAAACTGACTTAACACCACTCTTAAAGCACAAGAAGTAAAATCAATAATCAATAAGTGGGATGAAAACAAACTATAAAACTTCTTCACAGCAAAGGAAACAATCAATAATGTGAAGAGCGTGCCTACAGAATAGGAAAAAAACCTTTACCACCTGCACCTCAGATAGAGTATTAATTTCCAGGATAGATAAAGAACTCAAAAAACCTAACACCAAAAAACCAAATATTCCAATCAATAAATAGGCAAAGGAACTGAACAGACACTTCACAGAAGAAGAAATACAATCTATCAACAAATACATTTAAAAAATGTTCAACATGTCCAGCAATTAGAGAAATGCAAATCAAAACTATGCTGAGATTCCATCTCAATCCAGTTGTAAAGACAACCATCAAGAATACAAGTAAAAATAAATGTTGGTGAGGACGTGGGGGAAAAGGTACACTCACACATTGCTGGTGGGACTGCAAATTGGTGAATCACTTTGGAAAACAGTATGGAAGTTCCTCAGAAAATCTGGAATGGAACCACCATTTGATCCAGTTATCCTACTACCAAGTTCATATCAAAAGGACTTGAAATCAGCATACTACAGTGACACAGCCATATCAATGTTTACAGCAGCTCAATTCACAATAGCTAAGCTATGGAACAACCTAGGTGCTCTTCAACAGATGAATGGATAAGGAAACTGGTATATATCTACACAATGGAATAGTACTCAGAAGAATGAAGAATATTACTTAAAGAAGAATGAAATTATGTCACTTGCTGATAAATGGATGGAACTGGAGAGTATTATGCTAAGTGAAATAAACCAATCCCAGGAACCAAAGGCCACATGTTTTTTCTGATATATGGATGCTAATTCACAATAAGGGTGGGGGGGAATAGAGGTATTTTGGATTAGACAGGAGAGTGTATTGAGGGAAGGGGGCATGAGGGTAGGAATAATAGTAGAATGAATCAGACATTATTACCCTATGTGCATATATGATTACATGACCTGTGTAACTCTACATCATGTACAACCAAATAAATAAAAAGTTATACTCCATTTACATATGATGTGTCAAACTGCATTCTACTATCATTTGAAACTAATTATGATAAATTTAAAAAAATCCCAAACCACACCCCTAATGCCCCACATTCTACAGTTACCAGTCAGTTAATCTCATCAGAGGATTAATTCACTGATTGCTTAAGGCTCTCACGACCCAATCATTGCTTCTCTGAACTTTCTTGCATTGTCTTACACAGGAGTTTTCTGGGGACACTTCATATCCAAACCATAACAGAGGAGCTGCCATGGGAACAAACACTCAGGAAATATCAGTGACAGGGGCACTTTAAGCCTCATGATGCCCTGTGAATTAGACTTTAATGTCCCATTTTCAGTGAGAAAAAACATTCAAAGTATTAAGCAGAGTAAACATAACAAACAGAGTGGTGTTCAGACCAGTTCTGATTTTGAAGCCTGTCCTCTATTTACTGCACTGTAAAAAACTTCAATGTAACTGGGCTTTTGCCATAACACTCTTTCTCTTTCATTGGTCATGCTTCATAACTTGTGAACATTTGGGTGTCTCCTGCCTTCCTGGAAATCTCAAGTGTCAATGGACCAAGTTTCATGGCATGTAAAGTTATATGCAGCATCTAAAGCACAGAATCACTGATATGTGCAACTTCTCACTCAGAAGGAGAGCTGTTAAAGAAATCTTTTAGGTGGCAATAAAATAAAAGTGTTGGAGTAAGAAAGTGAAAACTACTTATTCCATTTCATATAATAAAATAACTCCTCTTAAACTCAACCAAGGTAGCAGTGTTATGAGATAGCACTGACACATTCAGTAGACTGGCAATCAAAGACCTGGGTTTCAGGTAGAATTTATCAAATATAAATCATGTGACCTTGGACAAGTAAATTAACCTCAACATTTTTGTCTATAAAATAAAAGTTCTTTTCTTCTTCTCACCTTACAAGGTTGACTTAAAGATAAAATGAGACAATGTATAAAATGTGTTTGCATTCCTATATCACAATATGAATTTAGAAGAAATAAGGTCAATTTGCCTTTTACCCACCAAAGTCTGCCTAGAAGGAGTACTATCAACTATTCTCAGTGTGGATTAATTTAAACTCTATGAATATATTTAATAACTGACATCCATGCTAAAGTTCTCTTCAACTGACTCTTCTATCTAAAATCAAAGAAATGTAGGTGTGCTTGGGGACATGTGGTATAGATCCTTAAAACCATCACCTTGACTAAATATGAGCACAGTGCTGGGAAAACTCATGAATAGAAGGCCAATGAGTTTTATAATCTTTTGCATGTGACTTTGGGCTAAACATTTAAGAACTTGGATATGCTTGATTTAATTATGTTTTCCCAAATAGTGGTCCATCCCTAAATATAACTGGTATTTATTACTGTGTTAGGATTTATTGGCTACTTCTTATTTTCCAGGCACTGTGCTAAGGGCTTTGTATATCATTTAATTTTAATGAAAACCTCAGACACAAAGTAATGTTAGCAACAAAGGCATAATTTGCCCAAGGTTGCACAACAAAATATACCCAAGATATATGCAAGACTATCAAAGTGGTTGATTTTTGCCATTCATTTATTTATTCATTGTGATTGATTAAAATTCTCTTTAGTAAGAAGACAGGTGTTTACATGGCATTTGGATCCATAGGAGGGATAACATCACCTCAGGAAGAATGTAGCTAGAGAACAGAAAATAGCTGAGGATGGAATCCCGGGATTTCCTAGAACTTGAGGTCTGATAAAGAGGAGGAGCCAGCAGGAGAAATGGAGGGAGACTGCTCCCCAAGAAGGAAGAAAGAAGCACATAAATGTGGTCTCAAAAGCCTACAAAATGAAATTACTTAACAGGAGGGAGTGGTTGGGTTTGTTAATCCCACTGACATATTGAATAAGGCAAGGACAGGAAATTGACCATTGACTTTGGAAAGATACAAGATGTTGCTGGTCATGGTAGCACATGCCTGTAATCCCAGCAGCATAGGAGGTTGAGGCAGGAGAATCAAGAGTTCAAAGACAGTCTCAATAATTTAGTGAAGCCCTAAGTAATTTAGGGAGATCCTGTCTCAAAATAAAATATAAAAAGGGTTGGAATGTTGCTCAGTGGTTAAGGACCCTTGGGTTCAACCTCTGGTACAAATAGAAGATGCTGGTGACCCTGATAAAACTTATTTTACTTAAAAACAGTTCAATTACAGTGGGGTTAAGAAGAAATAGAATGTGAGGTTAGAATGTGAGGTAGTGGAAGCAATAAATACAGAGAGTTCTTCAAAGAGTTTTGTGAACCTAGCAGATATTGAAATAACTAGAAAGAGTTAGGGGTCTTTTAAAACAAATGGGTGGCATTAAGGCATATTGTGCAAATCAGAATGATTCTCTGGAAGAAAAAAATGTTGCAGAAAAGTAAAGGAATAGTGCTCATCTCCAGAGCACCTGGGGGTGGGATGCCTTTGCCTGAAAGAAGGATGTGTGTCCCTTCTAATGGGGAGGTAGGTAGAGTGCACAGGTGCAGATGACAGGAAAAGCCAGCATCAGAGATGAGAAGACTGGGTTCTTCTTTTCCAATTCAATTTACTTTTACTGGAAAGGATCCTACAATGTTTTCAACTAAGAGTGAAATGGAGGAAAGTTCTCAAAAGGGTGAATCCTAAAGGACATGGAATAAGATTTTGGAGAGCTATGATAGGATTATTAGGTATTGCAGAGTGCCATTTTGAGACTTGTGGTCTGAATTGGTAGTCCCTCAGGGTGGTTGTGTGCTTTTTCTGGAGGGTCAGCCTCCCAGGGACAGGCAGAGAGCAAGTGCACAGTGGATTTCCACCAGGTTTGGGTGTCACCAGCCAACAACGACAGTGAGGCAGAACTGAAGAGCATTTAAAAGAGAGATTCCATTTCTGAATGTGAAATATAATCAGGAACATAGTGGAGATGTGAGAGGGTGATGAAGAAAGAATGAAAGGAAGGAAGAAAGGAAGGAAGGAAGGAAGGAAGGAAGGAAGGGAGGGAGGGAGGGAGGGAGGGAGGGAGGAACGAAGGAGAAAGAAATAAAGGAAGAAAGAAAGAAGGAAGGAAAAATGAAGGAAGAAAGCAAAAAAAAAAAAAAAAAAAATAAGAAGCTTTCCTGATAGAGGAAAGGAATGGAGGTCTGGACGAAGTTAAGGAAATTACTTTGTGTGGTATAAAAGAGAGAGAAAATTTAAATAATAGGAAATTTCCAAAATGACCTGTTATTAGGGAGGACATATATTCACAAGACTGGGTATTTTAGATAGAGCAGAGCAGAGAAGTCAAAGAACTGAGAGGACATGGTGATGGACAAATGAAAATGCTGGTACCATTATCGGTGATCACAGGAGATGTGAAGTCAGCCTGCACATGGAGGGAGGGATGGGACCAATGCTGCTTCATCAGAATATGCATAGGAGAAGAAGAGGTAGAAAAAGAATGGAGGAGTTGAATCTGAACACCATCGTGATGACAGGGAGGACCCCCTCCTTCTTCAAACAGAAGAAAAAGAGCTGCCATGTGGGTCGGCTTCAGGGGTACAGGTGTGCTAGGGAAGAGTCTGACTTCATCAAGTCAGAATATGTAGGAAGTTTAGATGGTGAAGATGGAGATTTTAATCACTGAATTGGAAAGTTTAGTGACATTGTGGAAAAGTATAGGAAGGAAATGAGAAGATGTTTGAAGTAAGAGAAACAAAGGCAGTACAGCAAAGGAAGTTCAAAACCAAATGCTTGTGCCTGGGCTGCTGATCAAGCAAGCAGTGTCCTGAAGGTAGGGTACATTTGTCTGAGTGATAAATCCCAGTAGTACCCTTGGGAAGTATAGGAAGGAGAGGAGAAGAGCCTGTTATGGCTTAGATATTGCCTTCACAGAGAGCCTAGTTCTGGCAATAGCTAAACATTTACATGGAGATGAGGGCTGTAGTGGTCCAAAGCAATGGACCAAGTGCCATGTTGACACAGAAGCAGAAGCAAAGCAGTAACCACAGCAGACTAATAAAGCATGTACTCAATAAACATCTGGTAACAGAACAAGTGCTGTTTGATTAGTAGGCTTTCCAGGCTTCATGATCCATTGAATGCCCCCAATCCCAGGTCAGGTTCTTCTTTCCATTTCCACATCATATTGGAGAAAGTAGTAAAACACACAAACAACAAAACTGCAAAAGTAAAAAAGCTATTGTTTAACACCATTTCTTACATACCTATGTACGACTTTGAAGAAACAAGGTAGAGAGAACTACCGTCAGTTTTTAAAGGTAGAAACAGCATAACCCCTTCATGGTCTCTGAGTTCATGAGTGACACAGTTCATGACACCAAGTTGGTACGGGCACAGGCAAGAATCAAAACCTTATTCAATTTATCAATCACTTACATTCTAGAGTATTCCTCCTATTCAAAAGCACAGGTTTGCTTCATTTTGTGTGTCTCATGCTCTTATATTTATGGTTGGCTTGGAAAAAAATCAATGTATTTACTTTATAGTTCTACTTCCTGAACATCCATACTCAATTATATATTTGACATCACTTTATGTGAGCATGTGAATACTTTTAGTGCATATATTCATATAATTTTAGTACTATTTGTTAAATATATATTGCTATTTCTATGAATAAATTTCATTAAAATAAGCCATAATAATTTAGTGTATAAGATTTTAATGTCCCATTATTAATAAAACATCATGCATGTGCTAGCATATCGTTCTGAAATTTTTACATCTCACTAATACCTTAATTTAAGCAACATTTACTAATAAAATATGTAAAAACACATTTGAATTATTAAAAGATAGGATTCATCTTATTAGGAGGAACTTTTAAATTTTAAATTCTATGAGTAAATAAATCATTCCTCCATTAAAATATTAAATAATATTTGCTCTTGAAAAAATTGAACAGACATGGGTTGGGGACCAGGCCCCATCTGTGAAAACATATTTCACCAATTACTTAATGGATTAGAATAAATAGGATAATGTAGGCCAAATTTTCTGGAATGATCACATTTCATTTGTGATACTTGAATGTTCTGTTCCAATGACTAAACGCCTTCAAGTCTTCACAAGTTTTTATC
Source organism: Sciurus vulgaris (assembly GCF_902686455.1). Classification (NCBI taxonomy): domain Eukaryota; kingdom Metazoa; phylum Chordata; class Mammalia; order Rodentia; family Sciuridae; genus Sciurus; species Sciurus vulgaris. The sequence continues at coordinate 191,619,408 of NC_136461.1, forward strand.
TGGTCAATTACTTTGCTTTACAAAGGAGTCTAATTAAGAGCGGGTAAGGGGCTTACCCAGACTTGCTAGAAAACAAGAGGACTGCATAGCACTTGGGGAAAGCTTTCTGGGAAGAGCTGGTGAGCAGTTACCTGGCTAAGTAGGAAAGTGAAGTTGGAAATAGATTTATGGTTTAGATTGGGAAGGGAGAGAAGATTAGGGAACTGTCAATTTTCATGATGTTGAAAAAAACAATTTAAATGAAATTAGGTGGGATGCAACAGGGAGTTGTGTTTGGAGAGAGAATTCAAAGAATTCAATAATTTATTTATGCCAGTCACCTGGATTCCCACTCTCATGAGATATAATTCTGAAGAATTATGTCACAAGAATTATGTCTTATGAGAGTGAGAATCCAGGTGACTGGCATAAATCACTGCAGACAATTGGGTACATTATTTCAAAGCCCTGGGCTTTTGAACTCATCTAAATCTGGCTTTACTACTTACTCTGCCGTTTACTGAGTCACCTTGGACAAGTTAAGATAGGAAAGTTCTTTATATAATTGTATTTGATTTAGTTTTCTCTTCATTAACTTGTTTCCAATAGAATCTGGGCTTTGAAGAGTACTATTCTGGCTGAATATTGTAACTAGTCCTATGAATCAAAATGTATGAGTAAATGTTTAGGAAAAACTGTGAGCAATTGCAAAAAGAAAAATTACTGTGACAGTAAAAACAGAGAGGTGTCTGCATCTTTACCTGATCATGTTTTTCAATACATTCTGTAAATCTTTTAGGTCAGATAAGTTTGAGAATGTGCTTGATAAGAAAGCTGTATTTCAATATAACTTGAAGATTTAATGCCAAGAATCATGAAAATGGAAAGGGTCTTCAGAAAAAAAGTATATTTTACCAGGCTCACTGGTTTTTAGATGCCTCTGAAATATTTAATTTGGTCCCCAAATGGCATGATGATTATTTAAGAAAGGCAAGAAAAGGGATTTATCTTTTTGATATGGATTTGAAGGGTGAACAATTTATTGTGTCATCTTCCCAAAATGATTTCAGCATGAACAGAATGAGGCTGTGGTTGGCATCCCTGGGCACAGGATGAATTAATGTCACACGCTCTTTATAGGAGGATATTAGAAACCAGCATGGAATCACAAACTCCTCACACACCTCAGACTTGGATCTGATCCCACCTGTGTGACCTGGCCTGTGCCACTTAGCCCTGGTCCTTCTCTCTAACGTGGATAATAATACCCAGTAACGTGCAGATCCTTTTCCCTTTCATTTCTTAGCACCCACAGAAAATTGTGATATTTGCCTTGCACACTTATAAAATATATATATATATATATACACGTATATATATATATGAGATCAGAGGAAACTAGCTTAGGGCTCCAAACTTCATTAAATTGTCTAGCCTTCTTGAGGAGATCAAAATCTCAGTATGATTATAACTTAGGGACCACATCATGTATTGTGCAGACATGGACACTTTTGAAAGTGAGATTGAACATATTAAAAACAACACTAGGATACTGGACATACCAAGACAATGCTCAAACTGACCATAAACTCTAGATTCCACAATGCCTGATGAAATAATAACACAAAAGTGGTAGCTACTGTTATTTGCAGGAAATCTAAGTGTGGAGAACCGCTTGGATCCCTAGGGAAGCAGTTGCCTCCAGATGATGGATAAGTGTCTCAGGACTGATGCCATCATTTTTCTAGCCATCCAACTATCAGATCAAACGGAAACAAATAACCCAACTACAATTCCAGGAATCCTCAGTCGTCATTTCTGGTGTCATGGACTTACATGGTTTCACTTTCAATCTTTTCCCTTTCCCTTGGCTTCTGAGATATCGTCATGATTGAGTAACAATCTTTCTAAGGCTGTTGTTTCTTTTCCTCTCTTTGTTCCACCCTACGTGATTCATTCCCACTCTGCCAAGCTAGGTCTCTCTTCATCTCCACACTCTTGCTTAAATATATGCATCCAAGCTTCCAACCCATCATTCAAGCCCTGCATTCTGAAAGTGAGCTCATAATATCCAATGCTTTGTCACACCGGTCAGCTTTTCCCTAACCTGTGATTCATTTTTTTTTGAGTGTTTTTTGTTATGTGTTGTTTTTGGATGTATATGACAGTAGAGTGTATTTTGACATATAATACATACATGCAGTACAACCCATTTCAATTAGGATCCCATTCATGTGGTTGTACATGATGTGGATTTTCATGGGTTGTGTACTTATATATGAACATAGGAAAGTTATATACCATTCATTCTCCCATTTTTTCTATTCCCCTACCCATTCACTTCCCTTCATTCCCCTTTGTCTAATCCAATGAGCTTCTATTCTTCCCTCCTCTCCCTCCATTGTTATGGGTTAGCATCCACATATCAGAGAGGATATTTGGCCTTTGTTTTGGGGGGACTAGCCTATTTCACTTAGTATGACATTCTTCAGTTTCATCCATTTACTAGCAAATGCTATAATTTTATTCTTCCTTATGGCTGAGTAATATCCCATTCTGTATATATACCACATTTTCTTTATCCATTCATCTGTCGAAGGATACCTCCATAGCTTGGCTATTGTGAATTGAGCTGCTGTAAACATTGATGTGTCTGCTTCACTGTAGCATGTTGATTTCAAGTCCTTTGGATTTAAAGAAAGGAGTGGGATAACTCTAGGTCAAAAGCAGTCATGAAATTCATTTGGAAAAATGGGAGGTTCAGAATAGCTGAAACAATCCTTAGCAAGAAAAGTGATGCAGGAGGCATCACAATACCAGACCCTAAATTATACTGCAAAACTATAGGAAAAAAAAAAAAAAACAGCATGGTATTGGCACACAAACAGACATGAGGACCAATGGAACAGATGGAACAGAATGGAAGTCACAGAGACATACCCACATAAATGCAGTTATCTCATACCAGACAAAGGTGTCATAAACATACATTGGAGTAAAGATAGCCTCTTCAACAAATGGTGCTGGGAAAACTGAAAATCCATATGTAGCAAAATGAAATTAAACCCCTATCCTTCACCCTGCACAGAACTCAACTCAAAATGGATCAAGGACTTAAGAATTAGATCAAAGACCCTGCACCTAATAGAAGAAAAAGTAGGCCCAACTTTCCATCACGTTGGCTTAGGAACAGACTTCCTCAATAAGACTCCTAAAGTGCAGGAAGTAAAATACAAAATCAATAAACGGGATGGTATCAAACTAAACAACTTCTTCCCAACAAAGGAAATAATCAAGGCCACGAAGAGAGAGCCTATAGAATGGGAGAAAATCTTTACCACCTGCACCTCAGATAGAGCATTAATATACTGAATATACGAAGAACTCAAAAAACTTAGCACTAAGAAAAAAGAAATAAACAAATTAACCCAATCATAAATGGACAAAAGAACTAAACAGACACTCCTCCAAAGAAGAAATATAAAAAAAATCAACAAATGTGAAAAACTGTTCAACATCTCTGAAAATTAGAGAAATGCAAATTAAAACTACACTGAGATTCCATCTCATTCCAGTTGGAATGGCAAGTATCAAGAATACAAGTGACAATACATGTTGCCAAGGATGTGGGGAAAAAGGTTCACTCATGTATTGCTGGTGGGACTGCAAATTGACATAAGCACAATGGAAAGCAGGATGGAGAGTCCTTAGAAAGTTGGGAATGGAATTGTCATTGACCTGACCTGCACTTCTAACTTGTATGTGGCACCACTGAGTTAGTTACCCAATTGCTCACCTGGAAGTATCCTAGGTGCCTCTCTCTCTCTCCTATAATTTTCCATTCAGACTCAAACGTAGCCCATTGACTTGTCCTTCAACACAGCTTTCATGTGGTCATTTCCTGTATATTTCTGCTGCTTGAAATTTTCCTATCATCATCATTCACTGCTTTTACCGAAAATAGTGCTATTTACCGATCTTTAAACTGACTACTAGTTCCAGTACATTTCACACTGCCTGCACACTTATCTTTATTGCTTTAACATGCAGATATAATCATGTTATTTCCATGCTCAAACTCCAAAATCCTTCAAAGACATCTGTTAAAGGATAAAATCAGAATGTTTCTCACCATGTAGAACTACCTCAGGGTCAGGACACTAAGTGCCAAGCCTGATTTTGCTCAATTCCTTTCTACATTACACTAATCAGATATTTTTCCTGTACACTATCAAATCTCAGCCCCTACCTCTCATTTTGGTTATGTTCTTGTTACCCTGGTCAGTGCCACATGTATTTGACTAACTTTGCTCAGATGTGTCTGAATATGCCTCAGCTTATTCTCATGTCACATATTTTTTTCTTCTTCCCTGAAGCCTCTCTGACATCAAAGCATAGGGCTCTCTATGTGGGCAGTCTGAAAGTGTGGGACATTCACATGCATGGAACCACCTTGATGTGTGAGGAATAGCAGCCTGAGCCAACAGCTCAGAGACATCTTATAAATATCCACTATAGATTAAGGGGAATGAGCACCTGCTACCTGTACCACTGGCCAAACCAACAATTCATATTCATCTTTCTCTCTTTTTCCTTTTTTATTCCCTCTTCCCATCATTCTTGATCCATGTGATTACTTCCCAAATAAATTATTTTCATGTAAGCCTTAACTGAAGCTCTGTTTTCAAAGAAAGGTGAAAGATCATAATCCCTAGTGATGGGATTTGAGAACTGGACTACAGATTATATCAGAAAAGAATAAAATTTGGTTGGGTACAGTTGTGGTCATCTGTTATCCCAGTGACTCTGGAGGCTGAGGCAGGAGGATTACAGTTCAAGGCCAGCCTCAGCAATTTAGCAAGGTCCTGAGATACTTAGCAAGACCCTGTCTCAAAATAAAAAATGAATGGATTCACTTTCCTCTTTACTTATGGAAATAAACTTTGGCTTGCAGTATCAGTTATTAAGGATGTCACATGTGTGAGTTATATGGTAGGGCAAATCATTTGATTGACATAGGACCCTCTCATTCATAAGAATTTCTTTCCATATCATACTCTATTGGATACTTCTGTGTATCTGGATCTTGTGAACATTAAGGGGTTAGAAATAAGAGACATGTGAGCCAGAGTCAGAGGATAGAAAATGAACTCTGCCAAAGTACTGCCACAGTAATGAATATTTGAACATTGATACATTACATTGATGATACCTTTAAAAGGGCTGCTACCATAATAGACCTATACAGGGGTATTCCTAAATAAGAATGGTGGGTCAAATTCTCTCCAGTGGGCACAGCCATGAACAAAACTTATGGTTTTTTCATTTTGTATATAAGGTAAATGCCATGAAGTAAAGGAGGGTATGGATTTATGACTATTGGAAAAACAGCTTGTCTAGTTGATTAGGAATTGGCAAGATTAGAAAAAAGGCAAAAAGGAAGTCTGCCTAGGATACATATGAATGGATGCATAGTAGTAGGCACAATCCATGAAGACAGCAGGACACAGAGAAGAGAAACTCAATAATAACTGGAGAGAAGACTTTTCCTATGGATTTCACTCAGCTTCACTTTCTGACAGTTCAATTTTGGCATGGTGAGCCTATAACTAAAATGGCCATGGTAGCAGAGAAAGTCTATATGCATGAACTCGATAGCATAGGATACCTCTTTCCAAGGCCAATTCAGGTACCATTGTGTCTAAATATCCAATCTGTCAGCTTCCAAGATTGAAGACCTTGGAATGGTACCTTCTTTCAGTGAAGCCTGTCAGTCACTTGATGGCTGGTTGATTATATTAAAACTCTTCTGCCATGGAGAAAGAAATGATTTGTCCTTGCTAGAATTGTCACAGAGAAAGATATGGGTTTTACTTTTCTGCCTTCAGTGCCGCAACCAACAAAATTTGAAGGCTTATAGAATACCTCAAATATCATAATCATAGGATCTACTTGGATAATTATATATCCCTTATTAAGAAGTCACTGGTGAAACACACATTATCACCCCACATACATATATCACTGCATGACCAATGTGATCCTACAACATGTACAAATCAGAAAAATGAGAAATTACACTCCATTTATGTATGATTTATCATAATGTATAAATGCATTCTACTGTCATGTACAGCTAAGTATAAAAAATATAAAAATGTTTTTAAAAATTAAAAAAGAAGTCACTGACCCAATAGAATAAAAGCCTTACTAAAAACTCAAGTAATAGTCCAGTTCAGGAATATTTCCTGCAAGATCATAGCAGCATTTTCAGAATAGTATATATTTACCAAACTCATAATCAAAAGATGGTGCTGGTTTTTCAATGGGTGCAATACATGATCCTGGAGCTCACTTGCAAAATTTATGCTTAATCTCTATTGAATTTGAGGTTCTATTTTCCTGAGGGGTTTTCCACTAAAGGAAAAAGGGGAGAATTTCATTATATTTGAAGCTAGGATTACCATTTAGTCACTCTGGATTATTTGTGCTAGTGAACAACAACCAACAAGATGATTACTAATATAGGTGATTAATCATGGCTTACTTTAGGAGCTGGGCTGCTGCTGTATAAAAGAAGTAAGTTAAGGTATGTTTGACAACCAGGGAGTTTACTTGGACACATTTTTTCTCATTCTATACCCAGTGAAAATGATCGTTATGCAAATAGAACACCATCACCTGAAAAGGGCATGGTCCAAAGCATTTAAGATTAAAAGTCTAGGTCATCTCACTAGGCAAGCAATGAGATAACCAGTTAATAACCTAGATCAGCCAAAGTACTGACTAATGGTAAGGAAAACATGGAGAGGATTGTGTATCTGTTTGCCTGGGCTGCTAAAACAAAATACCATAGACCAGGTAGTTTAAAATACAGAAATTTATATATGACACTGTTTTGAAGAATGGGAAGTCCAAGATCAAGTAGCTGGATGGCAAATTCATTCTCTGGCAAGGGTCTGCTTCCTGACTTTTAGATGACTATTTTCTCACTGCCTGTTCACATGGGCTTTCCTTGGTGCATGAGTGAAGAGAGAGAGAAAGATTATTTTTAGTTTAGATTATTTTTATTTTAATTTAGTAAAAAACTAATCCTACCAGATCTTGGTCTTACCTTTATTCCCTTTTTCAACCTTAATTCCGTAAAATTACATAGAAGAATATGGTTTTAACACAAGCTTTAGTGCACCAAACATAGTAATATATAGGGTAGGAGTGAGAGAAAGAATGTGAATTATTTGCCTCAGGATTAACTACAGCAGCAGGGACTGGGGATAGTTTCACTGGCCCACTTTATTAACTGGCCTGTACTTTGAAGGGGATATTGTGTTTGATTGAACAGCCTGAGAGGCACACGTTGGATGGGATTCTCTGACTCTTGTGCACAGCTTTAAATCTTCTTGGATCAGTTGGGAGGCCCATTTCATAAGCCTCCAGTAATGACCCTCGGACTGGAGCAACAGTTGACTGTATCAGGGGCCAAGTTCATAATGCAACCTTGTAGGAGCTTATCTTCCAGTCCTGTTTCATTTCCCCCTGTCTATCACTTCTGCTACCTGGGGTCACTTTTAAAGAAAATATCTTCACTCAAGAATTTGTTTCAGATATTCTTTGGGGGAAACCCTTGGTCAGACACCACTCTAACATTTCTAAAATAATTATAGCACTTAGCAAAGGGACCAACAGATGCACCCAATTAAAATGTGTGTAATGAATATTGATCTCTGAAAATGGATCCACAGCTCTGTCTGAATCTTTTTCCGGGGATTTTCCTCTGTTCCAAACCATCTCCATCAGATTTATTACCTGTAAAACTCCTGTTCAATTTCAACTCCACTGTATGAAGCTCCTGTATTATATAAACAATGCAATTTCATCACTAGTTTGATTTCTGGGAATCCTGGGAGAGTACATTTCCCAATTACAATTGCACATGGCTAAGGTGACACGGTTAAGTTCTAGCCAGAAAAATGTGGGCAAAGGTGACATAAACAACATGAAACTCAAGTAATAAACTCTCTACATCTAAGTAGGAAGTGAGAGACTCAAAGATGGCAAAATTACAAGTTGAAAGTAGCTGGCTCCTGGTTCACCACTTGGAAGAGAGTTACTAGAAATATCACCAAACCACCTTTAACTTCACTTGAGTGAACAACTTCTTTGTGTTATGCCACTGAGATATCAGGTTTTATTTCTGCTTCACTGTGGACTAGCATCCATAACTAATACTAATGTATCCCAGAGAGGGGGCATTTCTCTATGTTCTGACTGAAATCTAGATGACTGAAATCTAGATGTGTTTATTAAATCAATAAATATTTAATTCTAATTATTTTACTTCCATCTCTTTCACTGTAACCTCTTTGAACTCTCTGATGCTGGTACTACCTTATGTACTTACTGATTTGATGGATGGTTGGGAAAAGGCACAAAGATTTATTCTGTATGATTTTAGGAAACAAGCATTTATAGACAATTGATCTATGTAAATGCTTTGGTAGGCAGAGTTATTTGGTTGATCTGGAATTTAAAGATCAACTGTCCAACATGGTTAACTCACTGGTGATGTAATTAAAGTCAAGGTAAGTCAAAAGACTTGCCCAAAGCATGTTAGTGACAGAATTCCAAGTGAAATTGAATCTTCTCTCTCCCATATCAGTACTTTATTACATCAAAATCAAAGAGACTGATAGCCAGCACATCAAATATGTATGAGATCTCAATTCAAATCCTGACACTAGTTATATGTCTTTAAGTTAATTAATATGGCTCAGGGAATCAAGTAGCCTAGCTCATTTATAAAAACAGAATAAAATATTTTCATCACAGATTTTCATGAAATATAAGGAGACAATTTATATCAACACTGAGTTTAACGAGTTTAACACAAGTTTACAATTGTTATTATTACATCTATTATAATATTAATAATTAAAAGAATTTTTAAGTTCAATTCTATTATATAAATTTTGCTGTATGGCAGTAAGTGAGATTCAGCTTCATTACAGGTCAAAGACCCAAACAACTGAATTTTAAGTTAACTGTGTAATGCCATACTTTCTTTGAAACTGAGAACTTTCTGTGAAGACAATTTTTAAAAAAATTCAACTCCAATTAATTGCAAACAGTGAATAGAAAAGGATGGGAAAGAAGCTAATTTAGGAGCAGAGGAGACTGTGAAAGCTGGAAAGTCCCAACACACTGTTCTGCTCCTTAGATTCCTAGTTCCCATAGTAACCTGGAGTAATGTTTTTCATTCATGATTCCCCTGAAAATGAGTAATTTATTAAATGTAATGCTATAGGGTATTGACAAAATCATTATCAAAAAGTTGCTTTTTGCCTTTGGGATAAAGTTTGTGCTTAATTTGGGTCCATAATCAATCAGAGATTTTCCAAATGAATTTCATAACTGCTTTTTCTAGTTTTGTGAAGAAAGTCCTTGGAATTTTGATGGGTATTGAATTGAATCTGTATAGTGCTTTTGGTACCATGGACATTTTAACCCAGAATAACCAAAGCAATCTGTAGTGAGAAAAGCAAAGCAGGAAGTATCACAGTATTGTACTTCAAATTATACTATAGAGCTATCATAACAAAAACAGCATGGTACTGGCACCAATACAGGCATGAAGACCAATGGAATAGAATAGAAGACACGGACAAACCTACATAAATGCAGTTATCTCATCCTAGACAAGGTGCCCAAAACATACATTGGATAAAAGATAGCCACTTCAACAAATGGGACTGAGAAAACTAGAAATCCATATGTAGAAGGAAATTTAACATTTATCTCTGACCCTGCACAAATGTCAACTCAAAGTGGATCAAAGACCTAAGAATTAGACAGAAACCCTGAAACTTCTAGAAGAAACATCCAACACATTGGCTTGGGAACTGGCTTCCTTAACAATACTCCTAAAGTACAAGAAGTAAAATCAAAAATCAATAAGCAGAAAGGTGTCAAATTAAAATGCTTCTGCACAGCAAAAGAAACAAGAGCATGAAGAAAGAGCCTACCAAATGGGAGAAAATCTCTGCCACCTACTCCTCAGATAGGGTATTCATATCCAAAATATACAAAAAACTTTAAAAACTTAGCATGAATAAAGAAAGAAAATAAGTAAATAACTCAACCAATAAATGGGCAAAGGAACTGAACAAGCACTCACAGAAGAAGAAATACAAATGGTTGAAAAATATATGAAAAAATGTTCAACATTTCTAACAGTTAGAGGAAATGCAAATTAAAACTACACTGAGATTCCATCTCACTCCAATCAGAATGGCAATTATCAAGAATACAGATAACAATAAATACTTGTGAGAATGTGAGGGAAAAGGTACACTCATACTTACTCTAATGGGACTGCAAATTAGTACAATCAGTCTGGAAAGCACTATAGAGATATCTCAAAAAACTAAGAATAGAACCACCTTCTGACCCAGCTATCTCACTCCTCAGTATATATCCAAAAGATTTAAAATCAACACACTACAATGGTGCAGCCACACCAAGGTTTATAGCAGCACAATTCACAATAGTCAAACCTGGGTGCATGTCAACAGATAAATGGATAAAGAAAAAATATATATATATATATTATTTATTATTTTTAACATATATAGTATACATAAAAGTGATATATTACATATAGTGGAGTATTACTCTGCCATAAAGAAGGATGACATTATGGCATTTGTGGTAACTGGGGACTATCATTGCTAAGTCAAATAAGCCAGTACTCCCAAAACTCAAAGGGCAAATGTTTTCTCTGATATGTGGAAGCTAATGCAAGATAAGAGGAGGGATTAAAAACTAAAAGAAAAATCAGTGGACTAAAAAATGGGGATTGAAGGAAAGTGGAAGAGGTGGAATAAAGAAAGAACAGTGGAATGAATCTGATCTAATTTTCTTATGTAGAAATATGAATATAACACAGTGAATCTTACCATCATGTTTATCCATGGGACATTAATTAAGAGGTATAAGAGCAGAAAGAACAGTAGAGTAGAGGGAAAGGAGCAGCAGGAGGGGAGGAGGAAGAAAAGGTGGAGTACTAGGGACTGAATTAGAATAAATTATATTCCTAGTTTTTATAATTTTGTTAAAATGAATCCTAATGTAATGCATTACTAAAAAGAACCAATAAAGAGAAAAAAAAAGAGAAATAAATAAATAAATAAATAAGAGATTTGCATTTGGTCCGACAGATACTCCTAGAGGATAGCAGTAGCCATAGATGATAGCCAGTGAGATGATCACTCTAGGTACTGGGTCCCTAGAGCTTCTTGGGAACCTGGTGAGTATTCTTGAGGTTCAGTAATCTGAGTGTTTGTGTGTTTGTGATAAACTATATTCCAATACAACTAGATAACAAATCCTGGCTATGCATTTTAATCTTTATTATCTTGTAAAGTTAATTAAAACTTCCAACCCTCGGTCCTGCCATGTCAAATATGGGTAATGATCCTTCCACCCTCAATGAATTATTATGGTGCTTGAGAATACATGAATGTGTATGTAATCTAGCACAATACCTGGCACATAGAGGGTATTCAATGACAATTCCTTCCTTCCTTCCTTCCTTCCTTCCTTCCTTCCTTCCTTCCTTCCTTCCTTCCTTCCTTCCTTCAATTAGCAAATCAATTTAGCAAATTCTTTGAGTACTAACTTGGAATTCTTGAAGACAAGCACACGACTGTAATTTTCTCTTCAGTGACTTTCATACCCTATCATATGCTTCCATCTACATTCACCCATGAAATTCACCTTCGAGATTTATTTCCACAAAATCAAACTAGCAGAGACAGGTGAAGGAGGGAAGAAGTAACCACTGACCCAGAACCTTCTATACAAATCACCTTCCCTCAGGGACAGATTTTGTGGTTACTTAGAATAGGGCCTATAGAAGTGACAGATTCATCTGGAACAGCATGAATGGGTTCTGTGTTTTATTTCTGGAACAGCATGAATGGGTTCTGTTTTTCATTTCCTATTCCATTCCTTTGGGAGTCTAGGCAAATCACTTTGGGTCTGTTCATCTGTAGATAAAGAATTATATTCATTTTAAGAAGATAGTACGTTGGCTCTTGATAGTTATGAAGCCATTTAACAATTTATTCAGAAATGTAGCAACGAAACTCAACTCTTTTTTTAATAAAATATTTTTTAGAGCAGTTTTAGGTGTACAGAAAAATAAGTAGAAAATTCAGAGCTTCCACATACCCTCTGCTCTCCCCATATGCCTACCCTCCTCCACTACCAATATCCCCTACCATAGGGCTACATTTGGTATAATGGATGAACCTACATTCACACATCATTATCACCCAAAGTCCCATCATTAACATTGGTGGCTGTTGTGTACAATTTCAGTTTAGACGAATGTGTAAGGACATATATTCATCATTATAGTATACTGAGGATAAAAATCCTGTTTTCTACTTATTCATCCCTCACTCTCCCCCAACCCCTGACAACCACTGATCTTTGTATTGTTTCCATAGTTTTGCCTTTGAGAGAACTTCATAGAGTTGAAAATCAGATCCTGACAGTTTTTCAGACTGTCTTTCACTGAGTAATAAGAATCCTTTTTTTTTTTTTTTTTTTTTTTGCGTGTGGACATCCAGAGTTTTCCAGCACTATTTGTTGAAAAGGCTATCTTTACTTCATTGTATCATCTTTGAAATTTTGTCAGAGATCCCTAAGTTTATTTATGTGGGTCATTTTCCAAACCGTCTACTTTGATCCATTGATGTATTTGTTCTTTCACCAGTCCACGTTATGATAATCAGAGTAGCTTTTTAGTAAATCTTGAAATCTGGCAATGTCCCCAGACTTTGTTTTTTAGTGTTCCATTAGTCTTTCCAGGTCTTTTGATTTTCCTTATACACTTTAGTTTTGTAGATATCTGCAAAATAGTTTTCTGGAGTCTAGATTAGGATTGAATAGAATCAATCAATGGAGTCTTCCTATCTATGGATATGGAATATCTTTCCATTTGTTTTGTTCTATTTTTACTTTTTTCATCAGAGTTTAGTAATTTTATTCATACAGTTCTTGTATGCATATTGTTAGATTTATGCATAAGTGCTTTATTCCAACTGGTGAATTTGGACTCTAAAGGAGATTTTGTATTTTCAATATTAAATGTCACTTCATCATTGCTGATACAGGAAATTTATTGATTAGCCTTGTAATAATTACCTATTATATTCTGTGATATTTTGTTGATGCTTCCAGATTTTTTACATTGATGATCACTCATCTGGAAACAAGAACATTTACTTCTTCCTTCCTATCAGTACATCTTTTATTTCTCTTGTTGCATTACGTAGGAATTACTTCCAGTGTGATATTTGAAAAGACTGGAGAGGGAGGACATCCTATTTCTGAGTTTAGCAAGAAAATGTGCAGCATATCAGTACTAAGGATGATATTTGTGGAAGTAATTTTTAAAAGATATTCTATTCTTGGTCACTTGAGGAATATCACCTCTATTCCTAATTTACTGAAAGACTTTTTTTAAAAAAATAAAATATCATGAATGAGCATTGGACTTTGTCAAATGTTTTCCCTGCATCTATTAAAATGATCATGTGATTTTTATTCTTTAGATTCTTGGTGTGATGGCTTACATCAACTTATCTTTTAATGTTGAAACATCCTGTCATACCTGAGATAAATACAACTTTAAATGAATCTTTTTATACATTGTTGGATTCATTTTACTAATATTTTGCCGAGGATTTCATGTGTTCATGCTCCTGAGATAATATCTTTGTGTTTGTTTGAGTATTAAGCTAATGTTACTCTCACAAAGTGAGTGCTTCTATTTTCTGAGAGAGATTGCAGAAAATTAGTACAACTTTTTGCTTAAATGTTTGATAGAATTCACCAGTGAAATAATATGACCAAAGTGTTTTATGATTTGAAAGTTTATTATTTATTCAATTTATTTTATAGATATAGATCTATTCATATTGTTTATTTCTTCTCTCATTTTAGTTTTGGCAGATGGAATCTTTCTTGGAATTAGTCCATTTCATCTAGTTACAAATTTGTGTGAGTGATCTATATGTCCCCTTTGTCCCCTTTGATATTAGTAATTTTTATCCACTCTTTTTTTCTTAATTTGGCTGACCAGAGGTTCTTTGATTTTATTGATCTTTTCAGACAGCTTTTAGTTTTGTTGATTTTCTCTGATTTCTTATTTTCTGATTTAATTAATTTTCTGATTTAATTTTCTATTGATTTCTGATTTGATTAATTTTTGCTCAACTTATTTCTATTTCTTTCTTTGGGTTACTCTGAATTTAATCTAGTACTCCTTTTCTTGACTTCTGAGGAGAAAGCTTGGATTATTGATTTTAGGTCTTTTTTGTTTTCTGAAATATGCATTCAATTAGATACATTTTCCTCTAACAAAGCTTCCCACAAACTTTGATGAGTTATATTTTCATTTAATTTAAAATATAATTAACATTTTTCTTGAGATTTCTTCTTTGACCTGTATGTTATTAAGAAGTCTACTGTTCATTCTCCAAGTATTTTCAAGCTATTTTTCTGTTCTTAATTTCTAGTTTAATTCCATTGTAGTCTGAGAGCAGACATTGAATGATTTCTATTCTAAACTTTATTTTTGTTATTCCTTCTTAAAATTTCCATTTCTCCACTTTCATTGTACATATATTCTTAAATGTTTTCTAGTTTATCCATTAGGGCACTTAGTATATTAAGCATAGTTTAAAAAATTTCTAATCTGATAATTCCAATATCTCTGCCATATGTGAATCTAGTTCTAATACTTTAACTCTCTATTCAAGTGTGATTTTTGCCTTTTAGTATACCTTGTAATTTTTTTTCTTGATAGTAGGCCTCAATTTATTGTATAAAATAAATTATTCTAAATAGTCCTTTACTCATATGGCTGTAAAATGTAGGGGATGGTGAAGAATTTTATAGTTTTATGAATTAGATTTCAGTATTTTAATGAGCTTGTGCCACTGGACTGTGGACTTCACCTGTGTTTATTAAAGCCTCTGACAACGCTGCCCATTGGGTATGACAGAATATCCACTCTGGACTAGAAATGGAATTTTTCTTCTCCCAGATCAGTTGGGCTCTGATAAAATGTTAGCAGATTAGGCTCTGTTGAACAGTTTCTCCTGACAGCAGACTCCGGTAAGAACAAAATGCTTTCTTCTATTTTTTATACCCTATCCCTTATTCTGGTTTAGCTTCCACATATCAAAGAAAACACTCAAACTTTGGATTGAAGGGGAGGGAGGAAGGATGGCATAAGGAAAGAACATTGGAATGAATCTGACCTAATTTTCTTATGTACATATATGACTACACCACAGTGAATTTCACCATCATGTATGTACAAAAAATTAAAAATATCTAGATATGTGTGTGTGTGTGTGTGTGTGTGTGTGTGTGTGTAGCAGAAAGACCATTAGATGGAAAGAACCAGCCAGAGGGAAAAGGGGAAGTACTGAGGACTGAATTAGAACAAATTACATTGCATGCCTTTATAATTTTGTCAAAATAAATCCTAATGTTATGTATAATTAAAAAGAACCAACCAAAGAACAAAATGCTCTGATATATATCAAAATACAGACATTCTCTCTTATGAAGTCAGCATATTGTGAAATATTTGAAAACTTTCTCCCCTCCCCCTGCTAGAAGTAAGTAAGGATTTTCCCCCAATATTCAGAAGGAAGTGAAAATTCCCAATGTGTGAGTACTGTCCCATGACACTAGAGTTTTTGACCTTCAGATTTGTTGCATTGCCAATCCATCAATATGTCAATTATGACTGCATGGGTTCCTGGAGAAGTTTCTGTGGTTCTCTCATCTCCCTGTCTGTCCCTCCATTTTCAGGGACAATGATCTGCCCAGTAACCTCCCTTATCATAGGTATCTAAAAGAAGTGGTTTCCAGTTTGTTCAGCTTTTAACTTGTCAGGATTAAGTAGAGACCTCCAGGCTTCTTCCATGCTGAAGTAGAAGCAAGCAAACCTTAGCTTTTTCTGTTGTCTCTGTTAAAGTTAATAATAGTAACAAACCTTGAACACATATTACATGCCAGAGAGTGCACTAATCCTCACAGACACCTTATGATACAGGTATAGGATCATTCCACCTTTCACAACCCAGGAAACCAAGACCTTTCACAATTGAGGAAACTTAGACACCAAAAGGTTAAGTAACATATTCACGGCTATATTGATAGAGATTGGTAGAGTCAGTATCCAAACCCAGGGAATGTGACTCTAGAGACTTTGGGCTTAACCATTATATTCTATTGCTGAGTTTGGACAAGAAAATATAGTGCATTCTTTTGTAGAATTTTTGTTGTTTATTTCCAGTAAAGTCTTCTTCTGGTTTTCAGAGAGTAAAAGTTTCCAAATATTTCACAATATGCTGGCTTCATAAAAAGTAAACATTTCTGTCATTTTATAGTTATCTTTCCTCTGCAGGGTTTATTTTTAATCTATATAAATCCCACAGAGGAAATAACTTCTACGTGAGACATGAGAACTCCAAGGGGTGCACAGGACAATACATTGAAATACTAGACCATCTATTTTATTTCATTCTTTTAAAAATGCTGTATTGTTAATGTCTCCTAATAAATAAGGAATTATTATTACAATAGTTCATCAAAGTAATTTGCAAATTCATAACATACATATTTGAAGATGAATAAAATGTTTTCATTGATAAAGATGAATATTCAAACAATATCACAGCTTTATGATGATAGAATTTGGGTAACTACCTTTCATTCATTGCTTTCTTACAAGGAATCAATTTACATTTTCACTGGGTGATTTAAGTTGCCTTCTAAAAACTTACTAGTTTTTTGTTAAATATCAAAGTTAACAATTCTCCCAAAAGATACACCAGAATACAAATTTTTTAGGTTTTCTAGGGTAGTGCTATGATTTGAGTATATGTCCCAATGTTGATTTGTTGGAACCTTAATTTCTCAGTGCAGCACCCTAGGAGGTGTGATCTAGTGGGGAATGTTTCATCATGGTAGTAGAGTCCTCTACTACCACAATGAATGGATTATTGTTTTTCCTATGTGAGTGAGACCTAAGATCCGGTGGGACTGGTTTAGTTATAGAGGCAGTGTGAAGTTATAAAGTAGGCATGCTTCATGCTCTTTTTCTTCCACATACTCCTACTTCCCTTCTGCTTTCTACTGAGATGAAGCAGCACCAGTTCCTCACCAAATGTGGCAACTCCATCTTGAACCTCCAAGTCTCCACAACCATGAACGGAATAAATCTCTTTTCTTTATAAATTACTCAGTGTTGGGCATTCTGTTATAGCAACAGAAAATGGACTAAGACACGTAGAATAAAATGCATAATGAATTCTCAAAGGATATTGTTAGAAGGAAGGAACAAAGGATGGGCAAAGGAATGATATAAGAAATAGCTTTCTTTCTTGTCTTAGGTTTATTGCTCAGTCTCTTCTAACGAAAGGCCAATTAACAAGAGAAAATCAAACAAACTTTTTAAAAATAAGTTTTAACCAAAACTTGGGAACCTTAAGAAATGAAGACCCCAAAACAAGTAAACTCGTGTATTTTATGCTTGTCCATGTGAGAAGTGAACAGTCATGGAGAAATATGTGTCTGAAGGCCAAAGAGTATGATCTAATGGTAATAACCTAGAGGGATCCTAGCCAAGAACTTTTGTTCAGATTTTTCTGTGTCCCTGTGTCTTCCAAGAAACTGCTGTTCTTCTGTTTTGGGTATGGGAAAAATACCTCCAAAACAAGGGTTTTACAACCTGTTCAGGGAAGGAAGGTGACCTTCCTGCTTCTGCTCTTTTCTCAAATGCTATTGTGCCATATTTTGAAATAGCATGTTCTGAGCCTCACGAGAAGGAATTGGGGAGAAATAAAATGAAAGAGAAAAGGAAGGAAAGAAAAGAGGAAGGAAATAAGAAGCAATAAGAAGAGGGAGGGAGGGAAGGAAGGAAGAAGGAAAGAAAAGGAAACAAAGCAGAAAAGGCAGAAGGAAGGGAGAGAAAGCCGATGTCCTTTTACACAGTGTTTAATCCTGAAGGAATGACAAAGCACACAGATTTGCACACAGGGTCCTGAACTTTTTCCCAGAGCAAATAAGTTTTCTTGATAAGAAGCATAGGCTACCCTTGGTTCTAGTATATTGAGATTTTTGTTGTGAAGTGAACAAAATTGGGATTTGGGGGAGTTGGCAGGAGCAATTGCTTCCTTCTGAGATCTGGCACATCTGAGGCATTCAATACATACCTGTTTGGTTAATAAAAACACACCTCCTGTTTATTGTGTACTACGTTAAAGGTACTGTTCTGTTATTGTTGTTGCTACTGTTCTTGTATTGGGATTAGAGATTTAACCCAGAGGCAATTTACCACTGAACTACATCCCCAGCCACCCACCCTCTCTTGAAACTCTTGAGACAGGGTCTTACTAAGTTGTGATCCTCCTGTCTATGGGTATTGTTTTAAAAACTGCATGAAACCACTGTTGAGCCTCACAAAACTCCTATGAGACAGGTTCTGTTAGAAATCTCATTTTACAGATGAGAAAACAGGCCAGAGAGATTAAGAAATTTGCCCAATATCACACAGCTGGTAGCAGATGGAAGAGTCCAACATACTCTGCTCAAGACACCTTGCTCTCACCTTCAGGCTATTACACAGGAACTCCCAGTTCCTGCTCTTTCAAGTGTTTCAAATTTCTTTCCTATTTTATAGACACTTTTAATTTTCATTTCAGCAGAGAAACATAATACCAGAAAAGTGGGGTTGGGGATAGGGTGGGGTCATGCTGTGTGAAAATCCCAAGAATACTATAAAAAGATCAGTTAAGACCATAATAGCAAGCCCTTAATGAGGAATATCATCATAGTTTAATATATAGTTTATATAGTTTAATATATATATAGTATGAATATGAAGTATAAAATATAAAGTATAAATCAACACTTATACTTTCAGAAACTTCACAGGTAGTCAATATTTTCCCACTTCCTATCAAGAAAGAATTTTTGATGTAAAGGATTTATGCATAGTCACAGAGCTAAGGCATGACTTTGGACTGTCCAATACCCTGTCCTTTACCCTTCAAATGAATTTGTCTGACAGATACCTTTTGGCAATGGATAATTTAGGTAGAAAACTGTTTTCAAAACTATATTCATAACAAGTCTTTGCATTTGTTGAGAGCCAGACTACCAAGTAGTTTCTGCATCCAATTTTCCTTATTAATGTTTGAAACATTTGGTATTGAGGAGGCTGAACCCAGCTCTGCAAACTTGAATGCAGGGATTGACCAGTCCTGTCTCCCATGCCTCAGGGTATTCACTCCTCCTCTTACTGAGATTTGCTTTGGAAATTGCTGTCTTCTATGTTACTTTCTCTGGATAGAGTTATCTCTTTGCAGCACCTGCATCAGTATTCATACACTATGACTTTTTACAAACAACTGTACAAGTATCTAACAGCATTTTACTTACTCTTGAAGACAAGGACCTCATATATCTTGTGTCCTTCTATAGGACACAAATCCTGGTCCATAGCAGGACTCAGTAAATAGTTACTGAGTAATGTGTAACTAAAAATAACCTCAAAGGTGTCTAGATGCCTGAGGAGGTTGAGGTCTTGGTGGAAACCATCTCAGGAGGAGAGCAAAACTGAGCTCAGAGTTGTAAGCATCTCCTCTGGCCGCATCTGATCCCTGAAATGCAAATGGCTCAGCTCCTGATCACTGGACTGTTCGAAGCCATTAGTATTCCAGGAGGGGACAAAAGATTTCTAAAGTTACCCACATAGCTGACCTTTTGTACTTTGTTTGGAATTAAGCTCTGCCTGTATTTCCTGCACACTTCCTCTGTTCCCTACAGACATGAAAAGAAATTGCTTCCACTGAGCCATCTTGATGGGAGACCTTGACTGAAAGTGTCCTGAAGAAGAAATTATTCTTCACCCCTGGGGTCACTTGGTAGCTAAAACAGACTTCTCCTTTTTCTTTTAATCTGTTCTACTTCACTGACTCCTTTCTTGTGTGTTCTTAAAGGTATTGCCTTATTTACTTTGATGGTTTCTCAACTAATTGAATTCAGCAGTGAGTTCTTACTTCCTTGACTCTTTTGGATGTTTCTACTACCCCAAGGGGAAGGGTCCCCCTCAGACAGCTTGGCTTTGAGATACTTGCTTATCAAAACTACTTTAAAAGTTATTGTTTTTTATGGGGCAGTTAAAAGTTTGCACATTGGGCTCAAATACACAGAATAGAATGATATCAGCCTTGGCTTATAAACAGCGGTAGTCCTAATTTGGGGATAAGGGGATAATTTCTGAAAACAAAAGAGTGGATAAGTCTTGGGGCTCGATTTTTAGGACTATGTATATTGTGATCAAAGGGTTCTAATATGACTTTTTTAAGCCTAAGAAACTACCTATATTTGAAGAGAAGTGACACAAATCATAAAACTCAAAGTATGTTGACAGATTCCTGGAAAGAAGGAGCTCACTGCCTTAAGACCAAATCCTTCCTTTTGATATGGAGATGATTTGTTTTGACCCCAGAGTTATAGCAAATACTTTCCAGTTCATTAACATTTATGCCCTTGTTCACATGTGCATGCGCATGCACGCACACATATACACACACACACATTCCAAGCCCCACAGAAAAGGGACTGTCCCATTCTAATTTAGTGTTTGCCACCCTCCTCCTTCTATCCTATCCCCATTGACTCAAATCATTTGATGAAATACTCTCATAATCATTTTTCGCCAAGATAAAGAAATTTTTGGAAAAACTGTAAAATTCTCAGAGAAGACTTACTATCTTCCCTTCTGTGCACTTATCCAACAAGTCCCCAGGGCTCAGGATTTTCCCAGCTTCTATGTTTAGTATGCTGTGTAGTGAATCATTGTGTCCACCTGTAAGTGTCATAAACAGATGGTATAAATATGCTTGCATAATGTGACTCAAAACACATCTCCAGTTTTAGCCTGAGTTCAAACAATATTCACAGTTCCAAGAAACCTGTGGCTTGCAACTTCAGGGTCAGTGGGAGGAGAATACCGGAAAACTGAAGGGCCGTGTTCCTCGTAGCCTGTCCGTGTGGGCCATCCTGAAGAGCCCAGGAGGAGGTGGAGTGGGGACGAGTGACAGGAAAACCTGTTTTCCATGTGCTCTTGAAGTCAGTCATTTTAAAGAGGACCCCAATGGGAGTGGTGGCTCCACACATGCACTTCCCCCTTCCTGGAATGTTTTTCCCTCTTTCCACCCCCTCCCATTTTCCCCTGATTTTCTATTCTCATCCACTGGGTCTCAGCCTCGAAGTTCTTTGCTGTACCAGGTCTTCCCAGCCCACCGACCAGGGGAAAGTCCACCACGTAATGTGTCCATGACACACTGCTACACTTCCCCTTCCTTACTCCAGCCAGATTCCACTGTCACTGTGCCTTATGGTGTACTGTATGGTCATCTCACTCCAGTTTGATTGCACTGGGGCAGGGATTGTACCACCTCACTGGGCACAAGGCTTGGGACGTCATAAGCATTGTTGATGTGAAAGCCTAGCCCCAATAAAAAATAATTTAGAAAGCTAGACAGCACAGTTAAAATCTCAGAGAGAGGTTTAGTAAAGAATAATGAGGACTGACTTTTGAAGGAAAAAAAGAAAAGTAAAAGAAGCCATCCTTGCTTCTGGCAGGTTCATTGTACCTCTCTCTCACAAGGTCCAGATCACGTATTGTCCTGCCTGGGACAGGGAGTGACTTCTCCACCGTGATCTCATGGCTCATTCATAGCCTGGCTTCACCCAGGCTCCTCTTTCCATCCTTCTTACCAGGTCACTCGCTACTAGTCATGAGCTGAATCTCTGGTTCCTTCGCTGTATTCTGCTTTTCCTGGGATCTGGTCTGTCGCTTAGCACAGAGAAAGCTCTCATGTTGGCTAAAATGATGGACATGCTGGTGAGCAAAATAGAACACCTATTCATTTAACCAACATTCAATAAATATTTATTGAAAACCCAACTGTTTACAAGGCACTGCTTTTGGTGCTTAGAATACATCAATAAAATATTCCCCCTTCAAATAAATATTGTAGACGTTTTAACTTTTCCAAGAAATTGAGAAATGGTTTCCAGGTTTGTTTTGTAACTGTGGTTACCTAAGAAAATGAACATAGTTACCTGGTGCAAGTTGCTAAATACTCGGTATTGAACACACAAAGGGCATGATGAAGAGCCAAGCTTAGTAGTACCTCCTCAGTTGTGGATGGACCTAGTGCCCTGATGATGTGTATTCGATAAGGAAAACACAGATAGTGGCAAAGTGTGCAGTTTCTATGTTCAGGTGGAGTCAACATGAGCACGAATACCAGTGTGAGGACAATGGTTTCTCATGCTATTTCATTAAAGCATTCTCAAATGTCCTGAAAATGGAAATCTGGGCAGTCTTGAGTCAGTTCTTAAAATTGTAGTAAATTAAATTCTATTTTCTAAAAAGTGCTTAGACCTTTTTAAGAAATACACTCCCTCTTTATTATACTTAGTTTTACCTAAAACTAGATTTTGTGCATATTTTTTTTAAACTAGAATCATTAAAATGCACATGAACTTCAAGCTGTGCAATCTCTTTTCTAATGATGCTACTTCAGTGGGAGAGAGAGTAAGCAGCAAGATTTGTTCTGATTTTGTGGATGATATTGAGCCTAGAGTAATTAATGTCAAAGTCACTGGCAGGCTTTGTTCATAAGACAGTGAGCAAAAATTTAAGAAGCAAAACTAAAATGTTAATTGGAAAAACCAATAAACTTCTGAGGGAGAGAATTCTGTGCTTTCTATTTCCCTAACTTTGAGGTTGCCTTATTTGAATCCACAATATTAGACCCATATTTATTATTTTGTAGAAAGGCAGATACTGACTTCATTCTTCTGGCCTATGAAGAAGTCATGTATCAAATTATTTTCAGTTTATACTAACACAGTTTAATATTTCTTAAAAGGCTGTGAAGCACTACAGACTTCATAAACAGGTCATCTAATTCATCATAGAACTTTCCACCCTGCAGATGAACTATAGCAGCAAATACATGCAAGACAGGAGCTCTGTAATTCATCTAGTGATGGGGAAGGAATGCCCTGTGATAGGAGCTTGTTGGAATCACTTCTGCTGGGACTGATAGAGGGAAACAGAATGGGCAGTGTTTCTGCACGAGTCTGACTTTTTGGGTGAAAGCCTTAGGGATCTCTAATCTTGTTGAGCAACACCAACCACCTTTTGTTTCCAGAAAGACCAGTCCTCAGCAACACTGTTAAATAGAACAATGTCCATTTATGGTCCACCACCTCTTCCCAGCTCCATCAACTACAACAGGAAGGAACATGCTGAGCATTCAGTAGAGATTTGACTGGAATCAAATTCTGAAACCAAGTTTTGAGCTTGTCTCGGTCACTATCAGCAGTATGATGAAGGGGAGTCAATTAAACTCCTTGAGAAAATATCCTTGTCTGTACAATGCAGCCATGATACACTATTCACAGGTTTTCTGTGAAACATAGGTAGACTAGTGTACATCAAGAGCTCAGCCAGATAAGAAGCAATCTCTATACTTTTTGGGTAATATCATTGCCCATAAAGCTTGTGGTGGGGCAGGGCAGAAATTGGCAAGACCATTTCATGGTTGGCATCCCTTCCTCAAGCAATCATCTTACTCAAATGCCAACATTCCTCTCGCTTTTCTCCCAGCAACAACCAAATATAATATCTTGGTATCTTAGAGGAAAAATAAAAGCTATAACTGTCAGGACTGTGATAGAACTGTCATAAGTGAATCAAATCTGCAACATGAATTATGAAACAAGTCTGGATTCTGTTTGTTCTCTGACTGTTTGAACACTGGCCTTTTCTAGTAAGGAGAATAAATGAAAAGGGAGACTGGGCACCCTTTCCTGGAAAGTCAGCCTCTCTCATAGTCAAGTATGTGTGGCTTTTAAACCTGTTCAGTTTCTTGTGAAATCTGCAGGGACAAAACAACAAAAGTAGAACAGTATATGTGAAATGTTAGCATTTTGTAAAATCTATTTGAATGCTAAGCAGAAGAAACTGAACAAAGTGGAGAAGATATAAAAGAATTAATCATTCAAGCCTTGTTGGCATTGGGAAAGGCCAGTCATTTTTTTCACACCCCTTATCAAATCTCAGAAAATTCTGTTGATTCTTTCTTCAAACTGGATCCATAAAGTGACTAGCTGGCCATTTCTTACTGCCTTTCCTCTACCCACCTTTTTACGTCTCACCTGGATTCTTGTAGCGGCCTCCTATGTTCTCCCAGTTCTGACTGCCTCCCTAGTGTATCCTCACACAGAGTGACCCTCTTAAAATACATCACACAGCATCATTCTTCTGTTAAAATCCCTCAGTGGCTGCCATCTTACTCACTTGGTGATGCCAAGACCTTAGAATGCTCACTGAGGCCCTGCATTCCCCATTTCTCCTACCTCTCTAACATCACTTCCTATCCATCTTCCCCTGGCTCACACAGGGCACCTTCATCTTCCTCTTACTCAGTGGGCACTTCCTGTCTGAGGTCTTTACATTGGCTATTTACTCTGCTGGAAGAGGCTGCGATGGTCAGTGAGTTATCCCAGATACACGCCTGGGCTGTATTTCCACTTTCTTCAACACTTTGCTTAAAGATCTCTTTGTACTGAAGTTTTCATCATCTTGCTTACCCTGCTCTCTTTTGTCTGTTATTCTTATCACTGTAATATTCCATATAACTTATTTATTTTGCTTATGATTTATTGACCATTTTCTACCCATTCTCCATGTAAGTTCTAGGAATGCAAGTATTTTTGTCTATTTGCTTCACTTATGTATCCCATTTACCAGCTGAAAAATGAATGGTATCCCAGATCCAGATGTTTTGAGGGTGGTGATTTCGAGATAAATCTTAAAGAAAATCATGGGGCCTGGCCCAGAGCACTTTTTAAATGGGATAAAGGGAGGGCAGCACTAAAGAAAGAGAAATGATACAAGAAATTTAGTCAACAAAACTAAAACTCAGTTTCAAAGTTTGTAAGCACATTAATGCATTTACTATATTTTTCTCCCTCTGTACATTTTAAGAAAGTTGGAAAATATCCTGACTTTAAATTTTTTGTTATATTTAAAAAGTAGATAACATTTGGTGAAAGAGAACAATGATATTGTTTTGTGGGATTTTTTTTTATCTTGGTCATTAACAATTTCAGCAAAATGCAACATTGCATTCCATATTTATTTGTGAATCAACTTATTTAATGTCTACATATTCTGTAAGAGCTACAATTTCAGGCATGTTTTTGAGGGAATATATCATTTGAAATTGGAGGGATGGATTTATAACAGGCAGAAGCAGGACTGTTGTTGCTGTTTGTTTTGTTTTGTTTTTTAGCAGGGTACCTGACATTCTTGTCTCCTAGGTGCTTTTGTGCAGAGTGAGGCACTGCAGATCACACCTTGTAGGGAAGTACATTCCTTCTAGAAGGATTCATTGGTCAAAATGGTTATGTGCCAATATTTTAAGAGCTGGGAGGTAAAGACTATAAAGGCAGTTTAATTGTTAAATTTGTTTCATTTTTTTTCCCCACTTTTTAATCCTCCATTCCAAGAAACTGTTTTAACCTTTGTGTTCCTATGTATCTTCTTGTTCCCTTGTATCTTCTTGTGATGGCAGTAGGCTCTTGATAAATCACAAAGTCAATGGGCAGCCAGAAGTTATTTCTTACACATCCATAGGTTATTGTTTAGACTTCAGTTTAGCTTGTTATGTAGAAAGGCTTCAAGAACTGGCACAAATGGAA
Organism: Sciurus vulgaris; assembly: GCF_902686455.1. Lineage (NCBI taxonomy): Eukaryota > Metazoa > Chordata > Mammalia > Rodentia > Sciuridae > Sciurus > Sciurus vulgaris. The sequence continues at coordinate 191,645,271 of NC_136461.1, forward strand.
ATGGAATGAAATAGGGATTTTAGTTTATTTTATGTTTTTTTTTTTTGAAACCAGGGATAGAACCCAGGGGTGCTTAACCACTGAGCCACACATCCCCAGCTCCTTTTTTAATTTTTTATTTTGAGACAGGATCTCACTAAGTTGCTGAGGCTGATCTCAAATTTGCAATTCTTCTGCCTCAGTCTCTCAAGTTTCTGGGACTATAGGTATGTGTCACCATGCCCAACCAAAATAGAACGTTTTAATAAATTACTTTTAGAGCATCCCTGGTAACTGGGCAGATGATGTTAGCAGCTTACGCTACAACAGAACCTAAGCTGTGTGTCACTTCTGACAGGAATGGCTTCATTAAGCATCTTGAGATACTGGACACTGAATTTTAAGGCCCAGCCCTCATGGTAGAACCTCTCACCCCAACACACAGACACATGCACACACGCATTGTGACAGCATTCAGCCACCTGCCTTTGAAGGAAGTGGGTAGAGTGTCCTTCATTAAATGTTCAAATGACATGAGAGCACTCCTTTTCTCATAGAACACAGAAGAGGAGGTGTCATATTGAAGATTGGATACATTTTTTCACTTTTTACACAAATATGGAGGCCTCAGAACAAGTCTTCTGACCTACAAAGAAAGAATAATATGGATTTTCTTGCAACCAAGAACAAAATTTATACCTGCTACAATTGCTTCAAAAGAGAAACCGAATGCAGATATAGGATTTGTCAATTTAGAGTTTTCATGTGACTCTTATTTAAACCACAAGAGGACTAGAAATATAATAGTCATGGAATTCCCTCCATCAGGTTACAGGAAGCTGGGAATTTGCATAAAGTATCATAACAAAAAGATGCACTTTCTGTAAAGTATTTGTATAACACAATTTGTTTCTACGTAGTGCCGTGTTTCAAGGCTTGGTGTCCAGCTCCAATCTGCAGAGTTTATTCCTTCCGGAATGTTGAAATTGACTGCGAGGTCATGCATTTGATCTTTGCTTTCCAAAGCTAAATGGAGAGAAAGTGATACTGAAGTATCTGGCAATTCAATCCACTGAGTGGAAAATCTAAAATGTTCCACTCTTCAACATTTTCTTTCTGACTTAACCACAGAGATCATTTTTTAAAGTTTTAGCTGCTATTGCTTCTATTACATAATGTGTGGTATTACACTCTGCTAAGAATAAATAAGCACAGAGGAACACCAGCATCTCAAACCTGGATTCTGTACTCTGTGGGTTTGTGGGGAACACTCTCTGTGGTTCAGTCCTCTGGGCCACCCATCCCTGTGGCCTTAGGTCAGGAACTCCTTACCTGAAACAGTTCCTGGTGTTCATAGTATAAAGCAGGTCAAGCTTTAGGAAAAATTTCAGCTTCCATAAAATCAACAATATGGACACTGGGCACAAAGTGACTAACCATGAGTATTGACCACATCACAGTGTGGGATTTAAGAATTCCCTTTGGGAACCTCCAGATAACAATAAGAGAAAAGGCATGATGTGAATGGTTTCAGATATTTGCTGAAGATTTGTTACAAACCATAATACTTAGATTCCCTATCTGTATGCAATACTATGTCTTCAGATCAACTTTGAAAGCTTAAGTGATGGACATCATGGTTTGCAATCACTGCTCATTTCTACCTTCTCATCTTCCCTTCTTTCTGGATCATGACAATATCATCCTTGCCTGTATCATACCATGTCAACAGAACACCCTTGGATTCCTCATACTTTCCTGTGACCAAAGCTGTTGAACACTATTTAGAACTTACATCATATCATCTTCCCTCAGGACTTGATGTAGGTGAGTATTCCCTGCTTTTCTCCTTCCTTGACTTCGACAGTACCTGGTTCAACATCTCAATTCTCTTCATTTCAATCAAAGTTTTATTTGTAGACTATTGAATGATTCTTGTGAACTAATAGATATATCCTCATCTGTCCATTTATGAATCATTTCTAGAGTTGCTTGGCCTTGACATAGAGTTTTTGATTTGGGGAAAAATATATATATAGAAAAGTATTGCTGAAATATGGCTGCTACATTTGGTTTATCTCAGTGCAAATGCTAGCTCTGCCATTTGGTGGCTGGCTGTTCAGGATGGGGTCCTCAGAAAGCAGACTAAAATGTAGACTCATATGTAGAGTGTTGAGATAAACATCACTGGGAGCCAGGGAAGGCAGAAGGTTTGGACGAAAAAAGAAATTGGCTGTGCACAATCTCAACAACCTCATGGGGATGTCTGAAGTTGAGATGGGACTTCTGAGTTATCTGAAGCTGGGGGAAAGACTCTGTGCCTTTATTACCTTGCATCCATCCATCTTTGGCTACAGGTTTCCCTGGAAAGGTGGAATGACTTTGGGTAATATGTTCTCTTCCCTTAATGGGTTTGGGGGCTGAGGGCTGTCAGATGGCAGCACTGTCAACAATTAAGGGAACACATCCTGTTCCTAAGGGAATCCAGGAAGAACTTTGCAGCTTCCATTACCATAGCTCTATGTCTTTGGGAAATTAGTTTTTTTGGTGCCTCACTTTCACAGTTATAAAATAGGAATATTGACAGTATATACCACATGAGTTTGTTGCAGTTGCTCAAAACAATAACTGGCATAGAGTAAATGTCAAGAAAATAATCACTTTTTGTTTTATTTCATAGCCACACAAAATACCTGCAAAATAAGCTTTAGTATGGGGCTAAATTAAACAGATTGCCAAACTGCATTACCTTGGAGTCATCCTCAACTTACATTCAATGCATAAGTTCTATCCTTTCTTCTTCTTTTGTTCTTATTTTGGAACTGAGGATTGAACCCAGAGGCACTTTACCACGGGCTACATCCTCAGCCCTTTTTATATTTCATTTTGAGACAAGGTCTTGCTAGGTTGCTCAGGGCCTCACTAAGTTGCTGAGGCTGGTGTCGAACTTGCAATCCTCCTACCTCAGCCTCCTGAGTCATTGGGAGTACAGGCATGCACCACCATGCCCAGCTGATTCTTTCTTTTCATGGCCTCTGAAGTATTCTATGAATACTTCCATGGTGAAGATCCTTGTGTGTTCTTGACTCTAATATGTCATAACTTCTTGTCTTTCTTCCTTCCAAATAATTCTTTAAATAACTAGTAATCTTTTCATTGGTTCTTTTTAGTTATATAAAACAGCAGAATCCATTTTGACATAATTATAAAAGCTTGGAATGTATCTTGTTCTAATTCAGTTCCCAATATCTTTCCTTTCCCTTCCTTCCCCTCTCTCTTGCTCCCTTCCCTCTATTGTTCTTTCAGCCATTTACCCATAGTTATTTTTTAAAATTAATTCATTGTGGATGTACATGATGGTGAGATTAACCATGACATGTTCATATAACATAGGAAAGTTATGTCAGATTCATTATATTGTCTTTCTTTTCCCATATCCCGCCCTTCCCTTCATTGCCCTTTGTCTATGTCACTGAACTATTCTTCCTGACCCCTTCCTTATTGTGGTTTAGCATTCACATATCAGAGAAAACATTTGACCTTTGTTTTTTTTTGGGGGGGTTGGCTTATTTCACTTAGCATGATAGTCTCCAGATCCATCCATTTACCAGCAAATAGCCACTCTTCTTTATGGCTGAGTAATGTTTCATCGTGTATATATGCCAAAATTTCTTTATCTGTTCTTCTGTTGAAGGGCACCTAGGTTGGCTCCATAGCTTAGCTATTGTGAATTGTACTCTTGTAAATAATTGATGTGGTTGTGTCACTGTAGTATGCTCATTTGAAGTCCTTGGATGTATACTGAGGAGTGGAAAAACTGGGTCAAATGATGATTCCATTCCTAGTTTTTCAAGGAACCTCCATACTTCTTTCCAGATTATTTGCACCAATTTGCAGTCCCACCAACAATGTATGAGTGTATACTTTTCCCCACATCCTCACCAACAGTTATTGTTACTTGTACAAATTCAAACTTGATCATCATTTCCCTATTTAATGTCTCATTGTCATTAAGACAAAGTTAATATTCCTTAAGACTGTGTGTCTTGTCATTCCCTTATATGTAATTAATTCACTAGGAATAGTTAATTACTTTTAACCCTGTTTATCAGGCTCTTGCTCTGCTCTGGTACTTTAAGCAAGTGTTTTGTGAGTTCAACTTTTCTTCATAACTAAAACATCTTCTCTTCTATAAATATTTCTCTGACTCATTTCAAAGCATCAACACACTCAGACCATTATTTCTTTGCTTAGATACAAGTTACTGTCTCTCACTCCTCTGTTACCAGGCTCCTTTGTCAGAGCTTGAGGCTAAGTGTTAGACCGCGTAATATATAGTATCATAACATGGTACAGTGAGCTCTAGCACTGAGCAGTTCTGTCTAAATTTTATGTTGGCTATTGTCAGTGAAGCAGCCTTGGACTAATGGCAACCTTAATTTTTCATCTTACCCTACAAGGTCTGTCAGGAGTAAATGAGGGAATACATACAAAATATGCAAAGCATATGCTCCATATGTAGCAAGCAGGAGTATCATTGGGCTTATCATCCTCCATTCAGTATGAGCTCTTCAGAAGAAGGAGTCTTGTCTTATATACCTTTGCTTCTTGACAAGTAAGAGAATGTCTGGCACATTAAAAGAATAACTACTAGGTCTATGGCCAAAGAAAAGGTTGATACATATCATATATCTTATTGAAATTGTACAAGAATGTTAGGGACAATTTTGAAAAAAGTGAAATGTCAAGTACATAAGGTACTGAAACTCCAGGAATTATCACTACTCTAAAATAATAATGCTTTATAATCTAAGTGAAAGCGATTTCAAAGTTAACTAATATATTGTCATGTCTTCTCAGGCAGGCAAGCATTACTTATCCCTGACAAAAATAAAAATTGCAATAGTTTGTTATTGGTAATGTGGTGTTCATGCATCCAGTCACTCATCCATTCATCAGTTGTTTGCTGAGCATCGACTAAGTGCTTGAGCAATTCAGAAATGAATTAGTACAAATGTGACTCCTGCCCTCACAAAGACCACAGCCAAACCAAGGAGGAAAACTGTTGCAGCCATGAGCAGTGTGGTAAGATCTTTCCTGGGGAAATGCAAGATGGTTTAGTAACAGGTAGCTGTGGGCCTAACTAGTTGGAGAGAGGCCATGGAAGGAGAGTGTGGCAGCATAGTGGTTCAGCACAGTGTTCCCAAGAGCAGTCTGCAGTCTGTATTAAACCTTTATACTTTAAGCAAGTGTACCACGTCAGTTTAAGCAGATACCATAACCAATAAAGTAGTAACATCACCAGATTTCCATTTCACAAAGAACACTCTGACTTTCATGTAGATATTGGATCCAAAGACGGAAACTGAAGCCAGAATGATCATCTGGGAGGCCACCACCAGTCAGGTCAAGTAGGTCTTCAGTCTCTGAATCTGGATCCCCATTCAGTATTTGCTTGTCTTTCAAGGCATGGTTACTGGTTATTATGGTATTATGATCACAAGGAGTCAGTACCACAGGTGTTATGATAATAAGGACTACGACGGCATGCAAGGAAAAGAAACTTCAGGGCAAAGGAACCTATAGAAGTCATCTTATGCACTGCTCTTTCTTTTGGATGGAAGAACTTTGCCTCACAAAGATGACTGTCTCGCCTAAGTTCCACCCACTGAGTCCAGTCCATGTGCTTTGGATTACATATGCCCCAGAGAGAAGAGAAATAGGATTCATGCTCCCTAATTTCAAGGTCCTTTTAATCAAGGTAAAGAAAACAGATAACTCTATCTAGAGTGACTTGAAGTCACAGGTAAAGAATGAATATAAGGCTAATTGTGTTTCTACTATTATTCTAACTAAACATTCCCCAAGCTCTTATTGATTGATGAGAACTTCTTATGATTCCTTTGGGTCTAAACAAATTTATGTAAATTAATGGCCAGCAATAGGGGTTGACCAGTAAGACCACTGTTCTTATGTCTGAAGAAATTCCAAAGTTTTCTCCTCAGTTATATATATAGTTTGTAGGAACAGGGATAGGATAAGAATATATCCATATTCATGTTCCTTTGTGGGACCAAATCCCACTCAGATGATTGGTTGCTTGGTGTCACTTATCTACATCTTTATCATAGTAGACAATGCAATATGACAGATTTGAAAGAGTAAAGCCATGTAGTTGACTACTATGACAATATATTAGTTGTAGAATTAGCTATATTTTATATGAGGGACAAGTATTACTCTATCCCTCACCTATAATTCTGAGTTATTATGTGGAAAAGTACTCATGATTACCAATCATGTAATTTATAGAAATATTTAAAAATTTGATGAGTCTGGGAGGGATGGCAGCTGTCAGAGTATCACAATCTCTTTAGCTCTAATCATCTCAAACGGAAACCATATCTAAAGGTTCAATGTATTCCTTGGACACAAAGACATAGGGCAGAGCCAGTGTTGCATCACATTCCAGATCAGATTAAAGGTCTCTGGAGTTGTGGTTGTACACACCCTGTTATAAGAACCCACTTCTCCACTAAGGGCACATGGAGCTTCCTTCAAAGCTCCATCTCTGGAATATGTAGACCAAAAGATACACCACATGGCAACAGATGGTTATCAGTCACAAGAGTCAGAAAGGTCCTCATTCATTCATTTGTTGAGTACACACAATCTGCCAGCTATTGGGATAGGCATGGGGGTACCAATAGAAAGAAAACACCAACGTTCTGGCCAAGGAAATTCCAATTAATGGATGAAAGAGGCAAGCAGAATACTGGCAATACAGTATGATAATTATGGCATGTACAATTCTAGGTAATGAGATAAAGCAAGTAAGAAATGGTTGATGTTGTAATGATGACTCTGCAGATTACAGAGTCTGAGATAAATCTTACGAGACAAGAAGAAGTTAATTACCAAACAAGATAATGCCATGAAAAGAGAATTTTATTTCTGACCTAAGTCCTTTGGTTGGTGAATGGTGATCCTGACAATTGGCATGAGGCATACACGGAAGGAGCACAGCAGGCAGGTGACAGGCAAGATCATTTCTAAAGTGACTCTTTCTCAGCCTTATCTTACTGCATATATTTATTTCCATTACCCAGAATGTCTTGATTATGTTAGAATCTGGTTCAGAAGAACTATTGATAAATGTCTGTTGTTTTAGTTGAGCTGGACCTGCAATGAAAATTAAGCATTCACAGAAAGTAAGTTGAACTTTTAAAACCTATATGTCATCACATCTTAAAGAGTAAGACACTGATTTGGAAAACAGTACATTAATAATAATAACTGATATTAATTTAGCACTTAACAAGTAGCAAGCATTGAGTTAAGCTCTTCACCCGCATCAGGTCATTTAAGCCTCACAATAAATCCATGAGGTAAGTTTCATTATTCCTCCCATGCTACAGATAGGGAAATTGAGGCTTGGAAAGTTCAGTTACCCACTTTTAAGAGGATCGCCATAGTTCAATAAGAGGTCTTCCCATGTTGTGGAAAGAGCAGAGGATTGGAAAGCCATGAGTCTGGTTAGAAGTCCTAATTTTACTATGTATTAACCAGGCAGTAGTCACATCACCCTTTTCACCTATAAGGCAAAAGTTGAGGGATGGGTTATTATAGCAGTTGAGACTGGAGAAGCTGGACTTGAAGACATTTGTAGCCCTTTTGACAGTGCAGAGTGGACTGCACTGTCCACTGGTAACTCTGAGCACAAAGGGATATGGTCACTAATCTATACAATGTACTGAAAGGACGGACACATCACCACAAGGAAGACAATCACCCAATTGATGTGGCCACTGGTTTGATCCATGCATTCATTGAAGGTCCTCTCCCAGTGCTCTTGGCCATGGTTTTTCACTCAAATGAAGGAATTGCTTGAATTACTGCCATTTCCTTTATAAGAAAAGGGATGAGAGTGGTTTCTTTGGAGAAAGAAAACTATTGTTCCATAAACAAAGGTCTTCACTGAGACTGCACATTTTGAAACAATTCAGAAAAGGGCTTTTAAGGTTGTATTCTCTTGAATTTTGTCACTTCTTTTTTACCCTATCCTTATGTTCCAAAATATGGTAGAATTAAAGTCCTTCCAGGTACAGCTTTGAAAAGGAAAATCCATAGAAGGGCTGCAGATGGGAGTGAGGTTTTGAAATGTTAGCAGTTTTTAACTTTGGGCTTTTGCATTGGTCTTTGAACTTCTGTTTCATTTTGGCTTTAGGAAAGTTACTGGAGCTTTTTAATAGTTTATTTTCTTTGGAGATTGAAGAAAAAAAAGCAAAAGTGACCACTTTGCTCAATTAAAAGGGTGTGAAATTAGTTCTATTCATGAGGTTTAGAAGAAAATACATACACTTTGAAGGCAAAAACAATAGCTCTGCCACTTTTTAACTATGTGATTCTAGCTAATATTCCTGAACCTCCATTTTGCATCTGTAAAATGAGAATTAAAATCCTTAGTTTATAAGTTGGTCATGAAGTGTAAATGTAATCATATATGTAAAGTACTTACATGTAAGTTCTTAGTTCAGTGCCTGACTGAAGTTTAACACAAGGAAACGACATTCTTCAAAGATAGCAGACTAGTTTTCTGAATTGACACAAATAATACTCACAGCAAGGTATTCCCTGTGTTTTGAGAAAGACCATCTATAAAATATTTTTCCCATCTTGCATATTTAGTCTCCTTAGAGCAAATAAAAGTAATGATAGCAACAGATATGGTGTCAAAAAGCAAACAGAATGGAAAACAATGCAATATGTTTATGTGCTTGCAAGTTTCCATCAGAATTTATAAAACTGATGATCTGAATCCCTCTAGAAGAAAATCTGAATTCCAAATGGCTTTGTATGTTTTTTTTTTTTTTTTTGGTGAACTTTCATATCTGTTATCTATGATTGGTTGTGATTATTTGTGAAAAGCAGACATAGGGAGAAGATATATGAAACTGTGCTGGATTAATATGATAGTGCCTGAGGAATGAACAGTATATTAATATACTTCATACAAAAATGGCTAACCCAACTGAGCCCAGATATCAAACCTATCTGTATATATGAGGATGCAAATTTTCAGTGAAAAACTCTGGATGGATGCCAATATATTCTGGGAAAAGGAAATAGTATTATACAGATCCCTTCTCAGAGACCTTTGATGTCCAAAGGAAACCCTTCCTGAAATGGTGATTATTCTCTTCTTTGCCTCATCTTTGAGGATTGCCCCAGCTTGTTCATTTTGTATCCAAAGACCACCACAAAGTTCAGAGAGGATAGGAGGGGCCTTCCTTTTAAATTCTCGGTAAACCATTTGCATTTTCCAAAAGTTAGTTGACAATTACATGGTTTTGGGACTTCCAGTTATAATTGTATTGCAAAAATAATAAGAGAGGAAACAAGCAGAGTTATGTTAACAGGCCCCTGGTGGCTATCACAGACCTGTGGTTCGGCCTTTGAAGTCAGTTTCAGTAGATTTTCATGTGAAATAAGTGGAATAAAATATTCCTATTTCAGGTTTCAAAAGTGATATTGTTTAATGTACTGATGTAGTTTCTTGTAAATTTGTTTTAAGGAGTTTCTTTTTTCCCTCTGAATGACTACTTTTTGGAAATCAGAACTCCTCTATTAGGCAAAACAAAACAGTAGGTTAAGATTACATTTCTATTTCTATTTTATGTAATAAAATTAATTCAAGCACATGGTTTTTAAAAATAAACACTGAACACTAAAAGCATTCAAAGTAACAATATTCTTTTTCCAGTACCTCTCCCCAAAGGTATCCCTTTTAGCATCTAATTTTCTCTATATCCAAAAAAAAGCAAAAATAAACAAAAATAAAATTGTTGTATAGATTCACCTATATGTATATTGCTTGTTTTACACAAAGACATATATAACATACTGCCTAGTACTTTGATTTTTCACATAATATATCTTGGAGACTTTTCAATATTATTACGTATGGATCTCTTATTTTTTTTTTTGACATTGCATACCATTCTGCATTCTGTCCATTTGGGTGGACAATAATGTACATAAACTGCGGTGTGTGTTCATCTATCTAATGAACTGAATATTCTTTGCATGGAATTAATAAGTCAAAATGTAACTACCTTGTAAATTTTGAGAGATGTATTAAGTTTGAAGAACATGAGTGAGCTTATTTTTAGTAAGTTTTATGTTGTCTCTGTATCCTCCTGTACTTTGGTTGATGTAATGGTACTCATGAAAGTCAACAGAATGATGAAATTAAGAATAGAAATCTGGAATACAATGAAGGTGTCCCTCTAGTCAGGGTCCCAACAGGAAATGGAAGCTTACTCAAATTAAAATCATTTAAGGAAAAGGACCTGATAAAGATGCAGGTAGACTCTGGGCATGCTGCAACCACGGGAACTAGGAGATAGTGGCTGGGTTTTTACCATCCAAAGGCTAAACTGGAGAGAGGAAGGGTCATGTAGAGAAACTCACTGTGAGAGGAGTAGTGTCCTGAGATTGAGGGTCTGGACTTGCTGAGGCTCCCCTTTCTCAGTGTCCCAGGGCCTCCCACTGGCTAAAACCAACAGAAACCAGAGGACACGCTCTTTGCTGGGCTTCATATTGGTCAACTTCACAAAGCAAAAATCAGAGTTTAAGGGATGTAAAGAATAGACCTGAGGGGGCAGAAAGTTCAAATGATCCTAGCACAGAGATGATTTCTAGCATTGATATGAAGAATGACCCATCCCGAATTAGCATGGGAACCAACCTTTATATATGCCTGGGAGCAAAGGAAATTTATTTTAGTAAAATGTTGTCTTGTCCTTTGTCTAATTATCCTATTTGGTAAGCCATCTGAGGAGGAAGACTGTGTTCTAACTCATTCATCACACTTTTAGTGGAACCCTGAAGGATGCCAGACACACAGGAAGTATTTAATCCATAATTATTGAATATATGCATGTATAAATAAATGCAGCTCAGAACAAATGTTTCTTATTTCTGAAATTGGTATTTTATATTGCTATCTAAGCCAATTTATTTATCATTAATGGATTATTTAGTGTTGGCAGTATAACAACGGTCAAGGGAAATTTCCCTCTGGAGAATGGCTGTCTCCAGTGCCTCCTGATATCTCAGGCCTATAACAAAAGTGGCCTTGGCTGATCTTCTAGATGGTGCTGCTTTAGGGTAAGTACTGGCATATGGATTTTATCCCCATAGAGAACATAAGTAGTAAAAGACATTCCAGGTATACAATTTGCTTTCTGGGCTATGTGAAGGTTCTATTCCTGCTTTCTCTCCAAGACATGTGAACCCTAACAGGATAATTCTAAGCATCTGCACATTCTGTGATTGTTTTGGTGGAGCCTTCTCTTCTTTTGTCACATAAACCTAGGTCATTATTTCTGCAAGTTTTCTTTATACCTGGCTGATATTCATTCTAAGAAACTAATGATCACATTTAATTGCATTTTTTTTTTCATGAAAGAATGGATTAAATAGAAAATTTTGTTATATGGCTGACTGAGGTACATGGACCCTGTCTTTTTCATCAACTTATTCACTAACCAATCTGACATATAATAGAGGTTCAATAAATAGAAGGTGAATTTATGCAGGACTTCAACGTTCTTCTACCCTTTTCTAGGATGCACCACCCTTGACTTTGGAGATACAGCAAGAAAGTTAATTCTCACTTTGCTGCTGTTGAACAGAAATCATGGAAATCAGCATGGTAAGATAGAATGAACTTGATTTTTGATATGAAACTGACCTGAGCTCAAATCACAGCTTTGCCATTTTTAACCTGATAACCTTGAGCATTATTCAACTTCTCTGAGGTTTCTGGGCAAATGTAATAGGATTACACACACAGTAAATTCTCTGACACTTGATAAAATATTAGCTTTCCTTTCTGTATTATTTTTCCCTTAAGGATATAAAAAAACTGTGCTCTGGTTAGAGTCAAAGTATGGGCCAGTAGATTTAAATGGAATATTTAAAGAACTTATTGTAATTTTAGAAAAAGGACAGGACATAATGGGAATCATTCTTTAAGCTTTCTTATCTATGAGGTGTAGAAACCAAACCTTATGGGTACACAGATTATTCTCTCAAAAAAAAAGAAATCCTGAACAAAACACAACAACTTAGGTGCATTCACTCCCCTCTTTCCTGCATAAGCCAGCATTTGAACTTGTTTCAGGAATACATTTGATCCAACACATGTTGGTGTCTAAGTAGTCATGTGACACCTGTGAAGCTTCATCTCTTTGTGAAATAATGTCTTTTAGAACAATAGTCCACATTTTATTCATGAGCTGACCTGTCCCCAATATTTACTTAACCCTTTAACCTTTACCCCAACTCCAGGGGATGGTAGAATCAGTTTTCCAAACTCATCAGAGTCTGCTTGGTCCCACCAGCCCCTCTAGTGCCTCTTCCTTCCTCTCTCTTTCTTGGCTTCCCTCATATTTCATATTTCTCTTCTTCGAGCACTTTGCTATTTTACATGACGTCCTTACTACTATTTATTATACAGAGAAGGATGATATCAATGTTTAAATATATGGTAGTAAACATCTTACCAATAGCATTAAATGACATCATCAAATTCTGTCCAACAGGACCAAGGTCCATTCCAGAGCGTGTGTGCCCCTACTCACACTTGGCAGCCCCATCTCTTGCCATACTTTCTCTTGGGCTTTCTCTGCAGCCATGCAAAACTTCTTTGGTAGTGCACTAATTCCTTCCTTTTAATTCTGGAACACGTTCTTCCCTCTGCTTTTGTCTCTCGTGTACCAGCTCCCTGTCACACGCACATCTCTAGGGTCAATTCACTTCTGCTCACCCTGCAGTGCTGAACTGGAAAGAGCTGCTCCTCCAGAGCCCTTCCTAGCCCTGTGTCCCTCAGTCCACCAGGTCATTGCAGCATACTGCCCTTCATCTGGGTCATTCTTCCCTTAATTTGATAGTAATGCTGTGCATTTAGCTCTCTGACTCACCCCACCAGCCTGCAAGACCTAAGGGGCTAGGGACTACATCTGTCTGATTTCTTGTCACATATTGGGGTCTGGCATAGTGCAAGATCCATCTAAGATACTCAATAAATAACTGTGAATGAAAATTTTGAGCTGAAGACAAAGATATTTGGTGCAAAGTTATATTAATTTCCTCTTGCTATTAAAACAAACCACTTAATCATTTAAAACAATATACTAGCTCATAGTTTGGGAGTGCAGAACCCCCCACATGAGCTATAATCAAGGAGGTGGTGATACAGTGTACACTCTGGGGACTCTGGAAGGGATTCAGTTTCCTTGCCTTTTCCAACTTGTAGAAACCTTGGCCTGTGACCCATTTCTCCACCTTCAAAGTCAGCAATTCAAGCTGATTCCTTCTCATGCTGCCTCTCTGCCTCTCTCTTCTACTTTTAAGGACTCTGGATTACACTGGGTCTATTCAGGTAACCCATGACAATCTCCTTTTTTAAAGGGAAATGAAATGACTTAACTGATTAGATTGCTGCTTTAATTCCATACCCTTAAGTTCACTTTACCACATAACCTAACATAATCACAGGTTCTGGAGATGAGGGCATGAGCATTTGGGGGTGCTATAATTCTGCTTATCAAAAGATGTTACTCTTCATTTACTTTGACATCTGTAAAGTAATATGTGGGGTTAGTGGCTCTCTAAAGTATCTTCTGGCTCTAGCCAAAGTGGTGAAGATGGTATTGAATTATTAAAATAGGTATATTCTCCTCTGTCTTCTCAGGTAAATCAGACTTGACTATAACAATTCCAAGTCATGTCATCACATGCTGAGAAAAAGAAAGCAGTTGCCAATCACCACAGTAACATCATTCCTTACATTTGATTCTGAAGTTGTTTATCGTTTTGTGTTTGGTTTTGAGGACCTAGTGTGATCAGATATTCTTGAGAGCAAAAAATTTCTCAATTCCTTCTTATCATATTGGCACATCAAATGCAAGATAGAAAGTAGAACTTTATTCTAAACCATGGGAAGGAAAATTCAGGATATGATGAAAGGGATCCTAAAGGGAAGAGGGAAAGCTCACCCCTCCTGATTCTGTGACCCTTTGGAAGAAGAGGGAAACAAAAGGGAGAAATAGAGTAAAACAGGTGCTCTGGACTTCTCTCTTCTTTAAAATCCATAATGAAAATATCATACAGATATGGGCTATATTAGTCAGGTGCTTAGCAGGAAGATGTGCATCCAAGGCTTTGAGAAAAGAAAGTTTAGTGAAAGGACCATTTACAGAGAACTGTGGGCAGAATTAAAGGAAACAACAAGAGATGGTGAAGCACCAACAGCTACCAACAGAAGAAAAGGACCTGGAGTTATAGCTATAGAGAAAGGAAAGAGCCTGCCAAAACCTTAGTCTCATGGGTGAGCCTGGTGGGAAGACCTTGATTTACTCCTCACCCTGACTCCCATCTCCAAACAAATGGGCAAATCCAAACCTGGAAGCTGTAGGGTAGTGAGACTGTGATAGGACCTAATAAGGACAGTACCCAGGGGAAAAGAGCAGGGCAAACAGAGGATAATTAGTGCAGAGAGAGCAGTTTGTATGCCTGGATGAAGCCTGGGTGAAAGTCTCGTTGACACCATACCAAAAGAGCACACAAATCCTTGCCCAAGGGGCTAGTCTGGGAACTTTGGCCAGAAACAGGGATGGAGCTGGATCTCAAACCTCACTTCACCTTTCTCCAAAGCCCATGCTGTGTCCCCTTTCTATTGGCTCTTGATGTTAGATTCTCAGCACAGAGAACAGTTAAAGTAACAATTTTTTTTTTTTCTGGTATGATCCCTGAATGATTGAGTGCTGTTTAGTACTAAAAAGTAAAACATACCTGAAGCTCCTTTTTTAAAATAATGTTATATATTAATGTAACTGCAAAACACTCTTGGGATGTATTTTAAATTTATGAAATAAATCAGAGACAAGGAATACAACCTAACAGAATGGCTAAGTGTTAATGAGTTCAAGATTTTAGTTTTCAAAATTGCACTTAGAGTGAGTTCAAACTCTCATCTTGACCCTAACTACAATACAACTCCAGACAACTATTTAATTATTTGCATCACATTGTCTGCACTTGTGAAGCTGGGATAAAATACTTACCCCATAATATTGCTGTTAGGATTAAGTTCTTTTATATACCTATCATCTAACATGTATTAAAGATTGAGAACTGAATAGATGTTACCATTATGAGGCTTAATAATAAATACAATCAGAAAATGAGAAGTTATACTCTATTTACGTATGATCTATCAAAATGCATAAATGCATTTTACTGTCATGTACAGCTAATTAGAACAATTAAAAATTAATAAAATAAAGACTCAAGATGCAAAAAAAGAGAGAAAGGATTATATTCTACTCTTATTCGCCAGAATTTAGTGAGCACCCACTTTGTGGAAAGACCTAGAACAAATAGTTTCTGTACTTGAGGAACAACTGAATTTGCGAAGGAAACAAACTCATCAATAAGAGTAGCCCATGATAAGACAAAGGGAATCACAGAGGTTTGAAGCCATTTAATTTATTGGGGTTGTCACAAATTCAGACTGGTTCAATTGTTTGGGATATGAACTAGGTAAGTGTGGTAAAAAGGCATTTGTTAAATAGTGCCTCCATTTGTGATTAATCCACATCTGAACCTTACTGATGATGGGCATGCTTTCAATTTTATTTCTTTAATGTTTTATCTTTGTTCCAGCTATTTTAAAGAAATAGTTCTCTCTTTGGAGAATTCACACTAAGCTAGAAGTTTAAAGACATGGTTTCTGGAACTGGTACTGCCACTTTCTGGCTTTATAACCCTGGAGTATCTTCTCTAAGTATTGATTTTGTTTCTGCAAAATAAATTTTGTGTATGCATCTCCTTTTTACTGCCCTTAGAGAATATCGTGAGGACCAAATAAGCTTGATGGATTTGCCACTAAGAGTTTTAAAAACGTGGGACTTTGTGCAAATAGATAAAAGAAAGTTACCACCACATTGTATGCCCCAGAAAGAACAAACCATGGTGGTTAAAAGCACAGGCTTTAGGTTTCAGATACATGTGTGTGAATCGTGGCTTCACCACTTAGTAGCTGAGCAAACTGGGTTAATTGGTTATTCTTTTCAAACTTCAATTTCTTCATCTCTGTAGTGGAAATATTTACACCTATCCCTTAAACACTGTTTTGAGGATTAGTTGAGAATCTCTATGTAAAATGCTAAGCATATTACCAAAGTCCATAGTTCAATGGGCTCTTTTTATTAAGTATTTCTTTCCCTGAAGCTTGGGTTGGAATGCATCACCATAATCAAGTCTTGCACTTCTGCCTCTAAAACATAAAGCAAAGGGTTCTGACAGAAGAGAGAAGCCACATGCTTGTATTTGTCTCCCTGGCTCAGCCAGAGGACTTGTGGAAGTTTTGAAATGTGAGAGTTCAGACAGGCAACGTGGAAAGACAAAACACCCTCCTAAATTGTGCCACAACATATGCGGAAAGCAGATAAAGCTTATCGCTTATAATTTAAAAGGGAGGATTTATTAAACTAGATATGGATCTAGAATTTATGACGAATTCTGTTTCTGTTTTTCATCCAACCACTTTTATGTGTTTAATAATTCACACCTCTAAAGTATGTGACTATGTAAATCTCTTTTATTCCCCAAGTCTTTCCTTTTAGAAGACCACACCAAAAAAAAAAAAAAAAAAAAAAAAAGACTGGAACTTGTAGATGCTCAGAAACATTAGCAGGAAGCCAGAAGATCTGCCTAAAACTTAAAGGTGAGTCAAACAGAAAAAGTGTTTGTAACCTAGAGCAACCAGACAGTGTCTACTGTGACACTACCACAGAAGAGACCCAAAGCCACCAGTGTCCAAAGCTGTAGAGTTTTGTCAATGACACACATAAAAAAAAAAAATTCCTGTCTGTCACTGTACTTCCAGGTTATTATAACATTATTCTCTGGGTGTGACTTTCAATATAGATAAACAATTTTGCTTCCCTTTCAAAGATAACCCTACCAATAGTACATTCGAGACTCATGCTTGTTATTTTCTTATCTGATATTTATTGCAATTCATTACTTTTCATAGTCAACCCGTAGGCTTTGTATATGCATGTGAGTACGTGTGTGTATGCACACCTGTACACGTACATGCTCACACTTCTGCACACACACACTTGCACACACATGCACGCACATTAAATGGAAACCCTAGGCCACAAGAGCTAAGAGAAAGCTTAATGGTGACTTTGTTCAGCTTTCTTCTTTTATGGATGCAAGTTTTGAATGCAAGAGAGGAGGAAGACTTGCTAGAGTCCTCAAAGTTAAAATTAAGGTTAACTTCATTTCCTTCTACCTCTTTTTATCTTTCCAGTATATTGTGCTACCTTTCAAGTCAGGGGAAAAAATAAAAATTGAAAACACATGCCAAAAAAAAGCTGTTTGAAATCCCCACAAAACAGACAAACAAGAATACCTGAACATACAGGACATTTATTTAATATTTCAGATGTTGAATACTGCAAAGGTAGGGATATATATATGGCCTAATTTGTTAAGACTAAGTCAAACTTGTACCTGTCCTCTTGTTGTAATAGTAAACAGCACACCCATTCACTCCTGCCCCAAATGTGCTGGTGTGGAAGATAATTTATATGGTCACCCTAATTAAAGCACAAGTAAACACACATTTCACGTTGGAGGTCATCATTCATAGTTTACTTGAATAGAATACAAAAAAATATTCTAGAACTTTGCTTCTCAAAAGAAGGTCTACAAAAATTATCACCAGGGTTTGGACTTAAAAACAGGAGTTGGCTGATACTGTGCATTTGCAAATGAGCAAGACCACATGGAATGTCCATGTGGTAGAGCTAATCCTTGCCAGAAAGAGCCAAGTATGTTCACAGATCTTTGTAAGATGTCTTCAGTGAGAATTGTGGTTCTTTTTTTAAAATTTTTGTTTGTTTTTAATAAATGAAATGAAAGTTCATGAAAGAGTAGTGAAGCAATGTTATAATTGAGGACACTCAGCTGATAGTTGAATCTCAAGTTCAGTCTTCGCAAAAGGTGCCTGAAGGCTCTTTATTCTACTTCTCTGGGCCTCATCATTTCTATCATGCATAAAATAAGAAGAACAAAGTAGACCACCTCTGCTTCTTTCCGGCTTGAGTTTTACACTCCCACAGACTTGCTAAGGAATTTCCTCAGTTGTATTCATTCCCAGGAAAATGTATCACATACCACCCACAAATGAGTCCCAAGGTCTTGATGATACAATTATTTCCTCAGAAATTTCAGAAAGGAAGAGAAATAAGTGGCACTCCTCCTGGAGTTTGCACTTGGTGATAGTACAATCCAGCCACCTAAGGTTGGAACAAAGAGCATCATCTCTCCATTCCAGTGTCCTGGCTCCAACAGACGTCAGTCATATGCCTTCTGATTTAGTTTGTCAGCTTGGGGGAAACGAAGACTCCATCTACAGCTACAGTCCAACTACAGCTGCATGGACTGGATGAAATGTGGCATGGCCTCTCTGGTCAACTCTGCTTTATCTCCAACCAGTTCAGAGCACAGCCTAGAAGCTCATGTTTTCAACAGAGAAAACTGAAACAGTGGCGATAATCCTATTTGCTGGCGTGAATATGCCCAGATCCTCTTCTCCAGCCTCAAACGCTGTTTTAATGAGAAGTCCAAAGGTCAATTACTTTTCGACTGCTTATATGGAGAGAAAACTGGTATCTGAGAAAGGTAGATTATATTATTCATTCTGCCCACGCAGGAAAATGGTTCTCTCTTTGTGGAGAATATTTTTAATTAGTGTTCGAATTGTGCATTAAACTTGGGCATGCATAAATAGTTAACAGATGTGACATTTTATACCTTAAAATTTGAAACTTTTTTTCTTTCATTTGATGAATTCTAACCCATAGCTCTCTGTTTACATGTTTGCTATTTTGGTTCTGTGTAATTCTAGAAATAACTAGTTTCAGACAGTTATGGTTTAGTGAACATGGGGAATTGCTTTAGCTAAAATTATTGTTGCTTGTTTCTAAAACTCCTACAGAATAAATCTACAGTCTTTGGAAAAGCAGAAGTTATTTCCAATGACACATACTATTTGCTGAAAATTTACGGTAGGTTGACTCATGCATCTTTGCATTGTACTTAGATTAAAATACTATAGCTTTGGTCAAGGGGTAGATGTGTCAGTAGTCTCGCTGCGGCTTCAGAGTTTGTTTTGATAGGACAGAGAAAGTTTGCCTAATTATAGGCGGCTCATTATTGGTTCTGAAGAAGGAAAGAAGTCATCTCAACATTGATTTCTTCTGGAAATGAATCATGCAGTTGTATAAGGTTTAGCCCCACTGTCTGTCTCCATTTGTGATCTTTTTTTCTTCTCTTTTAGTTAATGTGAAGTTTGTCATTTCAAATAATGTCTGATGTCTGGCTCTAGGCTATTTGTAGATTTATCCTACCCAATGCGTGTCACTCATCTTTGTTTAGAATCTGCAACCTTCATCCTAGCAACCTCTTTTTTATTTTCTCTGTGCTTTTGCTCCATTGGTGGCTCTGTGCAGATTATAATGGGTTCTTGCAGGAAGACTGTGATTAATGGTAGGTATCATAACTCCGTAGATGTACAGTAAATTGGAAATTCTTGACATGAATTTATCATCCAGATAAATATTGGCTGCATCTTATTTCAACAGTTATTTTGCCCATATTTTATTGTGGCTAAAACACTAGTGCTGCCTTTTAAAGAAACAATACAAAGCTCAGATGTTTCAACCCATACAGCCAATTTCTAAGTTGAAGCTGTAGATGTCAAAATTCTTCCAAATATGTAAAAAGAGGTCTTGGCTTTCCAAATGATTATAATTTTTATCTTAGCCTGTTATTATATTTATGTGCTGTTTGCTTTGGTTACCTGCTTGCAAGCAAGCAAACAAAAAATGGATCCTGTTTCTTATTGTCTATTTAAGAATCAAGTTGGGTTCTTTTCTCTCAATTAAACCTGACCCTGAGTTATAGACGTCTTCCTATGAACTAGTTAATGGCTCCAACACACATTGGACTACAGAATTTTCTACTTCACCTTTAAATTTTTTTAAATATATTTTTGTATTTAATTGATACATAGTAATTCTAAATATTTGTAGTGTATGGTGATATTTCAGTAGAGTATGCAAGGAATGCTTATCAGATAAAGGTAACTGGCTTGTCTATCACCATGGACATTATCATTTCTTTGTGTTGGTAACATACCATTGGCTTTAATAGGAAGTAACCAACATGAACATTCATGTCAAGAACTCAGCTAAGAATGTGATGAGGCTTTTGGGACAGCATACCTTTGGAAAACCCCTAAATGTTGACTTGGCTTTCCTAAGTAATTAAACCCTCCTATCTTGAACTCTATTCAAGAATGCAGTTATATATTTTGAATATGGACTGGCATATGTTAATGGGTGCTATCTCAAAAGAGGTAATACATCATTTCCACAAAAGAACAGCCACCTTCAAATAAAAGAGTATTTGTATCAGAGTAAAAGGTAAACAGTTTGGTTACAATGGAGCCTTGGTGAAAATGGTTTACCACTTTGGCTCTCTTGCCACATGGGTAGTGGATCAGGCAGCCAGAAAATCATGGACTCCTTTCAGCTGTGGAAGTTCAGGGCACAAGTCCAAGCCAAAAGCGTGGCCATGGCCAGCTCTCTGAACCTCTGTGTGTACTCAGTAACCAATAGTATGTTACAACATATGCTGTGTCAAATCCAGCCATTAGCCTTCCAGACCAAGTCAGGAGAGTTGCTCTTGTGTTTGGTGTACTAGAAAGGAAGCTTCAGTTGGATTATATTGGTCATGTACTAGAAAGGCAGAGAGAATAGAGGGATTTACACTTTTCTCTTTCAGGCTATTGATGAGAACCTAACCATTTTTGTCTTTTTTAGAAATGAAAGATACAGGGGGAATAGATTGATCAAATTTACACATGTGCATGTACAGATATGACATAATGACATGTGACATGATTAATGTATAATTACAATGCACCATTAAATATTTTTAAAATAACTAATCTATGTATGTGATATGTAAATGCAGGTTCCTCAAGTCTCTTTTCCATCAGTTGAAATGATGAAATCGCCTCTCTTAAAAATGTTTATGTGCAAATACATGATATTTTAAACACAAATCCAGTTCATTTTCTGTACTAAAATCCTAAAGTCTTCTGCATTTTGTTGTAAGGAAGAACTGAAAACTAACAGGATACAACAAATGGCTTTGAGTGTTCAATGTCAAGCGTGTCATGGCAATTACAGTAAAGAACTAATTAAAAATAACACAGCCCTCAGCAATAATGCAAATAAATGGAAAGTTCGAATCACCTTCTTTTATTAAAAAAGAAATATCGAGAAAAAAACCTGTCTCTTGGATGTTAGAAAAATATAATTTTCAAGACAAATCCTACTTTGAACAAATTTAATCTATCTCCATATACACACCCTTGCAAATGACTATAAAATAAAAGCCATCATTCTACATGATACTTCTCAATCTTTGAGTAATCAATCATCAACAAAAGAAATTATTTGTAACAAACTTATTTACTAAGCCAGAAGAATAGCAAAATAGTATTTCTAAAGTTTAGTTTCTTTTCAAAAGTCATTTTTCATAGAGATTTACAAGCTCAAAGTCTATGTCTTATTCATTGTGTATCTCCAGGGAGTAGGAAAGTTTGTAGCATGTGGTAGGTGATCACGAATTCCTGGTGATCATATGGATTTTTCTTGTCACACTAATTATAGGATACTGCATTATTGGTTCTGAAGAAGAAGCAAAAATGTGGTTTCAACATTGATTTCACTGGGAAATGAAACAGGCGCTAGCTTCCATTCATACTTCCTGTTTCCATCAATGACCAGAGAACTCAATTATCCACAAATTCAACTTCCTTCTCTTTTGGAGGAAGGTACCCTTGCTGTGGCCAGTGCAAGGAGAGCCAATTCAGCATCTCTAAAACCCAGTCTCTAAAACTGATTGCCTCTGCTCACCATGTAAAGGTGATGGGCAGATCATAGCTACTTGGAAATGAATACATGACTTATAGATTTTATTTTTTATTACAGACCCTTCATGGCCATAAATAAATAAAATCATTTTTTGTGTGTTTGTTTTAATTTCATAGCTCTTACTTCTCCAATTTGGAAACTGATTTCAGCCAACAGTCCTGAGAGATGCACGTGTTTTATTTAAACACATAGCTTTGGAAAAACTAAGAATTAATATATATTTTTGAAAGCAAAGAGTATTGTCTTGGGCAGGGGTTGTAGCTCAGTGGTATAGTGCTTGCCTAGCACATGTGAGGTGCTGGGTTCAACCCTCAGTACCTCACAAAAATAAATAAAATGTTTATTGGAAAGCAGTATGGAGATTCCTTAGAAAACTTGGAATGGACCCTCTATTTGACCCAGCTGTCCCACTCCTTGGCCTATACCCAAAGGACTTAAAATCAGCATACTATTGTGATGCAGCCACATCAATGTTTATAGCAGCTCAATTCACAATAGCTAAATTGTGGAACAACCTAGATGCCCTTCAATAAATGAATGGATAAAGAAACTGTGGTATATACACACAATTGAATATTAGTCTTAAAGAAGAATAAAATTGTGGCATTTTTAGGTAAATGGATGGAATTGGAGAATATCATGCTAGGTGAGATAAGCCAATCCCCCAAAACCAAAGGTCAAATGTTTTCTCTGATAAGTGAATACTGCCACATAATGAGGGTAGGGAGGTAAGGAAAGAATAGAGGAACTTTGGATTTGGCAGAGGGGAAGAAGGGGAGGGGAGGGGGCAGAGGGTGGGAAAGATGGTAGAGTGAGATGAACATCATCACACTATATATACATGTATGATTGCACAAATGGTGTGACTCTACATTGTGTACAACCAAATGAAAAGTTGTACTCCATTTGTGTACAATGAATTGAAATGCATTCTGCTGTCATGTGTAACTAAATAGGACAAATAAAAAAAGAAAGAAAGAAAAATATTATGTCTATTTACAACTAAAAAAAATTAAAAAAAAAAAAGAAAAAGATTATTCCCTTTTGCTCTAGTTCATCCTTAGTCCAAATATTTATTGATACTTTAGTCTTTGTTGTTTGGGGAGGTGTCTTAGAATATTTTAGATATATGAAAAATCAGTTGACTTAACAGAATAGGGAGGCATTAAGTTGTTAGTTTCTCAAATGCAGATTTGAGAACATATATTTAATATATTGAAGTTTTATGGCAAATGATAAAGGTGAAGAGTCTAAATCTAGCAGCCAAACAAGGAAATAGATTCTCGGGATTAGCATAGGTATAGGCTTTGGGGCTTGAATCCTAGCTCTGTACCTCAGTTGCTTTGTAATATTAGACAAGTTACTTATACATTTTGTGTCTCCGTTGTATTGCATATAAAATGTGAAAGACAGTAATTAATTTGGGGTATACTAAGCGTCAAAAGAGACAGCTGAGATACTCTGCAAAATAAGCAAATTTGGGGGTAATTTTTCAGCCCCTGAGCACCTGAGAATAGAAAATACAACAGGATGGTGAAAGTGTTATAGTTGTTCTCTTCTAAAATGTCACCAAAAACAATTTCAAAATTCTCATTCTGAAGCAAGGTTGATTTGACTTTGTGATTAAAGAACATTTTAGCCTATATGATCTTAGCAACCTCTCCTAGTGTTAGCTAGAACTTGCAAAGCACATGTATTTTTTGTTTGTTTGTTTTGAAATAGGAGGTCATAGGCTAGACAAATTATAGAGAATGGTAGCAATAACAAGTCTTTGACTATACGAACCTTGCTCAAAGAACCAAACATCACATTAACACTACTAGTAAAAGTCACTGGGTAAAAGCTACTTTCAAGTCCTATCTGCTAGACCAGTGTTTTAAACAAAACAATAACTCCTCCCAGCCAGGTACAGGGGCACACACCTGTAATCCCAGCTTAAGGTAGGAAGGCAGCAAATTAAAGGCCAGCCTCTGCAACTTAGTAAGACCCTGTCTCAAAAGACAGTCATGGAACATCTCTGTGTTTGATTTCCAATCAAAAAATAAATAAATAAAATCCACAAATCTTTCTAATATCTGAGTCATTATTTTATTTAACTTTCCTTTTTTTTTTTTTTTTTTTTTTTGGAGGGAGAGGGTAGTGAAGGGAGGGTAAGTGGTATGGGAAGGAATGATAGCAGAATGAAACAGACATTATTACCTTATGTACATGTATGGCTACATGCCCAATGTAATCCTGCAGTATGTATAATCAGAAAAATGAGAGCTTGCAGTCCATTTATGTATGATCTACCAAAATGTATAAATGCATTCTACTGTCATGTTCAACTAATTAGAACAAATAAAATAAAATAAAGAAAGTAATTTTTAAAGCTATCATAGCTATCATTATGTAT
The DNA here is from genome assembly GCF_902686455.1 of Sciurus vulgaris. Classification (NCBI taxonomy): domain Eukaryota; kingdom Metazoa; phylum Chordata; class Mammalia; order Rodentia; family Sciuridae; genus Sciurus; species Sciurus vulgaris. The sequence goes on from NC_136461.1 coordinate 191,669,742, forward strand.
GTACCTTAATTTCTAAGATCTGAATATGTGGTTATGAAACTTATTAAGCATACACATTTGTTGTCCTTTAAAGTCCCTTAGTTTCCATTTCTTCATGGAATGAATGAGATTCTCAGATGAAAATAATAACTGTGGAACAAATTATAGACTGTACAGAGTAAAGTCAAAGAGTGTGCTCTCCCGACTTTAGATGGTTTTTACACATTCCATCTTAAGGGAGAGTAAAAGAAGCATTACTATATTCTAATTGGAAGATATATTGCTGTGTCAATATTTATTGTAAGGAAAAAAGAGGACATTTTATGTAAGAATGTATTAGAAGAAGTTCCTAGAAGATAAGCAAGCAAGAAAGCTGAAGTCACTGCTAAATAAAAACAAACAAAACAAAATGAGAGCTTCTTTGGCAGCCTGTGAAAGACCGAGGTTGAGAGCACCTGGGATTAAGAAAATAAGGGGGAGAGGGGGTATGAAAGATGGTGGAATGAGACAAACATTATTACCCTATGTACATGTACGATTACATGAATGGTGTGATTCTACATTGTGCACAACCATAGAAACAAAGTGATGTACCCCATTTGTGTACAATGAATCAAATGCAGTCTGTAAAACACACACACACAAAAAAAAAACCAATTTTTTTTAAAAAAGTAAAGGGAAGAGGCAAAATTCTAGAGCAATATCTTGAGAAGGAAAGGACCGTAGAAACATGGGCACGAGGAAATTCCAATTGTGATACTGCCTAGAGCGCTCTGAAGAAGAGGAGTGCCTCATTCCCCATCTCAAGTGCTTTGAGGTGTTCTGAAATGATCACCCTCTGCTACCTTGAGCACTCCAGTGAAAGACAAAAGCACTCTACCCAGCTACCTTGTGCTGATGATGCTTCTGTGATCGAAAGCAGGGTGGACAAACAAAATGAGCTACAGAAACACAGAAGGGGCTGAAAGAGATAAGTAGCAACAGGCAATTATGCTGAACAAGGCCTGAGAAAATGAGAATCCTCCAGAATGCTCAGCAGTAGGGCAATAGGCTAGCACAGTTTATAAGGCAGAGGCTCAAGACAACTTTATTTAACTTGAGAGAGCATTATGACACACAATGCAGGAAAGCTTGAGCAGCCTTCGGTGGCTGGCATCTGGGCTCCATATTTTCTAACATATGTGGTGTGAAAAGCCACTTTGGAGGCCTTGTGCTATGGTCCTTAAAAGGTGCTTTGTAGTCTGCAGATAGGGTTTGAATCCCGACTTTGCTACCTGCCCTGAAATCTTAAGACAGTTGCTAAATCCTTTTAAAGTACAGATAGTATCTGCCTCTCAGGATTGTGGGTAATACAAAAGTGAAATAAAGGCCTCTGTAGGATGGCTTGTACACAAACTGAACTTAAAGTGATTTGACATGATTTTCTGCCACCCCTCATGACCAAAGCAATGGAGCCAGTGGACCTTGGGCTGAAACCCCCTGAAACTGTGAGCCAAGATAAATCTTCCCTCATTGAAATTCTTGTTCTCAGATACTTTGTTCCAGCAATGAAAAGCTAACTAACACACTTCCGGAATTAACATGTTTTTAAAAGATGTTTTTGCAACAAAATGCTTCTTTTTAAACAAATGTTGTCTTGATGTTAATCGATTATGACATTCCCTTGTAAAGTTTTGGATCCTTTGTAATAAAAAAGTTATTATATGAATAAAAGACTTCAGTATCTATGCATGTTATGAAGTACAAACTTTGAAATCATTTATGGGAACCTAGAAAATGAAGGATATTTTCTTGATGAATAAGCTTTAATCTTCTCAGAAGTATTTTATGAAAGTATGCCTTGAAAATTATATGTGATATAAATGACCAAAAATTTTTGATGTGAATTTTCTAAAATGTAAACAGACCATTAAAACTGAAACATCATTTATTAGGCACATACTTCCCAGCAGTGCTGAAATAAATATTTATGTCCAGTAGGGTTGAAAATATTTTCCCAGAAATGAGTTGTATTCTGTGTTTTATCAGTTCAACAAATGCCTGGTAGTGTCTCTTTGCTCCTTCGTGTTGTGTCAAATGCAGAAGGTCAACTGCATTCTGTTGAGTCTGTGAAATTTGCAGCTCTTGGAGGTAAGGGGTTAGCGCATGGGCATTAGAATCACCCTGAAGAACACTCATCCTTGACCTCTGTGTAAGAAGGAAAGAGGTAAGGAAGCTCCTCAGTAACCCAACCTTTATCCGTCTTTCTCTCCGGAATCCTGCTCCTGTGAACCTTAATTTTACGTACCTCGACCAGGAGTAAAGGCCTTGATCACCATATTTTCAAAATGGAGAGCTAAGATGTAGATAAAGTAAATAATCATCCTAGAAATAAAATGAGTGATAGAACTGAAAGTTTGTTTCAGGCCTCTAAAATGTCAAGTCACAACTACTGTTTAACATAGTTTCTATTAATATATTCAATTCAATCATCTTTTTTTTTTTCTGGAGTATATAAAGCAATTCAAGAGTGATCATGCATTTGAGCTGAGTACAGAGAATTAAACTGCCTTGTCAAAAAGAACAAAAGAGTGCTATAAAGGATCAATTTCCTTTTGTACTGCCAAGACCACCAAAGAATCTCCCAGTTATAAAATCTGAACTTGTTTCCTCTACACAGAATTGACAAATTACTGAATCCTATTGATTCTTTTTAAAAGCATCTTGATCAATTTTTCTTCTCACTTTCTATTTTTTCAGATCTCATGTACTCTGATGGCTTTAGTTAAATTTGATATGGATCACTTTCTAACATGTCCTTCTGGCTGGTATCTTCTTTGAGCCCACTAGATACCTCCACTTGAATATTCCAGCAGAAAGTTGTGCTCAACATATCCAGAATTTAATGTACTACCTTTCCATCCTCATCTTAGTAAATGGCACCACACCTAGGTGTTCAAAGCAGAAATTTGGGGATCACCCTGGCTGTTCCCTCTCCCTTACCCTCCATTCTAAAGGAGCTTTAAGTCTTTTCACTTTTCCTTTTGTTAATATCCCTTGAAAATGTTTCTCTTTTTCCCCATCATCACTGATAATGTTCAAGACACTTAGAGAGTCAGGCACTGCAGGTTGCCTACTCAATATCCATTGTTGCCTCCAATGCTGTTAGCTAATTCAGATAGGTAAAACTCTTAATCTCTGAGTCTTACTTGCTACTAGCACAAGATATAATCCTGGTACATGAGATGTAAGTGAATTTGACCACCAAAGATTTCTGGAAAGTTCTTTAGGAAGTTGATTTACTTAACTGTCATGTTTCCTCGACCCTTGTTCCCCATCCTTTCCCTTTGCCCTGCCTGAAGCATAGGTGCAATGTCAAAATTATAATAGCCTTTCTGTGATTGTGAAGAGCAATGCTGAGAATGGGGAAGCCAGAGAGAAGTCTTAGTACATGGTGCTACTTTATCAGGATTCTCTGTCTCCATATTTCTTACCTGAAAAAACAAACAAGCAAAAACAAAAAACAAGCAAACAAAACTCTTCTTATTTCATTCATCCATCAAGTCACTGCTGCTGGGTTTCCATTGCATGAAGACAATGAAGTTCTACTTCTGCCACGTCTTTCATCACTATCTTCTGATAGTGACATTCTTTCTTCAGATTCTGCATGGAGCTTCATTATCCTTAGGATATTGTCCAGACTCCTGGGTGACATGCATGGTGCCCTTCTGGATCCCCTGTCCTTACTGCAGCTTGAACCTCCTCTCCCTCATCAAGTTCCAAACTTCAGCCTCAGTGAATTCCCCTCCGTTCTCCATGCACTTACCTATGTGAAGTGTTTTCTTTTTACTCCTCCCCATTCTACTTGGCTGATTTCAACAATTTTCACAAAATCCTGCTTAAGAAATCTTTCCTGACCCATCAAACCTAGATAGTTTGGGTTCTTTCCTGTGGGTTGCTTTGGTAACTACACAAACCTGGTATTTTTAAAAAATACTCTTCACACTAATGACAACCATTTCTGTACTTCTCAATCCCCTGAACAAGCTGAAGATTAATCTGTTATGGAAAGGGCTCTCTTATTCACTGTTGCTACTCCTTAGCTTATCACTATATCTGATAAATAATATTATATAATTGCTGAATGAATGCCTTATCATTGCACATACCCATCATTCAAGCCCAAACTCTCATCATTATGTGTCCATATAATTATCCATTCTAATTCATCCAATGTTATTCAGGACACTGCTATATAATTAATCAACAAACAACAACAATGAATCAATGACTTGCCTCCAACTCCATTAGGACCAGAAAAGGGTATTGATCCCTAGTAAGTAAAACTGGTCAGAGATGCATGTATTCTTTAATGAAATTAATTTTGTAATTAACTTTATAATTAGGTACATTTAAATCATAAAATTTAGTTATGTGTCTGTATTAATATTTTTCTTTTGTCTTATTTTAAATCCATTACTTTGATTGCAAATGCTTCAAAGATACTTAATAGCTACCCTGAATCAGGGTCTACACACTTCCTGAATCTATAAGGAATTCTTTCCAAAATAGAGGCAAAACTGAATTTGTCTAATTGATTGTTTCTACACCTACTAATACTACTGCAAAGTTATAAAAGAATTATGATCATTCCAAGAGTTTTGGAATATAATTTTAATGATAGGTTCTTTTGTTATAATTTTATGGCAGTGTAACTTATATATCTCACAAGTAACCAATTGTAACTGAAAAGTGGGAATTTTTAGTGCATTTATGTAATTGTGTTATTATCCTTGTAATCCAGTTTTATGACACAGCTGTGACCTTCAAGAGTTCCATTGTGTCGATTCTCAATCACTTCCTGCTTCTACCCTCAGACCCAAAAAACCACACATCTGCTCTTCAGATTTAATACTTTCTTCCTCCAGAAATTTCATTTAAAGGAATCATATGGTGTCCAGTCATTTGTGTCTTTTTAAAAATTTTCCTGAAAATTTTTAAAAAGACACAAATTTTATAATTTGGAGTATAATTTGGAGAGGAAATGTCATCCATGTTGTTTCATTTATTAGTAACTGATTTCTCTAATGGTTAAATAATATTTCATTGTATGAAAATAATAGTACACATTCACTGCTTCATGAATGTCTGCATTTTTCCAATGTTTGATTATTATTAATAATGCTATTATAAACATTTATGTACAAGTATTGTGGACATACATTTTGCTTTCTGCTAAATAGATATCTAACAGTTGAATTGCTGGATTATATGTATTTTAAGTTTATATTTAACTTTTCTAAAATGTTGCCAAACTGTTTCCCAAAGTGGTTAAATCATTTTATGTTCCTACCTACAGTGAATGATTGTTCCATTTTACCACATCCTAGCCAACACTCAGTATTGTCACATTTATTATTATTATGGTGAGTCTATATATGTGCAATGGCACCTTATTGGAATTTAATGTGTGATGATCTCAAGCCTCTTTTCACATTTGTTTGCTATTTATCTTCTTTGTTTGAATGTCTATTCAGATATTTGATCCATTTGTATTTGTTAATTTGTCTTATTGTTTGGTTCAAGTCCTTTATTATATATATGATTTGCAAATATTCTTTTTCATCTAGTTGGGTAGACGCCCTTTATTGAATATGACTTGAAGATACTCTTTTCTGTCCTGTGACTTAGTTTTATTTTTAAAATTTTAACATAAATATTTTTAATTTTGATGCAATATGATTTATAATTTTTTTTATAAATTATATTCTTAGTATAAATATCTGAAACTCTTTTACCTAAGCAAATGTCACAAGTATCTTATGTTTTATTCCATAAGTTTTATAGTTTTATGTCTTATATTTAAGTCTTTGATCTATTTTGAGTACATTTTGTGCATAGGTGAGATTATGGTTCTGAATTCATTTCCTTGCATGTGGCTAATTTTTTCAAAACAATTTGTTGAAAAGACAATAATTTCCCCAAATGAATTACTTTAGTATCTTTGCTAACAATTAGCCATTACTGTGAAATTTATTTCTGCATTTATGAGCTGGCTATGTTAATCACTTGTGTGTTTTCATGCCCCACTCCTTATTGAGTCTCTCCAGTGGCAACAAAGTGGCTGGATCTTCTGGCCTTCCTGTGCCAATCAAACTGTTCACACCAATTGAGATGAGGGCAGTCATGAGCTGACTCCATGCAAGAAGCCTTTACACTTACACTGTTCTTAAACAAAACTGTGGTATCTTTTCAAGAATAAATTCATATAAGCTTGACTGCTTTGGTCAATATACATAACCCTGAAATAATCTTGTTTGATAATGTTTTCTAGTTTATGAATATTTGTGGAACGGATTCTCTGGCTTCTTCATATAGCCACTACTGGAACCTCCTCCCCATAAAAGATTTTTAAGGGGAAGAATATGCTGTTGAACCTCATCTCAGCAGGCTTTCCCATAGGAGTTGCTTGAAATTAAATTATAAAGTAATTTTTGGAACAGCCGAGTCCATATGGCAGATTGAATCTTCATGTTTATTCTCTGCTCCCAATAGAATGTCATCAAAATAGCAGTAATAGAATTTTAAAACATGCAACAACAGAAAGAAAAGAAGGGAAGACAAAACAGAAAAGCAACACTATGATTATTTGCAAGCTAGCAAAAGTATAGATAAGTGGTTACTGTAACTGTCTTAATAGATCAGGAAAATGTAAAAAAAAAAAAAAAAAAAAAAAAAAACAACTGTCTCTGACTAGGAATGACAGAGAGGTGTAAGTTTATAATGCACCAGACAGTCAAGTCTTGGGAACTTAAAGTGCTAGATGCCATGTAACCTGAAAAGTGAGAAAATGAGACTAACCAGGAAGATTAAGAGTTTTTAAAATGAGCAATTTCTGCTCAGATTACAATGACCACTTTATGTAGAAGACTATACCTGAAATTCCAGAGTACACAGCTGAGGTTTTGTCCTGTGGAAGGTTGAATGAGAAAGATTCTAGACTTCAGGATAGCAGCTATAGTTGAGGTGATGGTGAGCCACAGAAGACTTGGAAAACATAAACCAGGAGACATTTAAATTCCTTCCTTAGTCCAAATACTAGTAGTGAGATGAATGTATCCCCTTAGGAGATTTAACAGATCAAGAAAAATTGCACAGATAATGAGAATGAGGGGCTCCCCACAGATTAGGTAGGTCATTAACTTTTTACTCTAGAGTACAGTAGTAACAAAGTACCGTCCTTAGTCAATTAATTACACTAACATATACAGATCTTCCAAATTATGTTTCAGTGGCTCCTAATTACAAATGGATTAGTGTAGAATTTCCAGATATTTTAATAAAGGCATTAATAAGAAATATGTAAGGCAAACAGAAGTAAACAGAATCAAGACTAAATAGGAGCAATATAAGAAACAGAAATTTCTTTTAAAAACTAATTGATAGCTAAATTGTTGAAAAAGAAAGGTGCTATAAAGAAAGAAGATTTAGCAAGAAAGACATATTGTAAGTGTTCAATAAAAATTTTGAATGAATTGTGTATAATTTCAAAGAATGTGTGTACATAAAAAATGGTTCAATAGAAAAAGACATGCTCAACAAAAAAGTAAAAGGTGTGAATAGAGAAAGATTTCAGAAATTAAATCAGTCCAAATATCCAATATATTCATAATGAAAGGTCCTGAGAGGCAGAGAAACAGAAACAATGAAGACGGGTGCAGGTAAGGGATTTATCTAGAAGTAGCAAAAAAAAAAAAAAAAAATTATAGTACTGATGTCATTCCATTATAGTACTTTAAGTCATTCCAGACTTAAAGATCTACAGGTGATTTGATACAATGAATCAAAAATCCCCCATTAAGGCTCTATTACTGAAATTTTAGAACATCTGGTAAAAGAAAAACTCTTAAAAGCATCCACAAAAAGGAATAATATGTTTCCCAGAAACACAAAGACTTTGCATGACATCAATTTTTTTATAGCCACACCAGAAGAGAAAGGAAAATTTAGCAATATTTTACACCTTGGGGTTAAAATTACTTTCATGCTGAGATTCTATACCCAGCCAAAATGTCACATAATACAAAGGTAGAATTATTATATTTCAGAAATGCAATGTTTCAAAACTTCATCTACAAATTGCTTTCAGGAAAACAGTAGGGGCCATAATACATTACATGAGTAATGAAACCAAGGAAAAAAATGTGGGTATCAGGTGGTGCATGCCTGTAATCCCAGCAGCTTGGGAGGCTGAGGCAAGAGAATTCCAAGTTCAAAGCTAGCCTCAGTAACTTAGTGTAGCCCTAAGTAACTTGGGACCCTGTCTCAAAATAAAAATGGCTGGGGATTTTGTTCAGAAGTTAAGCACCCCTGGGTTCAATCCCCGGTACTAAAAAAAAAAAAAGGTTACCTAGCTGTAACCCAGGTCCCTAGACAATGGAGAGAGAAGTCACAGATTAACAGCTCTATGGCAAGCTTTCCTGTCTGTGGAGCAATAAGCTTGAGTGTTCAGGATAGATATTTCTAAGAGCAGTGAAAACTAACTGAACATTTTACACTTCCATAAAACTGAAAAATCTGAAAGAATTTGTAGTTAAGGTGGAATTGGTACATACAAAGCTATTCGAAAGAAAACAACACAGTTATTTAACCTATGGAAAACAAAATTAATACAAGAAACAAAATGCAATTATAATGCAGTATGTAACTCAACTGTGAGTAATTATTACAGAGCTATCATGACATAAACATTGGATTTGGTATTAAAATCATGCCATTAAGTTACAAATGCAGAAAGAAGTGAAATGTATGTGGAAGGGGGCCTAGGGATCAAAATAAATCTCTACTTCCATGTACAGAAGTCAATGAGTTTCTAATTGAAAAAAAAATCATATTATCAATTTATTATTTAAAATTCAGAGGTGGTAAAGAAGCAATTAGACTATTTAAAAAATTTTCTTATAGGAGTAAGGATCAGCAGTGGGAAGGAAAGAGCAGGAGGCTTCTGCTTTTATCTCATAAGCCTATAAAAACCACCAGAGTTTTCTAAATTATGTTTTTAAAAATAAGAAATTTGAAATGTAAAAAAATAATAATTATGTATATTTGCATGTTGCTTTCTACACGTGTTATTTTAAAAGCCACTCTACAAATTTCCAGTTCTTACAAACTGCATCAAATTAAGTTAACCCACAAAAGAGAACTTTAATCCAATAAGGTACTTATGTGAACGGACAGAGCCAAAACCATGTCCAAAGTTGAGTTATATCAATTTGTCAGGAAATCCCTTCTGGAGATGAGACTGTCATCATGTCACTGTCCTGTTTTAACTGGTAAAACACATCTGCCTTAGGATATGCTCATATCCTGTATTTTGTTTTTTTTCTCCAGATATCATCTGAGCTAGATGCATGATAATTAAAATGCACAAGAGCAGATGTTTCTAGGTCCCTGTCAGGCACGGAGCAAATGTTTTGATGTGTCATTTCTTCCTGTAACTGTTCATGAATATCATAAGACTAGTGTGTTAGTTTCCTAGGGCTGCCATAGCAAATTACCAAACATGTGGTGACTTAGAACAACAGAAATTTCTTCTCTCACAGTTCGGAAGTCCAAAAGTATGACATCGAGGTATCAGCAGGGCCAAGATCACTCTGAAGGCCCATGGGGAGAATCTTTCCATGCCTTTTATCCTGGTGGTTGCAAGGCTATTCCTTGGCTTGTGGTTGCTTAATTATAATATCTGCTTCTGTCTTCATGTGTCTTCTCTTTCTGCCTCGGTCTCATTTCTTCAGGTGTTTCTTGTAAGGACACTTGCCATTGAATTTAGGGTCCACCCTGATAATCCATAATGATCTCAGATCCTTCCCTTAATTACATCTGCACAAACATGAATAAGGTCACATTCATAGGTTCCGGGTGTAGGATGTGAGCATATTTTGTGAGGGGACACCATTCAACCTAATAAAAATGGACAGAAGAATAACAGGGGGAAAATATCACTCATTATTCACTTCTGTGACATATCAACTAGGAGGCACAAAGCTAAGCCTGGAATTTAAGTGCCCTGGAAAATGGAAGATGAAATTAGCCAGAAAATGTGAAATGATGGAGACAATTTCATAAACTGGTCAAAGATTCCTCTCTTTTTCAATTTGCATTTGCTTTTCCCCAACTCCAATTTAATGTCAGCTATAAATTTGTTTGGTTTGCTGTCTATTTCAAAACTAGGTTTTAAAGAAACAACAGTGCTGACTTGATGCTCTCAATAGTTTCATTTTTTGAAATGAAAGCTGAAAGTGAATTCTTCTAAGTGATGATAGAAGTCTCTCTGGGTAGTATTAAGTATTTTTAGTTGAAGAAAATACATTTAACATAATTTGTCAACTTTCATTTATTCAATCATATCTTCTATCTTAATGTTTATGTCATCTCATATTTATTGGGATATTAAGAAACCTGAAAAACTTCTAAAATAATATATCTGGCTCACAGTTTTCAAGTATATACATTATTCCCTTAAATGGTTTACAATAGAAATACAGTAAATATTTTACTTTTTATTCACCAGCTTGAGATAGTGTTAAATCATTAGCACAGTTCCTGTCGCATGCAAGTATTCAATAAAAGTTGGTGTTATTATCAATTTTATTATAGACATGACCATTCTGTAATGATTTTCCCTGTTGTCACTCCTTTCCTCTTTTTTTTTTTTGGGGGGCGGGGCGGTGCTGGGGATCGAACCCAGGGCCTTGTGCTTGCAGGGCAAGCACTCTACCAACTGAGCTATCTCCCCAGCCCCCACTCCTTTCCTCTTTTAACTGTGGTTCACTTTATGCTTTGAATATACCCCTTGTTGCTCGAAAACTGAAATGCTTTTTCCTTTTTCCCAGTCTTTCCTCCCTGACCCTGTCCTCCCTGATCCTGTCTTCCCTGGTCCTCTTCTCTCCCATCTTCTCCTCCCTAATCTCTCCTTCCTAATCTCACCTCCCTAATCTCAGGAAACAATCCCTCTGAATCACCTCTTTAAAAACCCCCTGCTCCCTGTGATTGGGAGAATCACAGACTCTAGGGCAGTAGTTCCTGTGTTTCTCCTTCGTTAGCAAAGCAATAAAACTTCTTTTTCCTTTTTCTCAAAGCCTTGTCTCCGTTATTGGATTGGCATTGGGGGTGAGGACCAAGCTTTCATAACCCTCTTATCTTTCCAAAATTATTCCACTGGATTATTTACTTAGTTTATAAGAATCGACTTACAAATTATTGACTCCTAAAGCCCGTAGTTTGTGCTCAGCCTTTGTCTTATGTTTCCATGCTTCCGTTGGTAACAGCAACATGTCTAAACTTCCTTGTCCATTGGCTTCCGGTACATTTTGCCACCTCCCTGGTTCATTGTCTAGTCCTTCCTTCTACTTTAGGTCCCTAAATGCAGACTCTGTCAACATTCAACAGAATCAAGACCTGCCTCCCAAACTCCCTGCTTTCATAACCTCCACTAGTTATTTCCCTGACCCTTAAACTCAAACATCCTCATTACTTTCGCCTCAAAACGAATTCTTTACCAGCTTGACTTCATGGAAGTAACACCTGTCCAGTCATCTAGGTTGAAACTTCAAAGTGATTTCGAAGATCACTTTTCTTTGTAAATCTTGGCTAAAAACAGAGCAGCCCTCTCTGCTCCCTTAAAGTCCTCTTCTTTGAATATCCATCTATTTATAAGCTCCCCTGCTTTTTGCAAGAAATGAAAAAACTAAAGTTTCCAAGCCAGGGTTGAAAAATAAAACCAGACACAAGCGAGTAGAGGATAACTATTATATATGAGATATTTTAAACTTTTACCTTTACCTGTTGCTCTTAAGATTCAATGAATTACAAAACCTCATGCATTTGTCTTCCTCAAGGAATGGACACACAGATTGAGCTGCAAAGATGTGCACCACAGTGTCATTTATATTAATAATATCAAAATATTGAAGTTCCTAGACACAGGGCATTGACTGATTAAATATTGCTTTATACATAAAATATGCAATGAATACTCGGCAACAATTTAAATTTTGATGTAATATTCTATTGAAAGATACAGAAATATATTTATATACACTGCTGAGTTAAGAAAATTAGAGGTGGAGGCTGGAGTTATAGCTCAGTGGTAGAGCACTTGGCTGGCATGTGTGAGGCCCTGGGTTCCATCCTTAGCACCACATATAAATGAATAAACAAAACGAAAGATCCATTGGCAACTAAAAATATTTAAAAATCAAATAAAAATAAATTTTAAAAGGAATAGAGTTTTCAAAGGGAAGAAATGGGGCATGCCAAAGAAAAATTCTAAGGACTACTATTTTCTTCAGATTTTTACCAGTGGATTTCTAGGTGTAAATGTAATGATGATGCTTACATTACATTCCAGGGGAAGCTTGAAGATAAAAATAAATAAATAAATAAAAGAGGAGGAGTGGATTTAGAGTAATCTAAACAATTTAAAGAGCACCAATTTCAAAGAATCATAGAATTCAAAAAGAACATTAGATAGCAAGTCCACATCTCTTTATGTGCCTTGTAGCAATTGAAGCTGAGTGCCTTGCTCAATGTCATATCTAGTCATAACATATGAAATGTGAGGATTCTAACATCAAGGTATTAGTTCCCATTATTTTCCTATCATTGTTAACCTGACAAATGCATTCACTTTGGACATTTTAAACATGTGTAATATTAGTGCATTCTCAAGGACTGAAAATATTCACTTTTATGGAAAACAGTTTCCTGTTCCATCTAAGAGCAAACATCTTTGGAAATAATTTGCATTTGATTGGGGGGGTGGCTAGTTCAAAGGATGACTTTATGCAAGTTGCTTAACTTTCCTTAGCATCAGATACTTTGTCTGCAAAACGGGAGGATTATTATCTGTACCATAGGGATGCTCTAAGGCCTAAATGTAGTAAACGTGAGTTGAGACCAGCCCTTTGCCTGTGCATAATGACTCTTAGATTGCTGCCAACTCCTTTCACTCTCTCTCCCTGTATTGCTGATGAAGAGATCAGTGCAAACGTACTATGAGCCTCCGTCACATGTTGAGTTGTGTCCTCCACTCAAAATTTATATGTTGAAGTCCCAACCCCCAGTATATCAGAACAAATGTATATCAAGTAAGCCATTGGGTTTGTGATCCTTTTTACGACAGCTCTGGGAAAGTTGCACACTCATATTTCTTGGATTGACCATTATTTGTAACAACATCTCTCTATCTTTTCCTAATTCACTGAAAGTAGGTTGAGAATCCCTTTCACCCAACTCTGAGTTAACCTGTATCTTTGGGAATAAAGAAGGCAAGGAACCTCTCCAATAAAAGTGATTCTGGTTCTAATCATCCAAAATCTTACCAAGACAAGTCTATTCATGAAGGATGTGGGTTGGTGGAATAGATAGGTAAGCAGACAGGCAGGCAGGCAGGCAGGTAGTAAGGTCTGTCAGCTGGTTGATCGATTTCAAAGTTGATATCTATGTCTATGTCAGATCTTTATAATCTGTGTCTAAATCTAGTCTGCCTTTTAAGAAACATATATTGTAAGCTATTTCCTCCACTTTATAAAAAAATTGCTACAAACATCACTTTAAGAAAACAGTCACATCATACTCTCTCATACACTTTTATTTACCATAATTTGCCAACCTTTAACATACTGTAAGACTCTTTGTCACATCTCTCCAAATAAAACTTTGTCTACATTGCAGAATATTTCCTTGAGGTAGCTTCCAAAGGGCAATTACTAAGGGCCACAGTTACAAACAGTTTTTGCCAAACTGTTCTGCAGAAAAGCTGGTTATTCTTTCCTTTGGAATTCAATCCCAAGATCACTTTTTGTTAGCAAGGGAAAGACATGGGGAACGTTGGAAGTCTCTGCGGTCAGCTGCCACATCAGCTGATGGATGTCACCTCAGGAAAAGCTCAAAGTCACACAGAGTGTTCCCATCATATCTGCAGAAACCTCTGGTTCACAACCCTCTGGTATCCAGTATTTAAATTTAGTGCAACCTAAAAATTGTCAGACCAAATACTGAACAGAGGCATCTCTATCCTCTCTACTCTTGGGGTGTTTCTACTGACTTGCACACTTGAGTGTTTAGTTCAGAGATAGTTTTCAATAAACTGTTGTCACTTGAGAATAAACAGTCTGGACAATGTATGGTCCATTTGGGATACTGAAAAAATAAACAATTCAGGGTGAGCTTCCTTCTTGTCTTGGTAGCACTTTCTGGAATGTGTTCTCCCATGCTTTCCTTTCTTCCCTGCAGTAGAAGCTTGATTTAAAATAAAGCTGTTCCCTTGGCATTTCAGGAAAATCCTTTTCTGAGGAACTTCAGCAATGAATGGCTTTGGAGTCCTGCTTCGAAGTAACCAGTTCATCCTCCTGCTCTTCTTTCTCTTGCAAATTCAGAGTCTGGGTCTGGATATTGATAGTCGCCCTACCACGGAAGTCTGCGCTACACACACAATTTCACCAGGACCCAAAGGTGAGGAAAGAAGCCCCAAATCTCTTGTAGTAAATATGATCTCTTCCCTCATCCCCACTCTATCTTCTTAATAACATTACTTAATCACTTCCATAGATTCCTCCCACTTACCTTCTGTTTTGGAAAACCAAGAGCACGTATTTATTTGAAGTCTTCCCTTGATGTTAGGTAAGAGAGGACTGGGAAGGGATAAAAGCCCTGGGATAGGAATCTGACTGGATGCTCCAGGGGCAGAGGAAATTTCCTACTCCATCATGCCCAGAGGAAGATGTGCAACCGAGTCATTGGTCTCTGGGAACACTTTCTTGGAGAGCAACCTAAAAATTGTCAGACCAAGTACTGAGCACAGGCTTCTCTATCCTCTATCTCTATTCTTGGGCTGTTTTTCTTGCTCTCCTTTCTCATGCTGATTCTGGTAAAGCTGTTTAGGCAAAAGTTCAGCAAAAGAAAATTTAAATATTAAATACATTTTTCATTAATTAATTGGCTCCTAGGTTCCAATAAAGAGGATGTATTTTTGGGGGGTGGAAGATGGGGGCGGTGAAGGCTTGGAAGTAGTGTAAAGATAAACATTTTTTTTAAATTTGAAAGTAGAATCTTTGAGGTCAAGTGCCTTTCGATGAAGAATGATTGAATATTGCAATTTTTTTTCAAGTAGAGCTGAGGTCCAAATAGGCTCCAAGCAACTGGTTGATAAAAAATCTGTTTTTCCTGGCTTCAGCTCTTACCCTTTTGTTCTAAAAGTGGTCACTGCACTGCAGACTGGTGCTTTCTTATTAGTAATTCATGCTATGCTTCTCCAGGCTATAGGGCAGTAGAATTGCAGCTGCTTAAAATTTTAAGTAGAAAAAAGGGTCTTTCTAAAAAATATTTTTAAAATGGCCCGATGCTTGTCAGTTATTTAAATGTGTATTGCTTAAAGTGCATTTTTTAATCAGTGAATTAATTTCCTCCTAAGATTGCAATCCAAGTTTTAACCTTTGATACCATAAAATAAATGCAGGAAGGAACAATGAGACCTTGGGCTTCCAAATAATTTCTTGAGTGAATAAATGAATAATGTGAGGGCAAATGTTCAGAAAAGAAAGTTTTGATTAGAAATAAAGTATTTATTTAAAACCATTACTGGACTTTCCAAAGAGTGTAGGAAACTTTGTGTCGTTATTCCTGTGGTGTCATGCACAGTGCTGAAATTAAAATTTTCCTTGAGTGTGTAAATGGGAGGGTCTGTTTAAAAGAACACTAGTAAATCATTTTCCATGCACAGAAACTGTAACTCTCCAACTGAAAGAGAATAGGTATTATTAAAATAATGTCCAAAATATAATGCATGTCAATCTAACAACTCCATTCACTGCAATTTAGCCAGCATGTATTGAATACTTAGTATCAGGCACTATTTTAGGCGCATGATGTACATAGGATAATATGGATAAATGCCATGAGCAAGGGAGAGGTAAATAATTTATGGAGGGCACAGAGGTCAGAGCAGATTTTCCAAGAAGGTGGTGACTGAGTTGGGTTTCAGGTAAGAATTGTTTAGGCAGATGCAAATATCCAAAGAAAAAGCTTAAAAAAAAAAAAAAAAAAGCTTAAAGCTTAGCAGAAACTAGAAAATGTGCAGAATGCTCTTGGCAGAAGAATCCCTGGAATGCTTTTTGTTTTGTTTTGTTTTGTTTTTAATCAGGGATTGAATCTGGGGGCACATAACCCCTGAACCTCATATCCCCAGTCTTTATTATGTCTTATTTTGAGACCAGGTCTCACAAAATTGCACAGGCCTTGCCACATTGCTGAGGCTGACTTTGAACATGAAATCCTTCTGCCTCAGCCTCCTGAGTCACTGGAATTATAGGCATATGCCACCATGCCCCACTTAATCCTTGCCTTTGAAATATTAAAAAGTATAGATAAAATCCTTAAATCTTTCAGAGGCTCAGGAGGCTGAGGTAGGAAGATCGTGAGTTCAAAGCCAGCCTCAGCAAAAGCGAGACACTAAGCAACTCAGTAAGACCCTGTCTCTAAATAAAATACAAAATAGGGCTGGGGATGTGGCTCAGTGGTTGAGTGCCCCTAAATTCAATCCCGTTACTTAAAAAAAAAAAAAAAAAAAAAAAAAAAAAAAAGAACTTAAATCTTTCCAATAATAAAGGCAAGGCATATACTTTAGAAATCCTTTGAAACCCTCTTATTTTGCCTTATTGTTTTAATGAAGATGTGATTAATATTGGCTGAATGCCAGCAGGCTGTCTACCACGTATCTTTTTATCCTTATTTCTTCATCTACCACAAAATTCATTCCCATTACACATGCTGTTACAATTTCAAGGGATGGAAATTTCCTTAAGTCTCTTTTGGAGTCTGTGTAGAATTATGCGAGGATTACAACCAGAATATGGCAGGATGAAAATGTGATGCACCTAGGGAAGAGGGACACTGGAAGAGGGGCGTTCAAGTCTGGTAAGGACTTAGAGATTTCTTCTCTTCCTGGAGCCTGGGGACTTGGCATCAAATGCATTCTAAGTTCCCTTCTTAATAAAGTGATTCCGTGATTCTGGAAGGTACTGTACAGCCCTGGAGTCCCAGATATCTTGTTAGATCTGGGGGTTTAAAGCTAAGATATGGAACCTTCCTAGGAGTTGGCAATTTGGGATTAGATGGCAGACTCTTGGGGTCAACACCTAGTTAACTTCTTTCTTTCTCTGTAAATTTCCTACAAATGTACATGGAGCAATCTAAGCATATTTATTGTTGCTTTTCCTCTACTATAGATGCTATGTTAGATGTCCTGTGCACACCAAAAAACAAGACATGGCAACATCTCACAAACATAAAATACCATCTACTCCACTTCATTCCTTCATGAATACTGTTAACAGCCCCTTCCCAACCCCAAACAACGCGCACTTGTATATTTAACTCCACAGAATGAAAAAACAAAATCCTTGATGGCTAGATAAACATTTCAAATGGCTGGATTATCACTTTTATTTAATATATTTTTTCTAAGTTAAGTGGTCTGTATTTTTCTCCATGACTAATCATCTTATTACCTTATTTACTCGCACTGTAGCACTGAGCTCAGAAGCTCTAGGTACTATAGGAAACAGACAATAAGAGGAACTTATCATAAGTTCCCCTAAATTCCTATAGGAAATACATAGGTTATTTTGAGTTGCAGATGAAAAACCAATAATACTATCCAGTTATAGAATATGTTGTCCAATATAAAGACATCATTTTAGAGCATTAGTTCCTAAACATGACTTAGTGGAAAGAAAGGCACTGTATTCAGAATGTTCGATCTTCAGCTTGTTATTGTATCTATTTTTGCTTCAGTTCTTTTATCTGAAAAATGAACCTTCATTATAGACTTGTCCTAAATGTAATGTAAAGTTATATAGGCATCATCAATAGATATGTAACAATTTTTCCTAAGTCTATCAAGTAACAATTTTGGGAATAAGCATCATTACAATTATCAAAACTTATTTGTTGAAGTTGCTGTTAATTTTCTTTCTATGCCTTAATTTATTTTATGCTGCTTTAGTAGGAGAGTGCTGTTTCGTTTTTTTTCTTGCTGGTTTCTTTTAGAAACTTATGTGAAATTCTGACCCCTAGTGGTTTTACTTGAAAACAACAATGACAAGAAATTTAAGAAAATAATTTTTCAATCAGCAAGAAATATTGGATGATGCTTTAAAAATGTCCAAGGAAATTCAAAAATTTTTACAATTCTCCCATGTGGGAGTAATTTCTTAAACATAACATAAGGAACAATCTCAATGAGAGTCCACAGTCTTTCAGTAGGTGTAATAATGAAATTTGAATTTGACCTCTGGCCTCTGAGTCTAGGACCAGTGTCATTCCATGACACCCACTACTTTATACTAGTTATATATTGGGTTTAAAACAGACCAGCTGGGCACAGTGGTGTACACCTGTAATCCCAGTTACTGGGGAGACTGAGGATCTGAGGATGGAGGAATGCAAGTTTGGGGCCAGCCTCTGCACATTAGGGATAATCCCTTTTAAAATCTAAAGGGCTGGGGATATGGTCCAGTACAGAGTGCCCTGAGTTCAATCCCAAGTCAGTCTCTATCTCTTCCTCTTTCTCTCTCTCTCGCTCTCTCTCCCTCTCTCTCTCTCTCTCTCTCTCTCTCTCACACACACACACACACACACACACACACATACACATCATACACACAACAAACCACTGGCCACATTTTTGGTAATAGGGAGTGAACAAGACAATGGAGTTCATGCAACCTCATAGCCTAAGAGTTGCATTGGACACTAAAGCATTCTGAAAGTCGAAGGCATATTTCCTCTCTGCAAATCAACCAGGTCTTCATTAATTTGTTTGGAAATCAATGCTCTTTTACCCCATTGTGTATCTTGGCTTCTGCTAGCTTCTTAGTTTTCTTTCAGTAGATTTGTGTCTTTAGAGTCTACTGGGGCTTTTCATATCTGGCTTTTTCCAACTTCTCCCATATTACTTCAAACTGTTGTTTTGCCTGTAGCTTCCCTTGGACAGTCTGGTCTTGTCTTTCAGCACTGACTCAGAGACTTGGCCTCTGCCTGGTCACTTCACTGCCTGTCTTCCCAAAGATGGTTCCTCTCACTAAGGTCTTAGCTCAAACACCATATGCATAGCAAGCCCATGCCTGGCTTCACCTGCACTCCTCCTGAGACATCGTACTATTTCCACAGACTTACTACTAAGTGAAAACCTCCTGTGCATTTTATATGTATCTAGTCAGGCCTGGAATGCAAGCTTCATGAAGGCCGGACCCCACCCATTCACTAAATTTATTTTCCTACTGCCTAGAAGAGCTCCTGCACATAGTAGGTACTCATTTACATTTTTGATTAAATAAATAAATGAACTCAAATTTTTAATATCCCCTAACATTTTAGCAACAATGTAACTGGTAAAACAACTTCAGAATATCCTGTTTCTAAAAAAAATGCTGTGAATGATCCTAAAAAGGGGTTGTTCCTGGGGGACATTGCCATTGTGCCACTTCTTCAATGGCCACAGGACCTCCCTGTCTGTGGCCACTGCTTCTCTGCTAAGTACAACAGTGCCATTGCTTCCCTGGTGCTTCTGTCTCAGCCCAACCCAGGCACTGACCTGCTGCCACCTCATTCAACAAGGAGAGTTTGGGGTCACTTGCTAGAACATGACAACTCCTGTGAGTAGCCATCACTCCTCCTCCACTCATGTGGCTATGATGGATCACAGGGCCGAGAAAGGCTCTCTCCTGCTTCAATAAGAGGTTAAGGACAGTGTCAACCAGGGTGTTAGAATTACTGTCAAGAGCACATGAAGAGCTGCCACTTGTGACAGTGCAAGCACTTTACAACCATAGGTAAATCAAAGCATCTCAACAAACTATGAGAAAAATACATTGCAATTCCCGTTAGACAGATGAAGAAAACGAGGTTCAGAATTATTACGTCAGTAGCCCAAACCACAGACCTGGAAGGGCAGGTTGGAATCAATTCAGTTATAGCTGGATTCTGTGTGCCAATCAGACTGCTAAACCTTCTAATCAGCAGAAGGGGCTCTTAGGCAGTGCTGACTGTACGTACCACAGTATTTTATGGGGCCAGACAAAACAGCTACTTAGATTTTTACTTAGAAATTCCATTGATCCTCATAGAACTCATGTCTGGAGAGACTAGAGCATAGGTCTGAGTGCCAGGCTACAGAAAGTGTGCACAATTGCATCTCTTCTTTGGTAAATGAGGCCATGCCCTGAGGGAAGTCCTATGAGCTCACACCTATTTTCTGGAATAAATTCCTTTTGTCATGAATCCATTAACTACAAGAAAATAGACTTCAATTTAACCACCTACTATTTTAGTAGATTTGATTCTGTATCCTAGCAATTGACACAACTTGGGTTACTTCCTCAAAAACTTCTTAGCCTCCATCACAGAGGCTTTCTTGTGATTTCCCCAAACAAGGAGAGACATACCCAAGGATTTCTGGATCTCAAACATTCAAAGCAGAAGTCTTACTACTTGCCCCAGTTGTTTTTGCTTTTGCAAATACAGAAGCCCAGAGAAATTAAATAACTTGTTCCAAATTACACAGCTACTAACTGGTGGCAGAGCTAAAACTAGAACTTAGATTCCAGATTCCTAGAATTTTCCCATTCCTCTCTATTACATAATCATACTCACCTTTAATCATTCTCATTAAGCATGAAATAATTCTTCAGAGTTATAAATTAACATTAGAAGAAGAGTTCAGTGTTTAAACATGGCACAGAATTGCTTTAACTCGGTCACCTTGATATAAGTTAAGCTGACTATTCCTTTTTTGTGACTTTATGAGATAGGTTAAGCAAGTAGCCATTTTCCCCAAAACCTTTTTATTAATTGTATAAAAATTTAGATTCATTTATTACGCATTATATATGTATTTTATGCAAAAGGGCAGACCAATATTTCAGATGGTTTTCTGTTTTAACTTCTATATTCTAGTGTGTGGATGTTTGGACCATTTTTTCCTCTTTCCCTTTGAGCAGATGCCAAGAAAATTTCAAGGTCAGGAGGGGAACAGCAAAACACCAATCCATCAAAATATGGATAAATATGAATCAGGAGGTAATGATTAAAAAATTGTTTGCTTCATTTTAATAAAGGCATATCCTTTACCAATGCCATTTATCTCCCTAACTCTTTTATGTATAATTTGGCTATATATCAATCGCTAGTAGAGACCATGGCAATAACCACTTGGTTAAAATCATGGGTTTTGAATTTACTCTCTGCTGCTTTCCTAGCTATGTGACCTAAGCCTCAGTGTTCACATCTATAAAAGGGAGATAGGAATATTGCCCATCTCAAATGTTCATTTTAAACATGCTAAAACATGGCTAGCATATAACTTAGCAACCATTATTTCTTTCATTAACTTCCATTGCTGTTATTAATCACCATAAGCTTCCTCTCTTTCTCCAGTTCCTAAAGAAAGGCTCATAGACTGTAAAGTTGGCTCCCAATAGAAATTTGCTGGGGAAAGGCCACCACCTTCTGCTCCTCACTGTAATTCCCTATTTTCAATTCCATTTCAAAGTCAGCCTCCATGGGAGTCCACCCTTCCTCTTCACTAACATTGCCTCCTTTCTGTAGTTCCCCATCTGGTCCTGGTGCTCCTTATTAGAAACATGAGAATAATAAGATTATAAACACCCCTGGGGGCATAACAGGGACTCAAGGTTTTAAGACATGCCAAACTGAAGCCTGAGTGTTTTCATCAGTAGTATGGACAACCCCTTCACAGGGCTGAGGTAAGCAAGAGTGAGTCAAGACACACGGAGCTCTTGACATAGAACGGACACAGTGCCAAGCACTCCTTCGATGTGACAAAACTGAGGCTAGCAGGACCCAAAGGAGAAAGAGACTACATGCTTCCACTGGTTTCATACTTTTTCTTTCCTTAAGAAATGTTTTCCTTCAGTTACTATGTGTGCCGCCAGCAGGATGTTCTGTTGGCTCAGGTCACTGATGACATGCGTAAGCCAGCCACAACTGTTCTCTTACTCTTTAGGTTTATGTTTATGAAATTCTACTTGTGAAAACTTGATAACTCCTTTGGAATGATTTTATTAGGCCTCCCATATCTTCTCATGATATTCTATCCCTTCTCCAGTTTGTCTGTTTTCTGCATCACGTATTTTATTTACATACCCTATAATTTTAGAAAATTCTTTACGTTTTATAGCTTTCCCTGCTCTTTTAGGAAAGAATTGTAGATATGTACAGTAAAAACCCGACATGCAGAGACTCAAGTGAGTGAGCATTTAAGTAATTTAATACTTTTCATATTCTTCATTGTGATTGTGCTTGATTTGACACTGGGGGCATCATTTTAGGTCTCTTGGGACCACTAGATTATACTTGTATCTGTTCAGTGTATGCACATAAGTCTTGAGAATTTACAAGGGTTTATTATTTTGTCTCAACTCTGCTGACTTAGGTAGGGGTTGCTGTCCCTATTGAAGAAAAAGAAGCTAGAGCCTGCTTCTTGTGGATGTGATTGGACTACATAGCTGTGAGAGAGGATTCTGAAGAGAACATTTGTGCCCACTCTTTCGCCCCAACCCTGAAGGCAGGAACAGAGTCCACTTGACTAATGACAGGAACTGAGAGCTCTGTTAAACAAGATAGTCTTGTCTCAGGAAACCAGCCATACCTTAATAAAGCAGGTTAGATATAATAATGAGACCAAATTCTTGAGGGAAGTGGCTCTTATTGTTCCCCATAATCAAGAACTTCTAGATTCTGAAGGTCATTTATTTATGGCTATGAGCCAGTGTACGTGTAAGACACTATACTATTGGGTATAATCAAAAATATTTTTAATAGTGTTGTTCTGTCTGGCCTGAGATGAACCAGTATCTAGAAAATGATTTTGCTGTTCAGAGCCAAAATCTGCAACAAAGTCACCTTTCCCTCATCAGAACACATGCTGGGTGACCAAATGACAGGACAACCAAAAAGAGGAGACCCATATGTCTAATGGGAAGTTGGGAGATGGAAGAGGCAGCCCGTAGGGTAAGTAGGTAATGTGCTCCAAAGAAAAGGGAAGGTCCCCGTGGAAACAAGGAGATTTTGACAGACCACAAAGAGGGCGTCTGGAACTATTTACCAGTGTCACCCTAGTGCCATGCTTATCACTGAGGAATAGTCCACCAATGATTGTGGGGTAATGCCAGTGTGCGACCCTATTCACAGAGCAAATATCCTGCCAGGAAGCTCATACAGAGAATACAACTCAAGGGACGCGACCCACTGTCCCAGTTGGAGTATACTTAGGGAGTATGATGTTCATTTGTTTTTCAAATTAAAATGAGCTCAAAATTTGAGTAACCTGTGTAGGGAAGGTTTTCTTGTCTCCCCACGATCAGAGGAGCCAACAGCATGTGGGTATCATTTAAATGACATTTTGTGCTGCTCTCCTTTCCTGATTCTCTGACATTTTAATTCTGAGAAGATGAATGCGTGAAAAGCAACGCGCCCAGCATTGACTGCTGTCAAAGGAGCTCTGCCTTTGCCTTTAAGTCTTTATTAACAGGAACTGAATCTCCCCAAATGCTTCATATCACAGACATTCTCCTATATCCTTTCTTGTTTTACTTTTAAGAATATAGAAATATGGGTGGGGATTAAGAGGCTATCTTTGTAGCACAGACCAGTAAAAGCCAACTCTCCTGATTCCCAAGTCATTGACCTTTCCAAAGTCTCACTTTGTTAGAAACCAACAATCACACTGCAATTTCCCATTAGCAACTAATTCACTTCAAAGACCTTCTTTGGTGCCTCCTTCTCCACAAAACTCTTACCCATAGTAATGTTCAAGATGGTGCTGAAATCCTTAAGACCCAATGTACAACTCGATAGCTAGTGGAAACACAATCAATATTTGTTCAATGAGTGAAGAAGTAAGTAAATTGTGAAGCTTTGAACAATACTCTAGAGCAAAGTGTTCCGCTATTATCACCAAAGAACTCGCAGTCTAATTAAGTTGACATTAATATGAACAGTTAAATAAGAATGCATTATTTAAATAATACTCCTAGGCAGCAATTATAAAGTAGTAACAAGGAACCAGATGGTGCATTACCAAGGATATAATGCTATCAATAAATTCATAGAAATTAGAAATTAACTTGAGACAGGACTCCTGGGTAAAATTTATAGAGAGAGAGAACAGCCATAGTTCTCTTTACATTATTTATGATGTATTTTTAAATTGCTAGAGTATTTGATGCTAATGGGACCGTGTAATATGTATAAAGATGTACCAAATAGAGACGTGTAAAGAAAACTCTTGGTCTTTCTTCACAGTTACCCTGCCATTTCTGGACTCACTTCTACCACATAACTGCCATCAATACCTTGGTATTAATACTATTCTCTATATGTATCTTTCCCTTATTCTAAATGGTATCAGATGTCATATTATTCAACAAGACACATTCTAAATGAAATGTAATGTGGAGCACACTCCATATCCAGAAAACCTTCTCCGGCTCATTAGTTTTACTCTCACTGAAGATTGTGTCATATTTTAAATACAATTTAATCATAGGAATGTGATATAAATCATTATATTTTTAATCAATTTCATGATAATAAATTTTAGATTGTTTATGGGTTCTGTTTCTGCCACTATAAACATTATTGCATATATTTATTGTTACTGTTACTCCTGTAAATTAAGTTCCCTAAGGTAAATTAGGGTATGTGTGTTTCTTATTTTAATCATTATTGACAGATTATTTTTCATTATGGTAGCAATTTAAATTGTCAAGAGCAATGAATGAGAACATTTGACTCTATATCTATAGTACCTTTGAATATGATTAGTGAAATATGATACAGATATTTACATATATATGTTAATATATATGTATAACTAATAAAGAGTCTGGACACTTTTCATCTCATTTATTGTTTAAATATTTGGTCCATCTTTTTAATTTATTTATTGTCTTTTTGCAAAGCAATATGCAAATGTTTTTTGTATATTAAGACTATTATTCACTTTTATGTCTTAGTGTTCCATTTTTTTTTTCTTGTCTATCATTTATTTGCTAATATACTTGGTATATCTGTGTGGTGTCTTTTAACATATAAAAACTTTAAATATCTCATATGGTAACATATGTCTGTCATTTACAACTTTTGGATTCTTCTCTAAGTGAATAAATTTCATATAGGAAGGAACAGCATGTGCTACTATGTGGACACAGGACCTGAAGGACATTTTGATAAACGATGAACAGACAGGTTGAACAGGAAGAAATGGTCATGCAGGTCAATGCCAGAAAATAACCTTAGGAGTTTCCCTTGATGCCAAACTGTGATAGTTTGCATATTAGAGTAATTAATTTGGATTAGGCCTATGAACACAGAAATACTGTTGAAACATTTTTAAGGGCATGATAGCATGATTAAAACATGATTTTTATAAAGATTGATTTGCAAGATGGCTTGGAAAAGTGAAGTCCAGATGCAAGGAAACCAGAACTGCAACACTATTTATTGAACAGAAATTGTTCTAGGCACTTTGAATATGTCAGTGAATTAAACACTTTGAAGACCATTTAGGAATCACCTACAGGGACAAGGATCAGGGTACAAGGTCAGGACGAGTCAAAGTAATGCTAGTGAGAATGGGAGGAAAAAGAAAGAATAGACCTGAGAAAAAAATGGGAATCAAGATGGACTTGAAGAAGGGGGAGTGATCAAAGCTGAGTTGGTTATTGAGCCTGGGAAATTCAGAACTAATGGGAAACAAAGGTAAACAGAAGAGAAAGCATAAATATGGAGTGTAGGGCAGCAATGAAAATGGTAGAAAGGGTAGTTTGTGTGTTCATCTGGGCTGCTTTGCCAGATTATGGAGCATCACCACAGACCGCTACCCACCCCCAGCAGACTGAAGTCAATTCATTAATTAGTCACTACTGAGAATGACATTTCAATCAATTACAAATTCATTTGACTGTATTGTCATTAAGTTCACATTTATCCATCCTGTCTTTGGAGACACTATTCCTTTTATGTTGAGAACACTGATTGAGAAAGCACCTACTGCATCCCAGACTGTGCCAACAGCTAGGGATGCAAAGAAGGTAATGTGTCAACCCAGACCTATCTTGCCTTCTAGGACACCATGCGGTATGGTGCTCTGAAGGGGAAGACAAGTGCCCCCCAGGGAGTGAGATCAATTCTGACTGTTGAAGAGGGAGGTGGAAGCAGGAACATTGTACTTAGAAGACTCTTGACAGAGGAGGTGACCCATGACCCTAAGGTACAAGGAGATCAACAGAAAACAGTCCACGTGAACTTTCACTTGTGAGGACACTTCTCCACAAACCTACCACAATGTAGTAACAAATTTATGATTGCTTATTTTCTTTGCACATACCTTGAGATGTAAGATTATTCTGGTGGAGCCCAATCTGAGAGATTTCAATTACATATTTCTAACCAAAAAAGAAAAAAAAAAAATAGGTTGAGTTAGGTATTCCCTCCT
This sequence comes from Sciurus vulgaris, assembly GCF_902686455.1. Lineage (NCBI taxonomy): Eukaryota > Metazoa > Chordata > Mammalia > Rodentia > Sciuridae > Sciurus > Sciurus vulgaris. Next base: position 191,696,278 of record NC_136461.1, read on the forward strand.
TTGCACACCCATAACAGTGATTCATTAAAGGGTCTGTCTTCTCCTGAGGTTTTTACCTTCCCTGGGAAGGGACCTCATTCTCCTGGTCATTGTCTAGTGCTGGTATTAGTAAGGAAACTTGAGTTTGCAAACACAAGAACCCATCACAATCCTAACCTAACCTGGTTTATCAAACAAGCAAACAGGAGACAAGCGTAATTTAGAGACTCAGTACAGAAAGGGATTCAAGATGCATTAGATGCAAATACCTGAGCAATATATTCTGAACTCAGTCTACTCATTCCAATTTCTTCCATAATGACATTGCTGTAGAGCAGATTCAGTCTTCATGGTGTCAAGACAGATTCAGACCCTTCAATGATAATATATCTTCTCTGTGATCCCTATAAGACAGATCAAGTTTTTCCACCCCTCTTTTTAAGTTCTAATTGAAATCCTCAAATTGAGACTTACAGGTTCATCTATAGGGTCACATGTCAATTTTCTGAACAAATCACCATGAGTAAAGCCCAACCATGTGGTTTGAGAATGAGTGAGGGTTGATTTCCTACAGAAAATTGTGGAGCTGTTACCAGAACACCATAGGGTAGACACCAGGAAAGATACCCACCATACACACAGTCTCTTTGAATAGTGGGGCACACCCCATGCAAAGTGCTCTTTCAGGAATTTTACCTCCATAATCTCATTTAATCTTCAAGTAACCCTGTGAGAAAATGTCATTATCCCCATTTTCCAGGATAGGAAACTGAAGCAGGGAAGTTAATTATTTAGTAAAAGATTTAAGTTTAAATAATTTATTAAATTAGTTGCTTATTAAAATGATTAAAATTCAATTATTTATTAAACTCAATTATTTATTGAAGTATAGGTATAAATTATTTAGTATACAATTAAAGAGCTATTATATGACAAATCCAGAATTTGGAACCTAAGTCTGTACACATGCATATATATTATATATATATATAAAATACACACATACATATTCATCTCTCTATACATATATAATATATATAACTAAATAAATATAATTAAATTTTATATATCATATATGTATACATATGCAACTATACATATGTGTATAAACATCTGTATATGAGTATTTATATATATGTATGTATACATAAATATGTGTATACGTGTGTATACATATATGTGTATATGTGTATTTATATGTGTATATATTTATATAGAGACAGACGCAAACTCTCAGAAAGAAATGCAGAAATTCACAGGAGTAAGCCTAAGTTCTTTGAAAATAAATCTTGACAAATAATTTCATGTGTTCTTCTGGAAGAACTGATACTAATATATACTAAGGTATATTAATGCTAATACTAATGTAATATGTATATATATGTATATATATCTATATAATATGTATATGTACACATGAATCTGTATACACATACAGATATATGTATAAATTCCTGTTTCATCTATTGCACTAAGCTTCCAGAGGGAATTTGAATAGACATGTTTCCTGAGAGTGAAGATCTTTGGCAAATTACATCTTTGTAAAGTGTTGCTATCTTTCTTATAAGAGGCTCCCTGCGATATCTTTTCTACTTTCCTTAGTTTAGACACACTTTCCTATAAACTAAGATGCTGTTGGTCCTTTTGTAACTATATTCCTACTGTAAGACCAGAATAAATAATTTTTTAGAACACTTTAAATGTGTTAGGGAATCTGTTCATTGTTCTACATGAATGATCTCATTTCATGCACATTCATCATAACTGTGTGACATGTTAGGTGAAAACCTCAGAAATATCTCCTGGAGGATCCATGCCCTACTGCCAAGTGAATATTTCTTTTCCTATTGCTGAGAAGCATAATGTTTATTGTTCTTCAGCAAGAACCATCCTGGTGACCAAGTCTTTAACACACGGGCTGTGGGGACACATTTATAGCACAGGATGATCAATATAATGAGGACTTGCACTGAGGATAGGTAAGCTTGCAGTCATGGCTTCATCGCTGTTCACCCCACCTTCTGTGAATGACCAATGGGAATTTGTCTTCTTCCAAACACTTGTTCAAGGCAGTTTCTTGTTCTATTAGTTAGTTCTTCCAGAAGAGCAAATGAAATATTTGTCATGATTTATTTTCAAAGAACTTAGAGTTAGTCTTTGAATTTTTGCATCTCTTTCCAATAGCTTGTTTCTCCTTTTTTACTAAATTAAATATATCATAGCAGCACTGGATCAAGATAAACAAGAGTACAGAATTCTATGAAGGTGATTTTAGCCAACACTTGTAGCATATTTAAAAGCAAGATTGATATAATGGTGATAGGTTTATGTAAGAGACTGTTCCCATCATCTAGGGACACTTGCTAAAGTATTTAAGGAAGTGCTGAAGAAAGTATTTAAGTCATGTATGCCATTGACTTTTTAAAAAATCAGCAAGAAGGATGAAGCAATGACAATGTGATTGCTAAACTCAGTGATGGGTGTATACATTTTTTCATCTTTGAATTGTGAAAGTTTTCATAGGTGTTATGATTTAAATTTGGAATGTCCCCCCACAAAGTTCATGAGTTAGGCAATGCAGCCATGCTCAGAGGTGAGAATACTGGATTGTGAGGACTCTAACCTTATCCATGGATTAATTCACTTGCTGGACTAATGATTTCAATAAATCTACTGGCAGGTGGTGAAAATTATTGGCAGGTGAGATATGGTTGGAAGAGTTAAGTCACTAGAAATGTGGCTTTGGGGAGTATATCTGTCTCTGGTCCCTTCCTATCAATCTCTCACTTTGCTTCCTAACTTCCATGAACTGGATAGCTTTCCTCTGCCACGCCCTTCCTCCGTTATGATTCTACTGATCATGGTCTGAAATTGTGAATCCAAAATCAATTTTTCCTCCTCCAAGTTGTTCTGGTCAGGTATTTTGGTCACAGTGAAAAAAAAAATGCTGATACACAATAGTAAAGAGTAAAAACAAATAAATAAAACATAGGCAAATAAAAACCATAAGCAATGGTTATAGGATAGGGATTGAGGTAGTGAACAGAAAGGAACAATCACTTTATACTTCCCTTCCATTATTAAAGAAAAATAGAGGGATGTACTCAGTGAGCTGTGTGAGCACTTTTCATCCACTATCTCCTTCAATTCACAATAATAATCCTACAAGGTAGGAATGATTTTTCTCCATTTTATGGAGGAGGAAACTGAGCCTTAGAAAACTGAAATGACTTGCTCCAGGCTCTTAACAACAGTGCAGTCCCTTTGCCTTGGGGAGAGCTGTGTAGATGTGACTGGGTTGAAAGGGCTCAAGATGGGTTGGGGGTAATTGGAGGTACCCAGGGTATCATAAGCTGGGTGAATGGGGAGAAGGCAAGCAATAGTGAGTTCCAAGAAGGTCCGAATATTTCAGCAAAGTGATTGGAGAAGGAAAAGTGCTGGTCCATTGTATGACCCTATTAGTGTATCTGGTGTATACCAGAGGTCTGGGGAATAATCAACAAGACTGTTGAAATTTCCAAACATGAGGACGCAATTGGCACTTGTGTAAAAAAGATGTATGTAGGGGAGAAAGGATACGTTTTAGGCAGGAGTACTTGCCCCATTAATAAAGAACACCATGGTACCAATCCTACTTGATTCTAATGCTGATCAGGAGAAAGATTGCTAACAACTTTGTCTGTATCTAAAATGATTTTGGCAATGAGAAAGGCACAGCTTCCTTTGAATTTTCTTTAGCATTTCCAAAATGAATGCACTAATTTTTTTTTAATAATCACTTCCTTTGAGTACAGGGTACTGACCTAGGTTCAGCTATTGAATTTCAAAGTAGAATTCAATCTTAAAATATTGCTTGCAAGAAAGAGAGAGAGAGAGAGAGAGAGAGAGAAGAAAATAGTACCTAATAAAATATGGTCAACTGTGTGCTCTGCTGGAATTCTGCAGGAGAGATTATCATACCAAGCTCATGGCCTAGAGGGGTCCAAACAAATCATTTTTATAAAACTGAAATTTGTTTATTTCAGCTTATAGCTTTTCATCTAATTTTCTAATGTAAGTGGCTATTTTTAAATGAAAACTAAATAGCACTAATAATCCAGTGAAATATTGCCAGAAGGATAAAAGCAGACAACTGTGAACCAAGTGGGGGTCCTTCCCAGAGCTTGCTTTTATGTCTCCCTTCTGTCCTTATGAAAGCAAGTCCCAAAGATCAAATGAACCAGAGCCCAAGCTGAAGGCAAGGACACAAGTTGTTTACTTCATCTCTGCCAGCCTCCTGCTTACCACCAGGCTGGATACAGTCACATAGGTCACAAAAACAGCAATGTGATTTTCACCCTCCCAGAACCACCAGGGAGCAGCAGATGACTGTCACTCACCAGTTAGACACTTGCTTGGAAATGAATGGGAAAATGAACAGGAAGGTGGAGTGGGAAGGGAAGTGATAATAATGCTAATATTCACATCCATGTGACTTTATATGAATTTACATCGATTTCTGATGAACAGGACATATCTCCTTAGTCCCATTGTATAGAAGAACAATATAAAAACCAGAAATTGTAAGATAGGAATTTGTTCCAAATCACACAGCTTGTTAGAAGAATGGACTTTGATGACAAATGGTCTCGTGTGAATCCTGACTTTACCATTTTTAAGCTGTGTGACCCTACATAAATGACATCACCTCCCCTTGGCACCTTTTCCTCAACTGTGAAAAGGAGCTCAAAATAATATTCATCTCAAAGACTGCAGAAATCAAATGATGGAATGCATGTCAAGAACCAAGAATACTCTTGACACATAGTATTATGGCTACATTTGTAAAAATATTTTATAGTTCCCACAAAGTACATATAATTCTACAAATATTAAGTACCAGAATCATGCATTCTGCTAAAATCTGGATGTGCTAGAATAAATCACATTATGATCCCAGCCAATTGTGAAGTTACAGAAGGATATAAGGGATAGACAGAGATGAACTGACACACTGAGTATAAAGTAATGTTTTAAACAAAGGCCATTAGAGGAATAATTGAATGATTTAGCTGTAAATTTCTACAGAGTGACAGAGTGGTCTTCCTTTGGTCTAATACCTTTCTAATTTGACCCTTTCTTAAAAAAAAAGAAAAGAAAGAAAAACTGCTTTGGAAAAATTTTCTTTCATTGTGCAAATGAGTAAAACAAAGACCAGAAAAACTAAAGAATTCCCTAAGGTATCTTAGCTAGAGAGTGGCAAAACCAGTTCTCAATTATACTAACCACCACAATGATACATTTTCTGTGATTTAAGTCATTGAGATAGTGAGTTAAAGTTTTTTCTCTCATTTTTCCCCATTTTCTTTCTTGTTTAAAAAAATAACATAAACTGTCTTTTTTTTTTTCCTGAATCTCACCTTTTCTCCTGAAAAATTCAACAAAGTGCCAAATTCTCTAAAATTCACCATCTGCCAAGAGTCCCAGAAGCCCAAATACTGCATACTGATAAAGATCTGGAGGGGCAGAAGAGTATATGGTGCTGAATCCTTCTTCAGCCACTAACTAGCTCTGTGACAATAAGCACACAGTATCACCCACAGAGTGGCATTTTTTTTTTTTCCTATTGATAAAACGCAGCAATAGTAGTTTCCACCTTCTAGAATTGCTACGATGATTCCATGTCAAGTCCTTAGCTCAGCACTTCGCACAGGTTAAAATCTCTCAATAGACATTCACTGTTCTTAAGCTAGAAAAATGCCACCTGGTAAAAACCATACCCCTCTGGTCTAACCACACAAATCATCTGTGCATCTTTTCCCCTCCCCAGAAGTTTATAGATCCCCTTGGGAAGTACCCCAGTGCTTGACTAATCTCACAACCTAGAAATCCAGCTCGTTCATATATTTCTTATGCTTTAATTTAATTTTTTCTCTTTCTACATGTTTTATTGATGAATTATGGTTGTACAGAATGATGGGATGTAGTGCTGCATGCTCACACATGCACACAATATAACAATATAATTTGGTCAGTATCACTCCCCAGCATTCTCCTTCCCTCCCCTTTCTCTTCTCAGGAAAAAAATGAAAAATAACCCTATATGTTTGTAAGTTTGTTTTTCTGGTTAAATCAATGAACATCTCAACTTCTCCCCAAACTTCCCAACTCCAGGAACTTCACTTATATCATCAGAACTTTATGTTTTTCCATCTCTCTTCTGGTGATGGACGGAGATCTACGTGTCCTGAGATTACTGTGGTGATAATGTAGGTATCTGGTGTTGGCACAGTGTGTGTTGCCGTGTTTATTTTCAAAGCAACAATCACCCACTTGCCTTGTTGATCTTGAAACAACTGGGCGAGGCAGAGAGGGAAAATAATATTCACACAACAAGGAGAGAGAAACTTCAGCGGCAAAGGAAGAAATGGCAATGGCCATCATTGCTAAGCACTGATTGTGTCCCAGGTCTTCTATGTATTTTATTTTACTTGAACTTCTTTTTTTTTTTTTTAATTTATTTTTATTGTAAACAAATGGGATACATGTTCTTTCTCTGTTGGTACAAGAGCCCACTATAGTAGGTGTTCTTAATTTAGTTTTCAGGAGAGGAAAGTGATACTCAAAGAACCTGTGTTCAAATTTCTCCAGATAGTGTGAGTGGGGTAGCTGAGATGCAAGTCCAGATCAGTCTTACTCCAAAGTCAGTAAACTCAATTACTGACTTATCAAAGATTTGTTCAACTCACTTTTTTTTATGGTTGAGATATGTGGTGCCCCCAAAAGCTTATGTGTGAGACAATGCAAGAAGGTTTAGAGGTAGAATGATTGGGTTATTAAGAGCCTTAACCCAATCAGTGAATTAATGCCCCAAGGGATTAACTGGGTGGTAATTGAAAGCAGGTAGGGTGTGGCTGGAGGAGGTGGGTCATTGCGAGCCTGCCTTTGGGCTTTGTATTTTGTGGTGGTGAGGAGAGCTCTCTCTTTCTGCTTCCTGGTGTGTGTTGCCAGCTGCTCTTCTCTGTCACACCCTTCTGCCATAACGTTCTGCCTTATCGCAGGCCCCGAGGAATGGAGTCAGCCATCAGTTCTTTTGGTTGCAGCAGGGAAAAAGCTATCGCATCATTAGTTACTAACTCACATGATGCAAAATCTGGACTCCTGCTTCATAGTCCAGGGCACCTTCCATAAAACCACTCCCTGGTTGTTCAGGGTGCTAGAGCTGCACTCGCCTATGACTCAGAGAGCTGCCACTCATGTGAGACTGTTTTGGAGCTGTTCCACATTCCACAGCTCCTGTTCTTCACTTCCTGGTTTATGTTTACAGTTTGGGGGTTCTTTAACATAAAGTAGGATGCGGAGAAAAGTAAAAGAGAAGACGTACCAGAAGTTTCTTCTTTTGATGTAGATTCAATATGTCATCACATTTGAGCTGGAAGACAAGCTCTGGACTGCAGGGTGGAGTCTAACCATGCTCACCCTCCCCTGGGAAGAATGCACTTCAGTTTCTGTTTGAGCTGTTTCACTCTCTCTCGTTTTCTGTTCTTAAAGGAGATGATGGTGAAAAAGGAGATCCAGGAGAAGAGGGAAAGGATGGCAAAGTGGGGCGCAGGGGACCAAAAGGTAGGTAAACCCACACGAAATTGACACTACACTATGAAAGTACTTGTGTTTTACTCTCCTGGTCCTGGCCCTGGCCTTCCTCCTGGAAATTAGCAGCTTCATTATCCTCTCTGTCCCCACAACACATGGAATGTATGTCAGACATGAATTAAATCACCATCCAAGGGCTGCTATGAGCCTGCCTGTTAACAAGACATGGACCTATTTCTGCAGCTGCATCCTTAGGGTTGACCAGAGTGGACACTCTGGGAGCCCCAAGGGAGTAGCACTCTCCAAGAATATCCAAGAAAAGATGAGATTGGGAAGCACAGCTGTGTTCGTGACTGTGTCTCCCTTCAGAAGCTAAGGCTTAGTGACTTTCCGTGGCTGACCCAGACCAAAAACAAAAAACAAAACACAAAACAACAAAACCAAAAAGAGCTGCCTGATCCATGGATATGTTCACCTTTCCCCAAGATCTCTATTTCTTTAACCCCTCTTTCTTTATAAAAATGAATAACACAATGGACAAATCCAGGGTGATGAGAGGTGCAGGAGCAAAGGAGATGAGAAGAACACAAAGCTATATTGGAATGTTTCCTTTTCAGAAGGGACCAGAATGAGCCTCCTTAATACAGGGCCTCTGGATTGTGATGCATCTGAACTTTTGAATCACTCCCTGCCAACTGCTACAAGATAGTTGCCCTTATTTGAAAATTTTTAGCAACTTAAAGGGAAGAAAGAATTCACAGATCCTTGAGGCCTTATTTTAAGAAATGCCCATCTTATTCTAGAAGTATGTATGTCAACTGAAAAAGTATTTTACAAAAATAAAGCTATATTACTTATAAATATTTTATATTATCATATCTAAGAAAAACAAAATAAATAATACATTAGAAGAATCTGTGATCCCTGACCATACATTTGGAATAAAAACTCATCAAGACAATCTCCCATGTCTCTTTGATCACCAGATTTTATGACTTCACCTTCATCCCCTGTTTTAAAGTGGCTAAGATGGGCAAATCTTGTTTTAAAAGAGAGAGGAAATAGAATCCCAAAGTAAAGCCAGAATGGACGAAAAGGAACAGATTCAGAAAAGAGGACAAGGGCTTCCACTCAGCCCTTATCTACATTCAAATATTCAAATTGAACATCCTCTGCTGTGGTCATCTAGAAATACTGTACCATCAAGTATTTTAATATCATCATGTCCAGGATTGTCATATTAGCCTATTATTTCATTTTCATGATAATATATATATATATATAATAACAGATATATATATATATATATCTGTTAGAGGAGATAAGATAACACAAGATATAAATCAGATATCTCAGGCAGAAGAATATACTTTTTGTTATTTCTTTTTGGTAAATATCACGTGTTAGCCATACCCTTAAAGAGAAGATAAAACTTTATGTTATAAAAACAACATATTTTGTTCTTCAGGAATTAAAGGAGAACTGGGTGATATAGGAGCCCAGGGCAATATTGGCAAGTCTGGGCCCATTGGCAAGAAAGGTAAGCTGCATTTTACTTTCCCAGTGGCAATTAAAAGTAAATTGAACATATCACTAATATATTTTTAAGATTTTGTGTGATGAAAATGATACCTTTTCTGTCTTTTTAAAGATAAGTTCTGTCTTTCTATCTTGGCTCATACACAAGCAATACATCTCACAGCTCAAAGAAAGAAAGTCCTTGAGCAAAATTAAACAAGATTTCAGGGACACCTTCAAGCCTAAAGTTCTAGTGGTTTCTATATTAAACTTCCTTTCAGATCCACTCATTGGCTACTAGTCCTTGAAGCAATTAAAATGATATCACAGTTATTCATAAAACATAACGCCAACTGAGAAGAATATAACTTTCTTTCCTAATTTGAATGAAGTAACTAATAATTCTATACCTGTGACCTATTACCAGGAGAGGAACTCGAGGTATACATGGGCAGCCCCATTTGATTGCAGACATGTTCTGATTGAACATAGTCACTATCTCAATATTAGAAAACAGAGATAGTCTCTTTATTCTCTAAGCAATCCTTCCCTATCCTTTTCTCCCAAAACCCCAACATAGTGACAGGTTCTAATTGCTTCTGGTATTCAGTAATTCAAACCTACAGGCATTGTTCCACTTGGTTTGGGGATACAAAGCTGAACAAAAATCAAAATTGTATAGCAAAGGACTCAGAAGATAGAAATTTCTCAAGAAAAATTATAATACGGTATGGCATGGCTACTATAGGGGACATGTGGGGGAGTAAGGCAAGACTGTCATGAGGAAGCGTGATCTACTTCTTGAGCGAATGGGGAGAAGGCGTTTGAAGAAGATGCAGGAAACATTTGTACAAAGGCACCCATTAGGGAAGCTCAGTGGCATGGGTGCTACCATTTCTGCCCCCTCTGTTTTTTCGTAAATGCTGAGCACCTGCATAGTTTAACAAGTCCCTGCTGTGGCCTGCAGGGTGTTCCTGTAGACAGGGTGATAGTTGGGAGTCTGAGCTGAGGCCGTGGCCTTTCTCTTCCATTCTGGAACTCAGTTGGTACTCTTTCTCTCTCCACTCTTTTCCAACTGATTCCTTTGAGGAATTTCCTTAGGTCACATTTGAAGGCAGGGATGGAGAGCAGTGCACTGAAAAGAAATTGCTGTGGTAATTTTTGATCCAATGGTTTGTACTGCACATTCGCCTGTATTGAAGTCCTTGTAGGTGGGGAAGAGCTACACACCCTCCTCAGGGTTCACAGTCCTGCTGCCGGCTATGTTTGTGGCTAAGGAAGCTTTGACTTCAGAGCTCCTCATTTGCATGGTTCCCGAGACCCCTTAGCAAGCCCCTCATTTGCATGGTTCACATGGCCACATGTCTTGGTAAAATTTATAAAGTCAGGCATTTTACCTCAGTTGGTTCAAACAATGCTGTTCTTCCATCAAGCCTAGCTTTGCCAATGTATTTTTCCTAATTGCCTCTTCCAGTAAAATTTTAATGCCATTTGTGGACTGTATATTCATTTATGTATACTTGTATATATTTATGCTTTCTATATTTTAACCAGTATAATTTTTCACCCCCAAGAACTGACATTTGTATTCTGGAGGTGATGTTACCCATCAAGAAAGTGTGTCTTAATGCCGCTCTCCCCTGCTCCAACTGGTGGCCTGGGAATGGATATAAGGCATTTGGGACACTAGCTAAGAGGAGTTTGAATGAGTAAAACCTTAAGTTTGAACTTAATGAGATACATTTACATAGTCTGAAGTTACTTCCAAGTACAATCAAGTTATTGCTAGCAAGTCCAATGTAAGAATAACCTCCAAGCATAGTACTACCACTTACAATGCAGGTCTATCCAAAGTCTTGGTGCAAAACCACTGGTCACAGGTCAGATCATCATCTCAATATGTCCTAGAGAATCTGGCACAAGAAATATGTAGTTTGTAGGAAATAAATAACTTAAAACAAAAAAACAGGGCCAGAGCAAGTATGTGGAGAGTTTTTCCAAATCCAAAGCTTTCGTATCAATGAAAAAGACGTTTGCAGGGAAATATTTTCAATTTGTACAAAGTTTCTTACTTTACATATGTCAATAATAATTTGTAAAGGTGAAAGAAAATTTTGACAATAATGAAAGCAAAATTCAGACTTCTGCTGTGATCCAGGAGAAATGGGCCTGCATTAAGTTTTTCTTTCTGCTAAGTGTGATTATTTAGGTCAAAAAAAGAAATCACATACATATTTAGAGGCATAAGAGGCTATCAAAATGAATAGGACTTTAGGAGCCATGATCTGGATCAGAAGGGAATCACTGGATAAGCTGTTTCTGGTAGAGGATGCAGGCCATATTCTTAGTTGGTGCACAGATCATCTGCAATTAGCATATCTACACCTAGGAGGGTGTAGCCTGAAAGGAATATATTGGACTTCAAGACTTCTGGAAGTTAGCCATGATAGAGGAGGTCTAGACCCATCTAAAGACTCCATGTACTGCCCTGGAGACATCTGAGGTGGAGGACAAAGGCAATCCACTGACAGGAACAAGCCCAGAAGTGCAGGGCTTCTTAGGCACTGCACACTTCCCAAGATGTAGATATGTCAAGTTTATGGAGTCCCTAACAAGCAGAGCTGGAGTTAAAGATCTTGGGTCAAATTTTAATCCTCTCCTAAAACAAGAACAAGTGACATGGGGAAAGTAGTAGATGACAGAGACAAGAAAAAGCAGAGTCTCCACATGATTGGCAGAAGCTCAATGTGGATGAACTCCCAGAAATGTAGAGCAGTAACAGTCTGGAAATGAGAGGGTTAACTACACCTATCTCCCCTAGACCTGCTCCTCCTTAGAGGCTCTAGTACAAATACACACCTCTGTCTCTGTCCTCATTGCCATGGCCATTGGCTCCTGTGTTTCCCCCTGATTCTCTGGGGTTAAAACATGAATGACAGATTCACTGGGTCAGTTGGCTTAAATAAGTATACGCTTTACTTAGGAAGCCTAATTTTATCCTAATACCTGTTATGTAGCAGAAAGTTTCCAAAAGTTTGATGCATTAAGAATTTTTAAAAAGAATAATAAAACACATTAATTCCCACAATGTGACTTTCTATTCTACTCCTTAGTCCTATAAATGCCATTTTCCCTTAACATCAATTTCCACTATTGGCTACTAAGATTTCCTTCTTCTCCAAAGATATGTCATCAAAATTTATGATCATGTCCTCGAATTTAAAAAAAAAAAATGGAGATGCAGTGTTCTGGGCCACCTGGATTAATTTAATGTTTAATCTCTACTTTGATATTTATCACCCTCATTTTGATGATGGCCCTTCTAAGTCTTTCACTGACTTGGATTAATCTTAACTTTTTAGGCTGACCTTAATGTTGTCACTCGCATGGGTAAGGTGGCTTTCTGGATGTCAATATTTCATTTTAGAAATAACAAATAAGAATGATTTAGTATAGGTAAATTCAATCTCATAGCAAAATAAATGTTTTTACTTGAGGTCAATAATCTTTTTACATTGAAAGCATTATGGGGTTTTTTGTTTGTTTGTTTGTTTGTTTGTCTGAATGTGACCTCTAAGTTGTCAAACTTAAGACAGTTATTATAGACACGTTCCCGCTCATGGATCAAAATAAGTTTTGTAGATGACCTTAACCATAGTGAGTTTTGGAGAAATGGATGCACTAATCCAGGTGTTCTGTGTACCAGCTAAGATCCTGTCCTGCATTCCTCTGCCATAACTCAGGTGTAGGGCAGAAGCCAGATCAGTTGAGCATCCTCCGTGAGTCAGTCCAATGCTCATGCTTATTGTGGGACTTACCCAGAAGTAAATCATAACAGAACTGGAATCAATCTTCAATACATGTTGAATTAAAAGGGATTCATGTGCAAATAAAATACAAATCTTGTAAAAATGAAAATATTAAACTCATATTCATGATATTCATATATTTATTGGTGATGATAAGGACTGCTATTACTTTCCATTTTTTTCTTGTTTTATTTTTAATTGACACCTAATTTATTACCTAATTTATTCTCCTGATGATCTTATCATTGCAGATACTGTCATTTCCACTTTAGAAAAATAAAGAAATAGATATGAAGAAATTAAGTAACCTGCCCACATTTAGCAATTAAACAGCAGAGCCAGGATTTAAAACCTGAATTGTGGGACTTCCATGGTCTCACTTCACCACACTGCTTTGGTGTTCCCATTTGTCATGAGAGGAAAGGAATTAATATCAAAATACTAGGAAGCAATCAGAGTGTTGACATGTTCTCAGAAGAAAAGCCACATGCCAATTTAAGAAGCTGCTTCCTGCATTTTTAAGATTCAGCTGACTGCTGCAATGTAGGCTTCTCTACTGTGAGCCACAGGCTGGCATCTTTTCCTCTCCTGATGAGATTCTAGAAAGATTTTCATTTATTTCACTGTTCATACGTGATATTGTCGATCTTTTCTCCTTGTTTTCTTATATATGCTTTCATTTTCTTAAAATCTCATCATTTTTCCAAAGCAAATACAATATTCCTCCCTTATCCCCAAAAGATATATTTCAAGACCTCCAGTGAATGCTTGAAATTGCAGATAGTACCACACCCTATATATATTATGCTTCCTCTTATAAATACATACCTAGCATAAAGTTTAATTTATAAAATTAGGCAAAATAAGCATAAATGATAATAACAATATACTGTAAAAGTTATGCAAATGTGGTCTTTTTTGCTTCCTCTCTCACTCTCTCAAAATATCTTATTTTATGATATTCACACTTCTTGCGATGATATGAGATGATATGATGCCTATAAAATAAGATGAAGTGATGTGAAAACATTGGCATTATGACATAGCATTTAGTTACTACATAAGTGTTACTTGAAAACTAGCACTACACTATCATGGCAGTTCATCTGAAAACTGAGATGACTACTGAGTGGCTAATGGGTAGGTAGCACATACAATGTGGATACTATGGACAAAGGGATGATTCACTTTCCAGGGAGGACGGACCAGGATGGTTTGAGATTTCATCACATTCTTCAGAATGGCATGCAATGTGAAAATTAAAAATCGTTATTTCTGGAATTTTCCATTTGATATTTTTGGACTGCAACTGACCACAGAAAACTGAAACCTTGTAAGCTAAAACTGCAGAAAAAAAGGGAAGTACTCTTCTCTATTTATATTTCTTGTATACCTATTGTGGGACTTACCCAGAGGTAGAATCATAACAGAACTGGAATCAATCTTCAATACATGTTGAATTAAAAGGGACTCATGTGCAAAGAAAATATAAATTTTATAAAAATGAAAATATTAAACTCATATTCATGATATTAATATATTTATTGGTGATGATAAGGACTGCTATTACTTTCCATTTTTTCTTATTTTATTTTTAATTGATACCTAATGATTTTACAATCTCATGGGGTAAAATATAATATTGTTATACATGTATACATTGTGTAATGATCAAATGAAATTAATTAGTATACCATTACCTTAAACATTTATTGTTGTCTATGTGATGAAACATTCAAAATCTTATCTTCTATCTATTTTGAAATATACAATCCATCATTATTGACTATAACTACCCTACTGTGTGATAGAACCCCCAAATTTATTCCTCCTCTCTAGCTGCAACTTTGTACCCATTGACAACCTCTCCCAACTTTTCCCTACTACACTGTAGTAACAATCCCTCTGTTTCCTACTTCTGTGAGGCTGAGTTTTTTACATTGTGAGTGAAATCATGCAGTATTTGTCTTTCTGTATCTGGTTTATTTCACTTCAATAACATTTTTCAAACACTCTACTTTCGCTCATTAAGTCATTGGTTAAATCATTTGGGAAATTCCATGAACTGTAGAGTCAGACATGGTTGGGTTTGAATACCAGTCCTTCTATTTAATTGTTGGATGTCCTTGAGGAAGTTCTTTGCTACTCTGACCCTCAGTTGCTTCAGTTGTAGAATACAGATAATCATAGTACCTCGTTCACAGGATTTAATCTGATAACATGTGTAAAGTGTACAGAATGGTACTTGGCAACTGATCGGCCTTGAGTAAATACATGTTCCCTTTCCTCCCTTAATATATTCTGAAAAATATGTTCTTTTCCAATTTGCATATAAGGAAATAAGGAATTCACAGGAAACAACCAAGCTGTGAGCAGACCAATCTTCCTCAGTAAGGTGCTCAACATATTTCCATGCTCTTTCCCCAACTGCTATATGCTGTCCAAGCCCTCACTTCTATCTTCTGATGCTGAAAATTTCAAAGCCAAGTTCAAAGGCTACACACTCCCTCTTGCTTCCAGCTGACGTACTTGTGCTTCTAGCTCCCTCTCAGGGTACGTTATCTTTGTCCACTGTCTCTCTCACAGCATTTTCACCTTCTAGTATCATTGCCTTTACCGCTGCCTCAATCTCAAGTTCTGAGACGTTCCTGTCCACACTTAAATTACATTCTGGAAAAGCACTCATCAGACAGTGACGTGAGGAGAGCTAATGGGCATCCTTAGTGCCAGTGGTCAAAGGCACCCTACAGGCTCTGGAGTGGCTTCGATTTTTCCCTGTACCTGGTGAAGGATGAAGTTAGAACATCCTTGCTGACTCTTCCCTCCTCTTTGCAATTTCTGGCTGCACCAGGCTCTGATGGGGTTAAGCCCCATGTTCCTCCTAGACTGAGTGACCTTCAGCCTGTATTTATCCCTCATCTGCTTTTTTTATTCTTCTCCAAGATCACAATTGAAACATTAAAATTTATTTTACTTCTCTCAGGGTCTTCTCTTTTGATCCTCAAGAACCTCTATCAAACATTTTCTCTTATAAATCAAAAGATTTTTCTTTCAACTATGTGGGTTTTGAGAGCTAATTTTGAAGTTAAAAAAATCAACTTTTTTTTCTGTTTGTTTCAAAATTCTTAAATCTTTTTTTTTCGCAGTGCTGGGGATGGAACCCAGGGCCTTGTGCTTGCAAGGCAAGCACTCTACCAACTGAGCTATATCCCCAGCCCAAAATTCTTAATTCTTTAAGGATCATTTTTAGGATGTCTCTGATTGAATAAGAATGTAGTCACATACAAAGATGAGTACAGAGGAAAATTATCAGTATGATATATTTGACATGACTTTATGGTATAGATATTGGCATGTATCACATCTCTCCTGAAAATTGTAAAACCTTTGAGTCAGAGGTTTAATCTTCTCTCCCTGTTCATCCTCTTCTAGCCTTTGTCTTGCATAGAGTAAATAATAAATATTTGTTGAATTAAATTGAAAAAGCACAACACATGTTTTTGAAAATCCAAGGGCAAAGCTGCAGAATAACTTGGGGCTTAATAAACACACTGACACTGAAATGTGATAACCAACTGATCCAGATTTGCAAAGCAATGGTATTTTTAAAATTAAAAACATACTGAGAATTCTATTAGCCTTGTTCAGAAGGCCACATTGTAAAAGAACATGCTGGTAGGACAGATACCACAAATTCAAACCTTTCTTATACATCCTGCTGGGATTCTATGTTCCATCTAAAGAAATTTTGACTCGTTTGATTATCTGTGCCAAATCAGAAGCAAATTGTTTATCTAAAGTCAAAGCACATTAGTTGGAGATATTGCCAATGATATTTGAAACCCTGTTTTTTCTGATTTTAAATGTGTATGATATTTTCTGCTTGAAATAATTTACCTTTTTGCAGGATGCCATAACACATGCCTGTAAATCCAGAGACGAGGGAGGCTGAGGCAGGAGGATCTTGAGTTCAAGGCCAACCTTAGCAATTTATCAATGCCCTCAGCAAATTAATGAAGCCCTGTCTCAAAATAAAAAATAAAAAGAACTGGGGATGTAGTTCAGTGGTTAAAGGTACCTGGGTTCAATCCACAGTCCAAAATAAATAAATAATTTACCTTTTAATTTCATTGTGCTGTTCTGTCGCTGCTGCTGCTGTTTTATACAGGTGACAAAGGGGAAAAAGGTTTGCTTGGGATACCTGGAGAGAAAGGCAAGGCAGGTATGGTATACTCATTTTTTCTCCTGGATTTCTAGCATCATCCCTAATATGTTCATCTCAAAAATGAATGTTTTTTAAAAATTACTTTTAGTGTGCTTAACCTTACTTTTCTAAACTAGAGGAAAGGGGAGAAGGGCACTTTCCTCTCTACCCACTGGTGACTTTCCAAGCCCTGGGGAAGGAGATGAGGGTGCATTCCATGCCCATCATGCTTATTGTGAAAAGCAAACCCAGCAAGTCAGGAAGCAGCCCCCAGTCTCCGGGACCCAGGGGAGATCAACAGAACCTGTGTCAGAGCATGCCATGCCTCACATGCCACCAGCATCTCACCCAAATGCTGGCCTGATCCTGAAAGGCCCTGTGGTTCCAGAATGCCCTCCATGGCCAGGGAGTTACCCTAGTGTTCAATTTCATTTCCAGAGAAAGAAGGTAGATTGTTCTGAGGGAATTTCAGTGGCTTCTATTCACAGAGGTATGGTGAAGACTAATTCAAAGAACTGTTTTCATTCCTTCTATTTAATGGAGAATATGGATAAATTAAGCCACAGAAATTTTTTGTTGTTGTTCCTTTGACAAATAAAATTGTTTTTACTTTTTACATGACCCAGGACAAAGAAAACAAATGTTTACATGAAACAGACATTAAATAGAAAAGGGAATGATTTGAGTTTTATATTATTTTCTGTATAATTGCTTCTCTTTCACAATTTCACAATTTCAGCAGGTAGTTGAAAAGGTAGGTGAGAAAAGGAGAATGAATGGCAAATTAAAATCATAGTTAACTAACAAACTGGACAGCTGGTTTTCAAAATTATGAATTGGAACCACTTCTGGGATTTAAACTTAGACACTGAAACATGCGAGCTGTACTTTAAAAGAATGATCAGAATTAACATTTGATCAAATCATGAAAAGTTTCTCCTCTCATTGGAGACCTTGTGAGCTAGTGAATAATGCAGAAAGAAGACATCCTGGCTGTTTTAAGGAAGCTGTAAGAATTTTATTCTGAGATCGAGCAAACAAGTTCTGTGTTCTACAAAAATGCCAAATGGTTCTCCACACGTTTGGTAGTTTGTCATATTTATTCTTCTTTTCAAAAATTTAGTTTAGATTTTTTCAAATCATTTCAAACATTCAAAATGATATTTCCTGGATTCCTAAAGATGATATAAATTGGAAACCTTGTTTTAAACAAAATGTTAACTGTATATCCATTCAGAGAGCTATTACCAGACTAGAAAAGGACAGTATATATTGGTAAGGGTATAAATGCCCTTTGTAACTGGTCTGCATTTACTTCCACATGAATTCACAGTTTTTGTCATTTAAGGTACTGTCTGTGATTGTGGAAGATACCGGAAAGTTGTTGGACAACTTGATATTAGTGTTGCTCGGCTTAAGACATCTATGAAGTTCGTCAAGAATGGTGAGCAAGTTCTTTTTTACTTTGGGCTATATATCTGTCAATTTAGTCTCTTTCAACCCTACATTTCCTAGCAGGAAAGTTTGGAAAAAGACCTACTTGGAGATTGTCACCAGTCTAAAGACCTATCAAAATGTTGAATATCCACTGAGACTCCAAGACATTGTAAGTCCACTACATAGATTCATGCATCCGTATGGTGCCTCTTGGTTAAAAAAAAAAAAAGAAGAAGAAAGAAAGAAAGAAAGGAAGGAAGGAAGGAAGGAAGGAAGGAAGGAAGGAAGGAAGAAAGAAAGAAAGAAAGAAAGAAAGAAAGAAAGAAAGAAAGAAAGAAAGAAAGAAAGAAAGAAAGAAAGAAAGAAAGAAAGAGTCTCAGGAAAAGAGGTGATAACAAGAGCTATTTCCTCAAGCAGTTGAGATAGTGCACAGGTACTAGCAGTATTTCATTGAATGTTTATAATAATTGTTATGATGTACTTACTATGATTAAAGTAAAGCTCAGAGAAAGTATCTTGCCCACAGATAACAGACCTCATGAGCAGTGGAACAGGGATTTGAATACAGGTTTTCCTGACTCCTTTTACCCCACAGTAAAACTCAGTACAAACCTTATGTTTCTCTAAATTTTGAAACTTCCTATATTGGTCATTTTTGTTGTCCTTTGTCCATTTCCCCATAACTGTTATTAGTAAGGTCCTTAGGAAGAACCTTCAGAGAAAGTGTTATTGAGGGACCTGTAGTTACTATTACAACTG
Organism: Sciurus vulgaris; assembly: GCF_902686455.1. Taxonomy (NCBI): domain Eukaryota; kingdom Metazoa; phylum Chordata; class Mammalia; order Rodentia; family Sciuridae; genus Sciurus; species Sciurus vulgaris. The sequence goes on from NC_136461.1 coordinate 191,715,556, forward strand.
ATTTTGTTTTTTGTGCTTTTATTTATTGTAATTCACATATGTATGCTGTGTATTACAGGAAGCACACAGCTGCCATCTTGTGTTCATAGTTATCTGGTAATACTAGAGGCATAGGAAGTACTACATTTTAAATAACCACCTTAATTACAGCTCTGGTTGTAACCCCATTGAAGATTTTGTGTCTGATATGATATAGACTGTCATGAATAAACCAGACCTCATACAACACAGAGCAATAGTCACAGACTTCTTTTAAAATTAAAGTTATGGACCACAAATATACATGTAGATGCCCCTGAAGCCCAAAGCATGCATTCTATTATATGAGCTCAGAATGACTCTGGGTCCCTCATTCTATTGGAAACTCAATCAGTAGCTTGGTCTCCCTCTTATACCTGGGTAACATATGGACAATCTCTATCAATGTACAAGTTCACAGCCTAAGAATTTTGCCCAAAGTTGACAAGGTTCTGTATTATTCTTCTATCCGTTCATCCCCTGGAATGTTCCATGCAATAAGGTTTAGTGTATCAAAGACATGAGCCTTATCCTCAAGACATTCACAGTTGAGTAGAAGTGACACTTGGGCAAACAATTAGAGCAAAATGTGCAGAGAGCAGTAAAGAAGGAAGTGGGAGAGCAAAGGAAACAGAGAAAAGCAGAAGACTCCCATGTCTATGCAGGGGCATCAGAAAGACTGCTTCTAGGAGAAATCATTTCCCTTGAGATCTAAATGTGAATAGGGGTTTTTCAGGTAGAAAAGCAGTAAGAAGACTTTCCAGGCACGAAAGCCACAGAAGTGGAAGACAGAGGGGGACAAGATCATGGGCCAAGTATGGCTAAAACATAAGCAGGGCTGGGAAAATAGTATGGGATGATCTGGGTGGCAGTTTACATAGCAAGTCCTTGTCAACAGAGCTCCCCGACCGACAGCTCTATGGGAAGTTGAGCAGGCAGAGAAGGAAGGACAAATGGTAGACTTTCATTTTCCACTTAATGTTTGGGGAAAAAAAAAAAAAAAAACAGTGATGCTCTCATGACAGGACCTTGCAAAATAATTCGTGAATGCTGAACAAATGAAATTAAATCTGTCTATATTTTGGTCAAACTTGCCTCTTGTCTTTTGGAGATGCATAATGATACTCTTTTTGTTTCCTCCCTAATTAGTCATTGCAGGGATCAGGGAAACTGAAGAGAAATTTTACTACATTGTACAGGAGGAAAAGAACTACAGGGAATCCCTCACCCACTGCAGGATCCGGGGTGGCATGCTAGCCATGCCCAAGGATGAAGCCATCAACACCCTGATTGCTGATTATATTGCCAAGAGTGGCTTCTTCCGGGTGTTCATTGGGGTGAATGACCTTGAAAGAGAGGGGCAGTACGTGTTCACGGACAACACTCCACTGCAGAACTACAGCAACTGGAAGGAGGGGGAGCCCAGTGATCCCTATGGTCATGAGGACTGTGTGGAAATGCTGAGTTCAGGTGGATGGAATGACACCGAGTGCCATCTTACCATGTACTTTGTTTGTGAATTTGCCAAGAAGAAAAAGTAATTTCCCTCATGCTACCCAGTTGTAGTTTCCCTGTGGTTACCAGTTGTCTTCCTAATTACACTAAATGCACTCTGACTCAAGACCAATAGGAAATTGGAATACTAAGTCTTGGCATCTCCATCACCACGCTCTTCTGTGACATACTTGTCATGTTTGTATGTAATGTATCATTGACCCAATAGCTCACCAGACGACATGGGTCCTGAGAGAGAGTTTGAATTACTAGTTGAGCAGGAGGTGTTTGTCTATGCTCACATGAAGTGTTCACTTGGAATTTGCTCTGACACCTCTCCTTTGAGCCCCTCCACTGTGGGTAGTTGACCAGTTGGTTGGAGATGATTAGGTTGATTGGTCATGAATAAGCTAACCTGCCCTTGCTCAAAGCCAGACACCCAGGAAGGACTTCTGTGAGTATTGCCACGGTATTACCTGTATTTCAATCCAAATATTTGACCAGTCACTCACTGTGGCCTTGGTCAAACTTGGAAGTTCCCTTTGTTTACCCAGGCATAGAAATACTTAACCCCAAACCTCTCTATGAGGAACTCCTAGCTCTGTTCCAGATCACGTGGGCTCAGAGACACTCCTTTTGTGCTTCTGATCTGTATCCTTCACTGAAGAATACCAGACTAGAGACTTGGACCTGTTCTGTAGACCTACATATTCATTTCAGGCCCCTAGATATTAACCTTTGGACTTAAGTAAAAGGGAACTCTGAAAATTGAAAAGAAAAAAAAAAGTATTTTCAAACAATGTATTTAATAGTCTTCCTGATAAATTGCTGCCTCCCATTAACACAGCTCTGTTTTTCTTCATTACAAGTTTATTCATATAGACTTTCCTCCCCTTAAGCATGGAAAATGAGGGAGGGTTTGTGAAGTCTTCAAAAAGTTCTAGAGGCTATAACTTGCTACCATCACCGGGTCTGCAGGTGCCCTCCCCCTTGCCTCCAATGTGTCACTCAGTAACATTTCATGGGAAGCCCTTCACTCCCTACATACTTATGGGGTGAAAAAATCCATTCCAGAGGTCCTTTCCTAATGCTTGGACATCACAGGTCTGTGTCTGGCATGGAATTTGGAACATGTGTAGAATTCACATTTATCAAGCTAGTAAAATTCTGCCTCAAACGGCAGACTGAATCTCAAAGCAGTTTTCACTTGGCATTTAAAAATAAACAGTTCAACAAAACTCTAGATTATCCTCTTATAAACTGATGCTCCAGTTATGGTTTGTGACATAAGATTAGACTAAAATGCTGGCAAAAGGGTTAACGAAATAAGAAAAACTGATCAACAACATATGTTCTCCTTAAACCATCTGTCCATGATTTTTCCCATGACTGGTTATGAGTTAAGATTTAATGAGGTTAGTTCTGTGGGGTCAGCAAGGGCTACAAACTCAGATCCTACAGGGGGTAGACCAACAACATAGGTAAATGAGATGGAACAGGGGAAGACCTCAATACATGAACACAATTGCTCTTCTGAAGGAGCCACCTGCTCCTCAGCCTCTGCTAATGTTGCCATAGAGTAACTCCTGTTGCTGTGTAAGACCTGGCATTTGAAGAGAAGTCAGAAAGCTGGAACTTTATATCTTCATATTTTTAAATGCTGACAGCTAATCAATTTTTAACCTAGATTTTAAAGTCATACAAAAAAGTCTACTAGCCAAAATTGTGATCTTTCCATTTCTCACTTCTGGGGCAAAGTTCTGAAGACTCTAATCATATTGAAAGTCATTAGGATATGATGACATGAAAGTCAAGGTCTCTCATTAATGTCTTATTCAATTCATCTTAATAACAGAAATTTGTCAGGTTATGGAGTTCATTACTTAGTCCCTTTTGAGAATGTGACATAGGCTATTTTGAGTACTGGACAGACTTAATAAAAATCATAAAACAGGACAACATGCCTATGCCTATGTCCTTCGGTAGAATGCCAGCCAAGATCATTAGGAACAGGAACACCTAGAAATACATGGAGGGAAAGGGATAAGAAAGGAGGGAGGAACAGACAACCACCTAGCCTAGGAAAAGCTCCCACTGGGATCCATATTCTGATTTGTTCTAGATTCCCCAAAGTATGAATGTTTATTATGCATACTGCAAATGCTATCATTCTGTTATGAATATTATAATACCAACAGAAGTTCATTCAATGACTCATCTTTGCTTTGGATGTTTTCAAGAGATAACAAACCTTCGAAGAGTAAGATTCACACTGAATCCTTGCCTGCAAGAAATTTAGAAGGCATCACACATTTAATTGGAATTACTCTGAAAACCTACATTTGTGAAGAACTTTTGCTTTATGAAATGCCTCTGTACATCATTGTTCCTTTGATCCTGATAAAGCTTGTGAACTATGAAGCATAGAAGTTTACTGTCATTTTCCCAATGAGAATACTGAGGTCGAAGGAAACAAGAAAATTTAACAAAATAGACTCTTTGGAGAAAAAAAAAAAAGCAGGCTTCCAACCTGCTGATTGAAACTGCCAATCCAGTGTACTTTCTTGTCCAGCCTATGTCTGTTGATTTAACATTGAATGGGAAGTTCATTCTCAGTGCCCTGTGATAGCAGGGTCTCAAATAGTCCATCTCTATTATTTTTCCAAGGAAAAGACAAAGGTTAATTAACAGAGATGCAGGGGATTCAGAAACTTGCCTTAAAGATTCAGTGTTCACTGGTTTCTTTTTAAATTCATGAGTGCCAATATATGACGGGAGTATTGTGAAGGTGACAGTACAGGCTCAGTACATTTTTGCAGATATCTACAGATAGAAGGAAATCGTATTAGATATATGAAAAAAATCAAGATTTTTCTAAAATAAAATTGATTGGATAATTATTTCTCCATGCAATAATTCACTAGAGAAGTCCCATAAATAATCAGTATTTAAAATCAATTTTGTTCTCAACAAATGAGTTTATATTAAACTTTTCAGGATTACATCTGGGTATCTCCCAAGGACTACATAAAGTTTCAAGGAGAGAAATGGTTTTTAAGGTGTGCACAAACTCACAACCCTGCCTTCAAAGCAACACATTCTTTAACCAGGCTGGAAGAAATAGCCTAGATCTAGTCATTGTTCAAACACAGTGGAAAGGTGAATACCCCAGGTGGAAAGAGATATAACAAACATTGATTGCATTTTGTACAATTCACCCATAAAAACTGCTAGCAATAAAAATAAATGTGTTTTATTCTGCTAAAATCTGTATTATCCAAATATGAGTTGCTCTGATTTGTTGTTAACCAACTAATTTTCAGCTGTCTGGATTGCATATTTTGAAGCAACAAGATATTTGTAGGATAGAGAGGGTAAACTAAACAGAATCTTCACAGCATCGTTGACAGATTGAAATTGAATTTTCACCAGTGCTATCCCTGATAAGAAAATGATGGTGTGATTGATCCCATGAAGGAAACAAAGAGTCTGAGAGCATCATTTAGAATTCAAAAGCTAGATCTGGTGTTAGGACTACCTGAGTAAAAATACTGACTGTGCCTTTACTAACCACATTAAGGGACTATTGTAAGTGCTCTAAAATTTTTTTCGTAATCTTCATTGTCCCTCTCTGGAAAGTACCGTGATAATTTAGGAGGCAATGTAACAAAATATTCAATAGAGAACCAGTTAAACATGTTGTCTGTATGAAGTAAAACTTAAACATTACTACCAGCTGCATGTGCTACAAGTTTTTTTGAAAAAAAAACAAACTGCATCTTAGGATATATTTTAAAACATACCTAAATGTATATATATCACATATATGCTATAAATAAATTATATAAACTATACATGCAGCATATAATATATATATGTGTGCGTGTATACTAGATATGTATGTGAATATATACAGCAAAGTAACCCTTTTATACTTATATGTAGATGAATTTATTCATTTATAGATGAATTTAAACTTGTCAGAAGTTGCTATACTTGTTATACATAGATCTGAGGTTCATAACTGGATATGATTGATTTTAAAACCATCTATACTTTTTCTAGAATGCAGCTCATTTGAACCTATCATGTAAATCAACTTTTTTAAAGTTCAAAGTGAAATCATTGACTTGTATTGACTTGAAGTTGTAAGACCTTCATAATACAATCAAATCTTGTAAAATTTGAGGGGAAAACCTATCATGTCCTTTCAAATGGGTATTGAAGGAAGTTTGCCCTTTTCCATATAGTATATGAATCTTTTTAGGAATAAAGGACTTAATTTTACTGTTTCCTAATAGTCATGCAATCTATACTTGAACATTCTTGAAAATTTTGATAAGCCTATTAGGAACATGTTCCTTATAGAAACCTAAAATACATTTTTTTTTCCTGATTTCTCCCATTGTCCTTATTTTACCTTTTATTATTTCTATCTGAGAGGCCTGGCACAGAGATAAGCTGAGGCATCAATACAGGCTCTTATGGAAAAGATGAATAGAAGCAAGAATTGCCCCCACTCTTACCCTGGCCAATAAGGTGACTATCCAGTACTACATGTTCCTGGAAACCTACATTGCAAGCTCTATATCTATTGAATTCACGTTTTGTTGGTGAGACACAAGAGACATAGAGGCTGTGAATTATATTCAGATTCAAGTGGAGCATCTCAATCATCAGTAATCTGTATATTAGGAAGTAGTATAGGATGCACAGGGCTCAACCACCTGGGAAGGAGGTAGATGGTGGATAAGCTACAATGAAAGGGTGTAGGGCCAGTCGAGGAACAAAGTCAAAATCAGAGCCCACATACATGAAGCCTACATGGGAAACAATTAGGAAGGTGAATAGTAGAATTCCTTAACTCACTATTCATCAAAAGTTGCTATGAACTATCTAATACGTTTTATGTGGCACCAAGATAAGGACTGGAGACACAATGGAGAAGACAGATCAGATTTCTAGTCTCATAGGCAGGATGTACTTCAGGATCATCCTATGTCAGGCTCATTCTATGTCTCAAGTCTTTAACTTTGAGCCTCTGGATTCAGTACATTTTCAGGATTATATAAATGTATTCTATTTTTATATCTCTATTATGTTACAACATAACAACTCTTCAACAATGTACTAAAATAAATTGGGCAAAGGAATTTCTTGTGGGAGTATTTGCGTCACCCTTTCTTAAAGAGTAACATTGACACATTTGTTCAAATACATTAGCACTCCTACCAGTTTTGATGTGAACACGAAGTTCCCATGTCAAAGTATAAAAAGAAAAAAAAGAAAAAATATATATACCTGCCCACACTATTTCTTCACAGGACAGAATATATCCTGTGGTTGCACATGAATGAGCATTGACAAGTGGCAAATGCTTCTTCTTGCCTTATTTTCTCCTGGTGACCTGCACCTGACATTCGAGAAACTCAGATTTGCCATAGATTGTCACTTTCATTGTGAAATAAGGAGGGCTAGGGAGGGAGGCAGGAGAAGTGAATCAGCCACATACAATTCACTGACCTATGCTTTTGGCATCCCCACATTCTTCACCACATTAGCAACTGAAGTTGGGAGATACATATAGATTTGTGTGTGTGTGTACAATTTCAAAGATATAGAAACCTTTCTTACACACACACACATATAAGTTTTATATATATATATTTTACATATATATGTATTTATATATATGTATTATATATTTATATATATATATATGTAACTTTAGGAACCTTAAACAGGTTAACTTATCAATTAAACATTGCTCTTGGTGTAAACCTGGTTGATGGACCTCTGAGAGAGGGATTGGAGGTGGTGACTGACTCCAGGTCACCCCTCAATATATTGATAAAATGTTAGTCTTAGGCCAGGGCACAGGGCACGTGTAACCCATTTCATGATACAAAAAGACCAGGAAGGCACAGAAGTATTTTCTAAGTCTCAAGAAAATGAAGTATAGGGGAGATGAAATTGAAAGACACATTCAATTTCAATCCAATAAGTTCAAGGTGAATATTTTCATAAGGTATAGTCTAGGTACTATGAACTATAGGAAATTCTTCCCTTATGATTACCTAGTAGATTCAAATGGTTGTTTCCTGAATCAACTTAGAGAAGGTGATTCTAGAGACAGCTTATTGGAAGAGATGTGTTTTTGAAGCAAATACTTTCTGGAAAAGTTTATGGTTAAAAATCTTTTCCCCAAACCTCCCATTTTGTGATCTCATCTTTGATTTCATTAACTTTGGTACTTTTCAGAGACTCAAACTCTAGAATTGATTCTACTGGCATTTACATGTATCATGGTTCTTCACTTACTACATAACAGTGTCATTGTCCTTGCCCTCAAGGACCATAAGACTTAAAGAACAGAGGTAGACGCAGAAAGCTATGTCCAATTCTGGTCTCTATTTGAGAACAGGAAATATGTTGAAATAGCCAAAAACATACTTGAGACCCTACAATAAAGTATCAAAAAGAACAGTTTCCAAATGAGCTTGAAAGTATTTTTCTGAGTTTGCTAACCCGTGCATAGGGACATTTTTATAAAAGGAAGAAGGCAGGGAATAAATATTCATGTTTATGTCTCTATCTTTGAGAGCACAAAAGAGAAAAGAGCTGAGTGCTAATTACCTCAGATGATCTGTGTCATTGGGCGTGGGGTAGGGTATCACATGACTGTTTCTCTTTAAAAATTATTTTTGCTATAGGTTTCTCTCATTATTGCATGCTAGGAAATTCAAATAGCTCAAAATGCACTAATGTTCTGGTTGCCCCCATTTATGTTCCCATAGGTTATCAAGATAATATTTTCAAGGTGAAATCATACATGACACAAAGAATGTATCTCTTTGATCACCACAAGCAAGCCCTTATGTCCAAATGGACAAGTTACTTGGAATCTGGGCCCTGATATGAAAAACCTATGAGACTCTTTTGCAAGTTTTCAAATTGTTTACACTCCTAAATAATTTGCATGTTCGGGATTAGAAACAACCTTGCATTTAACAAAATATTTCTGGCCCATTAATTCCTGGACATTACTGGCCATATCGCAGCCTTTGCAGAGTGCATTTACCACATACTATTGGTACTGTATACCCAACCTTTATTCTTGACATGACTTCTTCCTCTGATATCTAGAGACCAATAAAGGGCATTTACCATGCTCATTGGAAGTTCGCCCTCCTCACTTAGGTCTATTATAAGGGACCTTCAATTAACCCCCGAACTAATCTTCTTCCTATCAAACTCAATAAATCCCATCTCATTTCATAAAAACCTGGAAACATTGTTGTTTTAATAACGTCCCTGTTTCTGAAGACAAGGAATAGAAGACAGCAGGTCTTTCTAGCTTCTTCTCAGATGTCTTTAGTCAAACTCCCGCTGGAAGAACGAGACCTCCCCTGCTGGTCGTGGGGAGAGATAACATAGAGCATGCTCTATGAAGTGCCAGACAGCAGAACTTGAGTGCTCACTGGACATTAGAGTCTCAGGGAATTAAACCTGAGACTTTGCCATATTTGATCATTTCTGTACCCCTGCCCTTCTAGGGCTTTCTCCAGAGATGTCATGTATAGCTAACTGGATCCTCCGTAAAGGATCAGTGGGCACTGCACTGTGGGACCAGGACCCCATTGCCTGGGTGATCAACAATTCCATGAACTTCCCCTTGATTTGATGATGTGCTCCAGAAAGGTATGGGCTTCAGCTTTCACATTATCAGTGTCCTGCCTCTTTGCTAAACTCTCTCTCCAACCACTCTAGGAGTTAGTTTCTCATCCACCTCCTTTCATATACATCAGGATAAACTCTCCCTTTTTCCTCATTAACAGAACATGCCCACTAAGTCTTTGGACCTTTTACCACCATGGATCATGCTCAGTACTATTTCACTGTGACATGAGGGCAGCGCCTTTTTATCTTTGTTTCCTCTCACATAGGTATTAGATAATTTTTACCAACTAGCCCATATGCTAAAAATGTCTTAGATCTAGATCAAAGAAATCAGGGATGAACTCAAGGACTGAAAAGATAGAAATCATAAATGTTTGATTAATTAATCAAGACTATCTACCGAATTATACATCAGAGTAAGTTTCCCTTCTGTTACCCACTATAAATCACTCAAGACAGGGATACTCAGCACCCTCACCTGATGTGAGAAGCATGCTATTTTCCTCTTCTTCCAAAGCACTATCAAAAAGAACTTAAGCTACACTACATAAGGTCATGATTCTGCAATTCAGCAACCATCTCATATACTCCTAAAGAGCAATTTCTAGAACTTGTAAATCTGTGCCAGCAACTTTGCAGTCTTGCATTATCTGAACCTGTGTCTTAACACCTACACATTTTCCATTTATATTACATTAGGCTCTTTCTATGGACAGTCCTGGTCAGAGAGTACCATGGATTTATGGACACAGAAATGGGATTTGATAGTATAAAATGGATGTGGTTGCTTAGAGTAAGGATGTTGAATGAGCGGGGTATAAATTCCCAACACTGAGGTCTCAGTTATTCTAACATGTACATGTTCAGGGGAAGGTAGAAAACTTATGAAGGGTAGTCAAAAAAGTACTGATAGATTCCTACATTGTTTGAAGGAGGAAACAGTCAACTATGTTGAATGTCTCTGAAAGTTTAATTAAAAATAATGATTAAAACTATCTCTGAAATTTGTCAATAGCATGATATTAACATAAGTCAAGATAAAGTTGTAGGGGAAATGGACTGCAAAGGATTTGAGAAAACATATATACAAACACTTTCAAGAAGTTTGCCTGTAGCCAGGCCTGGGGGCACACACTTGTAATCCCAGCAACAAGGGAGACTGAGGCAGGAGGATTTCAAGTTCCAAGACCGACCTCAGCAACTTAGATAGGTTGTAAGGATTTAATGAGACAATGTCTTAAAACATTAAAAAGGAGCATGGGGAGTGATTCAGTAGTTAGGCAACCCTGGGTTCAATCTCCAATAAAAAAAAAAAAAAGAGGATGAAGAAGTTTGCCCATAAAGAAGAGTTAAAACAACAAGATCAAGAATGGAGGTTGGACATGTCTAGTCAGGAAACAGTGCAATACTGTGCAATAGTCCTGCCTTATCTGGGAAGATTGCATTGTAAGACCTCCAGTGGATGCCTGAATTCAAAGGTAGTATCAATATAAAATTATATTTTATTACATAAAATATATATAATATTTTCCCCACTTATATGTTCACAAATGTAATGCCTTTTTAAGGCACTTACCACACATGGTGGCCATAATTTTTCACTTCAAGGTACAACAGCAAAACTAGCACAAATTTGTTTCCTTCTTCATACTTTCAGAGAGAGAAGATTGATTCTTAATATAGATCTTAATAACATTAGCATGCTTTTTTTCCTTTCTTACTAAATGGGGAACTTTCACCGTTGCACTTAAAGAAGCACCTTATGACTTCTCTTTCATATCTGGATTGCAAGCATCATATTCTTGTGCTTTGGAGCTAATAAGTAATATAAGGGCACTTTGAACACAGCAATACCACAATTGGATCTGAGAACCAAGGTGCTGCTAAGGAGGTAGGCAGTGTACACAGCATGGACCTGCTAGAAAAAGGAATGATTCACATCCTGGGTGGAACAGAGTGGGACAGCACAAGATTTCATCACATTACTCAAAAGAGTATGCAATTGAAGTCTTAGGAATCGTTTATTTCTGGAATTTTCCACTTAATGTTTTTGAACCACAGTTGACCACAGGTAACTAAAAGGACAGAAAGCAAACTTTAAGGTCAGAAGGGACTAATAATAGTCTGCAATAACTGCCATAACTTGAGGATTACACTAAGCATTTTACACGTGGTCTTAGTGTAATCCTCAAGTCAGTACTAGGTAGCAGATACTATTATGATCTCCATTTTACCTGTAAGGAAATTGAGTGGCACACACTGTCACCCTAAGGTTACTTTGCTGAGATTTCAATACAGCAGTCCAATCCAATGCTTGCATTGTTAACTACTGTACTATTCTGTCTCACCATATGATAATGGCATATTTGGAAGGTTCAGAGTCTCTGCTTTGGCTTTGCCATTCACCTTCTGTGTGACTTCTTACCACTCAATTTTTCTAAGCTTGTTATCTGTGTGTACAACACATCTATTCATAAAGAAGAAAAATGTACAAAAACATTGCTATTTCATGACATCTCCATCACTCATGAATAGGCTTGAAATTTTGGAACATTTCATCTATTCCTCAAAAGGAACAAATAGATATTTCAAGAATTCTGAAGACTATTCCTTTATTTCTGTCCCTCAGAAGGCAAGAAAAAATACAGCCTCACATAAAGAAAATGATTCTAATAGAGATAGAGTGTTCTAGGGGGATCTGGTTGAAAACACTTAAAGTCAGATATGATAAAGTTCCTGAAAAGAACCTTGAGAGGCGACTGCTCTGACAGGGAGAGAGAAAAATGATGTGCTGGGGTCCCCTGGGCTAGAGCAATGTGATCCCAGGCAGAGTGGGAAGATGGAGAGCACAGGGTCTTCTGAAAGGGTAGCGTGAGCGCTGCTGGAGGGAAACCTGGCCTTTGGGTACACGGTGGTAAGGACTCAGTCCTTCGTTTGGGATTCTAAAAGCATTCAGGTCCTCAGCTGTAGAAATATTATCTTACACTAGGAAAACTATTCTCATCAGTTTAAAATGACTCTTATCTTCCTCTCTTATTACTGTGATGTATGTAACAGGATGGGCTGCTTTTATTTAATTTTAAGAATGAAGTAGGACTCAATCTGTCCGTGACGGCAATCATTTTCTCACTTTTATAGTTGTATAGTCGTAGCCATGTTGCCTCGAATTCTTTCTCTTAGCTTTTATAGTCCTATAGAATAAAGCCACAGATTCATGACCAACTAGAAGCCTCGATACTCGATGAATGAATATGCACTCCTTGTAATATGGCTTCTGCCATGTTTCCAGCCTGCTGTTTGTCAACGCCCTTGCTAGGTACACATTTCCCAATCTGTATATGCATATGCTGGCAGTTTTCACAGTAGATTCATCTCTCTGATTTGTATATATTAAGCTTTGTGTGTTGTTCCCCATTGTCTGCTGTCTTACTTGGCTTAGGTTTCTGTAACAAAATACCATAAGTCAGATGACTTATAAACAGAAATTTACTTCTTACAGTTTTGGTGGCTGGGAAGTCCAAGAAGAAGGTGACTGAAGATTCAATCTTTGGCTAGGGTTACCTTCTTTGGATTTTAGACAGTCAACTTCTCATTTTCACTAGGTATAGAGACAAGAGAGAAAGAATCTTTGGAATCTCTTCTAAAAGAATGTTAATCTCATTTATGAGGGTTCTGCCCTAGTAACCTCATCACAAAGTTCCTGCCTCCTAATACCTTTGCATCAGGGGTTAGGATTTCAACATATGGATTTGGGGAAGATACCAACATTCAGGACATCACATCTGCTTAGGCACCTGCACTCATCCTTGACACACAACTCACATGTCCCTCAGGGCTTCTTCCACAGCTGACTGTCAGTGTATCTCTGCACATTCCTGTCATGTTGTTTTTATTGACAACAGGCATTATACCATATTCACTTTGTTGTACAAAGTCCAAATCAAACTGTCCAGGATATAATTAATAATCATACCCATTTGCTTAATAACTACAATATAAATGATGAATCCAGGAGTATAATTCAAGGTGCCCTGGTGCTTCTTGGTCCTACTATGTGCAGGATATTATTCTCGGGATGCTTTAGTCATTGTCCTGACAGGAAGAAGGTACATATAAATGGGGAAATTGAGAGGGGTAGGAAAGGTGAATTGTTCACAAAGGTGTGGGTAGGGTTAAGGGAAACCATCAAGGAATCCGGAACATGTAGGAAAGCAACAACCTGAAGGGCCAATGTGGGAGACACTTTCCCAGACCTGGGCAGAGCTTCATGCAAGAGCTATCTGACAGGAACTGCCTGCAAACTAGGAAAACAACTTGTAGCCCATCACAAATGGAAGCCAAAAGGTCATCTACTGACTTGTATCTCCTACTATTCTATTCTACAAGGGCTTGGCATTGGCCAACCCCAGTCAGAAGCCAGAGGATAAAACATCCATGTGTTGCCAGCTAGAAATTCAGACTCTTGAGACCCTGAACATAGTGGAACCAGACAGAGATGGAATTGAAGTACCCCCCCCCTCCAAAAAAAAAAAAAAAAAAAAAAAAAAAGAGTACATCACAGACAAATATTTAAATCCAAACTGGCTTCTTCAGCCAGCAGAGGCTAATGGTGGTCTATAGGTATTCTGGAAACCAGGGTAAGATAAGAAAATCAGAAGATCTTCCAAATTAGAAAGCAGTAAGAAGTGAAGAAGCAGGATTGATACAGATAGTTCTATAGTGCTTCAGATTTAAAAACTGGGTAGAGTAACCAGATAAATAACCAGATGTGGTGCAATACTACAAGAATCCAGGTTGAACAGGAGAGTTTCAATGAAAACTAGGTAGGGCAAAAAAGAATTCTCTAAGACAATAGATTTGGTTGTAGGTACTTCTCACAAAATACCTACAGATTTATTCATAGGTGAAGAACTGCTAAGCCTGCAGAGCTGGTTTTGGCAGGTGCAGAAAAACTAAGATATGATTTCTACCTTGAGGAACTTTTTAAGTTGCTCAAGAAAAAGGCCAGATACAATTCAAGAGCACAGTCAAGAGCACATGCTAGCGTTTTAGGTCTCTGATAACTTCTTTGATCCTAGACTTTATCTCTGAGAACTGTTTTTGAAACATTTCCAGAAATAAGACCCTGAAATTCCTTGACACTACAGGCATTATACTTAAAAAGTAAAAGTATATATATGTATATATGTATGCCTATACATGCAGTTATGTGTTCTTAAAATACCAGTTAGTTGATTACTGTGAATTTAAGTTTAATCAAATATCCACACATAGGGTATGACCAACATTTTATTTCCAATCATTCCCAGCTCATTCAAGAGAAAGGACATTTCCACAAGAAATGGAGGGTTCCCATTCCTCTACACCATTATATAGCGTTGCTTCTCCTATAGTGCAGCTTCAACCCAAGTCTTTTGTAAAGGCAAGAGGCAGAATCTCAACTCACCCTAACTGAAGCAGGGATGGACTCTGGGTAACACTGTGCTGCAGCTGGGTTGTAGTACTTCTAGATCTAGGATCCCAAAGGTTCTGCCTTCACAGGGCTCTCTTAGTCTTTGTTTGGCTTCTTCTGCAGATTCACATACAATGATGAGAAAGATGGTCATCTATAAGATAAGTCCCTCATCCTTCCATTTTACCAGCTTTGGAGAAAATATAGAATGCCCAACAGGGGTATGATGAAATGTCCTGCAATTGTCCCCAGTCTTGATCTTGTACTCATCAATGTGACAGGAGTAGGGATAAGATTGTGTGTGGGAGGGTGGATATGGATTCCATTAATTCATGGAAATGATGTATTTCTCTGTGTCTCTTCATCCACCCATCTCTCCATCCATCCATTCATCCATTTGTAACAGTCTAGAGAGAAGTCTTTGTATGAAGTACCAGTATTCTGAATTATTGTAACTTGAATTGAACTGAAGTCCTGAATAGGAGAAAAAGAGCTGGGGATATAGCTCAGTTGGTAGAGTGCCTGCCTTACATGCTTAAGGCCCTGGGTTCAATCCCCAGCACCACAAAAAAAAAAAAAAAAAAAAAAAAAAAAAAAAAAAAAAAATCTTCAATTGAATAGGAGAAAAAGAAAAGAAATTAAAAGAAATAAAGGAGATATCCATGCCATTACTGTACCATCACAACTACTTGGAGCATTCTACTTTAGTAATCCTAGCTCACAATCTTGTCCCTCTACTCAGTATCCTAAGATTAGTGGGATTTTAGATATAATCACTCAGCATTAATGCCCATCATGTTAAATTGTAAAATACCTCCTACGCCCCTTCTCTCCTTCTGTTCCCTCTCACCTCCCAATTTCTCAGTTAACTTAGGCATGCCAACTTGTTCCTGCCAAGGGATTCAGCCCAGGAAGCTGACGTATGTCAATGCTGCAAAATGAAATTTATTTTCAGTTCCACAGCACATCTAAAAAATTCTTCTAAATGTAGCAATCTATTCCATAATACAGCATGTTTATTTTCATAAAAAATAATGCATGCACTCAGCCTTTGAGTAAAATGATAGTAGAGAAAGACAGGCAACATTATCCTTTGCCCTGCCCCTCCTTGGCACGCTGGTCTGAGCTCCAATCCAATCAGCAGGGCTGTGCTTACTGTCTTACACAGAAACCAAACAAGGATAAGACTATAAGGATATAACTGCTGGCTAGAAATCAATCTTATTGTGCCACGATCACTTTCATATTCACTGAAATTTCAGTTTCCCTGAGTGTTTTGACAATTACTGGAAGTTTCCCAAATGGAGAGCTAGCAATTATAGTTTTCCAAGAAGCAACTGCCTTGGGGTATTTCAAATTGTTATAATGTTCATGGTGATCTTATTGTCCATTTATGTTTTATCAAGTTGACACTTTGGGAGATGGAAAATGTATGTTTCTATTATTTAAAGCAATATATGGTTCTTAAAGTGGTACATTATATCTGGCAATTGGACAGCACCATCAGCCCGTCTGAGAGCATGAGGTTGTTTGGGGTGCCAGAAGAAGCGTGCTTTTTATTCTACTGACCTATCACCCTCATTCTGCTCCCTGGGAGGATGCCTTTGACCATTCTTCTCTGCCACCCCTGTATCTGTGAAAGGGAACATCCTGTGTGTCCATTACTCTCCTTGACCACATCTGCTGTGGGTTTTGGAGACCATGCCTTCTTCTGGAGCTGCAATAGTCTTTGAAACCTGGCCCTTTTTCTCCAAAAGTTTGAGACCTAAGTCTCTGACTGTTTGAGGTCTCTGAATAAATTTTTTAAAAATTTAGACCAGAGCTATTATTTCCTTAGCAGTGAGATCCCTTCAAAATTTAGCAGGACTTTGAGCTACTTGCTCTGGCCTCCATGTGCCAGCAGCCACACACCATGTGCTTTGAGCAGAAGAATTCTCAAACCCTGCGAATCTCCCTGCTACCACCACCACCATCCAGATCTCCTTAATTTAATTCAGTGGCTATTTCTTTGAGAATCTCTGGAGATATAGGTGGGACATTCACATTCCATATATGAGTTTTGCTCCAGATCACTTTATTCAACTGAGAAATTTTCTTTAGACCTTTCCTTCAATGTCTTGTGGCATCTCATCTTTAACTATTTGTCATCTTCTGCACAGCAAGATTCCAACTTCTGTACTTTCTACTCCCTTTTCATTCTGCTTGTCTACTGACCAGTTCTTTCTGGAGATATATACTTGTAATACTCTTGCCAAAGGCAGCCAGTAATAACCAATATGCATTAATATTCTTGTCCTATAAAGCCATTTCCCCGAAAAACACAAGTTGGAGGCATCTATTCTGCCTCCCAAGTTACTAATGGCAACAGATCTTCTAGCTGCTCTTCACAGCATAAAAGGGGCAGCTAACTTCTCACACATCTCAGCCTCTGGTGTTGACCTTGTCGCCTAGAAATGAAGTCTATCCCATATTATGGCTTTGCTTTAAAGCAGCCTGATTCAAAAACACCAACTTTTTTCTTAGTCGAGCTATAACATACCATGTCTAAATAATTAATGCACCCTCAAATCATGGTGGTTTGACCCAATAAAAGTTACTTCTCATTCACTGCACAGTTGAAAACAGGTTGAATGGCCTTTTTTCCATCTCTTAGGGATTTCTCTTGTAACCTCTAACTTCGTAGGTTGTCACAGAAAAAGAAGACAAAGCTGGAGGACTGTACAGGACGGGTTTGAAGGTCAGGTCTGCAAGGGGGATTACTTGCTATTGCCTATGTTTCTCTGGCTGGGATTCCATCAGCAGGCCCAGTGGAGAAACAGATTAGGTGAGAAACAGATTAGGCTCATATGAAGAATTTTACTGGTTTCTCTTCCTGGGGACTAAGCACACAACCTAAAATGAGCCATGCAAAAAATGAGCCAAAAGAAAAAGGCACACAGCAAGCAAGTTACATGACAACGTAGGCTCTGGAAGAAGAAATGTCAGGAACACATAGCACTGATCCTGCCACAGGTAACTGCAAGCTCTTAGGGAAGAGCACAGATTCTGGTTTCACCATCTTTTGGCCATGGGACCTTAAGCAAATTTCTTAACCTCTGCCCTTCAGTATTTTCCCCTGTAAAATGGAACTAAAGAAAGAGGTGCTCTATCAGAGGGCCATAGGTCATATATAGAGACTAATTAGCAAAAGCCTGGAACATAATAAATGCAATAGAAGATTGTGTAAGTGTCGAAGAAAAGTGTTAAAGGTCAGTACAGAGTACACCAGAGAATTAGCAAATGTGTCATTTTCTAGCAAAGCTACTTATTTGACTAGGAAGTTTTACACACACACACACTTTAAAAATCCTAGCTCACAGGACTCAAAAGCCAAAATAATGACTATTTTCATGACTCCGTGTTTGTCATTTTTATTTTACCTCCTTTAAATTTGTGTGATTTATTTTATATTGTGTGGAAATGAAATGGAAAGAGACACTAATAAAGCTTCTTACGTCTTCATGTGAGCCTAATCTGGTTCTCACCTATGGAACAGTCTTAAATGTCAGAGAGTAATTATCAAGGACGGGAAAATTTATCAGGAACTGTATCTGTGTGATAAAATGTTGTCTTTTATTTATAAGTTAAGTTGTTAATTTACCAAAATTTAATAATCACTTAGTATGTGCCAGAAATGGAACTAAACAACAGAAAAAGCTATAAATAATTGATTCTCCCTATGGCAGTAGGAGCAGATTTTGTGTGTGTGTGTGTGTGTGTGTGTGTGTGTGTGTGTATGTAGGAGAATTCATTACTATCCAAACTGTTATGAATAAGTAATTGGAATTTGAACAGGTACCCTGGATGCTCTACTTTCTCCACTTATCATTGGATCAAAATTTGCTTCCAGGACTATGTCATGAAAACGCTCACTCTCTTGACTCCTCTACCATGTCAGTCAGTGTGCTGGGAAGAAGCAGCCAGTACACTTAAAATGGGTGGGTCGAAGTAAGTTGAAAAAAGAGAGAGACTAACAAAATGTGGGCAAAGGATGGAGAAACACAGAGATATGGTAATACACCAGGGCACCATTGAGCACCATTACCACCCACAGCCCTGAGAGGAAAAGAGAGGGAGATGTCCCCAGAAACCAGAGAGAGAAGGCTGCCCATCGGAAGGTGCGAACTTTGGTCCAGGGTGTAGCCAGCCTCACATGACCCCGTAGGAAAGGAACCAGGGCAATAAATTCTCAAAACTTCACTTTCTTTGATCTCCTCCCAATGTTCCTCACTGGCCCAAACAAGTGGAGGCCAGGGAGCAATCCTGTTGATGAATAGGTTTTCATGTTTCCACCTCCTAAATAGCAGAAGAGGGTGAGGACGGGAGTAAGAGGAGTTAATTAGAAGGCAGGGGGAGAGGATATCCAAGGTGAAAATGAAGCAGAATGACTGAAGAATGAAGAGGACAGTCAGCATAACTGCTTTAAATAAGCAGTGCACTCCCCCAATGATGCAATATTTAAAAAATTTTATTAGTCAAGATTTTACAATGTACCCAACTTAATTTTCACGGAAACAGCTCTCTTCTATGATAACTATTACCGTAGTTTATTAATATTTAATTATTTTATCACAGTAATAAGTGAACCAGCAAACGTAGGCTTGGGAACAAACATGTTTGACTCAGCATATACATCACACATCGACAGGTGACAGCTGAAGGGTGCAGGTGGCACCCAGAGGCCTGTCCTGTGCCAGCACTGAGTGACCCCTGGAAAGGGTCACTGTGATTTTTCAAGTGATGAAGCAAATCAGTGAAACCAGAATCAGTGAAACCAGATCAGATTTAAAGAGTAGAGAAGAGAGGCTGTTGGTGAGGTTTTACGCTGAGTGTGTGACTGTATTCACTTGGTACTACAAATGGAGAAACATTTGTCTGGCTAGGATATTCTAAGTCATTTTTCCTAATCTGTTCTTCCTTACAGTATCAACAGCCTTCAGTTTCTTATCGAAGTTGTCACTGATCATCAGCGTCTGTGTGGGCCTCGTGTATGAAAATTTCATGGATCAGCCTCGCCTCCCCTGAAGGCTTGGTCCATTTTAACAGACCAGTTTTGCAGGCAACATAAATGATTAATGGCTCCTGTGTGGTGAGCTAGCAGCTTGTTTGGTGTTTCTGACCTAGGTACTTTAAAACTCATTACTGGTACCTACTGAAGCTTTTCTAATGGATTTAAAATAGATTTCACTACTGTTAACATGATTCTGCTCTTATGTTCAGGTTGCTTGTTGATGTGTTATTACTTGTCATTGTTAGGCACTATCAATAGACTTACATTTTTTAAAAAACCAATCTATATTCAGGGTGACAGTTGATCATATTCTATTTAGAAAAGAACAGTATTTAGCATTAAGTTACATGTCTGCTCCATGGGCCTTTGACACAGCACTTTTTTAAAGTAAAATTTGTTTTTAATGTTACAAATGAAGGTAGGTCTATATTAAAGTAGTGCCCTGGAGTAGGCCCCATAATGAACCCTGGCTTTGTTGTTCAACATATCTTCTTTAACGTGGTTGTAAGGATACTTGCAAGCACATTGCCCTGCCTCTTCCTCTATGGGCAAGGGCATATTACAAATGCCCCAATCAGATAAGCTTTCTCTAATCACTGTGATCAGGTCATGAATGGGCATGTGATTCAAGCACAGGACCATCTCTTTTTCCTCAAGGTTTAATATACAAATGATGGGAAAGATTGTCTTTCTTCCTCTGGGATGGCAAGCAATGAAGGTGATGTTGCTGTCACAGATACCCTTCCTTCTTACAAGGTAGAAGCAATTCGCAGTGGGAAAATGAGAATAACTAATAAGGGCAATAACCTAACTTAACACATGTGGGAAAAGATTTTATTACCAGTCCTTTCTTTGCTGGATATTATAAAATCTAGAATCTCATTGCATTCCTGTATGACTCATGTATGCTAATCTGACTTCAGCCATTGGGGGTTTAGACATCTGTTAGTTTAGAAAAGCCGGGAGACTAGTGATGGACATCCTGAGATTGCATTTTGTGTAGGAAGAAAATTGGGGTTAACAGAAGATGGAGAAATGAATGTGACTAATAGAGAAGAAAAGAAACAAATAAGTAGAAAATAAGAAAAAAAATTAAAACCACAAGCAATAAGCTACTAAATCTATATTAAAAACCAAATTGTAATCAAACTTGGTGTTTGCCTAAAGAATTAAAATAGATGAAAGACAGATGGTAGAATTTTTGAAAGACTTATAAAGCTTTATGCTTTTAAGTTTCAGGATTCCAGAAGTACTGAAGATATCAGCAGCCAAGAAATGTTATAAAGAGCCATTCAGGGAAATCGAATGCATTAGCAAAGGAGTGTCAAATGAGTAAATGAAATGGCACACTGGAAGAGGACAATCAGGAGGCATTCATATTCTTAAGTGTGAAATAACTTAGAAAATACAATGTTTATGGCAAAAACTTCTGAGGACTTTGCCACTACAAATAATAAAGGATGACAAACTTAAAATAATATCCCCATGACCTAATGTAAGCAAATCTGTTTATTGGTATTTAAAAATTACATTTGTCTAAGGAAATATCACTACGAAGAGGAGGCAAATAAAAAGGAATCTCCAGAAAGACAGAAGCACATACAATTAGACCCAGTAAAAGTGAGGAACTGCCTTACTTGCCCAAAGTTTTTAGGGAATAAATTATTTCAAAGAAGTTTGTCTAAGTTGATGGAACTTTCTTTATTGATCAAATTCTTAAACAATGTTAGCTATTTTAGAGGGAATTTTTATGAACAGTTATACTTGCACTCGGTCCTTCAAAAGAACGTATGAATTAGAAAAACGTTTTGATAATTGAAATGGTTGTTATGAATATGAGTACCATAAAATAAGAAAGTCACGGGGCTCTATCATTGACCCCAGATGTCATTGCTTTCAGATTTTTGATATTGAATTTTCATCTTATGTATTTATTTTTCTTTCTTTCCTTCCACTGAGTTGCCATTTATTTATTTTTATTATTGCTTGAGTGCTTTTGCTATCTCGATAGATAGCTAATCATTACATTTAGGGAAACTTAGTCACTAAGGAAGAAGAATTGTGTGCAACCTGTAGTCAGTGAATAGAAGCTTCAAACCACACCGTGGTAAAGTTCATGGGCTTGCTAACCTGACAACTGTTCTAGGTCCCAGAAAACCTAATATCTTCTCTTTCTCTCTCTAGCTCTTATTCATTTTTGTGTATTTCACTGTACCCTGGTACAGATGACCTAGAAGTTATGAACTATGTATGTGGCATAAACAAAGGAAGGAGCTCTTAGTTTACAATTTAATAATAGAAAATTATAACTTTACTTGTATACTTCAAGATATATCAAAGACAGAATGAGAAAGACTTCAATATAGAAATTTTAGATGGGAGTACTAAAATGGCAGTACTAAAATTGAAATTCTGAAATTTCAACCATAAAAGAGAATTTCTATGTAAAGATTTTAAAATTGTTTGAAGAAACATCTGTCTCATACAATATAGTACATTATTGCCAATTATGTGAACCTAGAGGCTTCAACCATTAAAACTGAGAGATTTTGAGCAAGGAAATGACTAACTCACTTTATGATATTTAGAGAATTACATTTAGATACTGATTGTGACTCACTGAACCCAGAACAATTCAGACTCATCTTTGCATCTCTTGCCATACCTGGTCCAGTACTGCACACATCAGGCACCCTCAAAAAGCTTGTAGAATGACTGTCAACTTTACAAAACTCAAAACACATTGTTGACTGCCTGGGTAAATACATAAATATGTATTAGGGTATATAGATAAATATATTAGGGAAAAAATCACTCATGAGATATTCAATCAATTATAAACCCAAATACTTAATTCCTTCCAAAGATATTTATTGAATCTTTAAGATAAATGTATCAAGAACAAAATCTCTGCCCTGAAGAGGACTATAGTTCCTTTGAAGAATGTGGTACACATCATGATACCTAAGGCTTGTTTTATTTCTGCTATATTTGGCAGCACATCTATTTAAAATGTCAAATAAAACTGAAATTTTGAAAGTTTTATAACATTATTCCTTACATTTATTACTTTCATTCAAAATAGTTGATGCAGTTTGTAAATTCTGAAGTACAGCCCTCAATTCTGGATGATTTGATTTATGTCTTTTTGTCTTTACAGTGGTGTAAAAGTGATATGCATTCAGTAGTGACCATACTTCAGTTCTAAATTTCAATCTTTTCCCAGGACAGCAAGGAGCACGGCGATGCTGGGCAGAGGCAGCAAACTGCAGCTCAGGGTCAGTCACACAATCACAAAGGTAGTCACCAAGACTGTGCAGTGCCCTGCATGTCTCAGCAGCTGAGGAGCACTAAAGGCATTTCAACTTGAGATATTTTCAGCTTACATTGGGTTTTTCAGGTTGAAACCTCATTGTAAGTTGAGAAGCACTGGTACTCAATTTCATTACTCTTCATTATTTTTTTTAAAAGACCAAAATCTTAGTAAAAAGAAAAAAATATGACTTGCCAAAGGTTATTCTGGCAAATCTAAAATTAAAGGATGTATTTCAGCAGTTCACATTCAGAATTAAACCTTTCTTTTGCTTGTGAAACTGATTTATCCATCATGTGCACTGATAATTTGAGTATTATTTAATGATGATGAATTTGTGCCTTTCTTTTATTAACCTCTTGCATTTGAAATTTGTGAATAACCTGGTTCAAGATCTTTGTTCTTTTATTCCAAGTTATTAAATGTTTGATTGTCAGGGTAAGTTAATTTCTCAAATTGCTATTTTTAAAATAATTTAGGTAAGCCAGGCAGGGTGTCATGCATGTTTAATGACAATTATTAGGAAGCCGAAGCAGGAGGATCACAAGTTTGAAGCCAGTCTCAGAAACTTAGTGAGACACTGGCCTCAAAATAAAAAAATAAAAAAATTAAAAAAAAGCTCTGGGTTATAGAGCCGGGTATTGTCAGTGGTAGATCACTTCTGGGTTAAATCCCCAGTACCACAAATACACACACACACACACACACACACACACACACACACAGCAAAGAAAAGAAAAAAAAAAAACTTAGGCAAGAAATACTAAATGTTTACATGTTTAGGGTCTACATTTTGAGAAACCATTATCAAAATAAATTAACTCTATGTATGGTTTAGAAACTCACAAATCAATGGATGATTATGTACTTTACTGAAGTACTGTATACATTTCCCTAAATATAACATTAATACAAATTGCAACCTCTTGTTTAATATCTATATTTATTGTTACACTCTAAAGCCCCACGTGAAGCAAGGTTATATTAGTATAACATGCCATCATATGCCTATTGTCACACATCAGTGTCTGATGACACTCACCTCAATAAGTGTTAGCTGAATGGAACAAAACTGAATAGGTGAAGCAGTATAAAAGTCTTTTCAATCATTTACAAAAAGACGGATAATACAGAAAATCACTTTTCTGGCTTCTCTGTGACATGAAACTAAGAAAGCAGATAGGCAGCATCTCAGCAATGCAGGTGAACAAAAATTTAATAGGGGACATTCACAGCAGATCAGGGACTCAGGAGGTTGGATATAATAAGGGGAAAAAAATCCCCATCACCACACCCACCGCTGCGGCCGGAGTCACCAGCCAGAGCTTAGAGATCATGAGAGTTTAGAGAGATGGAGGGACACTGCCCGACTAAACTGAAAGGAGTGCTGCACAATGTCCTTGTGCAGAAAGTAGCTGCCATCTCTTCAGGCTGCAGGCAGAGGACAGGAAGGAACCATTCTGCAGCTTGGCACAGGGACCAGCAGCTGAGGGGGCAGATTTCTGGCAAACCCACACTGCATGACATAGAGTGTGCCTAAGTGACCATGAGAAAATCAAACATGAAGAGAGGTTCACACAGGGGACAACTGGTCATGGAAACCCACCTGGTTTTCCCCTCCCGCTCCTCCTGGATGCTTGCAGGACTGGCTGAGAGAGACTCTCCTGGGCAGGAATTTGAGAGGGCTGGGGCAGGAGAGATTGCAGTTGGGAGACTGAACCGGAGACCAGAAAGTGAGAGGACTGCAGGAGAAATAGTTGACTAAGAATTGACTCCTCAACTACACCAGTGGAACCCTGCGGAGATCCCTGGGGTGCAGTCTTTCAGTGCAGACCAGCAATTGCTGGGCCCTGGAGATGTGCTGGTTTAGTCTTCAGACCAACTGGCATCCAGTTCAGAGCCTGGGACCCAGCTAACCCTAAACCCTGCTTCCAGGAATTCCACCTACAGGATTACCTCTCTCACCCCAGGAACCCCACCCAACGCTGCTGAGAGGGAAGCTGAGAACCCTGAACTCCAATGGACATAATTCTTTAACTTTTCATTGAGGTTTTCTTTTTTCTTTTCTCTGTTTAATTGTGACCCTAATGGTTTATGGACATTTATATACATTCATATTTGCTTTTTTCCCTCATTTCTAGCATTTTTGAAGCCAATTATTTTTCATGGACCAATATTTTGAGGACTAGGGTATTTGATTCATATATTTCAATTTTGTTTTGTAGTTTTTAAATTTTTACTTTATATGTATGTTTTTTCTCTCACTTATCTGTTTCCCTTGATTCTGTGTCTCTCTTTTCTTCTGCTAACGCCAACCTCCATTGTTCTCTTTTACTCTTCCTTTAATTTTTTATTTCTATCTTCTTTCCTCCTCCCTCATAATCATTACATCCTCCATTACGTCTGTTCTCTCCCAGTTGACCATTCAAAATTGTAAACCATTTTGCAAACTTAACTGTTTTTACTGTGAGCAATAACTGATAATACCATTTCTGTTTATTGTGACAATTAGCATTGCAGATGTCTTATTAGGAACTATTTGGTTTAATGCTACATATTGTTTGCATTGGTTGTTATTATGTGTCTCCCCCTAAGCAGAGAGGTACTGGAAATCTTTAGGGACACTACAAGTCCACAGGGCAGAAACTCTACTACCTCAGATCCATACTGCTAGATGAGTAGACACACAAATAACAAGAAAAGCAAGGGAACA
Source organism: Sciurus vulgaris (assembly GCF_902686455.1). Taxonomy (NCBI): domain Eukaryota; kingdom Metazoa; phylum Chordata; class Mammalia; order Rodentia; family Sciuridae; genus Sciurus; species Sciurus vulgaris. The sequence goes on from NC_136461.1 coordinate 191,741,276, forward strand.
AATCACCCCAAGCAAACAAAGATACTTGAATAACAGAATCTAATGACACCACGTGGAAGAAATTTAGACTTAACAGACATATATAGAATAGTTCATCCATCAAAAACTGAATACACTTTCTTCTCAGCAGCACACGGATCCTTCTCTAATATAAACCATGTTCTATAAGTTATCACTTATGTTGGTGTACAATTACAATATTACCTTAATTTATTTTTAGCATTTGTAGGGTTATTTTGACAGCTCCCTCGATATTGATATTATTTTTATGTTCTTGCTTTTTTCTTGATTAGGCTTGTTTGATTTTTATCAAATTTTAGTTGTATTATTTCTTCTCTATTTCACATATTTCTGCTCTTACTCTTATTTGTTCCTTTCTGCTACCTTATTTGAAAATAATTTGATTGTTAATCTAGCTTCTTTCTGATACAAGTACTTTAAGTTATAAATGTTCATGTGAATACTGTTTCATCCCAGAGATTCTAATGTTTTAAGCTTTTATTATCACTTAGTTCAAAGCACTTTTTATTTACTTTTCTTGTGCTTTCTTTTTTGACCTGTGAGATATTTATAAGTGTGCCATTTACTTTTGAAGTAGATGTGATGTGGGCATGGGGTTCTATACACCTTAAGGTGATTGATTTATAATATAATAAATCATGCAGGAAATATAGTCTGCATGATTTCAAATTTTAACAAGTACTGAAGACATATAATAAGAAACTGCTGCATGCAAAGGAAATTAAAACTACATCAAAGGAAATTAATCAAATTTTAATATATTTATAGAAGTGTAAGTATAGTTAAATATATGTAGATGCATCCATTTTTAATGCCAAATCTCCCATGTCATAGAGTTTGAGTGCTGAGAATGTCATAAGAATAATGGCAATAATAAAACAGCATATATAAACTTTTATCAAGTCCTAAATATATACTAGTGTACTAGTCAACTTTTCCATTCCTATAACAAAATGCCTGAGATAAATCCACTTAAAGAGAGAAAAGATTTATTTTGGTTCACAGTACAGTCCATGGTTACTTGGGCCTGGTGAGGCAGCACATCATAGCAGGGAGCATATTGTAGAGCAAGTTGTTCACCTTATGGTGACTGAGCAGTTAACAGAAAGGAAGAGTAGAGACTGGGATTCCAGTATCCCCTCCAAGGGCATGCCCCCAATAACCTAATTTCCTCTAATTTCCTAATTTAGGCCTTAGCTCTTAAGGTTTACCATATCCCCATAGTGTCATGGCTGGGAACTAAGACTTTAACACAAGGGCCTTTGAAGGGCATTTAAGATTCAAACTACCACAGGAACTATGTGATTTGCGTGTATTAATTAATTCTCACAAATGCTCTACTACGTAAGCACAACTTCATGCCCACTTTACATTCTACAGATGATACAAAATAAATGAAAAGCTAGGTCACCCTTGAATTTTGACCATCTTCTCGTGTGACTACTGGAAAGAAGACTGAAAAGAGAAGAGAGGAGGGAAGGGAAGAGGAGGGGAGGGGAGAAAGAGGACTGGGATATGGCTTAGTAGCAGACTGCTTGCCCAGAGCCCATGAACGCATGAGGCCCTGGGTTTGCTCCCCAGCATTGCAAAATAAGTAGGGAAATAAGCAAGCGAATCAATAAACAAACAAACAAAAAGGAAAAAGCACAATTCCTGGTCAGAACTTGTTAAATACACATCAGTACAGATTACTCAGTTATAAATTAGGTTATACCACCTGGTAGAGAAAGCAAAGGTAGTTCATCAGGTGTGACTCCACAGTACACAACTGCAGGATATCCCATTGGTTTTGAGCATCAGACTTGCTTTGTGTACTACATAGGGTGGAAAGAAATGGCTTAAGTAAACAGGAAACAGCAAATTGCCCTCAATATTCCAAGATTTTAGATATACTGAAGAATTCCACAAAATCAAGCCAATTTAAGGAATAGCAGGTGGAAAATTAAAAATCCTGTCACAGAGAAAGATAAAGCAAGGAGGACTTCTCTATTGCTCTTTATGAAATAAAAACTCCAAGTTTCTCTTGATATGAAATGAAAACTAAGTCCTAAAGGTAGCTAAGATAATAAGCCAAATAAGTTTAGTTAATGGGAAGAGCTGTCAGCCATAACTTTGGATACCAAAGTAATATTTAGGTGTTCCATATAACTTAATGTGTGTATATATTTATAAAATACAAAATATATTCATATGAATTAAATCAACTTTATTTATTAAGCTCAAATATCAGACATCGTGTGAGGTGCTTTTCACTGAGCATGTCATTTAAGGCTCCTGATAGCACTTTGATGATAAGTGCTATCATTTCCTCACAGCGAAGATGGGGAAATCGATGTGGTGCCCCGCCCACTGTTAGGCACACCAAGTGGGGAGTGTCATTAGACCTGGGCGCCCTGGCTCCAGCACCCGCGCTATTTCACTGCTCTTTACCCTCCTCAGCAGCCAACTTGTATTTGATAAGGGCCTGTTGGCAGTAGGCCCAAAGGCAAATGCCATAAAGGTCAAGATGGAAGGAGAGAAATAGGGCAGCTTAGTCACCTCTAGGACCTGAACTAACAAGAGGCGCAACCGGGACTGCACTGTGCCTAACAGCTCTCCAGGAGGCGAACTGGCCGCCCTCGGTTTCACTTAGGTGTGCAGGGCTGGTAATGGGGAGCCAAGGCGACATCTCATTTTATGTGAGAAGCAAGTGTGTGTCTTTAAAATGCAGAAAGATTTAGGGAGGTGGTTTCTCAGTTATGTCTAGTAAGAAAATGTTGAGTTTGAGGTCCCTGCCATTCAGTTGGAGATACCCAGGAGAGCGACTCTGCAGGATGAAAAATATATTGAGAGTTGTTAGCTAGGGGCAGTAGAGAAGGCTGCTGTCCACTGTGAGTGGGAAAATCTGGACAACCAGGAGAGGAACCCCGGGAATCCCAGACAATTTAAGGGCTTTGCCAAGCTCCCCAAGATTAACTTTTGATGTCTTTATTTTTTAAGACTGGAAGTTGAACCCAGGAGTGCTATATGACTATGCTACATTCCCAACCCTTTTTATTTTTATTATGAGACATGGTCTTCCTGAATTGCTGAGGCTGACCTCAGACTTAGTCCTCCTGTCTCAGCCTCCCTAGTTGCTGGGATTACAGGCATGTGTCACTGTGCCCAGCTTGAAGACATTCTTTACTATTTTGATTATTAAACAATTTTTATACTAATAAATTGTATCAATAAAATATAATTTTCCAAAATATAAGTAAATAAAATAATATATTAACATATAGTGAATATATTTTATTATATCAAATTACATCTATAACTGACCTCATTACCCTGTGCACATGTATGATTACACGAATGGTATGAATCTGCATAATGTATAAACATAGAAACGAAATGATATACCCCATTTGTGTACAATGAATCAAAATGCAGTCTGTAAAAAATTAAAAGATAAATTAAAAAAAGAAAATTCTGAGATCAGAACATGTTTTAATTTAAAGGCTTTCAATCCCCTAAACATATAACACCCAAAGTCAAGTTCATCAAATGTAAAAATGTAATAAATGTACTTTTATATTATTTTGCACTAAAAAATTGCATCTATAATATAAAGCATCATATACTATAACAAAACAGTATAACTAAATATAAATAAAATGATATACATAATCAATTTAATAAAATATCAAAAAACAGAGCTACTCTAATCATAGACCTAACATTTGTGATTGCACTATTTATTTAGTGACATTATTAAAATAAAACTATGACAATGCTGTGTATTTAGAGCATGGTGTTTTGGAGACTTTCATGCGTTCAGTTTACATTGCTAAGTTGTATCGTAGTGTGTTTATGCACTAGGCTGCTGATAAATATTTGCACTGTGTTCAGTTTTGGACTCATGTTAAAACATTTTCTGATCATTTTTACAAGTTTCATGGGCAAATGTTTTGATTTTTCCTGGAAAAATATTTATGTACAAAATTTATGACTCATAAGTAAGTGTATATTTAACTTTCCAAGCATGGGCCAAACCTTTTCCAATGTGGCTCTTTCCCTTTGGACTCTCACCAGCAATGTATGTGAGCTTCAGTTAGCTGTTCATCCTGCTTTTCCTTAACACTGTCAATGATTTTAACTTGCTTTTACTTGCACTTCTTTGATGGCAAATAATGTTTCTTCATGTGTTTATTGGGTATTTGTGTATCTTTTATGAAATGTCTACTTAAAACACTTGCCACATTTTAAAATTGAATTGACGTCTTATTATTGATTTGCAGGAGTTCTTTATATATTTTGTATACAAATTCCTTTTCAGATATGTTACACCAATATTTTGTCCCAGTACTTAGCTTTCTTAAATTTTTAATTTGAAGGGTAGAAATTTATAATATTGAGGAAATTGGTTTATAACTTTTAATGATTAGTGTTGTAAGTGACCTGAGGAATCTTCCTTTAAAAATACTCGAAATGGCAAAGATATACTGTTTTCTTCTCAAAGCTTTGTAGTTTTTGCTTTTACATTTAAATTTATGATCCATCTCAAAATAATGATGTAAAAGGTAGAAGAATCATTTTAACATAAGCATAGCCAGATTTTCTAGCACCACTTATTTTTTTTTTAATCTTTCCCCTTGTATTTATCTTAGTTAAGTTTTTGAAAATAAAAAGTATGTGTGGATCTATTTCCAGATTTTTAATTCTGGTCCATTATCTCTTTGTTTATTTCCTGTGCAATACCTCACTATTTGGATTGCTGTAGCTTCATAGTCCAGCATCAAAATCAGTTAGTGCCTGCCTTCCAATGTTAAATGTAAAGTTTGTTTCAACAGTTTTAAGTATTTCAAAATTCCATATGCATTTAGATGGTTACTTTTACAAGAAAGAAAAGAAAATCTTTCTGGGGTTTTGACTACGATTTTGTTGAGTCTATTTATTGGTCAATTTGGAAAGAACTGACATCTTAATATTTGTGTAGATTTTTAAATTGTGCAATTATTTCATAGTTTATAGTGTAGGAGTCTCACACATATTTGTTAGATTTAGCTCCAAATATTTTGTTTTTTAAAAAATTCTCCAGTAGGGGCTGGGGTTGTGGTTCAGCGGTAGAACACTGTTCTAGCACAGGTGAGACTCTGGGTTCAATCCTCAGCACCACATAAAAATAAAATACAGGTATTGTGTAAAAAAAGAAATTCTGCAGTAAATCATATTATTTTATAAATAACATTTTATAAGTTTTCATTGCTAATGAAGTGATTTTTATTGCCTGTGTTTCCTATGTCCTTGCTAAATTTATTTGTCTGTGCTATTAAGGATATGAAGCCCTTCTATATTCTGTATATCACTTTGTATTTTCAATTTCAAAATGTCATCTGTGAATAAACGTTTCACTCCTTTTCTATCCTGTATTCCTTTTATTACTATTTCTTCCCTTAGTGCTATGGGTAGGGTTTCTGAAACAATGTTGGGTAGTAATGGTGAGAACAGATATCCGTTTCTTATTCCTCATGTTAGGAAAAAAGTAGTCAGATTACATGAAGAATTATCATCTTAGATATCATCAGATTAAGGATATCCCTTCAAGGTTGAATGTCAAGTTTATGCATCAAGCATTTTGATGTCAGGGTTATGTTGGCCTCATAAAACAGCCAGAAATACCCCTTCCTTTATTTTCTGGGAAAATTTTTGTAATATTCATGCTACTTCTTTTATAAATGTTTAATAGAATTCACAAATTCTCCCATTGAATGGGCCTGGACATTTTTTGTACAAAGGTATTTTCTTACTTTAATATTTTGCTATAGAGGAGGTATTCAAGTATAGATTACCTATTTATTCTTGGGTTAATTTTAATAAATTGTGTTTTTAAGAAATTCATCTATGTTAATTATATTTTCAAACTTATTGGTAATTTTTTGACATATTCTTTTATAATCATTTTGCCTTCTGGAAGATTTTCAGTAATAGTTCCTCATTTTTTCTGAATATTAAGGCCAATGTTTTTCTGCCTCTTGGTTTTCTTGATGAGTCTTGCTTATATCAGTTCTTCCTGAAAAAGCCAACTTTCAACTTTGTCATTTCTTTCCATTGCTCATCTATTTTTCACTCATTTTCCTCTTTTATATTTATTATTATGTTTTTTCTTCCTATATTGGTTTAATTTGATCTTATTTTTCTAGTATTTTGAGGGTTTCAGCTTAGGTCATTTATTCCTTTCTTATATTAAGCAGAGTTATAAATTTCTCTATAAGCACTATTTTAGCCATAATTTTAGCTCCAAAATTTTATGTCTTTTTTTAACATTTAATTTAAATTTCTGTTTTCCATTTTTTTCCTATTTTTCCTATTTTTTCCTATTTTTTCATATTTTATTTGAAATTTCTTTCTCAGTTTCCAAATATGTGGAACTTCTTGAAACATTTTTTTTTATAATTTTGAAAGAGAATTTATGGAGAACATAATTGAAAAGCCAATGTAATTTTGCTCTTTCATCTACTGACAAATAACTATCAGTCTAAGTCTGCATTGTGCAAAGAAAAGTAAAGTATATGAATTTTATTTTTTTGAAGTTTCTTTTTAAAAATTTTTTTAATTAGTTCTTTTTAGATATACATGATAGCAGAGTGTGTTTTGACATATCATACATACATGGAATATAACTTATTAGGATCCCATTCTTGTGATTGACATGACATGGAGTTTCACCGGTCATATATTCATATTTGAACATAGGAAACTTATGTCTGATTTATTCTACTGTCTTTATTTTCCCATCTCCCTCCTTTCCCTTCATTCCCCTTTGTATAATCCAATGAACTTCTGTTCTCTCTCCCCACTCCCATTGTGTGTTAGTATCCATGTATAAGAGAGAACATTCAACCTTTGTTTTTTTGGGATTGGCTTATTTTACTTAACATGATTGTCTCCAATTCCATCCCTTTACCAGCAAATGCCATAATTCATTCTTCTTTATGTCTGAGTAATATTCTGTTGTGTATTTATGCCATGTTTTCTTTATCCACTCATCTGTCGAAGGGCACCTATGTTGGTTCTGTAGCTTAGCTATTGTGAATTGAACTGCTATAAATATTGATGGTGCTGTGTCACTGTAGTATGCTGAGTTTAAGTCTTTTAGGTATAAACTGAGGAGTAGGATAGCTGGGTCAAATGGTGGTTCCATTCCAGGTTTTCTGAGGAAACTCCATACTGTTTTCCATGTGGTTACACCAGTCTGCAGTCTGACCAGCAATATATGAGTGTACGTTTTTTCCCCATATCCTCACCAATGTTTATTGTTATTTGTGTTCTTGATAATTGCCATTCTGACTGGAGTGAGATGAAATCTCAATGTAGTTTTAATTTGTATTTCTTTAATTGCTAGAGATGTTGAACATTTTTTCATATATTTGTTGACCATTCATATTTCTTCTGTGAAGTGCCTGTTCAGCTCCTTTGCCCATTTAAAAAATTTTAATTTTTAATGATTTCTAATTTTATTCTGTTGAGTTTATAAAACCCATTCTCTTGTGTTCATAGAACATACTCGTGGTGTATCAACTCTTTGAATCTAATGAGACTCACTGCACAGTCCCGCACGTTATCTGTCTTGGTAAGTTTCCCATGTGTGTTTAGTGTGGCATGCCTATGTGTCAACCAGATTTCGGTGTTTGATGGTGATTTTCAAAACTTTAATATCTTTGACACTGTCTACTTGTTATATAAATTATAGGAGAAGAGTGTTAAAATTCTCTGCCAGCGAATTTCTATCTATCTCCCTCTATAAAATATCTGTCAATTTATGCATTGTGTAATTTGGAACTGTTACTAGATATATGCACATCTAAAACAGTTTTGTCTTCTTCATGAATTAGCACTTTCTCCTTTATAATGAACTGGTAACCTCCTTGTCTTGATGTCTAGTTTGTCTTGTATTATTACAAACTGATGAGCTGTTTTAGCCTAATGTTTACATGGTGGATCTGTTCCCAACATTTGACTTTCACCCTGTCTGATTTTGTGCTTAAAATGGCCTTTCCTTTTTATCCACTCTGAAAAAATCATGCCTTTTAGATAAAATGTGATTATTGTTAAGATTGGACGCAAGCCTGCCATCTACCTAAACTTACTTTTTCTCTATAACCTGCCTTCTTTGGTTAGTCCAGTGGCTTTAGTATCCCACTCCTTCTCTTCTCTTGGCATTTAGCTTTATCTTTTTGTGCTGTTTTTCAACAGTTGCTGAGGCAGCACAATATACTTCTTTAACAGCTTCTCCTGTAATTAATATGTTGCCATTTGCATCTAATGTAAGAACCATATACAGTACGATTTCATTTACCCTCCTCCTGTGCTTTGGGCTATGGTGTTGTGAGTTTTATACCTACATATAAACCCCATGATATGTTGCTATTATTACTTTAAACAATTGTCTTTAAACAATTGAGAAAAGTGTGTCGTTTTATTTATTCAAAGTCATGGGATATAGGCAGCCATCTTGGAAGATGAATGTCATTTTGGGCAAAGCAAATCTGTTCAACTCAGGTGATCCCTGCAATAAAGGACAGCAGAGAGCTCTATGCTACTGGGTCTCCCAGCAGTGGGGCAGGGACTTCTTTATTCCCAAAGGGGGCCTGCAGCATGCTTTACCATGTCTACCAAAGTATCAAGTAAGAGCAGGGAAAACTGGTACTCTTTATTATTTATTTCAATGGGACTGCCTTTAGAGGTTCAACATCAGAATTGTGGCAATAGTTGTGATATATACATTTTTATCATAATCATGGATCCATTTTTTACTTTGATTTTACTAATTTTAAAATCAGTACTGATTTGTAAACATTATTAAATGCCTTTCAAGGATCTATGAAATCACCATAGGTGTGTGTCTTTTTTCTCTTAAGAATAATTATTTCAACAATTTTCCTAATAGTAAATTATTGAACTTTCTGAAATTATTTTGTTAAATATACCTGTATTTCATTAAATGTGTTATTTAGGATTTTTGCATCTGTTTTAAGAAGTAAATTGATCTTCCATTTTCTTTTTTATCTTACATTGGCCAGGTTTGGGTGTTTGTTATATGAACTGTAACAACAGGAGTATTTTTTGTGATAGGCAAAATAATAGACCTCTAATGGTATCTAGGCCTTAATCCCCAGAATCTGTGAATATGAGTGTGTTAGCTTATGGTAAAAAGAACTTTTAGATATAACTCTGTTAAGGATTTTGAGATAGATTATCTTGGTGGACTCAAGGATCTTCATAAGGGTAGTACCGGGGAGTCAGAGTCCAAGAAGGAGATACTCTGCACTGGCTTTAAAGATGGAGGAATGACCATGAGCCAAGAAGGACACAAACTCTAGAGACTGGGAGAGGCCAGGCCAGCCTGCAGAAACTTAGACACAACCCAGATTTTAGCCCAGAGAAACCCACACTTCTGAACTTCAGAACTGGAAGATAAGAAATTTTTGCTGCTTAGGTCATTGAATTTGTTATAATATGTTCCAGCAGCAATAGGATAGTAACACATTTACTTTTGTCATTTTCAGAATTGGCTCATTCTAATAGTATGTCAGCAGACATCATGCACCGAAACCTCTCTAAACTCAGTCCAAATTGCCAGAGAAAAATTTTATTGATTTAATTATAATTCTTAATTACAAGATAACAAGGCAGAAATCTCTTTTAAATGAAGACTTCTTAAAACAGAGAGAGAAACCAAAATGTGTGTGTGTGTGTGTGTGTGTATGTATATGCGTGCACGCGTGCACTCCTGCATGTTCAGGCCTGGCCATGAATAACTACTCAAGACCGTTTTGCTTTAAACATCTACAATTGAGGCAAATATTTCCAGAAATAATGGGATATCTGCCATTATAAACTTGTTCAATTTTTTAAACTTAGGACACAGCAAGAGGTTGTCTTGTTACTCTAACTGCTCTGCAGACAAGTCCAAGCATCACCAGAGCCTCCCTTTCCACCAGCAGGAAACTTGCTCCCTCCCAGCTGCACACTCAGCTCTCCTGTGCACCAGCTTGAATCTATTCCCACTCTTAAACCATGTGAGGGGCAAACCACTAACATTTCTGCATCACTTCTTTTCCTAATTTACAATAAAACCCTACCTCTGTTCACAGGTGTTATTAGCCTCTCCTTCACTGAATCAATTACATGGCTAAAAAAGAATTTGTGGGACCAAAGAGGGCATTTTCTGATCTTTGGTCTCAAATGACAACATAAATAGAAAAGTATATGGCATTGATCCAACACTTCTTTATATATATTTTGTATTTTTACTTCCTTGTGTCAAGAAACAGGTAATGCTTTACCAAGAATGTAGACTAACTGGTTGGATTAGTTTTATGTATTTTTAAAAATTTTATTAAAAAGGAACAGAAGGAAAATATTTTCTTTAATTTGAATTTGATTAAAACTACATGTCTGATACTTCAATTAAACGTTGAAGACTAAAGAATTGTTATTTAGGAGGAAAAAAGGGAAATGATGGGCTTAAAATAAGGCTTTATTACAGCAACAAAACTCTGCTCTGATTAATATTTTTATTACCAAGTTATTGCTTTTGGCTCATGTAAATTTCTGTCTCAGTTTAGTCTTGGAACTAAACATTACTCACACATTTTTCTTCCCAGGTATATTTTACAAAGCATACATCATAGTAATTTTCTGTTTTCATGCAAACTTGAAAATTGGGTCTGCAAGGAAAGAAAAGCAACCCTTATACTGTGATTATTGCTGTCTCTTTTTATTTTCTTGACAAATAACCATTCTGTTAAATCAACGTATAAAGTGCTACTATGAGCGTCATTCTGAGATACTGATCATGTAAAAAGTATAAGAGACAGCTTGGCTTGAAACATACTGTAAAAAGAGCAAAAAAAATTTAGAGTTTTAAAATACTTATTCTTTAAAGTTCCCAAATCAACATATTCAATTTTTAAATGATTTATAGGCAGACTTACACATTTAAAAACTGCAGATATGTGAAGACAGCACTTTGCCACTGAAGAATCAAAATTAAATGGGAAAAAAAATCCCAGTTTGCCCAAGAATGTGCCAGTTGTAAAGTTGAAACCCCCAAATCTCCCTCACTCTCACAAAAACTGTAATAAATGGATAGCCTACTTACACAGGACCAGATTCAGGTAAGTTTAATTTTAAAAGTACTTAGTGAGTTTCTCTTATATGCCTCAAACTCTTCTAGAAACAATAGATCATTGTAGGTGAAGTTATTATTTCTCAAACCAAGAATTTAATCTTTCAATAGTACATAGGGTTTTTAGTTACTTAACAACACATGCACGTCACACACGTTGTTAAACAGTATGCTTTAGTTTTACTTATATCGTTATTTGAAAAAGTGACAAGAAAATTCAAACACTTAGTAGAATTCAAATAACAAAAAAATGCAAACCTTCAAAACATCCAGTTCTCAGGAAAATTCTCTCCAGCAATCATTTCAATCTTGTGATACCATATTCCAGCCTAATCACACTGGAAATGTCAACTCAACATACATGATCTGTAATTGCTAAGGGAACAATAAATTTAAACCATTTAACTTTGAGTTTTGTGTTTATATTTTTAAGTCACAATGCGAATTAATGCCCTTTTTTATCCTGATTTAGAGCAAATGTTTCACAGTTCGAGAGAAAGGTTTTACACCATTTGCTTCTTCTGAAATGTTGCTATTAAAGGAATTTGGAAACTAATACAGATACATAAACTCAATTTTATTGTGGTATATTATCCTTTTATGGAATGAAGATAAAAACTAATGAGCTATTGTTGGCTTTCAAAATTGCACAATTTTATTGACAGCCAGTGAGGTCTCCATGTCAACTTGACCACTCATTGTCACATTCATATTTTTCCATTCTTATGTTTTCTGAAGCCATGATTTTTAAAAGTTAGCATATCCTGAAACTATTTAATAACAGAATTTATGATAAAACTTTTAACCAAAATAGAATCCCAAATCTTTGAATAGTAACTGATGATGATCTCAGGTTTGCAAGGAAGAATTCCTAAAGAAATACTCCAAGGAAAATAATCCCATATGCTAAAACTATCAATATTATTATAAAAAAAAATAACATCAATTTATTTTCACACATGAGCCTCTCACATTTAGCAAGTCCTATAAAGAACTGCTGATTAGGATTTGAGTTTTTCCCCAGTCCTGTCCGGCTTCCCCTCCTGTCCTCTCTGCATCTCTGAATATGGCGGATCATCCCTCCCACCACCCTGCTAACTAGCCAGAAGCTGGATGGAGTGCAGTCCTGATTCCACTTCCTCCACTCCTTTCCTTCCATTAATTACCCTCCAGCCCTCTTCATATTGTCAGAACTGCATCTGGAGCCCGGGTTCTCTCTCTCTTCTTTCACACCACCTTAAACCAAACTACCACTCTTGCTTTTCCTGAAACAACAGCCTTCCAACCACGTGCCCTCTACTCCCTGCCCATCCTGAGTCCACACAGCATTGAAAGGCTACTTAAAACCTACATTGAGATCACTTGTCTGTGTCAAAGCCCTCTAATGATTTCCTACTGCACTTGGAACAAAATCCATATTTCTAACCCTGGCCTGTAACATTATGATCTGGCTTTTGCTGTCATTCAGGCTCATTTCCTGCCTCTCTGGTGACTCACTGCTGGCTTTATTCCCATGGATTCTGTAAATAAGACAAAGCTCTTCCTCGATCTTCATATAAATGCTCCCTCTCCCACCCGTCTCTTCTCCTCTCATTGTTTAAATGTCACCTTCTCAGAGATGCCTTCTGTGATAACTCTAATGGGCAGTGACTTTCCTTGGGCCTTTATTAGGACTTGTCGTCACTTGCCTCTATGCTGTTTTTGGTTTGTTTCACCACTGCAACATAAGCTCCACAAAGCCAGAAGCTGGGAGTCTGTACATGTTCCTGCGTCTCGTCACCAGAACCCTGTCCATTTCAAAATCAACTTTAGATCAGTATTTGTTGCAGAGTAGCTATTTATGATATTTTAATGAAAATTTGGCACTTTATGTCTTATATCATTTGATCCTTAGAGACAGACACTACTAATGTCACCACTTAACAGAATAAAACTGAAACTTAAAGATATTATGCAGCTTGCCTGTGGTCACATTGTTAGAAAGTGATGACCCCAGAATTGAACATATTAGTCCACTCCAAAAAGCAGGTTCTTACTGGCACTGAAACTGTGCAGGAACCACAGGCTCTCGGAGTTGGGACAAATCAAACGTGAACTGGTTAGGAATTATAGAATTGTGATTTCTCTAATTTACCATCTTGTAAACATTTCTTAGTTGGAATTGAACTTCTATTACAAAGAATCCTTGTGCTATCTGTCTCCTATGCTTCCTTTTTAAAACTTTTTTATTTGTTCTAAGTTGTTGTGGAGTGCATTTATACATTTTGATAGATCATACATAAATGGTGTTTGATCTTCTTATTGTGTGTAATTGAAATTACTAAATAACATGGATTATAAAACTCAGGAATTCGAATACACAACAAAATAATATTCAGAAACTAAAGGCAGGAAAAAAGAGTGGATGTTTCCTGTTTTCCCTCCCTGCCTTTATTGGTCAAGACTATTCCTCTTGTCTAGGCAATACCGCCATTATTTTGTAATTGGCTCAGTAATGAGAAATAATGTACTTTCTATTAGAACACAGTATACTTATTAGAAAGGTGGCCAAATAGCCCTTCTTGGATATTATATTGAAATATCATACATTTTCTTTTTCATCACGTGAGTGATAGGTTTAAAGCAATTTTATCATTTGTTGGTAGAATTGCCATACACTGAAAATTCCTAAAACACTCATTGGTCTACCTACACAAGTTTCCATTTTCTTCTCCCTACATTTTGTAAATGATATAAAAAAGAAAAAAAAATGGGGGATAGTATTATACAGAGATGAATAGGGAAAGGTGTTCTTGCCCAAATTCTCATTATCGCAACCAGATAAAGGAGCTGGGCCACAGTCGTGAATACAAATATCAGGCCACCTGGCTCTGTATGAGCCTCAAACCTTGAATTGGGAAAAGCCAGTGCAAATCAGAGCTCACCCAAGATGGAGAACATAAACAATAATGACAGAAAAACATCTCAAGTTTTAGTGAGAAATACATAATAATGGCTTCCACCATCACAAGGGTGTCTGTTTATCAGGAGAATCTTGAGATTTGGCTGTGAAGAACTGGGGATAGAAAGGGGTGTTGATTCTCTTGGTTGATGGGAACATAGGAAGATACATGGAGGAAATCACATATTTTGCTTATGAAAATCTTTCATGGAAACTTGATGCATCCTTAGGTCTACAATGGTAGGTGTCCTCAAAAGGAATTAACCTGTATATGGAGCAACCTCCTAAGGAAACAAATCATCCTAAGGGAAAGGAAAATTGAGCCACATGGGAGGTTTTCAGCTAATAGGCAATGAAGAAAAGAGGCAGGGAAATAGTTAAAGGTATGGTTATCCCTTCTCTCTACAAAATCCACTACTTGGACCTATGCCAGTGATATATTAGAAGAAGCTATTCCAACAAGAACGAGGAGCCACATAAGATATTCAAAGCACAGAAAAAAAAAGGTATGGATGTTTCCCTAGAGAAAGTCTTCTCAGCATAGAACATAGAGTGGATTTAGCCCATCAAAGCCTACAGAAAACCAAATAAGGGCTTGTCACAATTAGGGTTCCAGACTCTTCCTGCCACCAATAGTTTTGCTTAATATCTAAAATTCCCTTATTATTTTTTCCCTTTCATTGCTCCTCCATGGCAAATAGCCAAGAAAGTAACTATCCATCTCCTCTGTGACAGCTCTGGTTGAAGAATACTACTGGGGAAATTCCTGTTAGTGGGCAAATTGTTACCAGTACAAAGTTGTGCTCAGCACTCCCCCACACCCCCACATCCTGAGTACAGCCCTGAAATGCTGGCTTGTTATGCTAGTCATTGTACACTTCTCCATTAGGGTCCAAATGTGTTGCTCAAAATCTTGCATTAAGCCTAAATCTCCAGTGTGATAATATTTTTTAAAATCTTTTTCTGTTCTTTTTAATTACACATGACAATAGAATGTATTTTCACATATTATACATACATGAAGTATAACTTCCCTTTTTGTGGCTGCACATGATGTGGTGTTACACAGGTTGTATATTCATATAAGAACATGGTGAAGTTATGTCGGATTCATTCTCCTGTCTTTACTATTCTCATCACCTGCTCTTCCCTTCATTCCCCATTGTCTAATCCAGTGAACTTCTTTTCTTCCCTCCCCGCAACCTCACCTGGTTTATTGTGAGTTAGCATCTGCATATCAGAGACAACATTTGGTCTTTGGTTTTGGGGATTGGCTTATTTCACTTAGCATGATAGTCTCAAGTTCCATTTATTAACCATCAAATGCCATAATTTTTTGTTGAGGATGTGGAGAAAACAGTACACTCATACATTTCTGGTGGGACTGCAAATTGGTACAAATACTCTGGAAAACAGTATCAAGATTCCTCAAAAAACTTGAAATGGAACCACCATTTGACTCAGTTAACCCACTCCTGGGGAAATACCCAAAGGACTTAAAATCAGGATACTAAAGTGATAAGGCCAAATCAAAGTTTATAGCAGCTCAATTCACAATGACTAAACTATAGAACCAACTAGGTGCCCTTCCCCAGTGTGATGATATTAAGAGGTAGGACCTTTAAGAGGTGACTAGGTTGTAAGAGCACTGTCCAGTGAATGGGATTAGTACCTTATAAAAAGGTACTGAATACTGGAATTTTGACCTTGGACTTCTCACTTCCAAACCTGTGAGAAAATAAACTTTAGTTCTTACAGTCTGGTATCTTGTTATAATAGTGTAAATGGTCTAAGACTTCCTTCTTACTAAAATTCTTTTATTATATTTCTCAAACCTCTTATGTCTCTTCTTCCCTGCTCTGTCTCAGCAGAAAATCTCAAGTAATCCCCTGAATTCACAGAAAAACACAAGTCAGCAGATAAAATTTGCCTCAACTCTCAGTCTTAAAACGTACAAAAACACTCAACTCCAACATTTGTTTCTTTCCTTCATTTTGAAAACCTCGTTAGGAACCCAGCATGTTTAGTTCTCTCTTCTATCATCAGTCAGCCATGTGCATCTGTTCTTTACATGTGCACAGGTATGTGTGTGTACATGTACATGAGTGTGTGCTGTGTGTTTTCACCTTCAAATGTTGCTCTTTCTCTACTTCTACTCCAATGTTTTACTTTCTACCATCACATTTCACAGTCATATCTATTTACCATTTCTCACTTCCCTTCCCTGTTAGCCGTCTCCTCCTACCATTGTACCAACAGTTCTTGACAAGTCACTGATAATTTAAATGTTACCAAGAAGCATACTTTCCAAAGCAAACATACTAATGTAGACTTTACAGCCCTCATTTCATTTTATCTCATAGCCTCATTCAAAGGGGTTTTTATTTTTTCTTGAAACAATCATTTACTTTGGCATTCCTAACACATCTATATTTGATTTTTCTTTTCTATTTCTCACTCTGCTCAAACTCATCTCCATGACCAGTTTACGTTTCTCCAAATAGCAGTTGAATGTTGGAGTTCTCTGGGGCTCAATCCAGCCTCTGCACACTCTGCTCCTAAGCAATCGCTAACATCCTCATAGTTTCCATTGCTATGCATTTCTTAGACCCAAATCTATGTCTGAGTCCTAACCTAGAAAGCCAAGTCTCTCTGTTTGGCTTTCTCAGAAGCATCTAAATCTCTGCTTTCCTAAAAATGCTTGCCCCGCCTCTGCTCCTTTATTCATTTGCAAGAATGTGTATTCATCCTGATCCCTCCCTGCCTTTATGATCTCGCATACCATGCACCTGCTCCAGACAATCCTGCCTCTAAAATGCTTCTTAAATCCCCCTGTTCTAATCCCTAGAGGCCCCACCCTAGTGCATGCTTCATCTTCTGTCTGTGACAGCACAATGAAAACATGCCATCCTTCCAACTGGACTCCTGCATCAAATAGTACCTCTCTTGGGTCACCAATCTGCTCTCCCATGGGCTGTGGGTAGGATCTCTTTAAATCGTCATTGTGATTATGAAGCCTGTCTATTAAGGTCTTTTAAAAACTACCTACTGTCTTTAGGATGAAGTCCAAATTTTTCAATACTTCTTTTTAAGATGTTACCTGAATTGGGCTGGACTTCCTTTTTGGTCCTTTTATACAGTTAGTTACCTTTCTGTCAGTCCTATGAAGCTTTCTCAAGGCCCTTGAACATGTTGTGCTCTTTTCCTTGAGTCATCTGCTTCCAGGCTTTTTCTCTTTTCTGTGCCATCACATTCTTTGTGTCCTGCTTTGAGGATCTGCTCTCCAGGAAGCTTCTCTCACCATCTCCATTCTCTCAGAGCAGGCTGCAAATGCCCTCCTGTCTGTCATAGATCTCCATTGCATCTTAGAATCAGGAAAGCTAAAACGTGTTTCAAAAATACTAAAATTTACTTCTGATCTATACTTTAGCCTAAAAACTACTAAGCACTGATGTGAATCAGGAGTAACAGAGGAGGAGAACTGTCCACCCTAGCATTTGCAGCAGAGCCAATCCTACTTAAAGACATACTAGGTGAAAATGGAAAACTCCCTAGGACCCAGCTGTCAAGAGAGGCCCTGGTAAATTGCTACATGACTAAATGCAGTCAAAACTATCAGTTTCTCCTCTCCTGAAATGTGGTAGCTAGGCAACTTCAATAACATTTGGAGCCCAACCCACACAAATCTCACTCCAAGACAGGATAAAGTGCCAACACCAGTTGGTTACCCTTGAGAGACACCCTTCCTGAGGCCATTGAGATGGGCCATATGTCTGTGAAGAAATTTTTATAACAACCTATGTTTTAAGTGTGCGTAGGTAGGTATGTTTAATTGACTTCATTCTGTAACATAGTGACAATGTCTGGTACAATGTATGAAAGACTTGGATTTTCCGACTGTAAGATGAAGTAAGAGGTAAAGGATTATCATGGCAACATGGCATTTGTGTGAAAAACTAGCTGCATATTGCAACACTGTAAATTAAACAAAAAGAGAAGTCATTTCAAGAGGACTTTCAAAGCAGGAAGTTCTTGCTGTAAGATAGGCCCCGTAAATAAATCCAAAATTAAGTGAGAAGTCATATGTCTTGTGCATATATATGCTTTCACTGAAAAAAAAGGCCTTGGCAAATAATTGTATAGATAATGACTTTAAGTTGGAAACCACTATTGCCGCAAAGTTATTCAGAAAGCCTTGATTTTTCCACAGATTCAAGTTAGCTGGAGATAGAACATACCAACTAAGGGACTCTCCAAATATGACCAAAGTCGCTGTGATTCAGGGTAGCATAGATTTTAAAGATGCATAATGGCTGCTGGATGCTCCTCTCCCTCAAAATTCTTCAATGTGAAGTGACCAAGTGCTTCCTTTTATTATTATTATCCTGGAATGATAAATATGTATGTAAAACTGTTCAGAGAAAGTGTTAGGTCTAATAAATTTTGTTCCTTCATACAGAGTGCTTTAATACATAATTAAAACTTCCCTGTTGGGAAAGAAGAATGATGTGATGAAACTGATGACTGGAGAACATTCTTTCTTTGCTAGATAGTTATTAATCAACTATTCTTCTGCTTCCCATTTTTTTTCCTGTATGAAATCATAAACACATTCTAACTTTATCTAAAATTTTTGGTAATCTGGAAAAAAACCGTATTATTTTGGGGATTTTCTCAATAAATCAAACACCATTATAAAAATAATGACTACATATTTTAAAGACTCACAAAAATGTGTAGTTGTGATGAAAAACTCCAAAAAAAAAAAAAAAAAAATCTGTATCTGCACTACAGACTTGGTTTTTAAAAATTCTTCTCTGACTTATTCCTGCAAAGCAAAACCCAAAAGTTCTACTCTAGCATATACTTGAGCTACTTGTAGAATAAACATATTTTGCTAAATCAATTAAAACCAGATAAATAAAAGTGGTTAATTTATCAGTTAAGAATTTGGGCATGTCTGTCCCTTATCTGACAGCAGGATCAGATCCAAGGAAAGTTTGGTGTCAGGCAATTGAGAAACTGCCTGAATGCATTCTGGGCTTTGATTTCTGAACAATTTTCAATCCTGGGCCAATTATGCAGTATCATGCTTGGAAAACAGGAAACTGCCTTAAGAGGAATTTGTTACTGTCATTTACAAGCTATCGCAGACAGCTCATTCAAGGACAGATAAAGTGTTTTGGTGTGAAGTAGCTGTATTGTCCTAGAAAGCAAAATAGTCACAAGAACAGGTTACAGATCCTGACTCCCCATGTACAACCTTGGGCAAGTCATTTAATGTTCCTGTCTCAATTTCATCATCCTAAAGAAAGAAGAAAAAAAAAAGAATACGAGTCTTAAAGGCGTGCAATAAGGCTCATGTACAATACTTCATGGAAAGGGCTTTCTGTGCTAAAGGACTCATCCTCATCTAAGAGACTGGTTATTGTTCCATACGGTAGTCCTTGCTACTGTGTTAGTGAACTCCTGACTTAGAATGTTGAGTTCTAAAGACCCACCTCAAGAGTCTACAACTTTTCCATCTTAATTGTAGGTGTGGATAAATAAACAGAGAGAGAACAACTCAGAACTATTAAAGTAGTAAATAGGATGCATCTGGAGTGAAGTGAGCATGTGTACAATCTTTGAACTCTTATGTTCAGCAAGCTAAACACATTGGACAATTTATTGGTTCTTATTGGTTTGTCTTTCTTCATGTAATTGACACTTACTGGATGGCTACAGACAAACTGACTTGTACTTAGCTATATTGGAAGGAGGTTACTGTTTGGATTAGAGAAATTCTGTGATACATCTTTTGTAGAGTGAAGAAACTTTCAGTGCTGAAACATAATGGTCTTATAAATTTGGTTTTGTTCATGCTTTGTGTTCTAAACATAAGGATTCAATCTCCCTAGGCCTTGTGCTATTGTTAATGTGGAAACCTCACCCAGGAACCAGAAGTATCTACATTGGACCAAGAGATGATACAGATGAAGAATTAAGACACTATGATTTGAGTAAGCTCTTATTCATCTCGTTGCCTTGGGTGGCAAAGCATTGTACCTGTATTTATACCACCCATTTCATAGCACTCTTCCTTTCTGCAAGTGAAGTCACAGTCACCCTCTCACTGGGGCACTAGCCTCTTATCAGTAACTGAATATCAGCATCTACAAGATCGATCCTGTCTCCTCCCCCGCCACCCCCTGGTGCTGCGGATTGAACCCAGAGCTTTGTGCTTGAGAGGCAAACACTCTACCAACTGAGTTATCTCCCCAGCCCAATCCTGTCTCTTAACAACCACTTCTGGTCTATTTGCTCTGTTTGATTATGAACAGTTGAAGACTCTAGATTTCGACTACGTCTGTTATCTTTTTTGCTCATTCTATTACTGGCTCATAAGGGTCAACAGCTTCTTTTGGAATGCCTTCTATTTTCCAATTTCTCCTTTACCCCAGACCTCAATCCTTTCTAATTTAGCTCTGAGTAGAGTCAGGCAAGGGCAATATCTACTCTGGAATTAGTTTCAACTTCTAGATCTCCTGTCTGGGCAATTCTATGCCTTAAAGTGATGGTTTATGGGGTGTGTGTTTTTTTTTTTTTTTTTTTAATGATTTCCTAAGTCAAGTTTATTTCTCAAGAAGAACTAGTTGAGCAAAAAAAAAAATTATTGGACAATTTGTAGCACAGAAAGAGCAAATGTAGCCTAGAACACAACTAGGAATAGAAACTGCATTGTCTCCAGAATGTGGTACATGTCTTCTCTTCACATATTGCTTCATTTTCTTAGAAAAGATTTTCCCACCAACAGGAAGCATGGATTGTTCAATCATTCAGAGTCCTAGCCAGAATATGACTGACACCTGCTGTTTTTCTTTCCTCCTGAAATTAAACCATCAATGAGATCTCTTATTTGGCCAATTAAAATGAAAAGCTCTTTCCAGACCAATAAATTAAAGTGGGGCAGTAAGGTATATCACTCTGAATTTCTTTGCTTACCTTTAGACCATTAAGTGTGCAAAAGAGACTGAGGGTGCAGAACCAGTGGCCAGAAGAAGGAAATGAGAATCGCTGGACATTCAAGGTAATTGCTTCTATCTGAGAATATGTCTATTTGGTTGATTCTCTTTTGGTCTTTTGACTTTTCTGTTCTCTCCCATTGGTTCCCTTGCCTTTCTTTATATCAAAATTGTCTTAAGATCCTTAAGATCAAAGTGACCAATGGGAGGTAGCAAATGACTCTGAAAGAAGTTTTGTAGGAGAATTAACACTTTATGAGAGCTAGTCAACTTTCAGAAGTTTTTTCTAGTATTATTTTATTTGCTTTCCCCAAATAATGATCTTCATGTCCAGAATGAAGAATTAGTACTCAGTGATAATAAAGAAGGGCATCAAAATGATAAAGATAACAAAGGCTGAGATGGAACCGAAAATCTGAATATATTCTATTGGAAAGGGGACTTTGCAGTGGAGCTGGCAGAAACAGGATTCATGGGGACAATTGTGTGTGGTGGCCAGGGCTCATCTTAACTTTCTATTCCACAAGAGATCTATTATTTTTCAGGGATGGCATCCAAGAACAATTCAGGCCACATTACTGAATTATTAGTATAAGACATGTAAATAAACAAATGTTCTCCTTTCTTTTCTTTGGGACCTATTTCACTGCCCATCACAGCATTGAAATGGAAAGCTGAGATTAGGGTATAGACCTAGAGAAATGGGACCAAGGAGACCAGCTGTCTTGATGAGGAGAATCCATGCTAAAGGCTTTCTCACAGAATTATATGGCATGAAGACTCTATTGAGATTCAGTGGAAAGTCTTTTAGAAATAAACAGAATGATTTTTCCAAGAATATCCTTTGGCATAATGCCTTCTTGAATCCAGGAGGGTATTAGCCAACTATTGGAGGATCCCCAAATCTTAGTTTCTTGTCAAATGCCATCATATTCTAAATAAGAACTTCCAAGAGAGGGTCACAGACAAAGCATGAATGATGACAAGATGTTGTCTGCAGCTGTGGATACAGTTGAAGCTGTCTTCTACCTTCTTACATTTAACACTTACCCACTATGTGTAGTTTTGTGCTTGGCTCCAGCCATTCAACTTGCATACTTTTCTTTTCTTTCCTTTCTTTTTTTTTTTTTGTTGTTGTAAACAAATGGGATACATGTTTTGTTTCTCTGTTTGTACATGGAGTAAAGGCATACCATTTGTGTAATCATAAATTTACATAGGGTAATGTTGTTTCATTCATTCTGTTATTTTTTCCCTTCCCTCCATCCCTCCCACCCTCTTGTCCCTCTATACAGTCCTTCCTTCAACAGATATATGAAAAAATGTTCAACATCTCTAGTAATAAGAGAAATGCAAATCAAAACCACCCTAAGATTCCATCTCACCCCAATTAGAATGGCGATTATCAAGAACACAAGCAACAATAGGTGTTGGCGAGGATGTGGGGAAAAAGGTACACTCATACATTGCTGGTGGGGCTGCAAATTAGTGCAGCCACTCTGGAAAGCAGTATAGAGATTCCTTAGAAAATCTTGGAATGGAACCACCATTTGACCCAGCTATCCCACTCCTTGGCCTATACCCAAAGGACTTAAAATCAGCATACTACAGAGATGCAGCCACATCAGTGTTCATAGCTGCTCAATTCACAATGGCATCCTTTTCTTCAAACCCAAGTACAGTGGATGTACTTCAGTGCATTCCTGAGTTGAGAACTTCAAATTATTTTCAAGATCATGGTATGGTGTAAATACCAAGAGTGGTGAGGACCTGGCTCAGATCACAGAGCAACTCTGACAGCATCCTAAGGTGACCAACATCACTCTCTGTTGTAGATGGAGACAAGAGCCTCAAGATCCGTGCAGTGGATAACTGGCCAAGGCAGGACTTAAGTCCATCTGCCAAGTTCTGGAGTCTGCTTCTTCTTCATCCTCTGCAACAACTCTTGTACAGTATTTTCAACAGTCTGTGATATTGCAAAGAATATATCTGGAATTGCCATACATTGAAATTCAACTACCTCCAAGTATATTTGAGTCTAACCATTTTTTAAAATTTATCATTACTTCATAATCATGACTTGCTTAAAAGACCTAGCTTGGTCACTCACCCTACATTCAAAACTTGACTCTGCATAACTTTGCAGTAATAAAAAATGAATCATTTCCCAAAGGGCTCTGATTTGACACTCTTTAAGAGAATGTATGACTGCCTCTGAAAACAGTACATGAAAAATACCTTGAATAAAAGTAGCATTGTTGAGACAGTCTTGCTTATTGCCTACACTACCCCAAGGTGATTCCTTCAAAGAATGACATTCATATACCTGGATAAATTCTGGTACATTTATCTAAAAATTAAATTTGCAATTGAGTAATTCAAAGAAAATCCACTAGAATTTATTTTGATCTTTATTCATATTCCTTTAGTCATTTCTTTGCTTATTCATTCAATAAATGCTTATTGTACCTTCAGTTTATGTGAGGGTCTGAACTATAAGTTCAGGACAAAAAATAATAATAATTAATAACAATAACCCATTTCTAAGGTAACCAATATTTGATGTTTTTGCTTTAAATCATTGGTGAATTTATGTAGTCATCTGAAATAAGTAACTTAAATCAAATTTCTGGCAAGAGTCTAACGTCTGTGCAGACTCTGCTTTATATCCCAAAAAGCTTCAACTCTCTCCTTAAAGGAAAATAATAGAAAATGAGGGAAAAATGATTTCTGGATATTTATCTATGTATACTAGGAAAAGTTCCATGGTCAGTATATGTATCAGAGGATCCCTAGGGGGTCAGAATAGGGAACATCTCCTATAGAGTATCTAACTTACCTAATTCATCAATGAGTTATTGCCAAGGACCAACTTGATTGCAGATTTTTATTTTTAGCAGCCATGCATGCCAAATTCTGAGCATCTTTGAAGTATGTAGCCTACTTACATACTTCATTCTTTTCCAAAGTGTTTTCTTTTGCTTTAGAGAAATTTATACTACTTGGAATGATCTCTTCTGATCCTGTAGATTTCAATGGTATTTAAAATCTTCACACACTGCTGCAATAGGGTTAGTTATTGTATTACATAAGCATAGTTGTGCTGTAAATTAACCTCAAACTTCAAAACTGCAGACTTCTCCCTACAAAGATTTATCGTAGGTCAGCAGAAGGCTCCAGTTCAGTGGCTAGTTTAGGAATCGTACAGTCTGAGTGTCAGCAGGATACAGATGTCGCACACACATGAAGACACTTAAAGACAGGTTAGTAAAGGTGCCATTTTTTTAAGGTATATGGGCAAAATGAGGGGAAGCACATGTACATGGCAGTATCTTGTGGCTAATAACAGGAGGTCAACCTCAAGTTCTAAAAGGGCTAAAAGCGAAAGCACGTGCTAGAAACTGGAAACAGTGCAGAAAGGGCTACTTGAAAGAAGCTGTAAAGTTTTCCTAAGACAAGGCTCAGCCAGCCTGTAGCTACCTTGTGGGGAAGAAGCTGATCTCACCACAGTCCCAACCTTCTGTCTTCTGCTGGTGCTGGACAAGCACGACACAGCCAGAGGGAAAAGGAGCCCATTATGTTGTGCTTACAGACCTGGGCGCACAGCAGGATGGAGAAAAGAGGAAGAGTCTGGAAGAGAAGCTATCCAGCCCTGGAAACTGTTGGCCTGAGGCTCTGCTGTGTTTATGTTTGTAGTCTCCCCGCTAAATGTACCTTCTTGAGGCAAAGTCGCAGTCTGTACTGCTATACATTGACTCCCCTGCACTCAGTACAGTGTCACCCCAGACAGTGACAGCAACTCTTTGACAGCAACATATTGAATGACCACTGAATTATTTGGAGCCTGTACTTAGACATAGGCACAGAATAGCTGCACAATAACTATCAAATTTCACTCATTTCAGTGAACCCAAGAGCATAATCTCCTCTAACTAAGTTTTGTGTACAATTCCTCTTTCCTGGTATGTTCCCAGGTACTCTTTATACCTTTGATGTATTCTAAAGAGTATTTTGAATAATAGCAATCAATCATCAACTTTATTTATTTGCAGTAACCATCAATGTGTCTTGTAAATAGCTGGTTTTTAACAAGTACCACATTTGACTAAATTGAATCCAAAGTATTTAGCTTGTACAATATTACACTTTTAGGAAACATAGATCCTGGGTACCCTGCACCATCGTCTCATTTTTGGAGTGATAGGAAAGGAAACTGCCAATGGGCTTTATTTTGAGCTTGGACATCACTGGCTTGCTCTATAATAAAAAGGATATTACTCTGTGGCAAAACATGCTTAGTGATGTGCAAGGCAGATTCCCTTACCAATGACATCTTTCATTTGCCATGAAAACTTGGTCTCTTGATGTTTAGAAGTTTAGCTGAATTCACCAGAATAAAATATCTTAGAAATGTATGTATTCAATGAAAATGTGACAGCATTATACAGGTTGTCTCAACAGATGAGATTGACAATCTTCATTATAATAAAAACCCTGGCTTCTCAATGAGTGCATTCAAGTTGCAAGAAAGACAGTAATACATCTACCAATTTTATTATTCAAAAGCTACCTATCATATGTTCACTAAAATGTTTGCTTTGCAAAATAATAGAGTTCAGGAAGTTGTCTGCAATATAAAAATCTAAAAGCATATTTACAATGGCACTATAATGGTTTAACTAGGTTAGTTATGCTTTAATAGAATGTTAGCATTCCAACATAGCTTTTATGTGATCCTTTTATTTTCAAGCAGACCCATTCTCTTTGCCACTTGTTTCCCATGACCTTCATGAACTATTTAAATTTACAGATGTAAAATGTCAGTGTTCTGAGAATAAGTTTCACCTTATACTTGCAAAAAAAAGTGACTTATTTCTTTGTGGGAAAAATAATTATCAGTAGAACTATGTCCTTATCATAAAATGTGCAAGCTCGTCGGGCTAAGTTGCACTAGGAAATCCTTGAATGGATTTCAAGATCTTAATTGCCTAGCATGCCACATCTCAGAGACTTCCTTCCCAACCAGGACAGGCAGACACACACTGTTTCTTTTAAGTTCTGTGGTACTGCCAATACCTCTAACAGGACTGCTGTTTCTGAAGGGCAGTGGAGGGTGAGGTTTGGAGTTACACCGAGCTTGAATCTGGGCACTGCCAGTAGCAGGAAACCTGAGTCTGGGCAAGTCACTTGAACTCTTGATCTTGATTTCCTCCTCTGTAAAATGAGAATAAAAACAGCATCTACTTGTGGGGTTGTTGACAGGATTAATGAGTTGATTCTAGCAAAGCATTTTATAGGATGAGATCTATATTCATGTTTTTTTGTTTTGTTTTGTTTTGTTTTAAATACATCTGGGTGTGCTTACATTCTAGGTGTGGCTATTGCATTCACAGGACAAGAAGTTACAGGCTTACTGCAGTGAGATTCATTGGCACATTTAATCTGCCCTGTTTCCCAGATTAGGGAGGTAGGAACAGAGCTCAGGACCAATTCCTGACATTTTCAATATTATTTTCCTTAGATTTGTTTATTAAGCACACCTTTATTGAGAACCTATTGGATTGAACCATATGAAATGGACAATGGTTTCATATGATTAAGTTCATGTGATTTTGTCCTAGGCAAAAGGCTAAGAATATCGAAATAAATAAAATAAAGTTGAACCCTGTCTTCACAAAGCTGCTGATCCAGAGGGTAAGGCAGACAATTCAACAATGTGCTCAAGGATAAAGGAAGGGAAGTATTTTATGGCAGAAAATGGCATCTACCCATGAGCCAAACTCAAGGGGGGAAAGGGAGGAGAAGGACGGGGGATTTTTCAACCCAAGAACAGATCACTGGAGAAAATGCTGCTCAAGTATATGGCCATTAGTCATGTGGATCCATAACATTTTCAAATGTATGCGTCTTCACCTGAATTTCCCACTAAATCGGAGCCTACAACAGACTTGGAAGCAGTGGTTTATTTAGTAACAAGTTCAGGAGGAAGTGGGAAAAAAAAAATAGTGAAGAAGGAAAATCAGCATGAGCATGCTTTCAAGATCCCTGCTGTGGATGACCAGGCTAGATTCTGCTAGGACTCCTTAGGATCCTGCAAGATAAAAGGCTGGAGAATTATCATCACTCAGTATTGACTCCATGGGGTTAACTCTCTCATACTTCTGGGGACTATTGATGTGGACTGAGCATCCTCCTGAGGATTAGGAGAAGGCCCCAGGGCAGAATGTCAAGGGAATACAGGAAAAGCTAGGGAGTCTGAGCTGGCACTCAAGTAACTGAAGTCCTATATGTGGGTATCAAAGCACCTGGGACAGTGAGGAATCCATTCTGGAATCATTAGCTAAGTTTCTGCAGGTATATAAACTTCACCATCATTTTATAACACTATATTTCTGGATTTAACTCTCATAGAATGATTTGTCCCTAAAAATCTGATCCAGGAATGTTGATATGTTAACAAATGATAATGTGGCTGGCTGAGAATAGAGTTCATAACAATAAATTCCATTGTCCAAATCACAAAACACATCACATCTAGGGGGAAAAAAAATGAAGAGATTCATCCTAGATGGTAAAAACAGACTGATAGGGTCTAGGGAAAAGACGGTGTCAGTAATATCAATCAAAGTTAAAGGGATTATGAAAACTGGAATTCTTTCTGGGTGAGACTCTATCATTGAAGGGTAAAGTTTCTGCATAGAAGATTCAGAAATCATCAAGATTGAGGAAGAATAAGGAGATAAATGAAGGGTAAAGAGTATTGAGGAAAACACCCCTCTGAGAGCAGGAAAAGGAGGAAATAAACTTTTCTCTACTAGGTCAAATTGGAAGCAAAGACATGGAAGGATTGGGAACCTCATTATTATGTTTTTCTACAGGACAGCAATGGCAAATATTTTATCTAAACAAGTCAGCGAATGGGATTAGAAAGGAGGTCACAGACTAAGAGATGGTGAAGAGGCAAATCCAGGGAGATTCCAATATAAATAAGATGGGGTGAAAAGCAGATATCTCTCCTGGAGGAAAAGCTCCTTAGGAGCATGACCATTTCTTTAATCTGGGTTCTACCACCCCTGCATAAAGTAGGTTTTATATTTTATTAAAAGAATAATACTTCTGACTTGATCAGTGAGCTGAAGGTAGTTATCATCCACCAGATTATGTAATAAGACAGGAGTAAAATTATGGGGAAACTTGAATTTGGTTTTGGACATTTTGGGTTTGAGATGCCCATAGAGCACTCAAATGAATACATCTAGTAGGCCACTAGATATATAGGAATTCAGAAAGTGGGCTCAACTGGAAATACAAATTGGGACATTAATCTGCATGTAGAGTAGAGGCAATTGAAACTGTGCAAATGGATGAGCTCTCCTGCAGAGTATAGACTGAAAAAATTTGAGTCCCCAAAACAAAACCATGGAAAACCACATTTCAAAGAGTACTGAAAAGAAATCAAATAACAGAAGGAAAGTAGCTACTGGAAATAAGTTAAAGGCAAGAAAGGTAGAACAAGCAAAAGAAAAAAATCTAAATGGTTGGATTGAGTGATTGAAGACCTTAAGAAGAGCAGAGAAGTGGAAGAGTGGGGTCAGAAGGCAGACTAAAGTGGGCCAAGAAGAAGCAAGGAAGTCACAGATGGAAACGCAAGCTTCTTTTTATAGAGATTGGTAGCCACAGAAAGGAGAAAAACACAGTAGCTGAGGAGGGACATCGTGGCAAGGGAAAGAGTCTTTTGCAATTGCCTTTTTTTGTTTGTGAAGGTGGAAGAGACTTGAATCAATTTCTAGTCTAATGGGAAAACAGATAAGAAAGGGTGAAATCCAGGATGCATAGAGATGTACTGCTAAGCTTGTAGTCTACAGAGTTGGGTTGCAGCAGGATGCAGGGCATCCATGAAATAAAGGGTCTTTGGCAGGAACATCCCTAAGAGTGGGAAGGGAGAGAGAATGGGTGCAGAGACTGAAAAATGAGAAGACAGTGGTGAAGGACCTTGAGAAAAGTCAGGAAGGTTTGAAATGCAATGTGCTGGGTGGTCCGTGTGGCAGGGGTCTCTTCTTTTGCACCCTCAAAGAAACTCACTCTTAGGAATGCAGCTTCTTCTGTTAACAATGGGGAACAGATTCTCAATATGGCACCAGAATATCACAATCCTGGATTCAAAAATAATGTTGAATGAATGGAGATGAACTTGGACAGAAAAACTCAGCCCTTTTCTTGGGCAGTGTTGTCAGTCACTTCACACATGTAACACCAAAATACAAGTGAAAAGAACAGGCAGTGCAGAACCCAGGAACCCAAGCATTTCACTGGTGTAAATCAAGATGTGATTAGCTGCCACTTATTGGCATCTTATCATGTCCAGCAGCACTGTTGTTTCATTACATGATCTCATTTCCATTTTGTGAAAGTCTATTATTCCGAGTAACTTCAACAATTGTTTTCATAATTTTGACAGATTTATATGGATGCATTCACATGCCTAGGCACATGTATGTAGAAGTCAAACCCTCTAATGATATACCATTACCTATAAAAGTTTCTTGGGGTTCCATGGGGCAATCCAAGATGGCAGACTAGAGGGTGACTGCATCTCCAGTCGCTCCAGAACCCAGGATTCCAGAAGGGGAGGCATTGAGAGACTCAGACTAAAATAGAGCCACGGGGTGAGTCTCCCCCACCAGGTGAAGCTCGGCCTGTGCGGATAGGGGCAGCTTATCAGAGCAGGGCAGGGCAGCTAGAGTCTTCCCCAGGTAGCCCTGTTCACTCCGGTGGTGGGCTCCACCCACATGGCAAGCTTCTGGGAGCAGGCCCCCCAGTGAGAGCCTTTCCCCACAGAGCCAGCTCCAAGCCCTGGAACCAGTAGCGGGCTAGGGGCAGCTTTCTTCGGAAGCATTGCATTATCAACTTCCTCCAAGACTTCAGGCTACTGAGGGCTGGGAGGTGATACACTGGAAATCTACAGGGACACTGTAAGTCAATAGAGGAAATCTGCAATATCTCAGAGTCCCACTGACATCTGACAAAATGAGAAAACAAGGGAAGAAAAGGTCCCAAACAAACCTAGATACTTTATCAATGAAACCCAACGACAGCACAGCAGAAGAAATGTAAAAAAGGGAGTTCAGAATGTACATAATTAAAACAATCAGGGAAGCAAACGAGGAGATGAAAGAGCAAATGCAGGCATTAAATGATTGCACCAATCAACAGTTAAATGAGCAAATACGGGAAGCAAGAGATCATTTCAAAAAAGAGTTAGAGAGACTGAAAAAAAAAAAAAAGAAAACAAACAGAAATCCTTGAAATGAAGGAAACAATAAACCAAGTTAAAAACTCCATAGAAAGCATAACCAATAGGATAGAACACCTGGAAGACAGAACCTCAGACATTGAAGACAAAATATTTAATCTTGAAAACAAAATTGACCAAACAGAGAAGATGGTAAGAAATCATGAACAGAATCTACAAGAATTATGGGATATCATGAAAAGGCCAAATTTAAGAATTATTGGGATTGAGGAAGGCTTAGAGAAACAAACCAAAGGAATGGACAATCTATTCAATGAAATAATATCAGAAAATTTCCCAAATCTGAAGAATGAAATGGAAAATTAAGTTCAAGAGGCTTATAGGACTCCAAATATACAAAATGACAACAGACCCACACCAAGGCACATTATTATGAAAATACCTAACATTCAAAATAAAGACAGAATTTTAAAGGCCGCAAGAGAAAAGAATCAAATTACATTCAGGGGGAAACCAATAAGAATATCAGCAGATTTTTCAATCCAGACCCTAAAAGCTAGAAGGGCCTGGAACAACATTTACCAAGCCCTGAAAGAAAACAAATGCCAACCAAGAATCTTATACCCAGCAAAACTTACTTTCAGATTTGATGACGAAATAAGATCCTTCCATGATAAACAAAAGCTAAAGGAATTTACAAAAAGAAAGCCGGCATTACAGAACATTCTCAGCAAAATATTCCATGAGGAAGAGATGAAAAACAATGATGGAAATCAGCAACAGGAGGAACTAGCCTAAAGGAATAGCCAAATAAAGGAGAAACCAAATCATGTCAAAAAACAAAAATGAGTCAAATGACTGGGAATACAAATCATATTACAATAATAATCCTGAATGTTAATGGCCTGAACTCATCAATCAAAAGACATAGACTGGCAGATTGGATTAAAAAGAAAAATCCAACAATATGCTGCCTGCAAGAGACTCACCTCGTAGAAAGAGATACCCATAGACTAAAGGGGAAAGGATGGGGAAAAAAAATACTATGCACACGGTCACAGCAAAAAAGCTGGGGTATCCATCCTCATTTCAGATAATGTGGACTTCAAGCCAAAACTAGTCAGAAGGGATAAAGAAGGACATTACATACTGCTTAAGGGAAGCATAAATCAGCAAGACATAACAATCATAAATATCTATGCCCCGATCATTGGCTCATCCATGTACGTCAAACAAATCCTTCTCAATTCCAGAAATCAAATAGACCACAACACAATAATACTAGGCAAATTCAACACGCCTCTCTCACCACTGGATAGATCTTCCAAACAAAAATTGAATAAAGAAACCATAGATCTCAATAACACAATCAACAATTTAGACTTAACAGACATATATAGAATATACTATCCAACAAAGAGCGAATACACTTTCTTCTCAGCAGCACATGGATCCTTCTCTAAAATAGACCATATTTTATACCACAAAGGTACTGTTAGCAAATACAAGAAGATAGAGATACTACCTTGTACTCCATCAGATCATAATGGATTGAAATTAGAAATAAATGACAGAATAAAAAACAGAAACTTCTCCAATACCTGGAGATTAAATAATACACTATGATATGATGAATGGATAACACATGACATCAGGAGGGAAATAAAAAAATTCTTAGAGGTAAACGAGAACAAAGACACATCATATCAAAATCTCTGGAACACTATGAAAGGAATACTTAGAGGAAGATTTATTTCATGGGGCGCATTCAACAAAAGAAGTAGAAATCAACAAATAAATGACTTAACACTACAGCTCAAAGCCCTAGAAAAAGAAGAGCAGATCAACACCAAAAGTAGTAGAAGACAGGAAATAGTTAAAAACAGAGCCAAAATCAACAAAATTGAAACAAAAGAAACAATCGGAAAAAATTAACAAAATAAAGAGTTGGTTCTTTGAAAAAATAAACAAAATTGATAAACCCTTAGCCACACTAACAAAGAGAAAGAGGGAGAAAACTCAAATTACTAAAATTCGGAATGAACAAGGAAATATCACAACAGACACCAGTGAAATACAAAACATAATTAGAAGCTATTTTGAAAATCTATACTCCAACAAAACAGAAAACCTTGAAGACATCAACAAGTTTCTAGAGACATATGAATTACCTAAACTGAACAAGGAGGACATACACAACTTAAATAAAACAATTTCAAGCAATGAAATAGAAGAGGTCATCAAAAGCCTACCAACAAAGAAAAGTCCGGGACCAGATGGGTTCTCAGCCGAGTTCTACAAAACCTTTAGAGAAGAGCTCATTCCAATACTTCTCAAAGTATTCCATGAAATAGAAGAGGAGGGAACCCTCCCAAACTCATTCTATGAAGCCAATATTACCCTGATACCTAAACCAGACAGAGACACATCAAGGAAAGAAACTTTCAGACCAATATTCTTAATGAACATCGACGCAAAAATTCTCAACAAAATTTTAGAAAATCGCATACAAAAATATATTGAAAAGATAGTGCACCACGATCAAGTGGGTTTTATCCCAGGGATGCAAGGTTGGTTCAACATCTGGAAATCAATAAATGTCATTCACCATATCAACAGACTAAAAGTGAAGAATCACATGATTATTTCAATGGATGCAGAAAAAGCATTTGATAAAATACAGCACCCCTTCATGCTCAAAACACTAGAAAAAATTGGGGTAGTGGGAACATTCCTTAACATTGTAAAGGCCATCTACGCTAAGCCCATGGCCAATATCATTCTAAATGGTGAAAAACTGAAAGCATTGCCCCTAAAAACTGGAACAAGGCAGGGATGCCCTCTTTCACCACTTCTATTCAACATCATCCTTGAGACTCTAGCCAGAGCAATTAGACAAACCAAAGAAATTGAAGGGATACAAATTGGAAAAGAAGAACTCAAACTATCCCTGTTCGCTGATGACATGATTATATATTTAGAGGAAGCAGGAAATTCCACCAGAAAACTTTTAGAACTCATAAGTGAATTCAGTAAAGTAGCAGGTTACAAGACCAATGCTCATAAATCCAATGCATTTTTATACATAAGTGATGAATCTTCAGAAAGAGAAATTAGGAAAACTACCCCATACACAATAGCATCAAAAAAAATAAAATACTTGGGAATCAATCTCACAAAAGAGGTGAAAACCTCTACAATGAGAACTACAGAACACTAAAGAAAGAAATTAAAGAAAACCTTAGAAGATGGAAAGATCTCCCATGTTCTTGGATAGGAAGAATTAATATTGTCAAAATGGCCATACTACCAAAAGTTCTATACAGATTCAATGCAATTCCAATTAAAATCCCAATGATGTACCTTACAGAAATAGAGCAAGCAATTATGAAATTCATCTGGAAGAATAAGAAACCCAGAATAGCTAAAGCAATCCTCAGTAGAAAGAGCGAAGCAGGGGGTATCGCAACACTAGATCTTCAACTCTATTACAAAGCAATAGTAATAAAAACAGCATGGTATTGGTACCAAAATAGACAGGTAGATCAATAGTACAGAATAGAGGACATGGACACAAACCCAAATAAATACAATTTTCTCATACTAGACAAAGGTGCCACAAATATGCAATGGAGAAAAGATAGCCTCTTCAACAAATGGTGTTGGGAAAACTGGAAAACCATATGCAACAGAATGAAATTAAACCCCTATCTCTCACCCTGCACAACACTCAACTCAAAATGGACCGAGGACCTCAGAATCAGACCACAGACCCTGCATCTTATAGAAGAAAAAGTAGGTCCAAATCTTCAACATGTTGGCTTAGGATCAGACTTCCTTAACAGGACTCCCATAGCCCAAGAAATAAACGCAAGAATCAACAACTGGGATAGATTCAAACTAAAAAGCTTTTTCTCAGCAAAGGAAACTATCAGTAATGTGAAGACAGAGCCTACAGAGTGGGAGAATATCTTTGCCACTCATACTTCGGATAGAGCGCTAATTTCCAGAATCTATAAAGAACTCAAAAAACTCTACACCAAGAATACAAATAATACAATCAACAAATGGGCTAAGGAAATGAACAGACACTTCACAGAAGAAGATGTACAAGCAATCAACAGATATACGAAAAAATGTTCAATATCTCTAGTAATAAGAGAAATGCAAGTCAAAACTACCCTAAGATTTCATCTCACCCCAAGTAGAATGGCGATTATCAAGAACACAAGCAACAATAGGTGTTGGTGAGGATGTGGGGAAAAAGGTACACTCATACATTGCTGGTGGGGTTGCAAATTAGTGCAGCCACTGTGGAAAGCAGTATGGAGATTCCTCAGAAAGCTTGGAATGGAACCACCATTTGACCCAGCTATCCTACTCCTTGTCTATACCCAAAGGACTTAAAATCAGCATACTACAGAGATACAGCCACATCAATGTTCATAGCTGCTCAATTCACCATAGCCAGATTGTGGAACCAACCTAGATGCCCTTCAGTTGATGAATGGATAAAGAAACTGTGGCATATATATAGAATGGAATATTACTCTGCCATGACGAATGATAAAATTATGGCATTTGCAGGCAAAAGGATGAAATTGGAGAATATCATGCTAAGTGAGATAAGCCAATCTCAAAAAACTAAAGGATGAATGATCTCACTGATAAGCAGATGAGGACATATAATGGGGGGTAGGAGGTGTTAGCGTTAGGATTAGGGTTAGGTTTAGGGTTAGGGATAAGGAGGGTGGTAAGAATGGAGGAAGGAAGGACTGTATAGAGGGAAAAGAGGGGTGGGGGGAGGGAAAAATAACAGAATGAATCAAACAACATTACCCTATGTAAATTTATGGTTACACCAATGGTATGCCTTGACTCCATGTACAAATAGAGAAACAACATGTATCCCATTTGTTTACAATAAAAAAAAATTTAAAAAAGAATTTTCTTGGGCATTCTGCAAAGCTTTAAATTATTTTTGTTCAGAGATTACTGATACTACAGTATGTGCTTTCTTGTCTCATGGTTACTAAAACTGCTTTGGGTTAATTTTGTGGTTTTTGGGAAATTTTTGTAGTATTCAACACCAGTTTACTCTTTCACTTATTTAATGAATAATTATTAATAGCTAATATCTATTAAGTGCTTGGGATGCAGAGTCGACTAGGTAGTTCTTGTCTCTTAAACATCCAGTTTTGTGGGAAATAAAGATTAATATATAGGCAATTACGACCCTGTGTTTTTTTCCCTCATATCTAGATATAAGCACAGGGTTCTACAGAAGCACGGGGTGAGGAGGGTGATTGAATCAGCCACAGGCGATTCAGGGAGGCTTCCTAAGGAAGAAGTGATTTCCAAACAAGGAGGTAAAGTATGAATAGGAGTTTGAAAGTAATTGGAACGGAAGGATGAAAACATTGCAGATTGAGTTCATGCCACTTACAAAGATCCAGAGAGAACAAGGGACATTAGTGGAACCTCAAATTGTAGAGTTTGCATGAGAGTAGCAGTGCATGAGAGGTGGAGGAGAGGTGACCAGTAAGGTCACATAAGTTCATCTGGTGTATTAAGAGGTTTGCATTTCATCCTTAGGGCACTGTCCTGGGAAGGTGGGTGTGGGCTCAGTGAAGGTAATACCCCAGGGAATGGCATGGTCAGAAATTAGTTTCAAGTCAACTTTTGTAGTGGAAAGTTATCCTCATCAAGCACCATACCAAGTAATATGTATTAGCTAAGTAAAAAGGGTACAGTACACTTGCTTTGCAAACACAGCTTCAGGACGATTCTCCTCTCTGGCACTTGCCATTACACAGGCATGCACACTTGCCACCAGATGCATCTCCTCCCAGCAGAACCTCATTGACAAGGAAATAAGGTCAAGGGATCTTAGAAACAAACTGGCAAGGAGTTTTTAGTTCAAAGTTATTTTAGTTCAAAATAGAAAATATGACACCATGCTGATCTCAACTGGAATTTCCAGTTGGAAGCTGCTTCCATAAAATGCCTACAATTTAAACATCCAACCCTTCCTGGCAAATGCCCAGTTCCTGTGCCGGTGCACGTCCTTCTGTCCTGCTTATCACTTTACTTTCAAGCTGCGAGAAGCATAACCTTTCAACTACTTTCATCATTCCCTGCCTCCTGCTCCAGCCAAAAGTAAACATGGAAGATGGGTGTTGAAAAGGAAGAAAGGAAACTATCTTTACCTGTTTATAAAGCATGTTAAGTATTTCCTGTACCTTTACTACAGTCATGATCCTTACAACATAAAGCCAGTAAAATACCTTTTCTATAGGTGAGTCATTAATGGATCCATGGTAATCCATTTCTCCTTCTCTGTGCCAGGCACTCGGCAGAAGGTAAGCCACAGAAACCTGGGGAGTAGTCTGAGGTCAGATTCTTTGGCTCATGCCTTTCCAACTACATCATAGACAGGGTTGGGTCTCTGTTATCAAGGCCTTTTGTCACTGGAGCTGGTGCTTATGCTGCTTGCAGAGTTTCTGGCTCCCTGGCTGTCCTGCCTTTCCCTCCCTGTGGCTTTCTTAGTTTATGGGAGCCTGCCCAGTCAGACTTTGGAGCCCTTGTATGACTTTTCCCTTGAGTTTCTAGAGCCTCATGATTCCTGAGTGCCCACCTGGGTACATTTCCTCTTTGGTTTGTGGGCAGCTCTGAACGCTCACCCAGCTGTAATGTCTTAGTTCCACTCTTATCTGTAAAACCTCTCTCTGCCAAATACTGAACAGGTGGGACCCAGAGTCTTCCTGGTTTCCAAGCACCTTCAGAGCCCTCCCATCTAAGATCTGTCAGTCACAAATGAAGGAGATCTTAAAGTGTTCTCCATTTCTTCAGCTCTA
This sequence comes from Sciurus vulgaris, assembly GCF_902686455.1. Classification (NCBI taxonomy): domain Eukaryota; kingdom Metazoa; phylum Chordata; class Mammalia; order Rodentia; family Sciuridae; genus Sciurus; species Sciurus vulgaris. The sequence continues at coordinate 191,778,507 of NC_136461.1, forward strand.
CCATTGAGCGCTTTTTAAAAATTGGTTTATTTTTCCAAATTAAATCATAAAGAACTTCATAATTATGTACTAATACTTTGTGTTTTTATTAAAGACATGGGATCCAATTAAGCCCAGTTATTTTTTACAAATTGAATGCAGACAGGAAAATCCATCCATCTTATTGCTAAATTTGGTCCAAGAGTATGGTCAGAAAAACACACAGCTATGTTTCTGAAAGGATTTTTATGCTTACCTGTCCCTTTCAGGCAGGAACATAGCTGAAGTTTATTCAGAGAGAGTGAGAGAGAGAGAGAGAGAGAGACAGGGAAGCAGAGAAAGAATTCATAGTTTTTATAGCTTCAGAAAATAATCTATTTAGGCTTCTTTACCTAGGGCCATTCATGCTACAGATTGTCAAATTTAAGAAAAGAAATTGTCTTAGCCTCATTGAAAACAGGGTTTGAATAATTTTTATAAAGAGAAGGAGTCTTACCAGTGGCAGTTACCCAGTTTGCAAACTTCAGCCTGTAATGGCCCAAACTACAGACTGTAGTGCTGGTTTGCTAATTTTTAATATGGATAACTTTTTAACTAATAATAATGTATTTCCTGGTTCAAGATAAGATACGAATGATCAAATCTCATGCTTTAGGCTACAAAGTAATTACTGCAGAGAACAGAGTTCTCTTGCCTGTGGGGGAGGGGGGAGAGAAAGAGAGAGAGAGAGAGAGACCATGTTGCACACTGCATACCCACCTTCCCTCCCTGGATCCCTCACTGGGCCACTCCAATTTCCCAATCAAGATGCTAAGATTTTGAAGCAGAAATGGTGTCTCTTCCTAGTATGAAAAATGCTGTATTATTTGCCAATCACTTCCAACTCTTCCTTTTATTTGCCAAGATACACTGCCTCCTTCTAATTAAAATAAAGGTATGGTTTTGCTAAGTTAATATAAAGAAAATAGTATAATGCCTATGTTAATGCACAACTTTGTAAGCAACAGAAGCCTGGTACAGAAGCTGTTTTTAAAATTGATTGAAATGAATTGGCAGAGTGCAGACATTAAGCCAAGTGACATTGACTCATAGCCCATGCTTAACACAGATTTGTTATGCCAGCATGGTAACCCAGTGGTGAGTTAACTTGTGTGTGTTTATAGTTGCATTCAGTTGAAAATACCAAAAGGAGAAGAATAAGTACAAAAACTGGATCATGAGGGTTTGAATTTGATAGACCTGGATTTAGAGAAAGGTTTTGCCAATTACTGTCTAGATAGCATCAGGCAAGTTAATTTAATCTCAGTTTCAGTTGGAGAGGTTAAAATAAGAAATATAAAACAGGTAAAATAATGACACTGGTCTCCTAGAGACATTATAAAGATGGAAAGAGATAAAGCAGAGTATCCAGCACATAATCAAAAATTTCAGCAAATGACATTGTATTTTTATTACCAATTAAAAGTTTCTCATTCTTGAAACTTGGTTAGGAATATAGAGAAATTCCTATATTGTTTTTAGTAGATCTAATATATACAGTATAGAGTCCTCAATGCAGAAACTCCAGAATTAGACTGCTCATTCTCATGCAGCTACTTAAAAAATATATAAAAATGTGTTTATGCCATTGAAATTGGACCTCATGGCTGAAAGTAAGGCTTGTAGGTCTTTGTTATTCAAAATGTGGTCAAGGAAATAGCAGCAGTAGCAGCACCTAGGAGCTTGTCAAAACTTCATAACTTCAGGCATTATTCAGACTACTGAATCAGAGAACACATTTTAGTAGAATTCCTAGGTAATTCATATTCACATGAATATTTTAAAAGTATTGTTCTAATATGGTGATCCTGGTATGTGCTGAGGGCTGGTACACACCATATAGACTTTAGCATGTACCAGAAGTTGCTGGAGAACTTGTTAAAAAACAGATAGCTAAGCCCAAAGCCCATAGTTTCCAATCAGTAGGTCTGGAGTAGGTCTAAGACTTTACAACTCACTAGCGAAGAGATTTTAATGCTGCTGGTCTAGCAACCACATTTTGAAGTACTTAGGACGTGCAGTATAGGTTCCAGAAGGAATCTATAGTAGTAAGACTGACCTAGACCTAGAATAAAGGTTACATTGGACCTGCTTTTACAAACTTTAAGAACAAGTCTCAAAAGTATCACATTGATTCTCAAGTAACAAAACTTCCTGCCATTCTCTCCCTGCCCCATCTCTCTCTCTCTCTCTCTCTCTCTCTCTCTCTCTCTCTCTCTCTCTCTCTCTCTCTCTCTCTCACACACACACACACACACACACACACACACACACACACACACGCACACACCTCAATACTCTTTGAAGGAAAACAATATAATCCAGTCATCAACATAACATTCATAGAATGTATACCATCAAATGAAAAGATTACTAATCATACCAAAATAGCAAAGATTTCATACACAATTCACCAAAAAGCTAACCCATCTAAGAAAAGAATAATAAGTTAAAACTCATCAAAATTCAAAGTTTCTGTCCTTTGAAGGACAGTATTTTAAAAATTTAAAAGCTAACAAAAAGTTGAATTTCCAACATATTTAACAAAGGGCTTATTTCCAATTCTATAATAAAATGATACATTTTTTTAGAAAACAGACAAAATATTGAACAGACACTTCACAAAAAAATCACATACAAATGGTCAGTAGACACAATAGAAATCAGAGGTTCTTAGTATGAATAGAAAATACAAGATTCAACTATATTCAAAAGTGTAGATGATATATTTTTGATTCAAATATACAAATAAGTAAAAAGTAAAGAATGGAAATGAATATATCATGCATAAAGTAACCATAAAAAATATTGGAGTGATTGATGAATAGCAGACAAAAGAGAATTTTTTAAAATGTTGCTAGAGATAGAGATGTTCTGTATTGGCATATATGTTAATCCATTGGGAACTATTAAGAATTATATGTTTATGAAACTAGCGATGACTAAAATCAATGAAACAAAAGCTGACAAATTGAAGGCAGAAAAAGATGATTCAACAATAATAATCAGAGAGTTCAATACATTAGCTTCAATAACGGATAGAAAAACTGGGGAAAATATCAACCAAAAAGTAGAAAACTTGAACAACACTGAAAAACAATGAGATTTAATCATTTTCTATAAGAACATGCTACTCAACAACAAAATACAAAATGCACATTCTTTACATTCAACAAACAAACCACTTCCTAGACCGCAGGAAAACTACAATAAGTTTGAATGATTGAATAATTGAAAGTATGCTCTTCAACAAGAATGCAATAAACTTAGAAATCAGTAACACAAAGCTTGGACATTAAATGGTGAGGGGGTTGCTGGGGATTGAACCTGAGAACACTCTACACTAAGCCACATTCCCAACCCTTTTTAGTTTTTATTTTGAGCCAAGGTCTCACTAAGTTGCTATAGCTGGTATCAAATTTGAGATTCTCTTTCCTCAGCCTCCCAAGTAGCTGGGATTGCAGAACACATGACTCAGTAATGAATGGGTCCAAAACAAATGTAATTAGAAAATACTTGTGATGAATGAAAATGAAGACATAACGTGCCCCAAACAATAAGCCCAGCAATACATATCCACACAAAAATTTGTCTAAAAATGTTCACAGGAATATTTTTCATACTAGACAAAAAGTGGAAACAACTCAAATGTTAAACAACTGACGATGGATAAACAAAATGTCTACTTAAGGGAATAGTATTCAGTCACACACACACACAGAAGAAATAGTGATATACTACCACAGGAATGGATATTGAAAACATTATGCTAAATGAAGGAAGTCATTCACAAAGGCAATGTACGGTTTCATTTACATAAAATGTTCAGAATAAGTAAATCTAGAGAGAAAACAGATCAGTCGTTTTGGGGAATAGGGCAGGGGAGAAACCAGGAGAGGTTGCTGCTGAATATAGAATTTCTTTTCAGTGATGGGAATATTTTAAAGGTGACTGTAGTGGTGTTCTCATGCCCTGAACATAGTAAACACCAATCCATTGTACAGTTAGGTGGTGAAATGTGTGATAAATGAATTACATCTCAAGAAGTTTACTATATTAAAAATAATAAGAAAATAATTAACATTAGAGTCACAGCTGGGGGGGTCATTAGGGACTTTGACATGAGCAATTTCTCTTTGAGTTGTGTGAGGGGCAGTAGAAGTCAAATTACATTGTGTGCATTTTCTTAAAAAAGCAAACAATGCTGGGCTAGGGAGATAGCTCAGTTGGTAGAGTGCTTGCCTTGCAAGCACAAGGCCCTGGGTTCAATCCCCAGCACCACAAAAAACAAAACAAAACAAAAAGCAAACAATGCTGTTGAAGACAGTATGTGCAAACTACTCATTCAGAAAGTTCTGCTGTAAAAGGAGGAAAACACAGTACCATTTGGAGGGGATTTTCCTGAAAGTAATGAGCTGATAGGAGGTGAAAGGCAAAGATTTAGAACAGTGACAGTGAGTAGGAGAAGCACGTATGGAGGATGTGAGCAGAAAAGGAATCTGTAGAATTAAAAGGGTTGAACTTTCCATCTTGAGTTCATCCCTCTCCAACTGACATGGGAAGGAAGAAATACAGAACAAACGTTCTCCCCTTGAGTTGCTCACAATCTGGGGGCAGCAGCTGGACTCTGGCTGAGGAGACATTACTCCAAGATCCCCAAACCTCCCTGGCATTCTAGTACCATCCATCCTGACACCTGCGGGTGGGGAGGCGGATGGAGGAGACCATCCTTCGCCATGAGTTTCTCTCTAAGAATAAAGTGACAGTTCTCCCAAGAAAACCTGATAGTTTTGAGAACACAGAATCTATGGAAGATTCTCAAGTCACTTTGGCAGATCTTAAAACAAAGCCTGCGAACAACTGTCTACAAGATCCAGATGGTTAACAATAACACCCAATGTTTATTGAACACAGATTACCTGCAGGCACCAGTTTACACATTTTATTTACATTTATAAGTTTAACCCTAGTGACATCCTTTTAAGATAGGCATTCTTAACCCTACTTTGCAGATAGAACATTGAGGCATAGGAAGGAATAACAACTCACCAAGGACATAGATCTAGCAAGGAGATAGATCCAGGATTTGCAGCCAGGCAGTCTGTACTCCTAAGAATGAGGGTATATTGCTTTTCTGTAAAGGGATGTAAGCAATGAAATGGGCCTGGCACGATCTATGGTGAACAGAAGATCATATGACTATACTGTAAGTGGGCAGCCACTGCTTATGTTCAGACCTGAAAGAATGTGGGCCCAGTGTTTCCAGATTATGCATATTTTTCTTGAAGAGCAAAACTGAAATCTAAACCTATAAATGAAAACTTCACAATTTTTAAACATTAGCAATTTATTTTAGACAATTTAAATATCATCTGGCAGACACGTCTACAAGCAATATGTGACCTCTTCTTCAAGAGACTTTTAGGATGCTATTGTGTGTCCAAAATAAAGGGGGTTAGACATTCTAAACATGAAGTTTGAAGGGCTGGGTGGGGTTCAGTGATAAAGTGCTTGCTCAGGTGGCATGAAACTGTGGTTTCAAACCCGAGAACCATCACAAAGAGAAAAAAAAAAAAAAGAAGTTGGATCATTTTAGAAATTTGGTATGTGTAAAAATGGCAATTTAAATGTACAGTATAAAGACGTGAGGTATCTTAGGAAACAAGCTATCCAAAAAAACACAAATTAAGAAGAAACTTGATGGTACCAGGCCAATGCAAAGAGAAGAGAGAAGACATTTCAGAATAATAAACAATAAGAGAAATGCCAGGCTACTGTCATTGACAAGGGTAATTGGGTTGAGATATCATTCTTCAACAAAGATAAATGTGACCTGGAAAAATAAATCTCTTGCTATAAAAATCCTGTTCCACTTACATCAGACATACTGTATTCGGTGAGACGTGAACAAATAAAGGACAAATCCATACCTCACAAGGTTACTGGAAGAAGAAAGAACACAGGGTGTGAGCCTGCGTATATCCCCTCCTACAATTAAGTCATCACTGAAAACCTGTATCCACTTCTGTCCCAGGAAGATGCAACCAGGAATTGTACATAGTTCAAGAAATCCTTACCTCAAGACAGTTTAAAAAATCAGTATAATTTTAATTTTCATTTACCAGTGAGGTTGGATGTTTCCATATGCTTATTAGACATTTTTGTCTTTATTTTGCAAACTGATTGACTCCTCCTATCCCTTGCCCACTATCCATTGAAAGTAGAATTTTTGACTCTTAAGTTAACATCTTTTATAAATGGCATCATGGTACTAGTTAGCATGCAGTGAAACTGACCCTCTCATCCAGGACAGACCCTGTAGAAAGAAATTTGATGTGTGTCAAGACACATCTTTCACTTGATAACAAACACCATTTTTACAGCTATATGCTAAGAGATTCACCTAAAACATAGAAAAACATTTTATGAACAAAGATATTCAACGTAAGATTTGTTCATAGCAGTGAAAAATTTAAATAGCCTACAAACCCACAACAAGCAAAATGATCTGAGTTTCTTAAAATAGCATTAAATGTTTATAATATTTCATAGAAGTAGAATGAAAGAAGTTTTTGAGGAACTGTTATTATCACTGTGAGAATATGTACAAAATGACTAGAAAGGAAAAAAAATGAAAGAATCAGCTAATAGGATTGTGGACGCTCATTTTCCACTCTAATGTGTTTTCCATATTTATGACAATGAATGTGTGTCATTCTTAAAATGCACTCATTGTCTAACGTGAAACCTGAAATATTGCCATTAGAAATGCATTTCTTCAGATCTTGAGTAATTTGATGATTAAGAACCGCATAAAGATGGCTTAATGATGGACAGGCGGATGCCTGCATAATATAGATGCTAAGATGGAAGTGTTAGGTAGTAGACAAGGATTGGAAATTCTGTTTTAAAGGATGTGTCCAT